>NC_090666.1:31336924-31979980 GCF_013368605.1 Nyctibius grandis
GGCTCATGTTGGAGCTGTCCTCAATGGTTGTGCATTGCTTCTGCTTGTTATCCCAGCCGCAATAGGGGTCTCGGGCTCCCAGGCATTCCCTGCATGTGCAAAGAGAAAAGATTAAAGCTCTTTAAGACTGTCTGGCTCTCAAGGCATGTATTCAAGTATAGTGCTTGTATATGACAGCTGTCAACTGCACCTAGGCTCAGCAGAAGAAACAATTTCTTCTAAGCAGAGGTTTACCTGCTTGGAAGGGGAGAATGGCTGAATAGAAGGGTGATAGGACACAAAGCAAATATCACTCATAGAAACTGTAGATTAAAAATCAGTTCACTCCTCTCCAAGGCCTAGGGAAAGAAAATGACTTTACAAATTTTAGTCAAAGAACACTTGTCATTGAGATATCTTTGTGCCCCCATGTAATCACTCAGCAGGCCAAATCCCACACAAAGCAACCTCTGTGAGTATGTTTTCTGACACTGTGTCCATCCAAAGGGGTTAGACAAGCAGAATTAGCCAATGGACCAGTAATAAAGGCTTTCTATTTGTCTTGGCCTTTGCTGGAACAATGGTTTCATTTATAATCCCAACATCAAGATGTCAGTTTGGAAAAGTCACAGCAGAACATTATTCCTAAGCTTTTGGCTGCTTTGAACACTGCTGTATTCATTTTCCTCCTGAATCCATATTTACAGGCTAAGTGTGTGTTCCCAACATGTGAGCTGTTAAAGAAAAATAACTAGGGTTACTACTGCCGCTAAACAGAGAAGGTCAGTCACAGAATTAGTCTGTACTGATGAAATTAATCTGTATTGGTTGTTCCCATGAGTTGCTTTCAAATTGTTAATTTTCATTAAGAAAACATAACATGCATGTATTAGTGAAAGACAAAGAGAGGACTAAACCTAAAAAGATTTGCAACATGATTTTTTATTCCAATGATCCATTCTCTTCTATCACACAAAAGGCTGATAGGATCTTTCCAAAAGTCCCAAATGATTTGAAAACTGCCAATTAGACAGCAGCAAGGGACCAAGGGGAAAAATTCAGTTCAAGAAGCTAAATGGGAGAGTAACAAAATTTATTCTAAGGGTAGGTATCAGTATGATAAATAAACCATCAAAAAAAAAAAAGAGCCAAATGCAATGAGATGTGAACTGTTCCCTCCCAGAAATCTTTGAAATCCTATTAGCCTGTAATCAGCTGCAAATGAAAAAGCAAGTCCCTTGAGCACAGCTGAAAACACTCTATCAGTCTGTACTGACTCCACAGCGATTTGCCCCAAAGCCAATCCTAGACTACTTTGCTGTCTGGTACTCATTGCTATATATATTTTTGTGTATATATATACACACAGACACACGTGTATATATTTATATTTTACTTATGAGGTTTCAGTTTCCTCCTACAAGACAGGTCCTATATTTCCTCTACTAAAGATTTCACACACAGAGTTGTAAGGAACACACATAACTTTCTCTTCCATGTTTTAAGAAGGTAGTTACAATGACTGTCTCTACTACATGTTTCCTTCAGCTGCTTCAACACACCCAAGGAAAAGGTAAAGATTATTTTGTCCCAGCCCCAGGCAACAGAACATCAAATATTTGCCTAGAAAAGGCTTGGGATCCTCAGTCCAAGGACATAGAAGGGACATGAGCTGCTTTGCTCATTATTCTCACTAAGGACCCCCATCCTGCTGTTTGGGCAGCCCACACCGCCCTCGTCCACGAAATAGGGCAGCCACCACATCCAGAGCTGTCTTTGCCACCCAGCAGCCCCTCAGCAAGGGCAGCACGCAGTTCATTATGGAGCAGACACTGGGGCATCTGCCCACCCTCTCAGTAACTCAGCCCTTCAGGAGGAAACTGGGAGGTTTCTAGAAAGAAGAGTAAGACTGACAGAAGCAACGACGGCGGGGGAAGTGGAGGGGGTGTGGGGGGGGGGCAAGAAAAATGCCCCTGCTTTTAGTTAGAGAGCCTTTTGGTCAGGCTTTCAGACCCTGACACCACGTACATGCTATTGTTTCCAACTGCATGAAGCCATTTCGCTGGGCACCCAGTGAGCTGAGAGAGGTCATTGTAATTCATAACAGGGAAGGCTGTTGTGAGCATCACCCTATTATGATACACATTTTCTCTGAATTTAATTTATAGGAAAACATGTGCTGCATAAATTCAGGAAATAATCTCCATATGCTCTGTGCTGCAGCCCTCAGCCACTCGGGAGGCTGCAATATATCCCGGTTAGGCACTGACCACTTTGCTGGCACTATGGTAATGTATGTCATGTAATGTGCTGCTCTTGGCTGAGAGCGGCGAGCTACAGATCCCTCACAGCGCACTCAATGAATCACAGCCTGCGGTCCCCTGCTGCCGCCACTGACCCCCAGCTGATGGGCCATCAGTAACTGAGCTGCAGAGCTGCCAGAAGGCCACAGTGCTGGGCTCTGGGAAAAGCCTGGTGTGGTGCTTGTTGGTGGGGAGCTATGGCCATCCTGCACCACGCCATCTCTGTGCTCTGTATCCTTGGGGTAATGAATTCCTACCCAGCCCAGGCTCCGCTGGGTTGTCAAAACATGCACTCCGTAATTTAACAACCATCAAAACCCAGGACTTCTCCCCATCTGACGGCAGGCCCTCAAAACCATTTGAAATCTAAAGACAAAATAGCTATGCTGTCTGCCTCCCTTCAGGATTTGGAGCCCACTCTTCTGCCTCAACTCTGGTGAGAAACCTATTATATCAGCTAACAGCAATACACTTAAGGGTGAGGAGGAATGTATTTACTTACACACAATTTGCTCCATTTTTTTTTCCTTTTGTAAGGAGGAAAAGCATTACAAAGTGCATTACTGCAAGAGAACAACATTTCTGGCAAATACTTTAAGTCAACACTTCAAAATCCACCCTAATTTATAAGCTTACAATATCTTTAGAATATATATCCTTATTTATGGCATTAAAAGATAAAATCACACCAGCAAACACACACCAAAAGACAAATACACATGTACGCACACATGCAGGCACAAATCAAAATGCTTCAGAAATATGCTGTCATTCTTAGTAGATCAGGCACCATGGTGTGGAAAATGTAAAGATATCCCAGCATTTCCCTGTGCTCAGAACACAGAAGAAATGGAAATGTTTACATGTAAATACCATTTCGTATTACGATACCACTGAAAAGTCTCACACAGGCCGGGGGACCCGAAGTCTCGCAGGGCAGTATAAATACTGTGAAATAAGATACAAAGGAGTTTAGATGCTATAATGAAATTCTGATGTTTCAAAGGCAATGGGATTTCTGCCACTGGCTCAGTGGGGCCAGATTTCATACCATATGTACAGGGAACACCACACTTAGTCTCCTCAGTGGCAGGCTGGGAATGCCTCAAGGAAAAGATGACACACTATTGTCTCCCACCATAGTTCACAGAGGTAGAGGGAACCCATTATCCCAGAAGACTACCCAAGCATAGCAGGTTAACACTGGCTATATTAATGCTAATGACTTAGTTAATGAAATCCCACAAAGTGGGATGCTTGTGGAAGTAAGATGGTGATGATACCACGTGGTCCATGCCCCCAGTTCCCCTGTGGCCATCTACTAACTGTAGCACATTTAGTGAGGACTGAGGAGAATACCTCCTGATGGATATCTAAGAGGTTGGATTTATTATGTCAGGGCATTACTACCAAGAGCCATTCACTTTAATTCATTGCCTCACAATAAATGTCTTATTTGAGGCATAAAGGCATACACTGAAAACGCTCAATTGAAAAACAATTCCATTTGTATCTCCTATTCAAGGTATTTTTTTCTCCAGTTCCTTATTCTCACTTACCAAGGACATTTGCATGAAAATAAGATCTTACTCATAAGAGCTCACCTGCTGCCTGCTGTTTGGGAGCTGTAAGCCTCCCTGTTGTTGGCTGTTGCAATCGTTTCCACAGCAGTGAGCTGGGATAACACAAAGGCTTAAGACTCTGCAAGTGGAGCACTATCCACAGCCTACTGAAGTCAATGGAAACTCTTACCTATGACTCAGAAGAGGTTTTATGGGGCGTTTGAAGCGCGGCAGTGCTGAGCCTTTACTAATAGCATGTGCTGTAAAAAGGCTTCTGCTTCCAAGATGCTGGTCCTGCCCAAGATCTCCTTTTTTTTGTAATAGCCTGAATGACGTCTTCTTTCAGAATCTTCATTAAAGCTTAAACGTCTGTAGTTCAAAAGTTTTTCATTCCCACTTTAATTTGCTCTGGGTCTAGATAACTTCATCTTTTGGTCGTTTTTCCCTGAGAGTTAAAAAGCTTTAGACTATGTAATAAATGGATCATGAAATCAATAGAACTAGACCCAAGAGATTAGGCTTCGACTGACCAAAGGAAAGAAAGGATTACGAGAGCTTCTTCCCATTCTTATCACCAGACAGAAGACACACGAACATGCCATTTTGTACCAAAAGCCACAAAACTGTCATTCAGAGCATTAGTGCTGAAGGACTCTGCTCCTCTCATCTGCCAGGATGGGCTTGCTCTCCCAGTTTTTGTTCCCTCTCTTTTCATTCACCTCTTTCTCACTCCTTTTTGATGACTAAAAGCAAATAGGAATGGAACGACAGGACGTGATGATCTGCAGAGGCAGGGCTCTAGACCCAAAGACTGAGAAGCTCCCTTCCCAAACTGTATTTGCTCACAAAACCCTCCCACTGCACCAGGAGAGGGTTCTGCATTTTTGCTGATGTTTGGAACCTGCAGTGAACACCATGTTTGCCAGGGAGACACCATAACTATCATAGCACCTAGTCCTTTAAACCCCCATGGGCATCACAAACTAGATGATCTTTAAGGTCCCTTCCAACCCAAACTATTCTATGATTCTGTGATCACCAGTTAGCTCATTAGAGGCACAGAGATAGCAGCTCTATCAGCTGGTGCGGTGCAAACATTTATAAGCCTGATCCTACAAGGCACTGAGCAACCTACGCTCATCTGCGCTCAGCATCTCAGGAGTACGGGCAGCACAAAAGTTCACTTTGCTCTTTTTGGGGAATAAGACCTAGAATTTCACACCGGTTTGTTGCACTCTTTGAGCAGTTAACTCTGAGGGAACAGCCCTTTGCAAGCAATAAGGGTGTTTTAGCTGTGTCTGTTAGTCGCAAGCATGAAGCTGTATTTGGCAGACAGACAGGTCCTGACAAGGTTAGCTTACTGTCCCATTGCTATCAACCTGTGGAGGGGATGAACTAAACAAATAATCATATTAGCTTCCAGCCAACCATATCATTATTACTGACAACCTCAACAGCCCATGCAAGGAAGAGCGGACTTCTGTCTCCCCTAAAGCCAGATGGCACAAAAAGAGAAGAATAAGAATCAAAAGGATGTTCATGGCTTAAGAAAATAAGAGTAGAAAGGGAAAAAAAGCATCAGACCTTCAAACAATCCCTCTAATTTTGTTACCTTTAAAAATTCAAACTGCAGAGATGAGTTAGTGATCTGTACAAATCCATTATCTTTCCCCACTGAGAAGAGAAGCCAAGTGGAACTGAGCTGCTTTAGTCAGACGCTGGTCAAGTAGCAGCTTCATTTCTCAGCTGATGAATACAACATATTCCGTGCCAGATGCTACTGCCCTTTCCTTAAGATGAGTAGCCACGTACTTCATAAGCAATTACTAGTACTATCTGTGGAGTAGGGCATTAGGAGAAGAGCATACTACAGCTCACAGGTAGCACTGCTGTGAGGGCTACAGTTGATGTTAATCTGGAGAGACAAGGTTTGGTGTTTTGGCATTTGATATTGGACGCAGAGGCAGAGATGCTGAAGTGTGTGTGTGTGTTGTGTGCGTGTGTAATTTATCACCAGCACACTCTTAGCATCAGTGATTGCTGCTCTGCATATGATTTGTTTTAAATGCATAAATTAAAGCTATGGTGTAAAATGACCTCTAGAACTGAAGTCCATTTTGAGCCAAACACATGTAACGTATGTGAAAGAAACAGTGCACAGACAGAGGATTTTCAGAGGTAGTTTCACGTCATTTTCCTTTCCACAACGGGGACCTTGGCTTGCTAGTTTCCACCTCCTGCCCTACCATTTTCAATATTACTTTAATCGATCGTGGTTTATAGATTATGGCCTCGCACAATCTACACAACAAACTATTCCATTTCTTACTTCCTGACATCCCATTCCATCATCTTTTAGCAACAGTGACTTCTTTATTGAATAGGTGTTTATTTTTGTTTTTAAAGCCGTGAAATAAAACAACATTGCATTTATTCAAATATGAAGATTAATGCCATCCCGAGAAAAATTCAGATTAAATCTGGATTTATGTTTACATCAGTAAAGCAGGTTATTAAAAAAAATGAGTAAGTGTTCCTCCACAAACACTATTAGAAACGCTTGTCACTGTGCCAAACAAAACTGACCTCTAATAAAAACAGAAGTACAGAGGGCCTCTGACTACCAGTGATGGGATCAGTCATCCCCAAGAAAACTCACATACTATTAAAGTCCTAATGAAAGGAATAGCCAGAAGGAACTCCTGAATGTGGGACATGTTTGTCTGGATTGCGAAGCACAACTGTTTCCTACCCTTGGCAGGCTTTTGAGCCTTAAGAAAACATGCCCCCCAGGGCTGCCATGTGGAAAGAGGCAGAGGGGACGAGCCATCCTTTTGGAAAGGCAGCTTGGGCAAATCAGTGCACTCAAATGTTATTCCCTGTCTCTGCCTGGTGTCAGTCAGTGTCTGGAGGCAGCTGTCAGATTAAGATGTGCTCTGCTCCTGCGTTCCTGCTCTGTGGTTGCAGATCTGAGACTTCTATGTGAACACGGCCTATTCCTGTAGTCTGGTGGCATAGGTGGATATGGGAAAAAGGGTGGTTTAGGCAAGAGCAAATCCACTGCAAGGGACACAGACAGGTGCTTTATGTAGCCTCTGCAAGATGCTGATAATTTAAGAACACAAATTATGCTAAAATGGGAATTTAGGAAGGGAAAGAAAACTGCAAAGGCAGAAAACTTAGAAAGAAATGTGAGTGATGATAAAGAAACCTGAAAACAGTCTACAGGTGTCACCCAGGCTGCACAAAGTAATCCATATTCAAGTAGCTCCTTTGTGAAAGTTGGATTTTGTTAAGCTCTGGGTAATTATTTCCTGCTCAACAAGATGTAGGTTCAACTAGACAGAGCCTTTGTAGATTAATGTATGTTGGAAAAGGCAAACAAATATTAGACTACCTACTACACCCTGAGGATCTAACACATCTCTTGTCCAATGTACAGCTATTTTAACATTGCATAAGGGGCAAAATAGTCTTGTCAATACATTCTCCGTTGCTTTTTCCCATGTAGTTATAAAAATGCCATCAAACAATGTCCATTCCACTTTTTAACAAGAGACACCATCTCTTAAGTAAATGGGTGTTCTTGAAATCCAGCCCTACTCCTTTGCAGACTGGAGTGTTCCCATAGATCTATAGTACTTTGGTATTTTGACATGTAAAAGGCACTAGACAGTACAACATTATGTTTTTCTACAACCCATACATATTTTATGTACTTAAATTTTAAACTTAAACCAACAATAACAAATCTGCTCTGGCTCCAGGTACTTCCTCCTTCCCAAACAGGTAAAACAGCACATCTCCTAATAAAAAGTTAATGACGCATCTGTAGCAATATATTCATTCAGTATTAACATTGGACACATTTGTGTTTTACAACTGCAAATGTTGCCTGGAAGCTTGAGACATCAAGCAAACCAGCCATGGCAGCAGTAAGGCTGTAGACTCCTTGCATCAGGAGCCATGTCGTTGAACATGACCATTGCCTAGAATACAAATCTTACAACATAATAGTAGCAAATTGCAAGAATTGACAGATGCAATGGATATCTGCCCTGGGGCTTGCTGGTAGCTTTAGTTATTAATCTTGTTTGTATAACAATAGCATCAATGTCATCCTAATATTACATATTCCAAGAAAACTACCTGCTTTCTTGTCAGTCACCACTGTTTTGAGACTAATTTCCCATAGCCCACCTAGCAGGCATCAGATGGTAATGACTTTTAGACATCATTGATCTAAGTTGGCCTACAGCCATCCTGCTAGAGGTAAAAGGATCCACACACTAAACTTCCCAATCTTGCGAGTTAAGTCATGTTGGCAGTACGCTTTAAAACCAAGGAGCAAACAAAAGCCCTCAGCATGTTCAACCTCCCTGCTTTTTCCTCCCTCATAGCAAATCCAAAGCGCCCCTGGAACAAACCGGCAACCTAGTCATGATAGGAAGGAGACAAAAGGCAGTGAGCCCTGAAATTAGTTGATTTGTTTGGCTCTTTCTTAAGTGACCTTCATCTGTTCCAGTAGCTGTATAACCCCGGACTCCAGCTACTGCTAAATTCCCCTTCTGCCACAGTACCATTCACTCGGGACCATTTACATAGTTCAGAGCTAAAAGTAGGAGCCTGAAAGCGTACAGACAGATTAAAATGAATGTAAAGCTTGCCATTAGTTTGGGCATTTCATAGAAACGGGAAAAGCTGTAATAATTCATCTGGCTTGGAGCAGAGCTTGTTTCCACTCTTTCATCCTCTTTCCTCTTTTTCAGTGATGCAAACACCAGCAGTCTCAGCACAGGCTCATTCCTCAAACTCAGCCTCTCGCTGGTTTCCCTATTGGCCACACACTGCATTTCTCTCCTCACTGTTAATTGTGATTCCCTCATACTTACATGCCATCTACAAAGTATGCTATTTTCTTTCTTCTGTGCCATTAAAGATAATGTCAAATAAGATGAAACTGAAAACCAATCTCTCTGGTACCTTACCTGGAAACATGGCCCTGCTCACTACATTGCCACTTACCCTTGCCTTCTTTTTTTTTCTAATTTCAGACACACATGGCCACGTCCCTTTCCCAGACCATTCAAATGAAGCTCTTCAACTGCTATCCTGAAATCCAGGTTTCTTAGACCTGTACCACCCCCTCAAATCTTAAAGGTCCATATCCTACAAATAGTATGGATGTGCTTAACTTTACATATATAAGCAGCTACACTAAAGAAAACGGGAGTAATTGCCTGCTACAGCAGATGCAAATGTGTTTTCAGGATAGAGAAAATGGTATAATTTTGTACTTCTATTTAAAGAACACAGATCCATTTTATCTACCAAACTTCATTCTTTCCAAGAGCTTTAGTGATCATGGTTCTGTTTGATGTCTTCATTCTCTGTCAGTGGGAGTCTCGTTATTTACTTAAATGCAACCAGAATGCCAAACCAGATGTTTAGAGATTTATTCTGATGTATTACTGGATACTGTGGATGACAAAAGATCGGGCTGAACACTCTCCTTTCTGCCTACAAAGTCTTCCAAAGCTTTTCAGCATTATTGGTGGTACAACAATTAGCTAATTCCCTTAATTTTGGAGAGGCCATATCAGCCAAAGCAGATGGAAATTGATGATTAAGCTTTATCACAACATTTTTGTAGGCTCTTACCTTTACTTTTGCCTCTGTTTTTAAAAGGATGTTCAGTTCAATGTGCTGGATAATTTTTAACTCTCAAGGAGAAGATTTTCAAAACAAAATCTGGGCCAGATTTTCAACAGCCTCAGCTCAGAAGATGGGGCTGGATTTTCAAGGTCTTTGATGAAGAATCTGGCCATCAACATCGCCTCAGCAATCTGCTGGTTTCTGGGCTCCACTGAACAACAGTCTCTGCTTTGTTCCCTCCCCTACCTCTTTTAACATTTTCTCTTCCATGCTTTCTACCTAACAATAGTTACTTGTTTGTCCTCTGAGGAACTATAGTCATTCCGATGAAGAGGTCAGAGGATTTCCAGCCCGTATTCAATTCACTCTTTCGTCAAAACTGGGAAATTTTTAGATCTCTTCCCAGACTGTATTATTCCTCCAATTAAGTTCTCCAACACATTTCACTCCTGAAGTCTGGTAAACCTGTAATTCTGGTTTTGTAATCCTAAATGCAAGTGCTTCGTTCCTTTCTTACAGAGGATTTTGCACCATATAAGGCGTTAAAAAAAAAGAAGAAAATAGCAATAACCACCAAAGCAATCCTCCATGTGAAATTTCAACTCCCTTAAAGTATGGTGCGGATGTGGTACAGGGACCTTGCTTGGAGTTCCAGTTTTGCACTTTGGAGAGAGAAGGAGGGCAGAAAACTCTGCTTCTTTACTGAAGCTGCTGACGCTTTTCTTCTGAAAACTGCTTGGAGTCATTTCAGGAGTTACTCACCTATATGTACTTAGTTGTCTGATCATTGGCCCAGAGCTATTTAGAGGTGAATTGTGTTTCTCACACAGATCTCAAGTCAGCAAATAAGAGTACTCATCAGCTGAGCCATTTCTGCTAGCTTTGCATTAAGCACCATGGCCGGAGGGGATGCACAGCAGAATTTAGGCCAAGTAGGAGAGCAAAAGCTCAGCATCACTCAACAGCAAGGTCCATGCCACCAGGTCAAAACAGGAGACAGAGTTCAAATGAGAGCATGTCATAGTTGCATGCAAGAGGATCTGGTTCTCCCCATAGCCTCAGAAGCAGGAGTATCTCCACTGATGTGAGGCTGACCTGAGGTGGTACTCACACAACCTGATGGGATACCCCCATGTCAGCACAGCACCACAGGGAGAGGACAGGCAAGACAAACTCTTCTCAGAACCACACTGTGGTTCCCAAACCTGCATCACATGAACTGCAAATTTTATGTAGAAAACTGGAGGGAGGAAGAGGAAAGAATGAATATCAACATAAAGCATTAAAATAAACCATTCAGGACAGAGATAACAGAAAAGGTGGGTATTCAGGAGACTCTCTGGTCTCATTCCCAAACATATTTTCTTTTCCTTATCTGAATATATAATAAAAATATGGCTGTAAAATAACTCCGAGGCCCGCCTCAGGGTATCTGTCTGCTCAGAGGCCCACAGCCCTGATGCTGCAAAGGGGCAGTACAAAGAGATCACAAACTATTCCCTACCACAACCACCTTTCATTTTCCTTCCTGTTTGATTGCAATTCCTAAAATGAATAATCTCACCCCACCCTTTGAAAAAATTACTAAGCCACCCCTACAGATAGGCCCCACCTGAAAATAATGGTCCAGATCTGAAGTCCTCACCCCTCTAAAATTCAGATCCAGGATTTTGTTCAGACATATTCTAGATATACGGTAGTGCCAGTGATAAAGCTGCAATGCTGGCTCTCCAAATATCTCTCCCCAAACCTTGGGGGCAATTTGAGGTAAAAATCCAAGCTCATTTGAAAATTGCAGGAAGATTACAAAGATTTCAAAGCCATGCATAATCCAGCAGCAAGCACAGCCAAGCTACCACCCAGCAAAGCAGCCTTAAAACATGCTGCATGTTCAAAGGGCTTGTAGGTTTTGCTCGCATTGGACATCTTCCTGACACTCCCCGTGAGACTGGGGAATGGCAGCACAGAAGCACAACAGGAAAACACACGCACAAGGCAAGGTCCCTGCAGCCAAGTCCAGCCTGTAAATTTGGGCAGCTGCCATTACAGATGTCTTCCTATTGCCCTGTTGCTAAGGCTGGCTGTTCTGAAAAGACAGATTGAGACAGGTCAGTGGGCACACACAAAGCTCTGCTCAGACACCTAGAAATATACTGGGTCAAGGAACTACATCAAGACATGGGGCTGAGTCACCATTGGTCACCATTTAAGAGATTAAATTGGTGCCGTGTCAATAAACAAACAGTAAAGGAGATGGCAGAAATCTTTTTCCCTTTCCATCTCTTCCCTTCCCTGCTGCTTTTTCCTCTGCCCCATTTCTGAGCCTTGGTACCAAGCCCCAAGGTTTTAAAGCAGCACAGCAGCAAGGATCGCTGGAGGGGATCAATGCTAGGATCAATTTTCTCTCGATACATGATTGCCTGTTCCAGGGAGAAGGGAAAAGGCAAGGTGAAGGCAAGAGCTCTATGTCAGCAATCACAAACCCACACCAGCCCCCAGGGTGTAAGAGGCTGCAAAGTTTCCTGATAACATAAGGCAGAGCCAAAGAAAACAAACAATGTTGTGGTATTCCTGCCTGGGAGGCACAAATTCTCCATCACCTCCAAGCTTCCTGAGCCTCCATCAAAACGATGACATTATAAAAACTGCTGAAATCAGAGCTTTCAGGGAGGTCAGTCAAGAATTCACAGCACGACAAAAAAGTAAGCGGGGGGTGTTGTAGGGGTAGGAGCCCTTCTTCTCATGGTTGCTCTATATTGGCATGTATTAAACACAGACACCACAATAAGCAATAAATCACAGCCCAGGAGAAGTGCCAGGTGAAATGCACTGGAGGAAATTAAAATATCCTTCTCGATACAGTTCCGTATGGAAAGAAATACAAAGGAAGCCAAGTTGACTTATCACCTACATGGCCTTGATGCTAAGGGGAAAAAGGGTTCCAACATTTGCAGCTGAAAAATTTGCAGTTGAATAATTTCCTACAAAACAAAGCTTAGCTTAAAAAGTAATAATAATATCACAGATATCCTTCTAAAGAAAGAAATAAATAATGGCCTTCCTTGGCTTTCCAAAGTTTTCTTCTTTTTTTCTGCCTTTTTTCAAATGCACAGTCCCTCCACAAGACTCAGCCATGGGGCAAAGGATCCATTGCAATGTACACAAGTACACTGGCTGGCCAGCACCTGAATTCAGCAAATTCTGACCTCCCACATCGCCAAATACATGCACCCACCACGCTGTCAGGAGACTGACTTAAATTGCCTAAAAGTATCATGAAACTAGTCAATTGAGGCAGAGTTTGAATCTCCATCCCTCAAAGACCTGGACTGCTTCCTTATTTTACTGAAAAATGCCTCCAGAAAGTTTGTTTTAGAAAAAAACATCATTGGTGCCCAAGCTTCCCAGTAATTTCAGCCAGGACCCAGTGCCGTAAAATGCATAAAACTGAGGTGGCTTATGGCCACCAGCAGGCAAGGGAACCTCCTTGGAGCCAGGCTTTTGTTTTGCTGGGTTAAGCTTACACTGGCAGGGGACTGCCCTGCAGCCTCAGGTCCTAAATAGATGGTGCTCCTGTGGGGTACCCCCACACATCTGCTCTCCAGCCACTGCTGCTTTTTCCCTGCTTGTCCCTTTTTTAGGCAGTTGAGCAAACCTCCACGATTTGAGTTTTAATGGAAGTGTCATACAAGGTACTTATGCAGGCTGAAACTAGGACACGATCTATAAATTACCAGAAAGCTGAACCCAAGATTAGGAAAAGAAAGAAAAGGAAGAATTCATTTCTGTTGAAACTGGATCATATATATGTATACACACATAAATATTCTCAAACTGAAACTCTCCAGGACAGCCTGAAGAGGACAGCTGTTATGTTCTACCTTTATACATCTCTGCTTTTAAGGGCTGAGGACAGGATGGCATTTTCCACCTGTGGTTCTCTTTCTCTTACTGAACACTTTTGTGTCAGCCTGTCTGTATAAGCAACTAAACCTTTACATGTTAAACACTGCTGTGTCAAACTTGCAGTAATGACCAAGTTGTATTTTCTGAAAGGGATAATTAAGAGGTTCAGTGAAAATAGAAAGTGCTGGCATTTTTATATTTAGACAGACATGAATTTAGTACAAGCTGATAAACTCTACTTGTTGAAAATAAAATGATGGTGACATTTCCTAGATCAGTTTTTTTGGCAAGAGAACAGGGACATCTTGCAGTAGGCCATGAAAGAGGGAATTCATTTAGATGTTGCTAACAAAATCCTCCCTCTTGTCTAGCACAGAGGACATCAGTTTCAGACAATACTCTCATCAAGGAAAGCAAGGCAAAAGCAAGAGAGGAGAAGGAAGAATATTTTCAAGAGATGTAAACAAGTAATTACCCACAGCAGACCACACTACACACTTAGGGAGATTATTTGAGTGTATGTATGTCTCAATCAGTTGGTATCACACTCTTTCACCTGCATAAATGAAAGGATACCATTTGGATGCAGAAACTTTCTACATACTTTTCTGTGTGGAAAACTGCTCTGGAGCCAGGGCCGACAATTAGAAAAAGGTTTTTTCCTACTCCCTTTAAAAGGTACAATCAAGGCACAGAATCTATGCAGGTGTAAGAGGTGTCACACATAGCTAAGATGAGCTATTGGTTTCCAAAAGCAGCAACAAGTTCCCACACAGCCCAGCCCTGCCTCATCAGATGTTTGAGAGGTGATCACTTGGATAAGCCAGGATAGGCTGGCTGCAACCCAAATTCAGAAACTTGCAGCCATACTGCCAATAAGAACCACCAGGAAAACACACAGAGTTAATAAAACTAACACTGAAATGTCAACTTAATAAAAAAAAGTAGTAAATATTGCAAGCCCTTCCTTGGTAAACATACAAGTAATTTCTGACGAGGACTAATTAATATTTAAAAAAAAAAATATTGCTCATTCTCATTGCTCCTGTCATGAATGTATCTATCAGGACATGCACTTTCAACAGTGCCTTTTGTCTTGTAGTGATGAAAAAAAGCCTTCTAAACTGAATCAGACTGGAATATGTTTCCCTGGTGCTTTTCTTTTTAACCTGAAGTGGAATATATAAGTGGAATATATCAGAGCTGTAAATTTGCTTACCCTTCAGTTCTGTACATGGAGCATCTCTCCAGAGGAATTTTTAGCACTCCATTATTTAAGCCCACAAAGAGTGACCTGTCACTGTGCAGGATTTGGAGACTCTTGATTGCTTCCTGTTGTCCATCAGGGAGGATCTGCATCTCCTCTAAATAACAGCTCCTCAGGCTCCTGTTAGTGGTAGAAAGGGCCTTCAAGATGGTGCCATACTCTGATAGAAGAAGAAACAAGGCACAAGTAAATCTTGGAGGCATTGACTTCATTTCATACCTGCCTAAAGAGTGAAATATTAATGTCATCTTTACACTGCTGCTTTAAACCTAGTTCTGGGTCACCTGCTGCCCATGGTGGAGAGAGCTCCAGCTACACCAATCCTCAGCAGTTCTCAGACATTACAGAAACTTCCTGTGAATGCATTTTAATGGGAACCCGGAAGGGTGTGAACCATCTGGAGAGTGAGTACCTGGAAATATTTCCCAGTTGGAGCACTGAGGCAGAAAAGAGTCTGGTCCCGTTACCAGTGAGTTATACAGCAAGGTGACCCAAGATAGCAGGGATCATTTCTGGTGCCTCGAGTCTGTATTTCTTTTGGTTTATGGAGCAGATCAGTGTGATTTGATGCCATGACAAGTGACAACAGATGCTGCAGCCCTGATGGAAATCTCAGGGGCCTCCGTAATGACTGCATGGGTCACGGACCTAATTGATCCTCTTCCTGGAAGAAGCTGTCCTGCCAGATTGACAAGGGGATGTTATGGCATGAGCAGTGCATGCACAGAAACATATATGTTTGTGTTCACAGTGCTCTTACCTAAACAATTTAAAAATCTGATAAACTGTGGGAGATTTATGCTGTGGAAAAGGCGGCAACCACACCATTTCATTAAAACCTCAAATCAGCCCAAGTTGTTCCTGAAGCTTAATCTTTCTATCCCGAGAACTTCTGTATTGGTGCCAAAGCTCAGCAACGTACAGTGGTGGGGTTAGCTTCCATGCGAAGTTTCTCTTTCACTTAGGAGGGCCTTAAGTGTGGAAGAAGTCTGAGGCCCAGGTTTGGGCTTGGTTTGTCTCAGGACTGGGTTTGTGTTCAGGGCTGCCTCTGCTCAAGCATTTGATTGGTTTAAATGTTTCAGGTCCAGCAGAGCTTACTCTTCAGTCACCACTAACGAGGCCCAGAAAGCAAACATGAATAAGGAGGTAAGGTTATGGCAGCAGACCTTTCTATACATATGATACAAGGCAGAAAGTAGCCCAGCTTTCTCTCGGGCTTTGCAGCTGGGATGCATCACTTAAAATATCAAGATATCAAAATGGCAGAACCATGTTATATTTCCATTTAAGTACAATCTTCTCATCGCAATCAATGTCCATGGAGGCTCCCACAGTGGGAATGTTACTAGAACACATCCAAGATGATCACTTTTGAAGTAAGTGGTGGTAAAAGTTAGATAAATTATGACACAGTCCTGGGAGGTGGTAACATGAGAATGAGGCAATGACTCTGCATTCAGATATAAGATCAAGCTAACACTTATGGAGGCAATCCATCTTATTCTAAAGTCAAAGCTTCTGCAATAGAGGATTACAACATTATACCCATGAGGCTGGCCATATGCTCTGATTAATCAAACTATTTAATTTAACCTCTATCGTTAGTATGAATATAGGCTAAGACAACCATTTATAACACTTTGTCCTTCTTCATCATCTTTCATTTATCCAAGATATCTGTGCTTTTCCAAAGAGGCAATGTGTCCCGCTAATTAGAGGATGGCAGTAGAAATCAAGAGACTAAATCATATACTTAATTCTACCACTGGCTCGCTATGCTACCGCAAAAAGGCACTTGCCTCAGCTTCCCCATCTGCGTTACATTTCAGTGCACGCCCATTCCCGAAAGCACTGGGAGTCATATACCAGTAGACACACGGATGTGCAAAGAAAGAAATAACTAAAAACTTGGGCAACCCTGGAAATTAAGTATTATTACTGTTTATTTAGAAATGAATATGTCATAGCACAGAGAGACAACTTACATGCACAAAACCACAGAGCATTTCAGTGACCTTTGCTCTTCCCCACTGTTACTTATTAGTCTGATTAGTTGAAACATGTTTTTATAAAAGGGAGAAAAATGTTATTGTTGTTTTTAAACACAATGTGGATTTATGGTCTGCTCACTTGGGACTCTGCTTCAAGTCCTCCATCCTGTTTTTAATTTACCCAGACAAACTAACTTCCATGCAGTTTTGTGCCAAAATGATATTGAATGACAATTGTGTAATGATGTGACGACCAGGCTACTAGGGCTGCTAGGTCTAGGAGCAAGTGGAGGGAACTTTCTTAAGCCTTGATGCTCTTACCTGTCCCAATATACATCACATGGTAGAGAGTATCCTTCCCCTGAACAATATCAACCACCAGTTTGGAAAATCGAATGCTGTCCTGAGTCACGTACGGATCTACAGTCACCGGCTGCACGACATCATTCATCAGGAACAAGCGCTGCGCATCCTGCAGGACTCTCTCCGTCAGATTCTCGTTAGGGGTGTCATCGCTCAGCGTCCCACACTAAACATGGAAGACGATTGAACTTCAGCGCCTGCATTTTCTCCCCACTCCAGCAGCCCAAGACCAAACCCTGAAATTCTTCTAGAAACCCATGTCCTGTTGATTTCCTGCAGAGGTGGGTCTGTGTGAGGGTCACAGGATCAGGCCCTTAGCCTGATCTTAGGTCCTTAGCCTAGCTTTGTCCTGTAGCCCACTCCTTATAAATGTGTGGTCCACTGACCAGTGATGTGGTGTTTCATTCCCTTGTGATACCCTGGAGCCAGCACACCAGAATGACAAAAAGGCATTAACAAACCAAGGAGGAAAAGAAATAATTAAAGCTAGCTGTAGAAAGATGTAATGATGTAAAGATGTAAAGATAGCAGTGGAGAGAAAGTTTTTGTGGTAATCCTTGAAGCATTTCAGATCATCTTCAGACTCTACCTGGCACCTCACTCTGTACAATGGACAAAACCTGGAGGTTAAAAAACCTGAAAAATGGATTGGTTTTGCACTGAAGAACACAACTCACCACACTGTTTTTCTCTGATGTGCTCTCTTCTGAACAGACCCCTCCAGCTTCATCTGAAGCAAGGCAGGTTAGCCACTAGTTCCCCAAACACAGCTCTTCTGTCCTCACAGTGAATGGCAGATCAACCCATGTCCATTCATTCTCCAGTACCAAGGGGTGCACTGAAATAGGACTCAATGCCCTTGTCCATCCAGAACAGGGGGGAAGAAGAGAGCTCGTCCTGTGTCTTTTGAACACCAATGTAAGTCCTACCAGGAGAACAGTGTATTTTAAGGCCTGAGTTTCTAATCTCTAGAATTCAGCATTTTCAAAAGCCAATGCAAGGTTATACTCTCCATGCAGTTTTCTGGTCCATGTCAGTAGCCAGGGCTAGGATCTTCACTTTTCCCCACAATGCCATGCATGGTGGGCAGAAGCTTTATTACTCAAGAAGGCAGCTAGGTGACTGGTTATTTATCCTGCTCAAGGCCATGGGAGTCAGTGGTACAACTAGAAATCCTGCCAAGTCCCATACTCAGTCTATGGACAACTGCGCTTCTCACTAAGTGATGCTCACACCTGAGTAATTTCACTAGAAAAAAATCTCACAAATTTATTTTTCTTCATTTTTGGTCCAGATGCTTGGGCTTTCCTTGGAAGAGAAGTTAGTCTACTGTGAATTAGGATGTAGATTTACAACGCTCCAGCTGCAATGTACAAATTTCCCACGTGCATACTCTCGATATGCATCAAAGCAACTCTGCAGTGTGGCTGCCTTTCTGAGGTGCACCATGCAGAGCCTCTCTTACAACATGCTAAAATGAGTTGACAGGAATTTAGCTCACATTTACACAATAAATATGGATCCTAATGGCTGGTATACTGAGCTCTACAACATTTTGGAGATTGTGTGAACTAGGTGAACAGGGTGATACTAATTTCCACCACCTATGAACATGGTCACTTTTGTATCAACTTAAGCATCTTCCTGAGTAGCCAGACTATGGAAACATCAGTGGGTTTTTGATGCGTCCTTAGGTGGGTTTTAATGTTTTTTTTTTCCTGTTGCAATGGTCTTTTTTAGTTCATGACTCTTCCCACTTTCTAAAGACTTTTTAGATCTCTCTCTTCTGCTGTCTCTCATGCTCCTTCTGTTTTACCTATGGTCTTGCTTTGGATGTTTTTCTCCCTGCTCACTTTCCTTTCTAGAGCATCACGGAAGGAGGAGTCCCAGTGGCAGGAATGTCATTGTTGGTTTTGTTTTCTGTTCTCATCAAGTCACAGATAATCTTTTTTGGTGTATTGGCAGGCCGTGTGCTGACACAGCATCCGCCTGGTTTAGTTTTATTTTGTTTTGTTCTAATTTCCTGATTATCTGCACTACCCTGCTCCTCTATATCCTTCAGTATTTCTCCTTCCTCTCTGCAAGAAAAAAAAAAGTTTCTGGCATGCTTCCCTCATCTTCCTTTGTGAACACTGAGGCAAAAAAATTAATTTAATTTTTTGCAATATCTGCCTCTTCTGTCACTAAATTACCATTGTCATCTCCTAAAAGCCCTTCACTGACCTCTTGTTCCTCCTGTACTTGAAAAAGTCTTAATCTCTTCTTGCAATCTTCCTTTTGTCTGCCACATACCTCCTTTTCCTTTCCTTACTTTCATCTGACCCTTTTCTTTCATCTTGCTCCTGCAATCTTTGCACTCCACATTTTATCTGATACTTTTCACTACATGGAAATGCTTTCCGAAGTCCTTTTCTATTCCTTCTGGGTTAGCCCAGCAAGGGACAGAAAGTCCTTGATTCTCAGTTAACCTTAACATTCCCTTTAAACTCAAAAAAAAAAAAAAAGCCTGGCCATGTTTGGCCCAGCTGGGCCTTCAGCAAAGCTTTGTCCCTTGTTTTTGAGTGCACAAAGCTGAAGGGGTGTTTGAGAGCCCAATCCTGTACCACCTTGTAGAGGCAAAGGTCCTCACTCAGGTGCCATGAGGGAACCCAGCACAAGAAATCAGGTTCCTCAGCAGGAAGCCAAGCACGTCCCTGCCTGCAGTGTGGACCTACCTCCCATCTGCTCCTGCTGTGGTTTCAGGCAACTGTAGAGTCCTTTTTTGGAAGGTCCCTGACATCACCAACTTGAAGGCAGATGGCATTTGCAGGCAGCCTCAGCACCTTTGCCATAATCAAGGAGAGCCAGATTCACGCAATTGGGCTGACGATTCACCACAGGGAAGCAAGGACAGCAAGACAAGTCCATCCTCCCTAGGATTCCCCAGGTGGGAAGGGACTGAGCTGTAAAATGGGCTAATGCTTCAGAAGACTCAGGTTTGCTGGGGCTGTCTCACACATACTTGGCACCGCACTGACTGAATCTGGGCATAAAACGACTGAAGTTGTTCTATAATTTTCAAATTGGCCTTAACTCATAATCCTGGAAAACTGCTCATTCATTAAAAAAAAAAAGAGTTTTTAAGATGAGAAGGAACCACTGTGACTATCCTCATATGTCCTCGTCCACCAGTTACTGCTGCAATGTGTCCATAACTTCTGGTTGAGCTACTGTGTCTTGGAAAGACATCCATCTTGCACTGAAACACTGGTAGCCTTAGAGGCCCTATCAAGTGATGGAAAATTCATCAAATCCTTACACAGTCCCAACGGTTAATTACCTCTCTTGTTTAAAAATAGAGGTTGTCTCCATTCTAGTTTGACTTTGTCCAGTTTCAGCTTTCAATGCTTCCCAGTTTTGGTGGGGACATGTCTCTATGTCCGCTTGTGAGGATCACATTCTCAGAGTTCACGTCAGTGATGAGTGTAACAGATAATTAAATTATTCATTATTATAAAAATTATTATAAAAAATCTGAACATTCTTATTGTCAGTAAAACCACTCAATTTTTGCCATGAATCCCATGGTCTCAATAACATGTGGCAAGGAGTTCCACAGACTAAAACACTCATAAATGTGGAGAAATACAATTTATCTGCACCATGGGTCTACCTGGAAAAATGAGCCCCACACAAATCAACCCATTGGAGTGATGGAACGTAAGAGGGACGGGAGTAAACCGAAGAGCAGCAGCAGTACCTGGAAATTAGGGATGGGGTTTAACGTTGGCAGCCAGGCTGATCTTGGGTTTTCTTGGTAACGGAAAGGGCCATTAAATGCCTGAGTAATGGCACTCAGATTGAAGGCACACACTGCTGAGGCAGCTATGCTGTTTCTGCAAAAGGGGAGAAAAAAATCAATTTAATCATTAGAACATTGACATTTTCATCATAACAGACATCAAACTCCACTCAAATAAAATACATGTAAATTGCTAGGTAGATGTACGGGGATACGAATCTCACAGGGAGGAAAAATAAATAAATAAATTGCAAAATGCAGATGGCTTGCGTGACAATTTTGAGAATGAATTTTAAGCTTGGTTTTAAGATGTCTGTGATTTAAGGGCCGTGGAAGCAGTTCTGACAAGAAAGGTGAATACAGTTTAATTTGCATGGATTATTTGTGTCTGGTTTTATTTTTATTTTTTTACCAACCCACCTATCTTTATTGATTACAAACAACCTAGGTTTTAATCTCTTGGTGTTTCTCAAGGTGAAATTCTGTTTCTACAGGCTCCTGAAATCTTCAGCTATAAAGTATATCCCCTAATATATTTTTATATATTTTTATATAATATTTTATATATATTTATTTATAGATTTTTTTATATATATATATATGTATAAAATGCACACATGCATGCACACACATGCAGGGCAAGGGAGGGGGCTCACAGTGCAAACCAGGCTGGTTGTTACAGCAGCTCAGCACACAAAAGGCCTTGCTAATATGTGAAAGCCTCTGTTTTCAATGATCACAGTTCACTTCTTTGTGTTCCCAGCTGGGAATAGCATCTGTCTCGGGCAGACTGTTCACCACGCACGCAGCAGCCAGGGGAGGCACATCTAGGGAAATGCCACTGTGGGAAGGACTCTTTGGAAGGGAATTTGTTTTAGGGATGCTCCGCTGTGCAGTCAGGCTTGCACACAGATCAGTCGGCCTTTGCTGCCCCATTTCAGTCACGCAGGACCCATTTCTGCAAGGTTCAGAGCAGGCTCAGCTCCTTTTGCCTCAAGAGCATTGCAAGGTGCTTCCCAGACGGCGACAGCACTTCAGAGAAGCTGGCCCAGTGAGGGACATTTGCTAAGTGGTAACCTGAAATTCAAACCTGCTCCCAGCTCTCCCTTTCCCCCTGCTTTTTTTTTCCCCCCAAGTAAAATAACAACGTCTAGAAAAAAAGATATCAGAATAAAACTAAAAAATAGGGCTAGCACAAGAGACTGACTAGTCACGGTGCCTTTTAAATAACCCAAGCCCTGCTGTATGTATCTTTCTGCTAATTAAAGCAATTTGAATTCTCTGAAAAGAACACTTTTTTTAACTAAACCAATAATTACACTCTCTCGCACAAAAAAAAAAGCCTTGCTCCCCAAACCCAGGCTGGAAAGCAGAAGAACAGATTCTTTCACAGCATATTTCTTCTGAGCAATACAACGTCAAGAATAACTTCTTGCTTTGCCTTCCAATTCTCCGCTCCTATCCCTGCCCCCTCCATCCCCGAGTGATGGAGTATCTCACTTTGAACATGTCAAAGCAACGCCGGGCGAACCTTTCTCCACTTTTGTTTGAACACCGCTGACGCAGTGCGTGCTCACAGGCGGCAGCTCTTAAGACAAAGCTAATGATGGATGACAAGTAAATGCCTTGAGGCACACATGGAAAAAAAAAGAGAATGAGAAAGAAAATGAAAAAGGAAAAGAAAGAATGAAACCCCGCTAGTCTTAACAAAAACACTTTTTTTAAAAAAAGGCATATTTTTAGGGCCCTGCTAGAGACTGCACAGTTTAGCCCTTTCCCTTTGCTAGCAAGGAGAAAGGAAAGAGGTTTTCCATGAAATCTGTGGCCCATTTTCCCTTCCATCTGTAGCCTGGGATATTTCCCATCCCTCTCTATGAAAAGTTTGATCCCAGTCTCAAGCCAGCGACATCAACTTGTGCAGCTGGCCCCTGTGTTGTCCTGGTGTGAAACACAACCTCCTTTATTCCCACCTCTGCCTTCCTGTGATGAACTAGGTGGTTTAGAGAATGGGTTAAGTTCAAGGAGGTTTTAACATTGTCTCCATTACCTCCCAGAAAAAAATTTAATAAAGACTTCTTAAATATTTCATCAGCAGCTTCCCCAAAAAACTCTCTTTCCCACTGATTCAGCTGGGTATAACATAACATGAAGCAATAAATTTATACGTGGGTGTTACCACAAGCACTAATACCCTTTTGTTATAAGATGACCCTAAATGCATTAAACATGAACCTTGCAAAATAAAAATACCTTTAAACAAAAAAATCATAGTTTTGTGGTGCATCGTTATTTTATTATGAAGAAACTCAGACTGGAGCATACATCCTCTTTGGTATGCAGAGCTCATGCAGCATGATATAAGTCCCAGTGGAAGTTAAAAGAATAATTACCATTATTTCCCTAGTCGGATGACAAATTGGAACATTTTTTCTTCAAACTCTCAAAAGAACATCGTATTGTAACCCAAAATGCTACTTGATCTAACTTCAGCTATTATCAATAACTCATTTCTTCAATTACACAAATGTTACATATTATATTGTCCTCTGAAGATACAAGAGAGAATGTACCCCCGTAACGTATGAAGAGTGACTTAAGTGTAACCCAGAGGAGATGGGTAACACTCATCATGCCTCATGTTAAGCCTGAGAGACAGAAACAGCAAACGAGAACTCTTCCAACCAGAGGTAGCCTATGTCTCTCCCCTTGTATTCCAAAAACTATACCAATTTGATAGATTTAATACAATTATTAATTTTCCCATTTCCAATTTCCCAAAGTCCACAGTCAAGTGCAGTGGTCAATCACGTTTATTTTTTCTAGTTGCTTCTCCACTGGCTCACTTTTGGCTGGCGTTGGCAACAGTAGTGCAGAAACAAAACATGGAAGATGGATGAGGGTGGCCAAACACTTACCTACTTCATGGCATTTACAGAGTGGGAGTAACATTCAGGCTCTGTTGACTCTCATAGTGAAACTTCCAACAGTGCTTTAACTCAAGAAGTTGGGGCAGATGCTTTGTGACCTCAAGGCCTGAAGTTCAAGCCCTGTCACACCAGCAAGTGACACATTAAAATAGGAAGGCCTGTACTTCAGTGGGGCTTCGCTTCTTTGGTTTGCTCTGGGCTTCTTGGGACCAGACCCTTATTCATATTGAACAGTACTCCATTGCACACAAAAACCCCAAAGAAGTTGGCTACCTAGCATGAGAAAGGCACTTGGAGTGTTTGTCACATGGAGCAGCTAACTGAGATTTTCATTCTGTAGTTTACACATCAGGATAACACCCCCCTGGAGAACATGTATTATTGAAACTCAATACCACTCAGATTGGTTATAGCTTGAAACTTATCATCCTAGCCTCAGGCTGCAGAGAAAAAGTTATTTGAGTTTTCCTGACTTAAAAACATACATTATGAGTTTTTTTAATATATTTTTTAATTAACTCCTCTTCTCCTTTCTGCTTTCACAGCTACACTAAATCATTCCAATTACAAGTTTTTTCAATATCAAACCAAGAAGAGGTGATTATGAAGCTTCAGAAATCATGCCTTTCCCTTGGAGTTCCAATGCTGCTTTTGATTTGTGGACCTGCAACAGTCTGTAGTGGAGGTACAGTCCTCCTTGGAAATGTCAAATGCTGTGTAGACCGCATGACCTTCCTTCCACAAAATGTTGTTCAACAGCAGTTTATGTCGATTTCAGCCTAGGCTGTTGTGATCCCATCTGCCTCATTCTCCTCCTTCCAGTCCTTCTCTCCCAAGCATATGTCCATCTCATGGGCCAGCCCCAATGTTCACACAATTGTGTCAGATTGTCCAGGCAGTGAACCTGGCTGAAAATTAATTGTGATTTTATGTTGGGTCATTTTTAGACCAGCTCTCTGAACTACACAAGTAGCACTGCTGCTACAAAACATCAGAAGCCTGTCACAGCCCAGGTTTATATCAAATTAAGTTACCCTAGAACTGCACAGTCACCTTTTATGGACTCCAGGAATCTATGAATCATGGATTAAAAACATTGTCGTAAAGGCTATGTTGCCATGATGGGTAACACAGACCTATCTATTTCTTCACATTAACCAAAGGATCTTTCAAAAAGGAATGCCCAGACTAAGAAATCTGGATATTGTCAGTCGCAGACTGCTGGGGATAGCAAAACCAGTGCAACTTACACATTAGTAGTGAAGACACCATAGATCAGATCTTGCTCAGGAAGGTAGAAGGTGCTTTGCAATTCATTATAATAGAAAGGGATTTCTCCAGCACGGGAGCAGTTCAGCCTGGCCTTCATGAAAGTTGTCCATGTGTCCTCCAGCAAAAATCTCCCTCCAATATCATTTTTGCAAACCCTTGCCACACGAGAATACACTGTTTTCCCACAGTCATGTTCTACTGCATTCTCACGGAAGAAGAAATAGGTGAACAAACCGATGTCATAGGCAGCAATAAAGTTAGGCTCTGAAAAACAAACATTTGAAGAGATTTATACAGGTCAGAAATCAATCCATGCTCACTGACTTGCTCAATGCATTGCATTCCCTTACGCAGCCTGTCAAAGCTGGGACCACAGGGAGTTTGGAGTCAGCAGAGGACATAAAAACAGTAGATGGGAATAATGATATATGGGGATACAGCTCTGGCTCCATTTTTCAGATCTTGGAAAGACCCCCTTGTTTCCCCACTTTATTGGCAAAGCTGCTACTGATACTCAGTGAAAGCAGAGTTCAACACTTTGCATATGCATAAGTATTCTCTGTACCTATACTCATTTTACAACATAAAGCCTTCCCATTGGGTTCCTTCACCTATTCACTTCTGAAGTGCACCTTATGATGTGTTAAATATGCTGCGTGCATCCGCCCGATTCCCCAGACTGCTGCACTGAAACATTCAATCTATTCTCCCAGCGCAATCACATCTGGCTTTTATCACAAAGTCTTTCCAGTTTCTAGGCACAAAAGATTATCTTATGTCCATAAAACAAAACCATGCCACAGACTGACAGTATTGAAGCAAGTCCTCCTTAATTCTTTTTCTCCTAGAATTATTGTTATTGTTTTCACAAGAATTGAAAAGAACCTGGAATTGGTTTTGTAGTGAATATTTTAATTGGGTATTTAACAAAGCTTTAAAGTGTACAGTCTTTCATCCCACCAGTTTCTTTGGCAAAGGGAAAAGATTGGCCATTGAATAATATTTGACTAAACAAAAAAAACACCCCTGTTTGTTTTATAGGGTGCTTTTACAATGTTCAGTTCTGAGTAATGCTCAAAGGAAGAAGAAAAAGGGAAGTACAGAATTCCTTTAATGCTGCAGCCCAGGAGTGAAAGGAGTCGTGGCGGAGGGAGAGGAAGGCAGGCTGATGCTGCTGCAAGGGAAGTTTGGAGGCCGATGATGGTGCACAGGGGAGGGCACTGCAATGCATGTCCCATCAAACTTTCTCCTTCAAACAGTGAACCTTAAAGGGACCATTGTGATCACCAATCTGACCTTCTGTCTACCACGAACCAGAGAATTTCACCCTGTAATTCCACCATCGGATCCTATAACTAACAGGTGAATGAGACCACGTCTCAAAGGAGATCTGATCTTACTGGACAATGTCACGTGGCTTTACATCCATCACTTTCCTCAGCGACTTGTTCAAATGACTAAAGACTGCCCCAGCCACAACCTGTACTTCTTTTTCCATTTGACATTATCTGCTTTCAGCTTCCAATCATAGGCTCTTGTCATGACTTGTCTGCTAGATTAAAGAACTTTATCCTGCTGGAAATCTTCTCTTGATGTAAGTACTTCCATATCATGAACAAAACACCTTTTATCTCCTTTTCAGAAAGATAAATAAATTGAGCTCCTTAAGTCTCTCACTGTGAGGCAGGCTTTCCAAGCTTCAAATCGCTCCATGGCTCTTCTCTGAATCATCTTCAAGTTTTCTGTTTCTTGTTGAAAAGTGGCCAGAACAGGATGAAGTTACTTCAATGTCACCAATGCTGCGCAAGGTTATAAATCCAAGAGTCATGTTATTTTTTCCAATCACAGACTAGAAAGTCAGTTTCTGTTTGTCTTTCCTTAAACTCCCCCGTTCCAATGTGACTTCCTTCTGAATTCTTCGTTCAGGAGCAGCCAAAAGGCACATTTTTCTAATGAGTGCATATGCATTACACTGCTTCTTGGTCTGAATTAACAGTTTTGCCTCATGACATCCTTCTCCTAAAACCCTGGATCTCCATACTGACTTCAGTATGCCTGCAGAAGCCTCATTCAGTCTCATTAATTTCCAGAGACTGCACAGTCCCACTGCTCATATCTTTGATTGAAAGGTCCTGAAATCCAATGGAAAGGTTCTGAATACCTTGTCAACTTACCTGGGTCAAAGGAGAGAGGGGAAATATTTTGGTCTCCGTCACTACAGTCTGCTCAGACAAGATGTGCTTTGCCCCAGTCAGAAGGTGTGGACTCAGTGCAGGAACTACTGCTTGAAATTCTATAGCTTGCTTGATGCAGGGTATTATCACACTGGGGTAACAGCTGCTTTTAATAACTGTAAATCCACAACAACATGGGTTTACATGGAACATAACTCGCTGTGAAATTTCTCATTTTTGGACTGACGTTGCACTGAAACCAACCATCATCAGCTGAGTCAGTGGAAGGGTGCTTAACGCTGTGCAGAACTGGGGCAACAATACGATGCTTTACGTTTGTTTTGATCTTCAAATCTTTGAGTGGTTCTCTTGTTAAAAGGATGTATTTGGTCATCTCACGAGACAGAGACCCACATATATGTTAAGTAGCCTGTAAGACCAACTTTCCATATGCTAAATCAACTTCTCTGAAATACTTTCAGGCTATTTTTAAACATCTTCTAAGCTGCATTGGTTATTGCACCGGAAGCCCTTCCCCATTGTAACTCTGGATCCCAATATGAAAACAGATTTACAAGCCTGCCAAATTGACTTTAATACACCTCTTGCCCAGATATGACCCACATGACTTTACCATTGAGCCATTTGGAGTTGTATTGTGCTGTCCTAAGTGGGGGAACATTTCCAAGGCTGCGGTAAATAGCAGGATCCCGTCCAGAGAAATCAATTACAGTTGCAGCATACAGTTCTCCTCGTGATGTAATCACAGCTGTCGAGTTATGCCGGGGGTCGTACGGGCACCGAGCCACTCCATTAATTCTGTCAATGATTTTGCTAAGATTTCCTACCTGTATTTAAAAGGAGAGAAGCAAGACTTTAAAGAGCATCTGGCTTTCTCACTGGTATAGAGAATTCAGTTTGCCCATGACTACCTATGAGCAAAACCCTGATTTTAAAAAAACGGGCAGCTATAAGAAAGTAATGCCAGTGATTGATAACTGTAAATTGATCTTTACATCCATCATTTGCCAATGTAAGAAGTTGTGTCTGAGCCTCACTGGTCCTATTGCTTTGTAAGAAGGGTAATTCCCCTGTCCCCTGCCAATAAAGCCTGTAGGCCCCAACAAACTCAGTGTAATCAAGTGCTCCTGCTGCTAGCACAGGTTTCTAATCTTCCGTAGACACCTCCTGAATGTACACTGGCATTAAAAAATATAAAAATAAACATTGCTCTGGACCTGCTCCTGCCTCCCTTGAATCCAAAGCGAGTTTTGCCATTTATTTTAAGGAAACATTTAAGTATTCAGGTCAGGAGGTGCTCACACCTAAGCCTGTCTGTATTCCCCATTTTCAGCAGCATACCCAAGGTTTACATGAGCAGCACTTTGTTGAGATCCAGCTGACCCATAACGTGAGTTTTCTGCTCCCCACCTGCAGGTACACCCACTGCCCCAAAGCAGCCCAAAGAACAAACTCAAAGCTATTTCAGATCAGCTACATTTGGAACATATTCTCTGCAGCCATGATGCCCTGCCAAATAACTGGCCTTCCCCAGAGCATGTATCGAGCCCTCTCCAGCGCTAGAAAAGACGAAAAACAGACCTGTCGACTGGAACACACCGGTGAAAAGGCATTGGTACCACAGGTAAAAACCTTCTTGCCATAAACAATCAGCACACGGACATAGTTCTGGCACTCTTCCTATAGGGACACAAGACAGAAACAAAGGATTTTTGAAAAGGAGACTGTGGGGTTATTTATTACATTAAAAAATTTACCTGTATTGAAGCTGGAATACACCTTCCTTAGCTCTAACTCAGCCTGAGGTTTATTGCATTGAGCAGTGCACAGCTGTAGGGAGCTAGCGGTCTAAGTGAGCAAGCCAAATTTGCTGGTTAATTCTCCAGTCACAGCCCTGCACAGTCCCCGGATAAGATGTTATCCATCAGGTTGACTCTGTATTAGCCGCACAAGTGCCTCTTTCTGTGCTCTGCTTAGATTGGAGGAGGAATCCTCCTTCTTTCCATGATGATACTTCTGACCTATTTTACCCAGTAATGCTGCAGCTTAGAAAACATTACCCAGACACAAACTCCAGTGAAGGACAGCAGGTCTGTCTGCACTATAATTCACACCAGCGCTGGCAGGAAAACAGCAGGAACTTCTCTTTAATAGGCCAGGCTGGTCAGGAGAATCTCGTGCTTGAACAGATTGTTGCTTCCTGCCTCCCGCAAGGATTGTGTGCTCAGGATTTTCATGGTAGAAAGAGTTTCTCTTTCAGGCCAGGCCAGTGAGAAATAGCAAATAATCTCCTCAACTGCATGACCATTTGTTGGTACAAATAGGCAACTCCCTCCACATGCCACTCCCCAAAGGTGTGGGGCTCCAGTCGTCCCACGTTGGGGTAGGGGTGACAGCACAAGGCCCACCTGGCTTTTTTTTTTTTTCCAGAAAAACTCCTTCATGCTGTTGGAAAGAGCCACAGTCTCTCTTTTTCCCCACAGCTTTGTACTCAGAGACCCGTGGACTGCAGATCAGGCTACCTGAGCGCCTTTGGGGAGTTGAGCCATGGGGGAGGAAGAGGCCACATAAGGCAGGGACTTTCTAACGTGACACGCAGGGAATGGGAGGTGTGAGACTAGCGTGCGGCTCCCATAGGCAGTGCAAGAGGCTCGAGAGCCACCTGCTCCAAGGTTCACCCGAACAGCCCTGATGAGAGATGTATGGTGAGCCTGGCACCAGCCTGCCTGCCCTGGGCTCTGGGGTCCACCTCAGACGAAAGGATATGAGCAACAGCTAATGACTGGCACCCACAGGGCTCCAAGCGAAGAAAGTCTGTTATATTCTACTGCAAACAGAAAAGGAAACTTGTTAAAAAATAACAACCTCAGCTGGGTTATCCTGTCTGCTTTGCTTTCCTCCCTCCAATAGATCATAATTTGCCACTAAGCTGAGCCTACAGCTGCACACACCGCTGTAGCTTCTGTAAGCTGCAATCACTCTGCGAGCTTCCCTGTCTCACAGCGCTCCACGCTGTTTATCATTTCCCTGAAGACTTCATTTGCAAGATTCAGCAGTGTAAAAACACTCCCTATCATCTGGAAAGGAAGAGACTTGCTTAGCTGGATTACGTGCTATCTCCTTTCATTTGCTGTATGGAAATCAACTCGTTGAAGGACAGCATATAGCGAAAACCCACCAGCGTTAACCACAGACAAGTGACTACATGGGCATGACATGTGGGGCTTGCTTTTGAATGGAGAAGATCAGAGGGACTGCACACCAGAGCCAGCCCAGGGACACTCACCCAGCCCAGGCAGAGGCTACAGAGTGCTATGGAGCAGGTGCTGCCAGTCTTGAGCCTCAGCAGGGATATCGGGGATCAGATACATAATGCCTGGCACCCGAAAATGAGAGCTTGAATTCATAACTGGGTCTATTTAGCACTTCTTATTTCAGAAGCAGATCAGTCATGGTGACTGTGCATCAGTCTATCAAATAGCACCTTGAGAAGCACCATCCCACCTGCTGTGTGTTGAGAATAGAGGTCTCATCACTTCCTTTAATAAACGAAGGGCTTGCCAGCCTCTCTGCCCTCTCCCATCATTGTTACACGGTGCTGTGAGCCCCGTTAGTTATTCCCTGCCCTAGAGATGTCTGCATTTCATGACTGGGTTAAGTAATTCCTCTTTCTGTAGAACACAGTTATTCAATCCCACATAATATTAGGATCACTATATACTTAACTGCAAAGTACTAGGATTCTTGAGGGGATGCTATGAAAAAAAGGTATGGGCTCCTCTCCCAACAGGGTTTTGTTTTCAGAATATGACTGATTTGGCATCTAACCCAGAATGCAGATCTGTACCCAAATTTCACACAGTAAGAGAGTACCCATCTACTCCTCCTCCACTTCCATCTTTCTCTGCTTTGTGCAGAGTCTGAGCACAGCTTCTGACCTAAACCAGCTAATACCATATGTGTTGCTGCACCCTCTCCTGCCTAGGTACTTCAATATATTCCTAATTAAAACTCTGTCCTGCAGAAATCTCAAATCCTGATTTGCAGAATTCCCTCCTTTGCACTGAGTTATATTGCAGATTAACAAACTTCTACTTCTATACAAATCTTCCCAGCTGAGAAGATAGCACACAAAAAAGAATTTCTCTGCAAGGTCAAGTGCTGGATGGTCTTCTGGAGTCTACTGGCAGTAATGCATCTGTTGCAGACTTTACTGCAAGGCACAGTAGCCTGGGTTGGTAAGGATGCTGAAAGCTGGTAAAATATTATGTTATTTTAGCCTAATTAAGCATGGTTTTGTTTGTACTCATTCAGTCCAAAGCAGAAGTTAGTTATTGAAATAGAGGAGAAACCATACTGAGCAAATATATCTGCTGCTATCTGAACCTGCACCAGAATATTTAATCTGTGACTTCCAGCTCATTCCCAACTGCTCTAGCAAAAAGCAAAAGAGCAGAGTCGGTATGGATGAGGTGTTAGACTGGAAACATTGGACAGTTGATACTTTTCAGGACTTGGATGCACCAAGACCACTAATTATTTCATTGGCTGTAAGAGGCAGAAATTGGGGTGACTAGTGGATGCTTTCCACTCTGCTTAGATAACGATGCCTCTAGTGTGGGCTGTATCCAACCATAGCTATTCCCATGAATTAGCTGAGTAGGTGTTTTCCCTGGACATGCCTTACTGATGGTGGTAACAGCGCTCCATGCTCCTGGAGGAAAAGCAACGATAATATGTACATTTCACCCACTGATCTCAAAGCAATTTATACAGCTTTAAGCAATGTTCTGAAACAGATGTGCATTATCTGCCCTGTTCTCTCAGCTGAGTGAATCAAAACACACAGGTGCTAAAGGATTTGCCATGGTGACACACTGAGTCAGAAGAGATCCTGAAGGACAGCAACAAAGATTGCGGAAGTCATTGCTAGGCCACTCTCCATCATCTTTGCTAAGTCGTGGGCAACGGGAGAGGTGCCTGAGGACTGGAGGAAAGCGAATGTCACTCCAGTCTTCAAAAAGGGCAGGAAGGAGGACCCAGGTAACTATAGACCAGTCAGCCTCACCTCCATCCCTGGAAAGGTGATGGAGCAACTTGTTCTTGGTGCTGTCTCTAGGCACATCAAGGATAGGGGGATCATTAGGGGCACTCAGCATGGCTTCACCAACGGGAAGTCTTGCTCAACCAACTTGATAGCCTTTTATGAGGATGTTACCCGGTGGATAGATGATGGTAAAGCTGTGGATGTGGTCTATCTCAATTTCAGTAAAGCGTTTGACACGGTCTCCCACAGCATCCTCGCAGCTAAACTGGGGAAGTGTGGTCTGGATGATCGGGTAGTGAGGTGGATTGTAAACTGGCTGAAGGAAAGAAGCCAGAGAGTAGTGGTCAGCGGGACAGAGTCCAGTTGGAGGTCTGTGTCTAGCGGAGTTCCGCAAGGGTCGGTTCTGGGACCAGTTCTATTCAATATATTCATTAATGACTTGGATGAGGGATTAGAGTGCGCTGTCAGCAAGTTCGCTGATGACACAAAACTGGGAGGAGTGGCTGAGATGCCGGAAGGCTGCGCGGCCATTCAGAGAGACCTGGACAGGCTGGAGAGTTGGGCGGGGAGAAATTTAATGAAATAGAACAAGGGCAAGTGTAGAGTCCTGCATCTGGGCAAGAACAACCCCATGTACCAGTACAAGTTGGGGGCAGACCTGTTGGAGACCAGCGTAGGGGAAAGGGACCTGGGGGTCCTAGTGGACAACAGGATGACCATGAGCCAGCAGTGTGCCCTTGTGGCCAAGAAGGCCAATGGCATCCTGGGGTGTATAAGAAGGGGTGTGGTCAGCAGGTCGAGAGAGGTTCTCCTCCCCCTCTACTCTGCCCTGGTGAGGCCGCATCTGGAGTATTGTGTCCAGTTCTGGGCCCCTCAGTTCAAGAAGGACAGGGAACTGCTAGAGAGAGTCCAGCGCAGAGCCACGAAGATGATTAAGGGAGTGGAACATCTCCCTTAGGAGGAGAGGCTGAGGGAGCTGGGTCTCTTTAGCTTAGAGAAGAGGAGACTGAGGGGTGACCTCATTAATGTTTATAAATATGGAAAGGGCAAGTGTCAAGAGGATGGAGCCAGGCTCTTCTCAGTGACATCCCTTGACAGGACAAGGGGCAATGGGTGCAAGCTGGAGCACAGGAGGTTCCACTTAAATTTGAGGAAAAACTTCTTTACTGTAAGGGTGACTGAACACTGGAACAGGCTGCCCAGAGAGGTTGTGGAGTCTCCTTCTCTGGAGACATTCAAAACCCGCCTGGACGCGTTCCTGTGTGATATGGTCTAGGCAATCCTGCCCCGGCAGGGGGATTGGACTAGATGATCTTTCGAGGTCCCTTCCAATCCCTAACATTCTGTGATTCTGTGAAGATGGAACTACCAGACCCCACCTCTCTAGCCTGCCTGGCCCGAAGAGGAACACTATGCTCACCTGGCATTTTTATTGCTGTACCCACTATCAGTCATGTCAGTCCATGAAAACCTCCAACAAAAGCAAAGAAGAAACTGAACCACTTAAATGCTCCATCTTGCAGGATGTTTCTCAAGACACTGTTGGTGAGATTTACATTAGATCCTTTTTCTACCCTGTTCTCAAAATAACTAGCAAGGAACAGCCCCCTCTCTGTGTTCTTTAAACCAGCCTGGATTTGCTTTGAAAAGTCATTCAACACGCTGCTCTCTGGAACAATTCGTAGCTGAGGCAACTGGTTAGTAAGATGATCTCACAAACCGCTACAGAAAATAGGAGCTATTTAATGCAGTTTCTTCCATGTAGCTGGAAAACTCTAGGTGTTCAGGAGGCAAAATTCAGACAGGCTTTAATATAGCCAGAAAATCTGGCAAGCTTGAACCAAACTCCGTCCAGACAAGATGATATTTGGCTCCTGCCCTCACATTATAGAGCAGACAGATCATATGTGTATGATCAGTCTGCAAATTTCATCACCAGAAGATATTACTGGGATCAAGAGATTAAGGATTTAAATAAAGTGGGAAGACTGGGTATTTATATGGTTAATGAGAATAACCCAGTTATATTAGTTGGGATTATTATAAAATATATGGCAGAGCTGATAAAAACCTGTGGCTCATCACTAGAGCACTAAGCATACCTCCAATTTTCCTACAAATTGCATGTTACCCACTTTGGGGTTCTGCCTCCTTCCTCAAAATTACCTGGTACTGGGTCTGTTTTTTGAGATAAGATCTTAAATTGAGCAGATACCACTTTTCTCCAGTCTAATGACCTTTGTTTTCCTGGCAAGGAAGAGTACATGACTTCTAATGTTCAACCCTACAGGGCACAGGGTCTCACAGTCACTAAGAGAATGAACTTCACTGAAGCCCCTCCCTCCCACCCACCCCCCCACAGTTTAAGCCTATCTTCATTTATTGCAGTTTTTTGCAACATTTAGATTTAAATGAGCCTGTCTGCGAGTGCTGCAATGTCCACAACTGTACACAGGACCAGGCCTCTTTCTAGCTCATACAGATGTCAGGCTGCTTTGAAAGCACATTTCAAACCCCAGAACCACGAGTGATGCCCTGTTACTCCCTTCATTCATGTGGTCAGATCAGCAAACAGAGGGGTTGAACTTCTACTGGCTTTGGTTTGAGGTAAAATTCAAAAAGACATTCCCAGGATGCGGCGAATAAGCCTGCTGTAGCTGCTTCTTGAGTTGTTTCATCTGTCATCTCTGAACACTGGAGTTCTGATATGTTATAAGCCCTTAATCTCATTGTACAGATGTATTTTTCTTTGAAAGCATAACCATATATATGCACTACTTTAATTGCCCTTTTACTTTGAATAAACCACTTAAGTCCTGTTTTCAGAGATCTCCTTTCTAATTCTTTTTTTTTTTTAGGCTAACACGATTTCATCACATACTGATATATTTTAATCATAGATTAAAAACACAGATGCCATATGAGAACAACAGCTGTTTCAGATGGTCTGTTGTCCTCAGTAAAGAAACACAAACTCCTGGAGCACAACCTGCAGTTCAGAGATCAACCAGCAGAACTCCATGTTACCCCTTCAACAACATTTTAGAGTGCAGCAAACATTTATCTGTTGCAGTTCATCTCAATTTGTTAAAAAATAATCAAGACCTAACATGTTCTCGAGCACTGTTATTAACACACTTTCAGATATCTATATTTGTTTCTTTGGACAAACAATTCTATTAATCAGTTTAAGCCGATACCCTGACCAAGCTGTCTTTCTCCTTAGAGTGCAATAGATAGCAAAGAGAATTGCTAATGATTTTTCCAGCCAATTTTTCTTTAATGGACTTCAAATCAAATCTGGGGGCTGATTCTGCATCGATAGCTTAGCAGAAGTACTAGGAATGTAGGTTCAGATCTCTACGAACAGTTATAAAGGGGGAAAAATATTTGACCGCCTCCCAGTTATTTCTGTTTGCCTGGGGGTTTATATTGTACCTGTCCTCTCTGGATGCCTATTATTCATAAGTGGTGTGGAGATTCCCAGCTCCACGAGATAACCAGAGGGCCCATCCTCTGGGTGACTCAGGCACTTGCAGGAAACAGCAGATTTCTCCATTAGCTCCAAATCCATTTAGGTGGGCTCTAGCCTTGGACTAGGATTTCCCTGTAACCTTGTGTGAATCATAAGACCCCCCAGTATCAGAACACCATACAAGAAAAGGAAGAAGCTATACTGGCAATACAGTGGGACAACCGGTAGCTGGATGCCTATCAGATGTTTGTCTTGGTTCTTCCTTCCTCCAGAAGTGTTATTAGTACATCACCTTTCTCCCGGCTACACAAAGCTCTTAAGACAGCACGTAAGAGCTGGATCACTGCCATTTTCACAAACAGTTCCCTTCCACTTTTTGAAATGACAGTGTGCTGCTTTTGGGAAATTAACAAATAATTCTGTGCTCAGACAAGAGAAAGACCAAAGTGCTCGTGTTTAGGAAGACTCAACTTTCCATGCCAGGCAAAATTCCTTAGATGTGGTGGATGTGGACCGCGATGCAGAGACAAACCAATTACAAATTAAAAGCTGATCAACTCCTAATGAAATTAAATACACCTCTTCCCCTTCTGCTCTATCCATTGCTCATTTTAACAACAACCTCTGGGTGATATCGTTTGGAAGACAGAAAGAAAGGCAGCATAACACTGACTTTGTTCTCTGCATTGTCTCTCAGCAATGTGGATGTTTTCCAGGGCACAGTTTTAAGGTGCTGATCAGGATACATTTTATAAATGCTGCAAAAATAAGAATGATTACTAGTGGAAGCCCACACGGATCTCCAGAGACATGGCAAATAAAGCACATACAATTCTTTCAGGAAACCACAAGTTTTGGTTGATAAATATGACATAAATGAAGGAGACTTTTCTGAGGTGTTTGTTTAGTACCACATGACATATTGCGGAGACTTAATTTTAAAATCAGGTTCAAGAACGTATACATTAATGGATTAAAATCTGATAAATTACTGGACTGAAAAAAGTCCTCAGAGTGAAAACATTCACAAACTTGCTACTCTAGCAGGGTCCCAGATGGCATAGTACTAGCTCAGTATCAACATTTTTCTTAACAAACATTTGTGGATAACCCAAATATTATGAAAATAGTAATTACCAGTGAGGCTGAAGCCTCACTAAATATATAGTGATATAGGCTAGGCTGGTGAGTTGCACCTAACAAACAAAATAAATTCTTGTAAGATATTGTGCATTAAAGAGCAAGGAACAAAAGGGCTCTATGTATAGACTGGGAGATTACATCCCAATGCTAGCAACTGTGAAAAGTATTTAGTTGTCACAGTGGCTAGGCAATTCTGCGTGATCTCGTGTGACACAAGAGCTTATGACACTGCCAGGTATATGAACAGAGGAGGATGAATAAGAGGTGGAAGACTGTTTTAATCACACTCAGGCATTAGAAAGATTGACAAGGGAATACAAGTGAAAAATTGGAGTGTGCAGAAAACAGACGCAAAAAATATTCAAGGGCAGTAGAAACATGACTTCGAGAAAGAGGCTCGGAGAACTCATCTTTTTACTGTATCAAAAAGCCTAAGTACTGATTTGACAAGAGCATATAAGTGCCTTTGTGAAAAATAAATATTGGTAACTAAAGTGCTCTTTAATCTAGCAGAGAAGGGCAAAATGAGACCCAGCCACTCAAAACTGGAGCCAGATCCGAAGAGGAAATAAAGTACACGTTGTTAACAAGGAAGTTGACCTGCCATTAGAACAAGCCAGCAAAACACACGATCAGCCCATTTGCTTCAGGCCTTCATTTCAAAACTTTTTGCCTTCCTCAAAAAGGTGCAGCAGCCAGACACGAGTTACTGAGCTCAGTTTAGGAGCAATAAGGTGAAATTTGTGGCCAGAGCTACATAGGGTGTCAGAAGAAATGACCTAATGCTACCTTCTAACCTCAAATCTGGTACCCAGATTTCTCATCTCCCTTTTCTCTGGCCAATAGGTACTCAAATGTGGAATAACCATCATGCCATAATAATTACACTCCCGTGATACGCATTTTGTGGCTTTTATTCTTGCACTTTTCATTTTCCTTATAGTCAAGCTCTAAGAATTTTAGAAGATATTTTCTAAGCAGCAGGAAGAAACTTATTTAGATACTCAACAGGCATAAGAATGATGGGGGAAAAGGCATTTTAACACACGAGGTGGCTTCGAAAACCTCACCCTAAAATAAATATGTTATTAAATCGGCAAGGGTAATGGACCAGCCATATAACTTACACAAACTACATTGTGAATTAATGTAAGAGCCAAAGGTCCTCCTTATTTCTAGCCTCTATCACCACATATCTAAGTGCCTGACAATCCATAACATATTTATCATCAAATCATCTGTGCTAGGTAGAAAACTGCTATTATTCAAGTTTTGCCAAAGCAGAGCTGAGGAAAGCAGAGCTCTGGATCTTGTATCACCGTTGCACAACAGGATCAGAAATATTCACATTAGTGTTGCCCTCACTTGCTGCATTTACCCAGCCAAGTGCAGAGATGCTGGGTGACAGCTGGACTTCTTAGCTGGAGTAGAGCACTTCACCAGCTGGCTAGGCTAAACTCAGTATTTCTGGAGCTAGCGCTAAGTCATTTCTCTGCAGTGTAACAAACAATGAATGTGCTGACTCCCTCCACGAGGGGCTCAGCCACGGACACACGGGGTAGAGTAGATACAGACTCGGGAGATCTGAGTTTACTTAGCTACTGCAGAATCCTTCTGCCTTTATTTGTAGCTCCATGTCTTCTTGTCAGACTCTTAGTCAACACCTCTGTTTGCCATTAATTGTATGTCAAGAAGTGTCTAACAATCTGCTTAATTGTTGTTCCTCAGAACTTCACACCCATGGCCACTGCGCCCACCAAACAAGTTCTGGATCACAATCAGCATAAACTCAGCTGTTCAGAGCATTATCCTCATGAAATTTTTGGCAAACTCTTTGCAGTGTGAGGAGGCAGCAGCAGCAAAGATACTCAGACCATTGCTTTCTTTTGGCATGACAGTAAAAAAGATAAATTGAAATTATCCTAGAATTTGTTCAGTCAAATGCATGATTTTATCCAGGGGTTGACAAAATAATTCTGGGTTATAAATTCAAATTCTTCATGAACAATGGGATACAATTTAAATCTCTCAAACTTTACAATGGAAGAAAAGAGCAAAATCCTTTCTTTACACATTTTAAAGTACAAAGCCTGCAAATTCAAAAATTTCTCATGTCTCGGGTTTTGGAGGTTTTTATTTTGCCCAACTTCTGTTGGGTTCTTCTTCTAGTGGCTGGCCATGTTTGGTGTTCATCTAAGCCAGACCATTTTGCCTTCATTTCCTGCGTAATGTAGATCCTACACGAAACTCTAACAGATGTTCCAGGATACCCATACTCCTGTTCTCCACAGCTACATGAAGCAAATTGTTGCCTATCCAGCAAAATTCAAGCCAGCTTTTTTGTGTATATACAAGTTAATACAGTAATCACATAAAGTTTATTATATGAAATGAACATGGTCAATGGAAGGTCACATAATCCTGTGTTTAAAGCACTGAACTGGAACTTGGTGGAATTCCAGCATTTTGGGCCATCCACACAATCACTCTGCTTGACTGACCATGTCTAAGCAAAGATCATGCTTATCCTCTCTTATCCTTTGTCCAGCTCCTTTGGTTTAGACTGAGAACTCTTTGCAGTGTAGTATTACGGACAATAGGACAATCTCTCAGTTGAGGCCTGAGGATTTTTGAACAGTACCAACACCACATTTGAAAAATCAAACTATTTCCTGCTTTTAGATAGATGGCTTTGTTTTAGCTTCTCAGAAGAGGGTCAGAAAGGACCAGAAATGTCTGCGAACTCTGGACTTCTGGGACAGCAAGCCTTGGTTCAAGCAATTCTTCCTTTAAACTGAATTTTAGCAGACTGCACCTGCCTCCGAAGGAGCTCTGTGATATTCCACCTGAACAGACTGCAGTGTGCTAACAGATTCAATTCCCACGTTCAAGCGAATTATACAAAGATGAACTCTAACTGCAAACAAGCATCAAAGCCCATGTGGCCAAATGCCAGAAGCTCCCTGCTGAGTACCAAGACTAAGCCAACCTGCCCAGCCTTAGACCCCACTGCAAGATGTTACCCCTGGCTTGCCACCACTCTACTCCTTGATGTGTCACAAATTGTGTCCTCTCCAGCAGTGAAATCACCTTTAAATTTCATGCAGAGCAAGTCTAGTAACTTGGACAGGGGGCCTTTGAAATGGCTTGGTCTGTGGTGCTTATACACCCGTGGCGGTACATAAACTGCTGCAAATTTACAAGCTCAAGGTGGTGTCAGGTGCTCCCTGTGTGGATTTCACATGAAGCAAATAAATTTACCCATAGCATCATTGTAGCAAAGCAAAACTTACCTCTGTTTTCCCTTTACTTTGACAGGACCTCCTGGTGTCTTCATCTGAACCCCATGCTGTTGCCTGAGAAACCAAAATGCACAAGTCACATGACAATGCCACCAACCACCATGTCTGGAGACTCCCAAAGCAAGAGCAAGTATCTCCAGCCAATTTACACAGCCCAATTTAAAAGCAGCGTTGTGACGGTAAACATGTATCTTGCTCCTGCTGTGCTTACAGCACACACAAATGATAAATAGATGAGAAGTCTGGAGGCAGAAGCAACTGGAATGTTATCAGAGGACAGACTTTAATTTACATGTAAATACAACTTCTGATCATCGTTCAACTGGAAGGTCCAAGACATAAGCCCCACACGCCGAGCCGTCACCTTCTTTTCAAAGAGGACAGTACTGTATAAAACCACCAGCTTTCATCACCAAAATGAAAACCTTCCCTACAGCAAAGTCCAGTAGTTCTGCACAAATCTGCTGGTCTCCTTAAATTTACCCACAAGATTATCACCTTCTAAGTAATCCTGCAGTGAAGTGAGATGGATAAAACAACAACTGGGAGCTGACAGGCGAAACCCGGAGAGACGGGAAGCGGGGAGAAAGGTTGGATGGTGATTTGTGATGCCAGACAAGTGGGGTCAGATCCTGAGGTGGAGTAAAACACATTATGGCTGAGGGCACTATTGACTGGGGGCCGAGAGCACGTGGGATCCCCAGTCGGCTCTCACTGACTGCTCCAGAAGGAAGAGGCACTTTCCTTCACAAGAAAAGTCAAGACCAGCAAAGCTGCATTAGAGAGAACTTTTAGATTTAAAATATTCAGCAACATATCCAACCATTCAGTGCTCTCTACAATTTTTCTCCCTTCAGCACTTTTTAAAAATAGTTCTAACAAATTCAAGGAGGTATTGTTAGCTGGAGGTGAAAATACATATAAACATCCACACTATACATAATACATCATTCTGAGTACAAGAAAAATACCTCTGTTACATAGGAAAAGGCCAGGCTCACAAAGTTCAGATGCAGATCCAAAGCTCCCCTAAAAGAGCCAGGATTTCTTTTTTTTCTGCAGTCCATTTCCAATGCAGGAAATGGCTTCAAAGTTCGGTCCGGATCTGAACTGTTCTTGAACCTTCTCACTGCAGCCAATATATTTTTTTAAACCCTGGGCTTCCATAGAAATTGTCCCCTTGACACATGATAAATCCTATTTTTTGCAGGAGAAAGATGAGAGACTAGTAAGAACAGAGGATCAATTTTCCCACCCCCAGCTCAGGTCCATGAAGACACTCACTCAGAACCGCAAGAAATGCCACCACCCAGGAAATGCTTTTATACACGACATTGGGGGAAGAGATATTTCTACCTCACTTGGAACAAATGGTAACTTCTCCATTAGCTGAGCATTCAGTTCAATTTGGCTTGAAGTAAGACTTTACGAGCCCAGGCAAAGATCTGGTGGGAGAAGGGATGAGCACAGATCTTTCCCTGGGAGTCTTGTGGGAAATATCTCCCCTGTACTGCAGTCCAATCCAGGCTGAAGGCCAAAAGTTTGTGCCTCAGAAGTGTTTTTGTGAGAGCTGGGATAAGTCCTTGCTGGAAAGGATCATTTAGCCATATCCTGAGAGGGGATATGTCACTGGATGAGTGAGTTCATGTCAATAAGCCATCATAGGAGAGCAAGGAATTTTGACTGGTGACTCCCAGGAGCCCTTGACATCTGCAAAACAACTGTGCAGAGCATTTTGATCCCCAGTCCCTAATCTGGCCCATATTCATCTACCACAGTATCCTTGCATCTTGGATCAAATTTTGACAACCTTAATACAAAAAAAAAATCCAGAAAAGAGACAGTTTATTAGGTGGCTCTTCTTTCCATTTCAAAAACAGAGACAGCACTCTCCATTATACAGCCCAGTTTACCTTAACAGTGCTTGACAGGACAAAATGAAAACAAAAATCATTGGTTACTTCAGCAATTGATGCTGCTTCTCTTCAAATACTCTGGGTCTTCTGGGATTGCAGCAATGCAAGAGAAGAACTTGGCCTCCTACGGGACACCCAGCTCTTCCTGCCAGACACCTGCACCGCAGAGCTTTGAAGCATGATGTAAACATAGCTCATGTCAGAGCACTGGTCCCCTCCAGCTACGTTCTTGGTGCCTAAATGCTGTCTTTTACAAGGCAACACTGCCCTTCAGCTTTCTGAAGCATTACCTTGATGAGTCAAGTGATAACAGAAGTTCTTGGTGATGGCCCAAATTATAGGAACATGTTGTTTGTGACTGCACCATTAGTCAGGGTGCACTTCATTAGAGCTAAGAGCATAATTAAGCAATACGGCAATACAGAGCATGTTTTACAAGTCCCACACATGTCTTTGGTGGGACAGGGAGGAGCTAGTTTGACAGCTGAGTAATTCCAATGACCTCTAGTGACTCAAAGAAAATATTCATGACCCTGCAAAGCAGAACATCTTGTCAATAATAAAAACATAATTGCAAAGCCAAGGAACTAATGTGTGTTTAAATAATTGTACTGCAAGGCATGAATATGCACCAGTTAGCTGACCTACAGCCTAGACAAGTCCTTCTGCTGGGCTCCCAGGAGCCTGCACACATCTGTGGTCATGGTCTTTGGGTTGAACCTGGTAAGAGGTCCTGGGCAGGCTCAGACCTCTGAGCTTGGGGCTTTCACATGAGCTTTCCAGCATTGTTTGGTTTCTTTACTTGTCTGATCAACTGTCTTTTCAGATCAAAATTTCCCACTCTTGTCATCTCTGTTGTCTTGGGCTTCTCTGTGCAAACTCCCTGTGTAATGCTGGTGCTCTAGTTCCTGCATCTCACTGGTATGTCCAACCCAAGCCCCTCCTTCCCAGATGAAATTTTCTTCCTCTGCCTTAGATTCATTTTGCCCCAGTATCAAACTGCATCCTGGACATTCGACAGAGAAACCTTCAGAAAAATCTATCTCTTCTGGAGTACATCTGTGTGTACCCACATGTTTCTCAGTGAGGCAGACACCTACTTAACACTTGCATAACACTACAGTGCTGTAAGGGATGCTTTGTACTTTTGCCTCCTTACCCGACTGTAATGCTTCTCAATAGCCAGCTTCTTGCACACTGACTTAGGTGTCTCCCCTCCCTTTCCTCATCTCCCTCAGTAAACCAAATTAATACTACTTCTTTTTTACTGCTGAAAGCTGCCTCTGCACACTTGGATGAGGTACAATCTGGTTCCACCAGAAGTTTTTGGTTACTCAGTTGGATCATCGTCCTGAATTTATGATTAATTTTCTCAGTTGTCTGAAACATTTAAGTTTCCCAGCTCCGGAAAATATATCTGGGATTACTTTTGTACCTCCTGCTACACATGTCAGTCAAAAGCAGTAGAGCAGACACCTCTGGACCCATGTGGCAATAAAACAACTTTCATGGCATGGGTCACGGAAAACGGAGCCTGGATGAGGATGTGACAAACCTAGGAGCAAGGCTACATACAAACAAAGGACAGTATGTACTTTCTCCTAGCTGCTTCCCTGCTTGCCATGTGCTTAAGCAACCAAGCAAACACGTTTTTAGGCTGTCAGGACGTCAGCAATTCCTCCCCTTACATTCTCACCAAGAGCACTCCAGCTCCTCATGCTACCTCCTTACAAGCTCTCCAGCATCATTTCCCTCCTGCATTTCCAGAAGAAATGCAGTTTCTAACACTATTCCCAGCCACTTTAACGACCTCCTCTACAACAGCCACCTGTGCAGACAGGCATGAGAGTACTAGCAACTTTACCCCTGGACTGAAAATGCAATTAAATGTTCCTTCCTTCAGCCTATCTGCATGGACACCTGGCTCTTCACATCTCTATTTCTCTTCCTGAGTTCTACGCAGGCAGATTTTCTCAATTAAAAAAAAAAGGGGTGTGTGTGTGTTATTTCTGCATCTTTAGGAAGTCACATGAAGGAGAACAATCACAGGAGAACCAGTTGTGTACAACCACATGTACTTGGTGCAACACTGCCCAACTAGAAATTAACAGAAATGGACCACAAAAGCTAAGCTCAGTGCATATCTGAATATTCAAATGTCACACTCAGACACAGAAAGAAAGAGTTAATGTCTCTTCTAATAAGTTACAAGCTTCATGGTTTGCTCCCAGTCCAGACTGCAGATCAACAGTGCTCTAGAAATTCTTGCTCATCATGTGCTGTCAAATCAGTTATTCAGCACACACTGCTGAGAGAACCTTTCCAGATACATTTATTTAATTACCTGTACATCCGAGTGTTGGCATCCAAAGTACCTGCCTGTCACTAGCAAGCCCTGTTATCAATAGTTATGTGCATCCTCAAATGCTGATGTGAAAATCTTCCATGGACCAGCTTTTACATCCAGGCCAGCAATTTATAATTACATCAAACACCACATATGAATTTAATAGATTAAGCATACACTAATCCCTGCACTGTACTCGTGCAACAGAGGTTGCAGGTCTTTATGCAAAACCAGAACATTGCTTTAAAACTGGAAACTGAAGACTGGAAGAGAATAGCTTACATGTATATTTATGGGTAAGTACTCAGTGCAAGCTACTGGCAGCCTTGCATGCCTGCAGACAGACCAAGAATCATGTTGTTCTCTCCCATTAGGGGGAAAAAAAGTGTAATACAAAAATGTACACTGTGTATGTTTCGAAGGAGACAAAAAAAATCAGGTACACGCTTACTGCAAAAAAAAAACCAGGAACTGATTCTGTGAGATGCCCAGCATTTCCTAAAAGGTACTGAGTTCCTCAGGTTTCTGCTAACATCAGCAGAAGCAGAAGCAGCATCTTGTGTCCCAGGCTCGGGTCTGCAGGGATTGCTAATGGCAGGAGCTTCCATTTCCATCAACCCTCCGCAGTGCCCACAGGAGAGTTCTCAATCTGCCCACGGAGTAAGAGGTGATTTGGGTTCTCTGCCTGTACCATGAGGGGCACCCCGAGCAGAGTCTGCCAGTCACATCACCCTTTGCTGAGTTATGCATGAGGAAGGAGGGCAGGAGGTGTTGTGATATGACAGTTATTGTGCACTAGAGACCTGAGCTGGCAGAGTAATTTTTTTCCCTGTGTATTTATTTACATCTTCTTTTCCAGTAACTGTACAAGGCACCAGTATGTTCAGAGAAATGTACCTCTGGAAAAAAAAAGACTTGCTTTGAAGGCAGCTTCCTGGATTCCTTATACCAGCTCAAAATCTCTGCATTTCTTATTCACATTTACAAATTTTTTTTGGATCACCTCATTTCACAGCAAGGTATGGAAACTTTTCTCCAAGTCTGGAGAGAGAGGAACATGGAGGGACCATGTTTCTGCACTGCATTTACTGTCTGCCAACTTTAATGGAAATAAAGCACATATTTACATACCTTACTGGACCAGTTTAGTTTAACCACATGCTTAAGGACTGCTAAATTGGGGTGCAGACCAAGTCCTTTAGGCAGTGGCTGCTCAGAGGCCAGTTCATTCCCCTGCAAGATGTCAGCCTCAATCTTTTCACCCATACTGATGAACAGATTTCAGACCTCTAAAATATCACTCACAGATTCCTGCTGATAATGACAAATCCATTTCATAAGTTTATTTCTATGTTTCTATGTACTTGGCAGTCTCTACACAAGATAGCACCAGTGTAAATCTACCCTTCCCTGGGCACATTCTACAGCATTTAAAAGAAATTGGTAAGTCCTGGGTCTCACAGCACTTAGAAGAAAAAAATCTTAGAAAAACAGTTCTATAGGCTGGATCCAGAAAATCCCTGAAAAGGTTCTTGTTTAACTTAGGTTTCTATGATGTGTGCTGTAAAAACATTTCTACAACGCTTTAGCTATTTCTTCCCTATTTAATCCTCCAGGATGTCTCCATAAAGACTTGCTGCCTTAGTCTAAAAGTGGAAAGTTAAATTCCCTTATTGAAGCATTGGCTTTTGTCTCTCGAGGACGAGGCACATTTACAGTGCTCTATAAAGAATAACTTATTGAAATCTAACTTCTTAATAATAAAGCACAGTAGCTTAATACCCTAGAGGCCATTTCTGAAGTTCCAACACTGGTAATTTATTATAACTGTGATAAACATGTCTGATAAACAGATAACTAATACCGAAAGAACATAATGCCAAGCTTCAATAAATAGTTCTGCTACATACTGGAGCATACAAATTATGTATCACTGCTGCGTGCAGTGACAGGTATGAGGAATGATCATAGGATTCAGTCAATTCATTGCGGAGAGAGGAGGGGGCTTGGATGAAGGGAATTGCATTGCGTTTTATCAAATTATTAATTGATTTCTCTTAAGTGATCTCAGATCTTTCGAGATGTGGTAAAACTCAAGCTGTTTGCTTCATTTAAACTAAACACCCGTAATGCCTATCAACAGACTGGCCCAGTTGCATGGCTCTTCTGGAGTGGCTGGATGGTAAGACAGCTGGAGAAGACCTCAAAATGTAACACTTAGAAGATGGAGGTTGGCAAACATGCAAAAAAAATATCCATCAGTGGGTTCCAGTTCCCATAAACTTAATCTCTGAATCAAATCTTCTCTCTACAAACAAAAGTCAGCCTCTTACTATACTGGGTTGACTTGCCCCGGCATTTATTGGCTGCTGAAGATGATTACTCACTCTGTTCACGTCAGAGCAGAAGTGGATGCTACATACTGACATAGTAAGGATGGATTAATTAACCAGAAAGAAGGACTTTCTCATTTTAAGAATTGATCTTTAGCTCAGCTCCAAGCAATACCATCTTTGGATATTTACGTTCCTCTATCTCATGGACTCTTATCACATCCTTAGAAAAAGAAGTTCCTTCTGAAGGAAGTTCCAGCACTCTGGCTCACCTATGTTACAAAAATTACATAAATGGCATACATCTGCACCCACTAGTCAGGGAGGAGACTTTCCAGGAGGTCTGATTGCATTCCCTTTGTTGGTTTCATTCTTAAGGCTCACTGATTTAGAGTACAGTCTGTCCTCGCACCTTACGTTTTCAGACTGTATGCACAGATGGATGGAGCATCACTGTAACACCTGGCAAACAGGGCCCCAGCCCTCAGGTACGGAAGCTCTGCTTTCTCTGATCAAGTTATCCCAGCCCAATGAGCTACTGTACATCAGCTGAGTCAGGGTAACCCGCTCTGTTCATGGCTGTGTCTTATCTCAGATGCAAGGTAAAATACTTGTTTAAATCCTTCACAGTCTTCCTCCTGCGCAGAGAGCACACCCCAGTAACACAGCTCTGTGGCGAGCAGTAGGCTCCTGTACCTCTGTTGTGTGTCTCTGCCTACACAGACAACCTGTTTTCAGCTGCAAATGTTACCAACACCTTTTTGAGGGAAAGTTTTCAGCTGCTTTGAGTTTTTCTTGGATGGTCAGTGCTACTGATTTGAAGCTCTTTCACAGCTTCAAAATCCCTTGTTATTTACTTGTATTATGGGAGCACATAGAGCCATGAAGTGAGATTGTGACCCCGTACTTCTAGGCAATATACAAACATGCTGTGGGAGAGAATTTCTGTCTGAGAGCACTTACAAGCTAAACAGATAACACAGGCACATGGGAGGAAAGGAAAACCAGAAGCGCAGAGAGGTCAACTGACTAGGAAAAGCCACTGAGCATGTCAGAGGCAGAGATGAGCGCTGAACTTTGCTCTCTTGAGGACTAAAAACTTTCCTGTCTAGCACAAAATGAGTTCTGAGACAGTTTTTTTTTTTTTTTGGTAGTATCACAAAATGCATCCACTGAATTGGTGGTGCGCAGAGGGAGTGGGTTTAGAGGTAGAACAATGGGCGAGATGCCACGCACCCTGTCCTCTTCTTTCTGACATCTTGGGGCAAGGCCACAGTCTAATGTACAAAACCAAATTCGAGTTTTGGTGCCTTCGACTTCCATTTGTCCTGCAGGAGATTCCATTAAACACCATGTGGTCTGTAAATCAGGCACTCCCCTCTCTCTGCGGTGTCAGGTAGGAATTAATAACTCCAGACCATGCATTTCCTTATCTGAAAGGAGCATTGTATGAGGCTTAACAGATCACGGTTTCTACAGCGTACCCAAATAGAAAGCACTGTACAAGGTTTTATTATGAAACACAATTGTCTAAAGCTTTAGTAAAGAACATTTTAAACCAAGTACTAAAACTAAAATGCTGTTTTCTAAGAGAAACAATAAATACAGATAGTCACATCCAGGCTACAACCCGTACTTTTCAGCTCTTTGGGAATTTTAGTGTGCAAAGGACAGCTTTATAATGGAGTAGCCATCTCAACCTTGAGGAGTTGTCAAATTAAATTCATATTTGAAGCAAGCAGATTGGTCCTTCAAGCATACTTTCAGTAACCCTGGTGTAAAACATTTGTAACTCGATCCTGAATTCCACACAGAGAAGAATTTGAGCTTTTTTACATCATGGAACTTTCTTTGTCATCCAAATTTGCAGTTTTCATAGTGCCTTTGAGCCTCCATCATAGCACAAGACTCCCTGTGCAAGCCTGTGTAGGTACAGCATTGCCAAAATGCATTATAAGCAAAGCATAATAAACGAGGTATCAGGTAGCAATGGATGGCAGAGCACAGAGACAACAGAGTACAACCACACAACAGGGAAAGGTCTCGGCTCACCAGCCACATAACTCATCATGAGGTTTTCTTAACCAGAAGAGTTTTAGTATACCAAGGATGAGATTCTTCTAAGACACAAAGAGGACATGGGAGAAAGCAAGAAGAAAAGGGACATTAACCAAGAGGGAGAGAGATGCTGGCTTCATGCACTGATTCAAAGTGGGGTGAACCTCTTACGGGAAGTGATAAACAGGTCTGTGAAAGACGCTTAAAATTAATACAAGTACTAATGCAATGCAGCAAGGATACGCCCAAAGGGGAACAAGTGGAAGGGTGCAAAGACACTAGTGATCAAGCAACATGAGGAGCTATTGATGTGATCCTACACCTGAACAGAAGGGCTAGCAGAAGCCAGGAATGATGCCCGGATTACAGGTTTTAGCAACAGATTGGATTGCAGTGCTGTCCATAAGGAAGCACCAAAGAAAGGAGTACACACACCGCTGCGGCTATATGCCGAGCTTAGACTGACAGCTACATATTTACAGAGCAATGTTAGATGAACATGCCAACATGTTACTTTGGAAGAAAAATACAGCTCTGAAGAAGAGAGATAAAGATGGCACTGGATTTCTGTTTCCGCTGTCTAGTGTTTGCATTTTCATCATTTTATGTAAAGAAAAATGTCAGTCTGTGACACTGATTTCATTTTGCTGATGATATACTTCATTTTGCTTGAAAGTGCTTAACACTGCAATGATTCAGTTGCAAGTGCTATATGGTAATGCTTATCTTTTTTTTGAAAACAATTTAATCCATTAGATAGTGCTTTTAAGCAGAAGCATGGACAGGGCCAAATGCAAATTGAAAGTCTTAGTTAACTGGGACATTTGGCATGCTAGTAAAAAAAAGACCTTAAAGCTCTCACCTGTAGCCAGTTTAGAATGAATGACAACATTGAGAACTGGAGATCAGCACAGGAGATGTTAAGGAAGGATGACTTACAGTGTTTCCTATTACTGAAGATGAAAAGCACACAGAAACTGAGACAAGACTTTCAGCATACTGGGTAATTAACAGCCACAGTGGATTTGCTTTCTTGCCATGTCACATTCAGTTTATAGCTCATGACAACAAACATTTACTAATGTACTGAAGATTACAGAGACATAAGATTATATGATAAATCAATAAAATAACTAAATAAAGGTGTTAAAATACACTGAGTCAAAAACGATTAAAGAAAAACTCCACTACAGTCAAGCACGGGTCAGGAATATAAGTACAGCTGATACACATGCAGGTGCAGTTGACACCGTCCAGGTGGGCATCACACAGTACTATTTCTCACACCACCAGCACTGTTTATTCTATAAAGAATAGATTTTGTTGTGGAGATTTTTTCCTTCAGTTGCTACCAACAAGGTACAACAAGCTATTTCTAAGAAGTGAGCCAACAAAGAGTCACATCAATGGTCGTCCTTGATAAAGTGGAGGCAATTCTTCCTTCGAGGCCCCTCTACCGCCAAAAGATGTCCATCTCCACCCCTTTATGTTCTTTGGCAGAGTCACCATTCAGAACTAAATCCCCTCTTCCTCTTTGTGGACTCCCCTGATGGATGTGACAAGACTTCTAAGCAGCCTCCTCTTACTGTTTTGCACAATGATTTCTGGAGTAGGAGGTTCAAAAACCCTTCCAATGGACCAGCCCATATTCAGTACAAAATCAATTTACCATGGTTATAGTCTCCTTTGTATTTCTGCATCAAGCAAGGCGATTTTATTGTCCTTCATTTTCCTGCTCTGGGTTTCCTTGCCATTGTGCCTCCTTGAAGTTCACTGCTATGTAGAGATGTTAAGGATTCTCCACTATACATTTTTTTTTGTGTTCCCTCCCCCGAGGCTGCTGAGACAGACTGGACAAACCCTACACAGTCAACTAAGTGCATTTTTGTGCACCCACATTAAGAGTTCAGCTATGAAAAGCGATCTTCCCATATATGCTTCAACCCGAAAACGTAATCACTGAAGCACACGTGAAACCTCTGTGTACTATCAGCTTTCTAAAGCGGGGAAGTCTTGCATTCCTTATTGCTCTCCAGGTCACATCACTGAATATACTTGTTCAGCATTTATTTGTTTGCTTTGAGAAGGAGCTAAAATAAGTTTGAGGAAATCCCTAATTTGGATCTGATTGTCCCAACAACTAGGCTGAGATTCAGGAATCAAAATCAGCACATCCTGCAGTATTAGACTAATGAAGAACTCAAGATGACATTTTCACTGTTCTGTGCCTCCTGTTTTTCTTTAGGGAAATCACATCTATTGCATTAGGTGGAGGCTAATAGTCTTTCAGATGACAAACACTGCAATATATTCTCATTAAAATCGTATAAGAGGTTGAACACGGTTTGAGTTCTGTGTTGGCTTGAAAAAAGGGGGCAGCATGCAATTAAACAAATAAATGTGCATGGGATTCAATTTATCCTATCAACATTCTTTTCTGGTTGTGCACTTAAGCTTGGTGTAGTACAACCAAAGGGGAAAAAAGGCACTGGAAAACTTTAATTAAGTGAAAGATGCATTACTGAGACCAAACGAAAACTTTGAGATTACTTTGATTAGCCAAGGCCAGTTCCGTGCAAGTCAGAGAGACTGGGAAAGTTTTGCAAGGCAGGCTGAAAACGGAGATCCCGCCTGAGCCTGCCTGTACCACAGAAACTTAAGTGAAACCGGACTCTCCCTCCTGTTCTTCCCCATTTTAAAGTAATAGTATTTGAGCTTCGGGAACATGGGCAAAAAATTCTAAATCCTCAGCTTAAAAGGAGTCTTTGTACTTTCCCTATTCAGTTCAGCAGATGTATGTCTGAATTCCCATTTGTTTCACATACCAAGAGAAAGGATCCAGACTCCTGTTCCTAGACACCAGGATTTTGACATGTACTGTGGAAGCACATGGAATACTCAGCTGCACTCTGCTAAGCATTTCTGCTTAACATTAAATGGCAATTCTTGCCCCAGTGAGCCTGAATCCTAGGGTTAAGGTGAAAGACAACTTGTGGCTGCAAAAAAAAACAGGCAGAAAGAACAAGAGGGAGCAGCGAGATGACTGATTTTTTCAATCAGGGACTACACATGGTGCACAGGCAAGTGTGGTGCAAGCTTCCCAGGAAAGTTTTTGGCAACACACCTAGATTTTGACCTTTAGACTCTCTGGCTTCTATGGGGTTTGGTGCTCAGCATCACAAACTGTCAGAAAATGTCATTTCTGATAAATCACTAATAGCCAACAGTAAGTAGGACCTTTCAGATGTTACCAGGCTGGGCTGGAAGAGGAAGTCAGCGATGAAAAGTCCCCCATGTTTCATAAAACAGATTTCAGTATTTTTTTTATTGTTCTATAGCTACATTGTGCATTACATATCTGCTTTCCTCCTCCAGGTGCCTAACGCTCTTGATAAGCTAATTACAGCCTTCTACTTATTTCATATCAGGCTTAACTCCCCAGTCTGAGCCTAGCCTGCAGTTCTGGCATGTTTTTTCTCTTTAATCTAAAACCATCTGTGCTCCATCAGCAAGGAACACTTAAATACAGAGAAAGTGAAGAGCCAACAGTGTTGAATTCCCCGTACACTGCCCCCAACTTCTCTCCCCAGCATTTCCAATTAAGTGTGAAGCCAACATCTATTCAGTCCTAAATACACTGGAAGGCTCTGAGCAGGCTACAGTTATCTATAGATGCAGCAACACTTGCAGTGGTCAGTGGGGAACTGCAAGCCAGAAACGACCTGAATCTCTCAATTTCTTTACATCTTTACATCAAAAGCTGCACATTTCAAATACCATCACATCACCAGCAATACATGCGGTGGTTGAGTTCAGCACTTGATCAATGTAAAATCAAATACCTGTCTCAGAGAAGCACAAGGAGTCAGTTTGGGAAAAAAGAGATGGCATTGATTTATCAAGAATCTGAAAGATATTTCTCAAGTCTTATGTTTATTGCTGAAAAATGGAAGTGTACAACAGTTTAAATCAAAACTCGAGCGCAACGTTAAGGAAAATGGCTTTCTGCCCCTCTCCTGTCCCACCACCAAAAGTTCAAGTGTTTCTAACCCTACTGTCCCCTCGCCAGCCAGCCCAGCTGGACTCAGTCCCTGCCTGCTGCCGCTGTAAGCGGCCAGAGCCCCACCACTGTGCATCCATCAATCCACTTATTTTCCTCCTAAGGCTGGGAAACAGATGCCTTCAGACTCCCTGCTTGGTCTGTCACAGTTTGCCTTGCTTCTGCCTCCTCTTTTCCAACACCAGACGTCAGCACCTGATGCCATAGTTAGCTCTGCCAAGCTTCGTCTCAACAAAGAATTTATTTGCTCCTTCTCTTGCAAGGAAGACTCTGATGCAGCGTCTTCTATTCCTTCCTCTCAGCGTCTCTGTTCTGTTCTCCAGTCTGCACTCTCCTGCCAAGACAGGATTTATTTTCCAATGTCCTGCCCTTACATTCCCCCTGCCACCTGTCTCTTCCCTCACTTCCCCTCCAGCCTGTCTGCATTTGACCTCTACCAAGGTCAAAGATTCCACAAACGAGTTTTGAGACTATGCCTTATAATTAAGATGAGGGAACACAAAATGATTCTCCAACAAGATTAATGCAGTGTACTTCTTTGTGCTTTTTCTGCCTAACTCCTTTCTGGTGGTTTTCACATTTATCTTGTATTGAAAACAAAAAACCTTTTTCTTTTTTCTGCCTTGTTCTTAAATCCTCAGTAACTGATCTCATAGCAAGAGGTACTAAATTTGTAACAATTATATTAGCCACATACATTTTATCTCCTGTCACTGTGTTTACCACTATTATATTTATGAACCATTGATCATTCCTTTCTGCCCCATGCATCAAAATCCTCTCCTCTTAGGCAACTGCAGTTTGTCTCTTAACACTCCCAGGCTAACTTAACAGCTTCTTTGTTATTCTTAATAAAGCTTAAATCACTTCTCTTTGAGCAACCTGCAGCCTATTCAAATGGCTGCAGCCCTGTTATTCCTTTTTCTTTACTTATAAGGAATTAAAACACCCTATTTCAAAAACCTCAAAACCATGCTTTGTCTCCTGTCTGAAGTGATTAATTAATAATTAAAATAATGTCTGGAATTTGATCCACATTCTTGACACAAAAGTGCTTTTGATGAAAACCTATCTTTATTAACCCTCCCCACAAGTTCTTTCCAAGCTGTTCTCTTTTTTAAACAAACTTACAGAATTATTTATATTTCAAGTATTTTTATCTGAAGGGATATATTTTTATTGCATTTTTCCCCTACCAGACCCCAACTACTCTATTTTTCCATTAAAAGATTTTCATTTAAAAAGTTTAGAACAAAGTAGTGAAAAATGGGTCCATTTTAAACATGTGGACATGCTGAAGCACAATTGCTTACCTAGAAAGCAGAGGTGAAGATAACAACTGCTTAATGTTACATGTACTACGAATCAGAATACAACAACTTTGCAGACTCATGATTAAGGCAAATTCCCTATATTTACAAGTACTTACCATCATGTATAATACTTAGGTCTTAAACAGAAAGCCACATATTTCAAAGCACTCCAAAACGACAAGTATCATTATATCAGCTTCAGGTGCAGAGAAAGGAAAGCACAGACTGGAGATGGCTGGAACCACCTTACCTCCCACAGCTGTCCACAGGTGAAGCAGCTAGTCACACAGAATCACAGAATCATGCTATCCAAACTCTCCTTATAGAGAATGGAGAGAAATACGCATTTTTTCTGCATATCTCCTTCCACTGACTCCCCACGCTTGGTCTCCCCAGATTCAGAATAGCTTAGTCTCTACTTGGTTATGTTACCAATAAAAATGTATCGGATATAGCTATAACCATGGTGTGGTAACTTGTAGATGAAAGAAGCATTCCAGTGACAGCAATGCAAGATCATTGTTGCTATTGATTGTTCAAGTTGTGGTGGCATCCAGCAACACATACCCCACAGTCACAACCCTCACCCTCCTCCAGGGATACAACCCAACCTTCCTCTCCTCTTGCCCACCCACTAGCAGGAAACTCACAGCAGCTGTTGCCTGGTGGTGTTTAGCCCAAGGTTTGATACTCCTCCTGCAGCCCTGAGGAAAGGCTCATGAGCCTGAGAACTTGCCATCTTCCCCAGTCAAGGTGGCTGGGGATGCCACAGGCATAGTCAAGTTTAAGCCTGTTTACTTGCCTGTTCTCTTAGCACATGGGTTGTGCTTTCCTGGAGCTCAGCCTGGGGAAGGTAGGTGAAACCTGGGAGGCCAAAGTTCTTTGAGGCTCTAAAAGGATTTAGGGAAGCTGCACCTGCCATGCTGAGACAGGACTGATGTTCTGTGGGAGCGATGAGCAAACTGTTCCCGTCTCTGCCCCCCAGCTCTGGGTCTCTGGTAACAGCTGTGCAGGCCACGTTAGTGACTCTGCTGCGCAGCTCCAGGCTCCAATAATCCCCTCGTATTAGTCATTCAGAACAGTTGTGTTTAAAAGAAGCTATAAAACACACATCAGCTAAACGGTTACTAACAGAGAAAAGCAGGATTATTTATCTAGGGAAAAAAACGCACGCACTGACTTGAAATGTATTTACTATAATTCTTTTCTTTTTTTCTAAGTGTTCAATAGTTGGTTTTAAAGGAAACACATGAGGTTGTTCACGGGCCCTTTTAGAGAGGCGCAAATCAATAAATGGTGATTTTTTTTTTAATGCTCTCACTATAAATGACTGGATGCTATCAGGGTCAAACTTAATCCTGTGCAGAGAGCCAGTGCAAGGGACGTGAATCATTCGGATCTCTCTTAAGATCTGCTTTGAGAATAAAATGTAGGTATTTCTCTGTGGTCTGAGTCTTTTTAAAAAAAAAAACACACCTGCTGCTTTTTTGCAATAATTGGCCCAGATACTCCATTGTTCGTCTTGTAAGATGCAGTTCTTTTTGTTTCCAAGGGCTTCTCTTACTTCTGACTTCCTAGCATGTGCAGCTCCCTCGCCAGGGCCGGGTCGGGACACTGGATCACACTTCATTGAGTGCACAGCCCTGAGAAGCAGCAAAAAGCAGCGCCGGCTGCAGCAGGGTGCCAGGACCTCTCCCCAGGCCCCACCAATCTGCAGCTCACCACCTCCACAAACCCGGGCTTGCTGAACAGGGGAAGAGACTGTGGGAGGTATCACCTCCTCTCCAGGAGAGCACGAAGCAGGAGCCGACCGTGTGAACCCTGCGCTCGGCGCGTGAAACTCAATAGGTCGCTGTTGCCACATCGACTGCTCTTAGCAAAGGTGCTGCATCAAACCCATCCTGCATTAGAGCCTTCACAAACGATCGCATCAGAGCAGCCTAATTGGGACAGGAGCAACTAGGAAACGCTTTCTATGCCTTGTGGTAAGCCAGCATTTGCAGCTACAGAATAAAACTCTCCCATGTCTAAAAATATCCCACATCCCTAAAGTAATAATTATAAAAAAGCAGTATATTTTTATACAAACCTCAGTTTATATAAATATCAGTTTAGCTAAGGTGTAGCCTAAAACAAAAGGCTGATTTGCCTCTCAGGAACATCTGCAGAGCTGGATTTGCTGACAGAAGCTGCAGATGAATGTGTGTGTCAGGGCAGGGGACAGCCAGGGCGTAAGGACACGCAGATCCCCGAGAGCCTCCTGGAGCCAGTGGAGTGGGAGGCAGCCCACAGAGAAAAAGGCATAAACAAGCAAACGGAAATACATTTTGCAAAGATACAGAAGCAACATTGGTGACAAGAAATGAGTCCAACACTTTTTTTTTTTAAATTTTCATTTTTTCCCCTTCCCTTTCTAAAGGATGTTTAATGGTCCTGACTGTAAGTTGGAAGGAATAAGAACATTAGTCTTCATTGCCTACATATAAAATGCCTGACAGGGTTTTATCAAATAGAGAGCCCAATATGCTGCTGTTATCAGTAAGTGACTTCAGCAGCTACTTAAAATCTCAGTTTCTGAATCCTGCTCACAATGTTTGCTGACAAAGACCAAAACCCCTGCAGTAATTTCAGCTTTTAGGTGAGGTGAGGGAGGGAAGAAGGGAATGCCAACTAACAAATTACCCAGGAAAGCAGGCTGGCAATCCACAGCTGGCAGTCATCATGCAAACCTCACTTCACCATGTGAGCGTAACAGGGTAGTTCCCCTCCAGATGTACATCAGCTCCGTGGCCTTCACTGACTCCAAGGCAGCTGCTCTGCTTATGAATCCAAACAGGTATAGCTCCTCAACCTCCTATATGTGCTATACGCCCTTATGTGTATGATCCTCCTGTGTATGAGTACATACACATGTACATATGTAGGCATACCATGCCGAAATACTCACTTTAGAGGGCAATGACATTGATCACAACTAGGCAGTGCACCCTGAGCCAGTTTAGCCAATCTATGAATTCACACACTGAAACGTATTCTCACTATTAGAGCATGCAGCATGTTCTTAACTCGGACAATTCTCAAAGGAAAACAGACATTTATTTAAAGCTAAACCTGGGCTTAAAAGCTTTGCTGGCTATAAATGAAGTCTTGAGTTGGGTTCTCTCAGACGGAGGGGATGTTGTGTTCAGAAATCAATCAACGCTACTGAGCATGAGAAGAGATTTGCTTTCTCTGCTCTCTGAATTTCAGCTGATGAGAAACATTGGCATAAGGTTGGTTCCCAACAGCATATGCTGGAGCCTACTGAAGAGTACAGTTCCCTGCAGCAAATTGCTGGAGAAGTGTGTCCTTGGAGGGTGAAGTGTGGCCTTCAGACATGGTCACCTCCAGTCTGACATGCCTTGTTTTCTTCTGCTATCTCCCACTCCAGGGAGAAATTTCTCTCTTAGATAAATCCTGTGAAGGGAGAACTGCACCTGAGAGCCACAACCTAGCTCCGGATCAGTCATTTTAAGGAAGGGTATATTCAGGGAGTAGATTTTATTTGGGAACCTGAAACCATAAGAATAAAAAGCTGAATTTGCCAGAAAGTTTGTTCAGCCAATGTAAGCTTTATTATAAAATAGCTTTAAACCTCTAGGCTGAGAGTGAGAGGTTTTAGGTGCAGCTTTGGAAGGTGATTTATGAATAGATTTATATGTTAATCTGTTAATAAAAAATGTAGCGTACTGATAAAATATGTGACAATCATAACTCAGCTATGAGCCACATATTAAAGACTGCATCTGCTCTAGTAGAGGTTTTGATTATGTTTTTAAATGGGAAACTGCATTGGCCTAAAAATAAAGAAATAAACATTTTATCTAGAAATATGTGCCATATAATTCAAAGATGTATCTGGGAATCTGCAAGAAACAAATAATAAACTGCTTTTAAGAAAGTGACTTCTGGAAAGTGAAGCTTATTCCTGAACCTTTCAAAATGGAGTTCCTGTAGGGCAGCTCAGTGGTGCATAATGATAGGCAAGGTATTCTCACTCTTTCCCAATATTATTTCCCAAACTGGATTTTAAATTGGATTATAATCTTGACACTCCAACTAGACTGAAGAAATAAATACCTTCAGCAAAGCTGGGCCAGCTTCTGAGCACCCATGGGTTTGTGTTGTATATCAACGACTCCTTTCCTCATGATTTTTGGAAGGATATTTTGAAAAAAATGGCAATGGCTCTGGCTCAAGGATGTTTCTGCAAATAAATCTGAAATACAATACTTTTACCTCTTTTTACTGACAAAACTCCCAGTACTTTATAAAGGAGTGCTATATCCCTATTTCACACGCAAGCAAACACCAGGCAGATAAACCGGGCAGATTAACTTTCCCTTTGGCACCTGCGGGCAGAGCCAGCAGTACGAATTCAGGCCCGTCAAGCCCCATCTGGTGCCTATCCAGCATCTTTTGGGAATGTAAGACTTATTTGTAAGTTTTCCGATGAGCACCAGGGCTTTGTGAACATATTCTGAATCCTTAAAATTTCCCAGTGAAGTATTTTCACCAGGAAAGATTACTTGAGTGACAATTTGTGCTGTAAACTATATTACTCACGGCTCCCCGTTGGTTTTATCATATTTTATTCAACTATACAGAGAAAAACCAAGTTAAACTCTGCCATCTCTCCTCACACTTTTATACACTTGCAGAGCATGTTTCTCATCAGCACACATTACTGAGCCCTAAATAAGTAGAAAATAATGCATTTAATGCTCCTTTTGATTCAAAGTGCAAAATATGAAACCTGTTCCATGTTGTTGCTATGTGACATACTGAGGACTGATAGGCAAGTTTTATTATTATTAACTATACTTTGTTGATACGTACTGCTGATTTACCAGTGATTATGCCTCAGTTAAAGACCCCTCCAGGGACTAGCAGGGAGGGAAGCATGTCTTCAGGAACAGCTGTGCAGTTTAAGAGCTTCATCTCTGTAGCAGGGATGTTTCTGCTTCTTAGATTGAAGAAAGAAAAACTGGAGTAAGACCATCCTTAGCAGAAATACACTGGATACGCAGCCGCAGTTCATCTGCTACAGGACCATACAGAAATGTTTTGTCCTTATTTTGGGTTTGAAAAAATACTTACCCCAAAGCCCCACGATATTGACAGAAAAAAAATCGATTTCAATAAGCTTATATCAAGCCTTAAGATCTGAGGCTGCTTAAGCATGCTGCAAACTTTAAGCTTGGCTTTAAGTCTTATGCCTCCAGTGGGACTGAGAAGTTCATCAATTTATGCCCTAATGACTGGGTAACACTCTCCCAAGCACCCACATGAATCTGTGTGCTCTTGATTTATAAATTTGGAGCAAAATTTCAAAAGCAAATAAAGTCATGTGTTTTGTAGTATTTTCACGTTTTGCAGGGGGGAAATTGTAGATCTGTAATTGGAGCTCTAGATGCTGCCAGCCCACGTGGCACTGGACAGCACATAACTCAACAGGCAATCCTACCAAACTCAGTGTTATGACTATTGGGGAACTAACCTGCTCTGTCTCTGGACTTAGTTCTCACTCAACATCTTTGTCCTCAGGAAAAAATATTAGATTGTTAATTAAAGTATATTTTAATCTTAAAATTCTGTGTTTTTCCTAACAGCTTAAATAGTTTGTCTCCCAAATAGTTTTGCAATAGGCACACCCATTTATTCTTTCATATTCTGTTAAAATACATTTTAAGAAAGGGAATACATACATACTCTTGAAGTATTTTAAGTACTATTAAGATGACATAACAAAACTGGTCAGCATACAAACTCCACAGGGTTGGTTAGAAACTTTTTCACAAGAGATCTTCCATTAAAAAGATAATAAAAATAAAAATATTTTACAAAATCCTAACAGTTCCTATTAAACTTATCAGACCAGTGTCCAGAAGGGAACCTTGGATCTAGAGGGAAATTTTCGGTCACTGTCTTTATTTAGCCCACACCCAGGGCTAAACAATAAACAGTTTTTCTATCACCCAATGTCCCTTCCCCAATTGAGGAAGGGAACTGGGAAAAGGAGGAAGACTCGTGGGTTGAAATTAAACAGATTTAATGAAATAAAGAAACCAATAACACCACAAAACACATAAAATTATACTTATCTATAGAACAGTTGCAAGTTGCTTCAGGAATAAGAACAAAAGGAGAGCAAAAACAACCCCACCCTTTCTCCCCCAAGCCCTCCCTTTTATAGTGAACTTGATGTTAATGATATAGAATACACCCGTGGGCCAGCCTGGGTCAGCTGCCCTGGATTTAACTAAGGGCCCTGATCACCATGGCTGGCCACAAACTGACACAAAATCCCAATGAAAACAGGACAGTCACAAAGAGAAAGGAAAGGAAAGGTAAAAAGATGTCCCAAACAAACCAGGTCAATCACTTGAGATGACAGAAATGCACATTCAAATCCTCTCTCTTGATGCTTCAGAAAATAACTTGATCCAGAGTATTTGCAACCCAAGTAACCACGTGTCTAACTCCTTCTCTTTCAAATTTTACAAAGATGTCAAGAAGTCTTGTTTTCACCTCAGTGCAAAATATCTTGGCATCTCGAAAAGGTTGGAAAAATAATTTCCCACTCAGTTCTGTTGAGAACTCTAAGTTCCAGGTAAAATCAGGGTGAACAGAGGGTAGGCACTGCACTGGGATTTGTGAAATGCCTGCCAAGTAGCCTGCTTTTAACACACACCGGGAGAATAGCATTCCTTGCTAAGAAGTCCTAATCAGCATCGTGCATTTAAAAAAATTTGCCCAAAGGCTTATGTTTTTAAAATGACCCTTCCACCTACTCTATTAATTACAAACTCCAGTATAAAATGGGCTTTTCTACGGCCTCACTGTGAAAGCTGCAGATTAGGAGCTAACCTTGTTTCAAGCCCATGCGTAAATTAAACAGCATGTGCTCCAAATGTACACATCATTTAAAAAATGTGTTCTATAAAATGTCTAATATTTAGAGCTTACAATGCATACAAGAGGACCGTTTAAAGTTGGAGATGAAATATGTTGCAGGGCTTTTGTTTAAAAAAAGATGCTAAAAGATTAAGAACAGTAACCATTTTAAAATTATGTTTCTTGACTGCTGCAAGGATTTGAATGCTACGTGCTAAAGTTTCCAAGATTAACAGGTGCTTTTGGATACCCCATCTGCAGCATCTCAAGATGCTGATTTTCAGAAATTCTTTAACAATGTGATTCAATTTTGGCAAGAAAGGCAGAAACAATCGGAAGTGATCCCCAAAATACCTTGGCCCAAATTTCTTTCTGGATATTGACATTCAGCCAAAAAAAATCATTAACCACCACCAAAGTTTCTCATGCAACTAAAATTCATTTGGTGAAAGGTTTCTCAGGTCCTGAATGGAATTTCTGAAACACATTTTAGAAACAGAGTGGTAAAAAAAATCTCTGAGAAGTTGGGACATTTATTTCTGAGAAGCAGGAAATGAACTTCTGCTTCAGTTTCTGCTCCACTCCACTCACTAGTTCTCATGTAAAATCTCAGTGCTACAGTCTTGGAGAAACAACCTCAGCAGAACCAACATAAAATTCCAAGTCAGGCGCAAACTTTGGCACATGGGAGAGCAGCAGGGACAAAAGCATCTAGTTCTGGAGGAGGAATCCAAGAGAAAGAGCTAGGAGCTAAGAAAGGAAAAGAAATGACCCCTTTATGAAAGTGTAATATGGTCCAACAGCTGACACATCCTAAAATCTACCTCTCTTCCTCCCCTCCTCTAAAATCTCAACTGCTCTATAGGGTAATGCTATCTTTTTACACAGCTCTTATCCAATAGCTTGCTCACATAATGCTAAATTTTGCCTTTTAGTCTACTGCAATTCCAAGACAATAATGTCCTATCCCAACTACGTGGAGTGGCTACATGATACTCCAGAGTGTTCTTTGCTGTGGAGATTGCGATTAAGTTTGTACTAACGGCAGTCCAACACAGATTCAGGAGTAATACCATAACTTTAGCTTCTGGAACTGAAGACTCCTAAAATGTATTTTCAGGAGTGATGGTTTCACAAAATGATCCTTGAAGTCGATGGAGAACTTAATTGATTTTGTATTGGGCTTAAATGAAAGGCATTCACAGCCATTTAACAGGTAGAAGGAAAAAGCAGTGTCCTTTAAAGTCTGGGAGCTTAAAACCTTTCTAAAATCAGAGAGTAACAACATGGTTAACACTGGGTTTGTGATACGCAATATTCATAAAGGGGATTATAATCCAGAAAAAAGAAGAAATTAGTCCCTTGGGAAAGCAATGAATAAAGTAATGGTGTGATGAAAAACATTATGGGTTGCTCAATGGCAGGAAATATTCATTTTCTGGTTAAAGAATAGATAACTGTCAGGGAAAACATGCATTAGGTAGAGTGAGCTAGTAAATCTACCCATTACAGAATGAGAGACTAAAGTACTGAATTTGCTGTGCTAGCAAGCGGTGGCATAGGGATATTGCTCCTGTAAGATGCTGTTGCCACCCTTGCTGAAAAGACAATTAAGAGTCATCTCCTTCACAGGAACACCCTGGCCTCCTCTCCTTTCCACAACAGCTAAGAGGCTGAAATGTGCCCTTGCCTTTTCCCACAGGGACAGTGCAGCCTAGGGATATAGCTGATGGCACAAGAACACCCAGTGAAAACCAGCTTTAAACTTCACCTCACCCTGCTGTAGCGAGGTATAATCCTCATGCTGCCAGGCTTTGCCCCACAACCAGCATATCCTGCTGTCTCTGTAGACTGTGCTCCTCATGTTCTTGCCCTCACCTCATGGAAGTGCAAATGCAAGGGAGCAGACAGCTGTCAACACAATCCTGCACCTTGATGCAGATTTAGCACTGCTGGCAAGCTGAAGAGTAAGTCCCATGAGCAGAAATAAATCAGACCACAATCTCAAGATGAAAAACTATGCCCAAATCAGGCCTGACAAGATCCACACTGTATTTTACTTACAAGCAAAGAGGAGATACAAACCAATCCAAATTAGCATTGCAATTACTTCTTAAACTGCACTCTGACCCCCTATAGAACTAGCTGCAAATTCCTTGCATTTCTTTTCTCGCTTTCTGATCTAATCTTTAAAATGATGCACGGTGAAGGGAAGGTGGGAGGGGGTGCCTCTAAGCCGCATCATGTGCTTTATGGAGACAAGCCAAGCAGCTACTTAGGCAACCATTAGGTCGGGAAACAATTGCTTCCATCATTCCCAACACGTGTGTCAACATAATTCCATGCTCTCTTTGTCATGCAAAAAGTCTTGGCAAAGTGACCGGATACACGCAGAAAGCAGGAGCAAACTAAGCTCATTATGTTAACCGGAGATCCCACAGCATCCTCCAGTGCCATAGAAGAAGATTTCCCATGTTTTGCAGCGTAGGAAAGGAAACTCGCTGCACTGAAAAGGGCCCACGCCAAGCCTGACTTCAGAAGTGTATAAGGGAGATTCACAATTGGGTTTCATGGAAGGGGAATCCCTCGTCTGACAAGCACAAGAGGCTGTGTCAGGCAGTGTGATAACAGGCATTGCAGAAGGTATGACACCTCGCATAACTACAGAGACTTCCTTCTCCTGTGGGCTCGCTGGAAGCCTTCCAGCCACGCTAATATGGCTCTGCAAAGGGAAACTACTGCCAAAGGGGAGTATCAGCTTCTCTAACTCTTTACTGTTGTCATTGGTAACTCCGGACTTTGTTTTCCTTTTAAAGGAAGATTCAATGCATTTTACAACCATCAAACATCTTTTCTTCTCTCCAGCTAGACTTGTAACTCTTACTAACAGCAAAAGGCTTGTGCACATCAGAATGGCTGACAATACTACTCTAATGGAGTCTTTGCATGGTCGGGTACAGGAGGAAGGCCCTTCAATCTGTCTGAAAAATGCTGAATACATCTTTGGTGCTCCAGCAACTGTAGAAGATGGTAAATATCCCAGAGCATAAGTATTTATTTATTTAAAGATAAGCAGTTGGGGTTTTCACTAACGATTTTTGCTGCATCTTTCAATTCCAGATTCAGAGCAGTGCGAGGAAAGTCCTAATACTGCCGGATATTTGCAAGCCCTTTCAAACTTTCACTGCTTTGCCTCCATTCTGCCATGGGTAACATATATTTTTCAACCCATTTTGCCTCTTGAATGCTCACAAGTCCAGTCCTGGTTTTAGTAATGCATTCAGCAAAACACAGCTCCTCAGCAACCCATGTTCACAAAGGCCAACAATGGCTAAAAATGAGGATGGACAAGAATAGTAAAAGCTTCTTCTACATGTTGCTGACATCTCCTCTAATGAAAGCCAAGGATTTCTGTTGATTGTTGTGTCTAAGCCTGTATCAGTCACACTACATGCTTTGTTCCTTAAGACACCATATTTTTGGCAGATACTGTTACCACCCAAACACTCAAGAACCAAGAGCAGAGCGCTGTCCAAATGGGCAAGTGTAGAAGAGCCCTTCCCCCAGTATTATCACCAAAGTGGGAATAAGCATCTGGTTCTGACTTTGTCTTCTTCCTGTTCCATCACTCTGGGCAAATTTACACTACTCAGCCTTCTGAAAATGTACATCAAATATTACAGAACATTCATTAGCAAGTCAAATAAAACAAGAGAGTAAAAAGCGAACATACCTGAATAAGAGAAATGTTGTGTAGACTAAGTCTGAAGAGGTAGTTCCTGCATGAACAAGCAGAAAAATTACAAACTGTTAGGCTATCAAAGAAGGAAGGGAAAAGTTATAAAAGCAAGTCATAGTTTTTGGTCATTTATTTCTACAAACTATAAGCTTTTCTTGGACTCCTATCCACAGAACGCAAAAATAGTTATACGCCCCTTGTTTGTCAGTGTCTTTAGTGACCCTCATAACAAAGTTCTGAGCAGGTCTGGAGTAAAATATTCCAGAAGCCATAATGAAGCAGCATAATGAAATCCCAACTACACAGGGACTGTCTGCAAACCCTCCAAGGGCTTTAGTTGAAGTCCTGTATGGGCTGCACTCATGTTTTTCTCTGCATTCTGAGAAAACTGGGGTTGGACAGAAGACAGTTGTAGCAAAGCTGACTCCTGTAGTATGCTCCCCCCAAGCCTGTCCTTGTGGGCGCTCCCATTCAGGACTTTGTGGAAAAGCAGGAGAAGAGGACAGATACTTCTCAGCAGAATCTCTTTGCACAGAAAACCAGCAGGGAAATCAAGGCAGTGACTGCAGATACTCCCAATCCTCCTGTCATCGCATCTCCACAGGCACAGCAAGGGAATTCCTGACAGAAGTCACTGTAGCATGAGATACCACACGTCAGCTGAGCTCCTGTAACCCTCCTTTTGCATGTTTGTATCCCGTCACAAATAGGAAGGAACACACATTTGCATAAACATTCATGGATGAGGCTTAGTTAACAGGATTTATCTCACATTTTTGCTTGCTAAGACAATGCAGTTACCAGGAATCAGCTGACTTATTAAGCCATACGGACTTGATTGTGCGCTTGAGGGTTTTGGCCACATCTAACTTCGTATTATTGTATCCCATCTGTCAGGGGGTTTAAAGAGCTGTGATCCTTTTCCAACATCCCTGTCACCACAATCTCAGAGAAGACACGTTTATATTATACCAGGTGAACTATGTTTTTGGAGGTGGCTCTAGTTAAATAGTAGAAAGTGCAGCTTTGATGATATGGCTTCATCTGCTCTAGAAGCATAAGTATACAGACGTTCCCCTACCTAGTACAAATGCAAGTTCCAGTCTCAGGTCAGTGAAGTCAGAGAAGTCAGTGGAAAGCTCCTATAGTGATGAAAAGGTCCTAAGGACTCTTCTGAAGAGCCTTGTCTAGGGTCTGTAGTCAGTACCACACTCTGCCTAAGCAAAGAAAGTAATTCAAACTTTGACATACGAGAAATTCATATTGGGTCACAATGACCACTACAAGGCTTGAGCAATTTTTCCTTCTTCTGTTATCTCTCACTCATATATCACCTAAGTCATAATCGTAGAGTTACCTGTATACTTTGTCCCAGTTCTATAAATAAATCAAAAGGTCTCAACTGCTGCTGACTGTCAATAAAGAAGAACTGGAAGAAGGATGATGGGGAACTCAGGACGTCAGACTCACGGTTCTGAATCTTCAGATGATGTAGCTCTGATTTGCTCTGATTTGCACCATCCTATTCTACACTGGGATTACCCAGAGAAGAATGAGACCCATTATCGATATCTGAACAACATATATCAGTGATTATACCTCCTGTAAGTACGAATACACACAAAATCTCCATCTCCTCTCCTAGTCCTATCACTGGAGATCCAGCAGTTCTTTCGTACAGTCTGAAACCCAATTCTGTCTCAAAGGGCTGCATACTTTCCCTGGTAATTTGTTATTAACTCTTTAGCATCATCTCCAGACTTAAATGTTATGTCCTGCAGGTGCATGCAGCAGATCAGAGGCACTAATCTTAAATAGAGTTAAAATTTCAAAATGGGCGTAAATTCTCATCTGACTTAGCTCCCTTAGAAAAGCACATGCTACTCTCACCAAAATATTAATGCAATGCCAGGACATGAGATATCATGGAATAAGCCTTCTCCTGGAGAAGTTAAGCATATCACTGGCCTCCAGTCTTACAACACCCCAAGGAAAAATTCTCATAACTAGGGACTTGAAGTTGCTATCCTGTTGTTAAGCATGCTATTTAAATGCATTGATTTTGGAAGCCTTATAATGCAGATTTCAGTTCCTTGTTTTAGTCTTGAAAAAGCTGGACAGTTTGACTGAGTAATAAATTTTAATATTAGGGTTTTTTCCCTGATAGCACTGCAGAGGAAATTCAACCAAAATATCTTTAATGGAAGACATGTATCTAAAGGACACAATTTTCCTTGCACTGAGCCAAAAGAGTTGCAGACAGGAATAGTGCCCATTTAAATAAAGCCAGTCTCTGTCCTCTCAGTGACTGCTGTGTAGCACCTGGACAAGGCATTAGTGGTGAGATCACTCAGGTGGCTGAGAGCTAAACCAGGCAGGAACGTAGTACTAATGTGAACAGCACGATGATCTTACAAAGGCTTCATAGTAACCTCAGCTCTCTAAGTCTGACCTTGTGGCTTTCTTACAGAAGGGAGGGTTTCCCTACATTTTTCATCAGCTTGCCTCACCTGGTGTCTGCACAGCCACTGGCAGTTTCTTTTTGTTTGTTTGATCCTTCTCACATCTCATGAGCAGTAACACAAACACTGGGAGGCAGACCAGGCTATCAGAGACACCTCCGGACTCCAGTTGACCTGCCCAGCTAGAACCGACTAATCCTTAATTAATAACATGCTCTTTTAACCACACTTGTTCTGTAAAGCTATACCAGGAGTAAAAAGCCAAGAGGAAAGATCTGCTGAACAAGGTAGTGCCATTTTTATGAATTGCATTTTAACTGCAATTTCAGTCCAAGAATGAGCAAGGTCTCTGAATGACAGGCATGGTTTATTGTACCTAGAATTGCCCCATTTGTGTCCTTTTTCTCTGCTTGTGTTTGAAGTTATGTCTCTTTAATACCTTGCTAACCTATAATTTAAAGCAGCTGAAAGAGTAGGATTAAGAAATATATGAGAACACTGAGATGTCTGCATGAATGGATGAGGTGCCTTCTTGGTCTTTTTTTTTCTTTTTTTTCCCTCCCATTTTGTCTTGTAAGTGAACGTTGGCTAATTCCTTTCTCTCTTAAATTAAACCCATCTGGACTAGGCCAGAAGAGTGATTGCCTGGTACAACCTCCTCCTCCTGTATAAAAAACTGGTGCACAAATGTAGAGGGATAGGACAACCTTCTTCTTCACTTTCTGTCCTAAAACGTCACGCAACTTCACTCCACAGTATTAGAACACAAGCTTTGTTTCATCCCAGAGTTGGTTGCATTTCAGCCATCTCCAGGGCAAGTGACTACACTCCTCTTAAGTAGTCTGGGACAAATGGTATTATACACATTAAAAGGTGCCTCAAACTGCTAATTATTATTACTACTAACCTTATTATTCGTGAACATCAGTGCATTTCTGAAAATGCTCATGTTAAACAGTAATATCCTGAAGTCTCATCCAAGACTGTGCTTTGGTTGTGTTAAGAAATAGAGTGGGCTGATGGTGGTTCCTCTGGAGACTGGTTCACAGCAGATGCCTACTTAAGCAACCTGAGGGTGGATCTTCTCTGTCACCTCTGATTGCAGGGGGATATTATCTCCCAGCTCAGGTATATGAAGTTAGCCACTGTAAAGACCCTCCTGCCCTATACAACCTAGTCTTCAAGAATTTGCCATCTAAATATATACAGAAGAGTGAAAAAGAGACATTTTTCTCATTTAAATTTAAAGCACAGAGTAAGCAATTTAGCTAACATTACAGAGCATATCTGCAGCACAACCAGGAGCTGATCTCCTGGTCCATTAGTCTATGCCCTGGTTAGGAGAATATCTTGCCCCCAAAGCTGAAGCACAGCATGTAAACCTGTGCTGAAGTGCCATTTACACTCATGGAAATTGGGTAGATGTTGAATTACTTTCCTGTACTGGGCCCTCTGTGCTAGCCAAGCGGCAGTATAAATCCTGTAGCTGAAAGTATTTGTTAATTGGCTTCGTAATTTGTATTTGGCTGCTTTGTAAAATGATTAAGTGCTCACTGTGCCTGGTACCACAAAGCATACGCACCAGAACAGCAGGAAAGCAGCTGAGATGTGTTTCAAGAAAGGGTGGAAGAATATATCCACTTAAATCTGCTTGCCATGACATTCCCAAGTCAAAGCTGCTTATTAAGTGTTTATTTCACATAGCCAAGCACACCTTGGATGAACTTTGTAACATGATGCCCATGCACTTGTTCACACATTGTCTGGCCTTGAAACAGTTCACAGTGAAGGCGAAGTACTTCGTCTATGATGCCACTGAGCAACAGAGCTACAAGACAAATTAAGCCTTTCCAATGGGAAGTCACATAACAAGAGTGCTTAAATAAAAGCTGAGACCCTTCCTCTTAGGAGCACTGAAATTATAAGGGTTGCAACATGCTTCAGACACTCGTTCAGGGCTCTTTTTCAGTGCTTCTTTTCAGGCACTACATCTGTCAGCACTGTGCTGGCTGATTAAAACGTGCTTCCTTCTAATTAAAAGAGAACATGCTTTTCAGTTCTGCTGAGGTAGATCAGGAGGAACATCCCCGCAGTCGCTGGAATGAACAGGTGTAAATGAAAGGCTACTCTAGCTTCCAATTCTTTTTTCCATTTAAATGAGCGAGGTTTGTCCACATTTCACACCTCTGTCCCCCTCCACACACACCAAGCAGGTAAGATAACCTCTCTGTGCTTCAGAACAACCCCTGCTAGCAAATTGGGAGCCACAAGATCCCTAATGCCAGCCACCACCAGAACCTCTCAGGACTTTGACACGCACAGAGACCAATGGTACGCTGCCTTATCTCAGCTGGTCCGTATCACTACAAGACATGTATATCTACTGGCATATTGCTCCTTGCCTGCACCTTATAGTAGGTGTGAGAAGCTCACCCCTCCCTCGTTACAGGGCAGGCTGTCTCAAGCCCCCTCTCTTTGCACACAGACAATTACCCTGCAAGTAGAAACAAAGCCAACAGAAGCTGATAATAATGGTTGATCACGCTAAAATAATACGTTTAGGGAAAGACAAAGAGAACTGAGTGAAGAGTCGCTCTTCCCTTTTGGGGGCTATTATTGCACTGCTGCAGACATACAGCACAGCCCAGGTCAGGTACTGGAGACTCAAGTAGGCTTGTGATGCTCTGAGAAGGCATTCCTCAGACCTGTGCTGCAATTAGGAGCCAAGTCTGCAAGAGGGACTCACAACTGTCACAGCACAGATAATAAGAAAAATAATTAACAGAACAGGGTCCTTTGGGCGATGCGAAACAAGACACAGAATTATGCAAGCGACAAACTTAATGCTCCCTTCTGGCACTCCTGGAAGCCACGGTGCTGGGGCTGAGCCTCAGGCTAGGAGCCAGCAACCCCTGTCAGCTCTTCCTATCTTTGCTCCTGGAGGCCTTAGATATACTTTGTACTTCCACAGTACACGACAAACACAGCTTAGTCATGTTTCACGACTCCCTGGGAGCTGGTTAGTATCATTCCCTCCCTTATACTAATGGAGAAAATGAGCCAGAGAAAGGTTAAATGACCTTCTCCAAAGCACACAGCAAGTCAGTGATGGAATCAAGATCAGACTCCAGGGCTCTTGGCTACCAAATCTCATGCTAGATTAACGCACAGTGCCTCTATGCAGGTCCAGCTGTGGCTGAACTTTTCAGATGGTTATCCACACTTCTGAACTAGCCAACCATCCCAAGAAACTGAGCTCCTGAAGGATGATTCTGGCCTTTGCTCTCAGAAGGAGTTAATTACGTGTCTGCTCCGGTGTGTGACATGACAATCCGTTTGCAAATGCTACTCCAGTGATTCATTTGAAGGGCCTGGCATATACATGCTGAAGAAAAGGTGAAGAGCCAGCATCTCCCTTACAAGCTGGATCCTTATTCACCAGTAATTTTGTTTCTATTGAAGAAAAACTTGCCTGGTACATCATTCTTCCTTGAAAATCAATAGATGTTCAACAGAGAACCATACTAAATGGCATACAGTAATATGATGCCGTTGCTGTATGAGCAATTGCTTTTCCCAAAGCAACATTTCTCAGTGATAAATCCTTATGCAAGCAGCATATCATTCTGATTAAGCAGCTTCCAAATTAAGCCAGGGCCCCAGCCACCATTTCTGGGTTGCCACTGAGGCCCATTTAGTACTTCTCAGCAGAAACAAGGATGAAAATCAAATCCTCTATATTCCAGTCAATGGAGGAGAACTACCATCAGCTTTAATGGCACAGGGCGCATGGCACAGGTCTGCTCAGACTCGATGCTATATCCTCAGGGCCAGCTCTAGGAAGAGTCAAAAGAGGCAGATTCTTACAGCTGCAGAGCATGTAGGACAACAGCATGGCTGTGGCACCCCTGGACTATACCAATATTCAGCACTATAAATGGATGGCTGCTGCCATGGGAGGGAGAAGCAGGAAGACGATCGGCCCTTGGACCGACAGCTGTGTTCCCTCTTCCATCAGCTTGGAAGGGGAACAGTAAGCTGGCTCTGGTGTCTCTGGCCCTTCTCTCTGCCCAGGGCAGGAGAGGCACAGCCTCGCTCCAATGTGATCCCACCTCCTTAAGGGTGACAGTGTTTGCTGTGCTCCTGAGACACCTTGAACCAGATGTTTTCTAAAGGGTAGCCATATGCACACGCTTCAGAGAATAGGTAGTGGGATATTTTTGTAATATTGTTTGAACATATTTATAAAACACGGGCATATTTCCATATTTTTCCATTACATTTCCCTCCCTCTGTTTCACTACATGAGTTTCTTCAAAACCTCAGAGATGGAAACTGAGCCAAATTTTCAAAACTTGTGTGTGGGCTTGTTCCTATTTTCCTGGAAGACTGAGTCTGTCCCTCAGACCGTCACATATTATCCCACATGCCACCTCAAGTCTCTCTTGACATGTGACTGATAGCTCTTCTCTCCCCTCTCATCCAGTTGGCAGAGTCACAGAGCACTTACAGCACCTTGATATGGCCCCGAGCCACATGGGGACCTTTGATCTCCTATTTGCCCATCACTTCTAGTTGTGCTTTCAATAAGTCACACTGTAAAATTCGTCTTCTTCTGATGCACTGATTATCGTTCAAATATTCCCTGGCAGCTCCCCCATGTGCCTACATAGGCTGATAAACATGCTCAGTTCTGTCAGGCTTTCCTCAAACTCTGGATGAGTTCAAAATGACTCGTATGCAAATACTGATAGAGTTGGCTGGTGAGCTTAAGTTATTGTCAACCAATCCCTTCTCTTTGTTGTGGTTTTTATACCTTTGCAGTGGCACAGAACAGTAGGCTTAGCACCTAAACATCTGGATATAAAGTGATATGCAAGTCACTGTGGTGAGCCCTGCCATATAAAACTGCCATAACACTAAATTAACCAGAGCAAGAGAGAGTTGTTTCAGTAACACAAAAGGAAACTGCTCTGCAGCCCCCCCTGTGATGCTGTAAAACACATTAGGTCCAAGCCTCCGAGACTTTCACCAAAATATCCTAACCTTACGTTTGCTCGCACTTCACTCTCTAAAATACAATCTTCAAACTTAATTATTCTCAGTGTGTTACTAAAGCAAGTGAGCCTCTCATGGGTGGCTGCTTTTCTGATAGGGTATCACCAATTTTCATTTTATCTGGAATATGAGATATTTTTCCAGTCAGGCCTGCAATTTGCCATGTAAGGATGCTTCTCACCAGCCTGCGCTGCACCAAGTTTCCCTTTCACACAGCACTGGCTGCGCAGGCACTGCCCATGAGTCAGCTGATAGCCTGGTTCCCCTGATGATGGGCAAAAGTGCACGGACAACCACGCCAGTGAGGTCATTTGCAGAGAGGTAGGTGGTACTGCCTTGCAGGCGATTTAAAGGACTAGTTGTTTCTCTGCCAACAAAGATGACAGACCAGAGACTGCCATGACCTCACCCTCTTCTCCACGTACAACACCCGGGGCAAAGCTGTCTCTTTGCTCTCCTACAGCTGTGGATTCTTCTGTGCATTGGTCTGGCCCAGCAACCTGACAGTGCTGCAGCATAGCATTTGATTTGATTGATTTATTTTGAGTTAATTAAAATTCACATTCTGTGCTTGAGCAAATGCACAAATCTTAACTAAGAAAAAAAAATTACACTTTGAACAAAATTTGGGCCAGACTCCAAAGTTCCCAGAATCCCATAATCACAAAAATTCTCCTTCCGTCCTTTGCTGTCCACACCTCTTCCCCTCCTCCCCAAGGGACAGCACAGATTTGGGGTATGGCAAATTCAGACTCCTGGCAGACCAGCAGAGGAAAACAAACGCTATAGGTATGAATGACACATGCCAGCGGGGCTTCACCCCTCCACACTTATACAAGGGCTGAGCTGACGTTACCTGGCACGGTATCAGAGAGGAAAATCTCCCTCTGAACTAGCCCAGGCTCAACCAGAGAGGTTAAAACCTGCACTTTAAATCATACTTTTGTTACCCGCGTAAAGCAACCATGCACCTCCAATTATGGATTTAACTAGCTGCTATGTCTAATCACAGGTTTCTCACCTTCACCATATTCTTTACTGTGCAGGTCAGGCAGCTTCTTTAAAAAACATCAATGGTCCTTTGAAAGTTTCTGTTAATTTCAGAGACTGATTATCCCTTTTTCCCGCATATCACTATGTTATCTGCCCCACTCCAGTCCCCGATACAAGGATACAACTTTAATTAGAACATTCTTTTGTCTGACAGGAAAAATCACAGTGAGAAAGGATGGTATTTGTTTTTCTAGGTTTCTCTGCAGCAGAGCTTTCAGCTACCCTCCTACAATCTGGATATAATAAAAAACATTATCATGCTCTTTGCTTCCTCACGTCCTCATTAATACCTCAACTGGCAAGGTAATTTCTCAGCCAAACGTGACTTAGTAGGGGGTAAATCTGGAATAAGACAGTGCAATACTATTGTGAGCCATCAGAAATGGCAGTAACTCAGCTCAGTCATTTTGTTTCAGAGAAGTATTGAGTCAAATCCTGTAGCCAGGGACGAATGGCCTGTCATTCCTGGCTGATAATAGGACAAGCTTGTCGACTATTGAACCTTTGGCTATGCCCATGTGGTTGTGGCCAATGTTAACTTGCTTGCATGTTAGTCTGTCCATGCTATATGAGACTTGACTTCTTCAGCCATGCTGAAGCCCCACTGTCCCAGTGTACGTGTGTGGGACCCACAGACTTTCATGAGCATTTTGAAGCATTATGTCATCTTTGGAGATGCAAGAGCTGAGGGCAAGTGATTAAACTACCAGGTGGAAATACAACAGTAAAAGGTCCAAATCCCACCTCTGCCACAGGTTTTCTGTGAGTCCATAGAAAAGCTTTGGCTATGTCCACATGAGCCAAGTGCAGAGACCTCTGAGGTTGTGCAGACTTCGACTGGTACCTTCAGAAAGTGAAGTCTCGCTGCAGGAGTAGCTGTGCTAGGTGCAGCACTGCACTACCTTTCAGATCTAAACTCGGGTGTCTCAACATCACAGCATTTTCACAGCGCAGCCTAGCTCTTAATCCCTCTGGGCCTTGGATTCCCATCTATAATGTGAAATTTTTAGTGCTTTCCTGCCTCACAGAAGCTGCGTGAGGATAAATGTTGGTGAGGGGCCCTGATCATTTGGCAACAGAAAGTATTCTTGACAGAGTTTAAATCCAATGATGACACTCTAAACCTGCAGATCAACTCTGACCCAACTTCTGCCACTGAATTTCCTGGTTTACAAAATGTTTTTTGCCCAGGCAACATAATCTGCAGAGACTTATTCTCTTCAGGGTTCAGTGGCAGTCCAGGTTGGGACAGGATTGAAGGTGCCCAAGGGTAAGAGTGATATTTTCCAAGCAGCACAGGTTTTGAGAGTTTTACTGCAATGCTCTGGAGCTTTCTGCCAAGTAGGCAGGAAAGAGCCTATGTTCAGCCAGAAATCTGCATGAAATCTGGTGTCTGACAGACTAATCTATCATACTCCGGAGACTTTTAGTAAACTCAGGGTGCCAAACCTGCTGGTTGAGGGTCCTAGAGTATATTTACAGTTTGCCATATTTCTGCAAGCTGCAACTTGAAGCAACTCTTTTGGGACCTCAGTCACTCTGTTCAGTCTTCAGCTCCTAAGCCTGCATGATCCAGAGTTGTTTTAATGCTTATACAGCCAGAAGCAATAATAGCCAGGAAGGGGTGCGCCCAGGCTGCTGTGCTCCCCCCAAAACAACTCTTGAAAGTTCATCTAGCACCTTCCCTGCTCCCCAAACTAACCATATATCCTTTCTCGCACCTCTCTACTGGCATTAACAGGCACATTCAGTTCAGCTCTAAATCAAGTATGAAAATCACTCCCGTCCAAGCATGCAGACTTGCATCACCAGCAGCTTAGTAGCTTTACATTTATTGCAGAGAAGTCTGTCAGTCCAGAATGACGTGCACTTTACTTGCCAGTTCTGAGTCCGCTGATGCAGCCTTTGCTCACTAACCTCCACCTCTGGGCTCTTCTTGGTAATGACTATTTGTGACAAGGGCTCCTGAGCTGCAGTTCCCCGTGCGACAGCCATGAGAGATGATTCTTTCTCATCTCCTGATGGAGCTGACAGCCCTCTTGGCAGGCAGAACTATGAGGACTTCTGGTCATGATGCTTTCTGGCTGGTTTTCTACAGTAACACCTCCACTCACTGAGAATGGCCAGCCCTCATAGCCATGCCTCGCACATCCGCAGCCCCAGCAGGCTACTGCCCCGAGCTGACACCCCCGCAGTTTCCTTCTGGGAAAAGTCAAATGTTTCCCTTAGGGCTTCCCAGACACTCTCTGTGCAGCCATTTGTTTAGGTACCATCCTCCTGTTGTCCAAGCTGTTTCCCTTCAGCTTGCTGTCATGCCAGATTGTCACACGGTGTCTTGACCATCCTCCTTTAAACCTTTTATGTTCTCCTCGCCAGGGAGCTCTTGTGGAGCACGTTTTTGGCTTGACTCCAAGCAGCGTCTTTCATATCATCATTCCTTTACTGGCTCCTGTCTCTGCCCAGCCAGTAACAAGATAGATAGTCTCGAGGAGTAAGGCTCCTTGATGAGATGCGATGTCACAGTTACACTATGTACCTCCTTCACAAAACCCACCCTCCCCTGGGACTGGGCACCTTGTCTAGAGAGCAGAGCACTGCTTCTCCAACATGCAGGTGAAATCACTGCTGTGATGGGAAAAGGCCAGCATGTCTCTGCTACAGACAGGGAAAGGAAGGAGGGAGAGGAAAGGGCAAAGGAAGAATGTTGGAGAGCTGAGCTGGGACATCCTGCAGGAATAGGGATGGAGGCTTCCTCCTGCCCCACCATCAGCACCTCCAGCATCCCCATCACAGCACAGGCACACTGGCATAGGCAAAGGGTCTGCGGCTGTCTGGCTGCCCAGGCTGCTGCTCTCCATGGTTTCTGACAGTGTCTAGATCTGACCTTGAGCTACAGCAAGCAGATATCATCAGTTCAAACAGTTGCATCTTTTAAGTCACCACTTTTTAACACAGGTCTCTTTTGCTTGCCCATCGAGTTAGGAAATTCAGCTTATCTCCTCTGTTAAACCATTTATTATAGAGCAGCTCGTTCAGGCTGCTCTTCCCAGTCCATTCACCAGCTGTATTACTGACAAAAGAGCAGTGTCCCAGTCTCCTAGCCTTTGTTCTGGTACCAGAATAATCTCCTCTGTAGCTCTTCTGCCATGGCGGCATATATACTACTTGTGTCTATAATTCAAAACTATAGCTCATTATGTGACAGTAATCTGTGAGAAACTGCCACCCGTTTCCTCACCATTACTCTTTGATTTCAGATGTTTAGGTAGAGCAAATAGACCCTCAGTTAATAAAAGCAAACTGCTCACTAGGAATGGTGTATAGCAGAGTTACATTTGAAATCTAATAATGGGAAAGAGATTGAAGGTAAAGACAATAAGCATTCCAGATCATGCTATTAGAGAGGGATGGAAGTTTCTACATAGTCAAGGCTGCAATCAGTTTCTATTTCAGCTCCTTTATTGGCTTCGACTTGGAAGGTTTCTCAGGTCTGAAAAATTCAAGGTTTATTCTTGATGAAAAGAAGAAAGTGTTTTGCAAAAAAGCAGGATAATTGGACAAAATGGCATTGCTGATAGCTAGCAGAAAAAAAGTGGGATTCAAGTTCCCAAAATCATCAGGTTTTTTTAATGCATGAGGGGATTTATGTGTCTTGTTTTTTGAGCTGTTCAGAAGACACATTCAAGTTTTTTCTCAATAATAATGAAGTCTAGAAAACTGTATTTCCTCCCATGAAAATAAGCTCAAATAGTAATCACATGCGCTCAAGAGCTGAAAAAAGCAGCAAATATTTCAAAACAATCACTCATTCACAGAAGAAAAACAGTACATTAAAATACTAACACTACACTTACAACAAAAACAAAACATGCAAACTATGAGTCAAAATGAAGGTTATGAATTTTTGAAATGTGTGTTTTTATACTTAATGAAATGTGGCTCATAATATGGGTAGTGTGAGATTTACAATGTTCTAAACTATTCATATCCTTACTTGCAAGTGTTTGGATTTTACAAATGATGTGACAAGTAAATACGTTGCTTAGAAACCATGGTGGGCTTTTGAAACGAATTCTTTTGTTTCTGGGATTTTGCCTTGGCAGGTGTTTGGTGCAGTGGAGTTATCAAACTCCTCTGGTTAGCACTCAGACAGCACCAGCCATTCGGGGAGGGCTCTCAGATAAGGATAAAGCTTAAAAACCTGAGGCGCATGTTATTCCAGCTCCCTGTCTGCATGGCATGCCCTCAATACTTCTTACAGTCTCAGTCATGCTGTGTCCAATTCCTGAAACCAAAAACCCTCATGAGCCCCAGGTTCTTCTTTTCTTCTAGGAAGCATTTTTTGTGGAGCTTTGAAGCACAGGATGAACTAAGCCAAAGAGATGCTGTGGTGAGGTCATACTGCTTTTAAATAGAGACAGAAAGAACTAGTCTGAAATAATTTATAATGCTACCATCTAAGAGAATGATGTTAACCAGGAAATTGAGAAGTGGGAGTACTTATAAACTCTACCCTGATACCAAACTCCTTCCACAACCCCAGAATAGCCGGCGTTACTACTAATATGATCTACAGTAGCACATTTAAACATGGTTAACATTTAAATTTAGGTTTCATAAATTACACTCTGTAGAGATGGATAGAGACAGCTCCTATCTCTTTGAGGTATTGTTTCATTTGCAAATTCAAGCAGATGGTGCACGAGCAACTAATGACTCAAAAAATCACCCCTAAAAATAGTCCAGAACAAGGTGTGGATTTATCAGGGAAGGAGGGAACAGAAAAGGCTTTACTTCCCATCCCCATTTCTCTGGCAGAGCTACAGGAGGTCAGTGCACCCAGAGCTGTGCAGCACCGAGGACCCCATCCACACCCCCATATTCATGCACCTCTCCCTGTCACCTTGCACACCGTGGCAATGAGATGGTGAAGAGGGAAACGGCTCAGCACTCCCCACTTTCCCCACACCAAGCCTGTATCCAACCTGAAAAAAACACCCTGGGAAATTACATCTCCATTAACTCCATCAAGAGTTGCTCGGTAGAGCCGTGTGGCACCATCGAAACTTTCAGTCCCCCAGTCAGGTGGGCAATGCTTCATCTGACTTTTCCAAGCAAATTCTGTAAATACTTGTCACTGCTTCCTCATGAGGCAATACACTGCACTATATTGTGCTTCCAGCAGGAAGTCAAATTTGCTGTAATTCCCCTGTTTATAATGATATTGTAGTCTCATGTCTAACTGCACTCGTACAAATTCTTGCAGAGACAGAGAGGCCCTCCAGGACGTGTCGCTGGAGTTTGAGCAGGGGTGAAGCGTGTCAGCATTAGCAGCGTCTGTGCAAGGGGAAACTTGCTGTGCAGCTGAATTATGTAAACCATAAATTTCTCAGAGCGACGTGCCTGTGTTTGTGCAATGCCTGGCAGAAGGCACTGTTCACAGCCGTCCCCAAAGAAATGCCATTCTGAAGTAATAAATATTAATAATTTCTGGTTAAAGATTCCAGCACAGGTGAAGCTGTGGCTTGAAAAGTAAAATGTTTCTGTACGAGAAGCAGGAGGGCCTCTGGCAATTTGAACAGCTACAGGAAGGTAAGTGTTATTATTTACTGCACAAACACACACAGAAAATGTATATTAAATCACACTTCAGTTGTCTCTGTGGAGCAAAAAACTCTCCCTCTGCTACACATCTTGCTCTTTTCTCTCGTTCCTATCATGAGTTCTTCCAGCTCTGCTCCTCACCTCCCTGTCCTCTAAGGCTGAATAACCCGGGAAGAAAGCAGTCTCCTCCTCCATTTTCATTAATAGCACAGACTGCTACCACAATGTTATCTGATTCTAAATGTTATACTTAAACTGATTTGTTAGACCATGCTTAGTCTTTTCTTTTTGGGTTGTCTTATCTGTTTATTATGCAATAAATATAGTTGCTGCTGGGGCTCATGATTCAACCATTCCTGACATATATTATTTCACTGAACCATAGTTCTTTGCCCTGTTACAAATGCAGCTCTAAATTTGTTAGAACTTGCCTATGCTCATACTGTGTGTTTCTACCCTCCTCTTATGGCATCCTAAATAAAAATAATGTTTAAAAATAAAGGAAAATATATGTTAACTATATACGATGGGCCAGAACAACAGAGTTGCACCAAAATGCATTAGGTGAGGATCTGGTTATGTCAGCAAGATGAAGTGAACAGGTTGTGGAGTGAATTCTAAAAGAGAGAAGAAAGAAATCATTTACACTGCCAAAGTCCCACTGCGACTCTTGCACAAAGATGTGTAGACAAACCTGGTACACAGGGAAAGTCTGGCCATGGCAAACCATAAAGTCAAATTCCTTGCTGGCAGAGGGATGGTACAGAATAATTTACTATAACTCTTCTAGCATTCACAATACTGAGGGACATGCCAGCATTCTGCTTCATTAACCAGTCATTTTGATTGTATCTTTTTTTTTTTTTTTTTTTTTAATTCTAGCAATTTTCTCTTCTTTGCAATTATATTAGGAGTCTAAATCCCTCTACATAAATTATAGCTTTCTTTTGGAGGGGCAAACTGGCCACATAAGCTGAAAACACACTCTCCTCTGAAGCCAGAACCTGAAGGGAAAGAGCTTGAGCAGCCCCCTTGGACTAATTAAAATATTATCTTTACCTTGCGCCCACAATGAGCTGGTTCCTGTTGGCATCCAGTGCAAGCTGAGAAAAGTCTTGCACACCTGGATAGGTGAAATTCGACACCCAGGGCTTCAGATCTGCAACGAAAATGAGAAAGCAGAAAACAATAAAGCTGCCCTAGAAGCAGTGAGTTCACCCGGACATCCACTAATGGATTTCCTACCGAGTTATCTGTCAGGGGAAGGCTAATTAATAATCTATTTAAAGGGTTTCTATTTATTCTAATTCTCTGCAGAATGTGCAAAAACCTGTACATAAATGCAGGGCTGTCTCAGCAGTTATTTTTACATCCAAGACAGGTGTCAACATTGGTTTTGGAGACAACAGCAGCTCAATTTTACTTCTGTTAAAACTGAGGAACTATCTTTGGTGTCAGGGTTAAGTGATATAAAGGGACTAACTAGGTTGCCCGCCGTGACACCTCCATAGCCTTGCCTTGTGTGCTGAGCAAAGATAAACTGCTGCCCTCCAGAAGGAGAAGGTGGGGTCAACTGATTGAAAACCAAGTTACAGTAGAAGTGATCTGCAGTCAAGACCTGGCTACTCCAATGACAGGTTTTATCTTCTCTTCCAGGTTTATGTTCTCTTCTGGGTTTCACTTTACCTAACATCTGGAACCCCTATCAGTTAAAGCCTTCCTTAGTTTAGATGGGGAGGGGGTCATCTCAGCATCTTTATGGCTGAGAGATTGCATAAGCTTGAGACTGGCTCTATCAACTAGCTTGGATTTCCCAATATAGGCACTTGTCCAAACTGCAAGCACACAGATTAAAAGCAAAGCAACAGATTTGACTACACTACGCTCATGGCGACAAAGCTCTTCCAGCGGCTACATGTGTTAACACAACACCAATTGAGAGATCTAGGGCAGAAAGTCCTGGTGTATTAAAAAATACACCTGTTTAAAGAAAAAGCTGAATTACTCTTTTTAGGGTACACCCGGAAGTCTCTCTCCCTTTTCCCTTTCCCTTTCCCTTTGGGCGGAGGGGCGGGGCGGGGGATAACAGAGAGCATCTGCCGCAGGTTTAATAGCCGGCCCAGCTTTAAACCGTGACAGATGCTAGGGCATTCACAGAATCCCAGCTTTCAATACAATCACCAACTTCAACCTTGTGTGTATCACAGATCACAGAATTTCAGCCTCTCACTTTATACCTTTACTGCACGAAATAGCTGGGGATAGACTCATGCGTAGCTTTCAGAAAGTCATACAGCTTTACTGTGAGGGCTTCTCTTGGGAATTCGTTCCAACTGTTAACTACTCTGGCTGTTAAATATGTGGAGAATACCAAATACCTGAGGGAGCAAGGCACAAATGAGACCAAATCAGTACATCTGTAATCCCTCTGTGACCTCTTGACAAGTAACCCTGCCTCATTCAAGGGCTGGATGTTGAAGATCCAGGAGGCTCCACATGAAAGGTAATATCTTCTGGCCTCATGCCAACAGGATACCAATCCACAGGCCAATGACCTGATGACTCATAACAATAACGGTGTAGTTCAGACCAGTTCAACAGAGCTCTGAAGAAACATGCTCCATTGTCATTTTATATCCCCAATGATAAATTGAGAAGTCTCACTGAAGGCAGTCAGGTTTGAATGTTTTGTTGTAGGCATTAGTTCCCCTTTCCACAGGGGTGAGATGACAATGCTGGTGAGGAATCTCATTAAGGTCTTTGGCATCTTGTTATGCTTTGTAGGATTACAGATGTGCAAAGGTTTAAAACCTCTGACGTAGGAATATTTGTTGAGCAATTTCAAGTCCTTTTTCCCTCCAGGGATGGATGAAAACTAATCAAGCCCTTCAGTTATCAAAACCTCATGAAAACACATATACAAGTCACTACGCTCCACTTGTCCTGCCTCCTCTTTCAAAGCAGAACCTTGTCATGGGGCTTCTGCCTCTGCCCTGAACACCACCATCTTTCATAACAGCTCAAGCCTCCTCACCGTGCAGCTGGACACCATCAGGCCTGGTCCCATTCCTTGCCTAACTGGACATTGCCAGGGCCTCTCCGACAATGAGACCTCCATCCTCGCAATCTAAAAACCATGCTGCCAGGAGCTGGAGGCTTCCAGCCCTTCTCAGCATTCCTGTCACACTGCGTAACCACACACAACACGTGTACCTCCTCTGCTCTTCAATGAAAAGGCATGAGTTAAGGAATAACTCAGCCCATCTAACCTTCAAGCATCTCCACCTCCTACACTCCTCTGGGACCCTTAATGATGTACTAGCACCAGGGAGGCACCGCAGTTTCACCTCTGGCATTCTCCTAACTAATGGGGAGATACTTCTTTTCCTGTAGCTCTTTAGCTGCAGAGACATTTCTGAGCCAAGCAGCAGAACCAGCAACAATAACACCTTTCAGGCAGGTTAGCCAGCTGACATGTGCTGCAGATCTCCTGGCATTTCTGTTGGCTGACGGGGGTGGGATTAGGGATTGCTCTATAATGATGATACCTTTTAAGGATCCTGCTTTTAGGCCATAATTTCTCTTGTCATTTTACCTCCTCTCCTACCAATTCCTTCCTACTAACTAACCCACTATTACAGTGCAGTGGCAGGAAGAATAGTTCAGATGCTGCTCTAAGCAAAAGCTCCTCACCTCGGAGAGGTACACTCATCAGCTCTTCCTTTTAATGGCAAGCTCTGACAAATTACAGGTAAAAATAATTAAAAAAAATTAAAGGCAGTAGGTGGCTTGAATCTTTCCATGTTGGCTGAAATGTCAATCAAGCCCAAGAAATAACAGGCAGTGTCTTGATTTTTATTACTACTGCAGGTGGTACAACTTATAAAGAAACCTTTCCCAGTTATTAAATTAAAGGCTGCAAGGCATGCATCCTCATAGTAAAATTAAGCTTTTATAGGCATGTAGTTGGATATTATCAAACCCAGCATGGTCCCAGCTAAGAATGCCTAAATGTGAGTTGTCAGAATTAATGCCAAACGGCACATTTTCCTTCCCAACCTTCTTTCTTCCTGTTAAGAGGGAAGGGATAAAGTGGAATGGAAAGGCAACCAAGAGTCAGGACATGGGTCTTTTTTTCATTCGACACATTCAAATCTACTGCTCAGACCACAGGCACTTCTAAGGACAGTTCAAGCCTTTCATTCTGAAACTAGCTCAGTTCTGCAAGGTAAGTGCTGCCCTGGGTCTATCCCATATTAGCTGAAGTTTACACATATGGACCCAATGAACTCCAGAGTTTGCTTGTATTTGACCTTTCTCGGAAGGCTGATTTTTCCAGTTCTGACTCTTTAATTTGGCTGGAAACCTTCAGTGCTGGGGCATGTTTACATTTGCAAAAGTATCTGTTTAAAAACAGTACGAAAAATTAAAAACCAAGGCCCTGGCTTTGCATGTCGGCAGCAGGAGCCGGAAAGCAAGGAACTACATGGCTTAGGGGCAAAATGTTCATCAAGGCCTCCTTTGTGCTTCTCTTCTCTAATCATTTCCAGGGGGTTAAAGATCCATGCTCTCACTTCCTCCACACGAGGATCAACGAACAAAAGTTTAATAGTTTCCAACACCATCCATCGCCAGACATCTGATTCAGAGCCTCTAAAGATCTGCAAGTCCCTCCACAGCTCAAGGTGGTTCAGGTATCCAGCTGCAAAGAAGACAAAGCCTTGCAGGAAATAAAAGTCTGCAGACACAGCTGTGCTCGGGCTATTATGCATGTATAAGACAAGGTGAAAAGAGGCCCTCTGCCATTTCAGAGGGTGGTCCCTGCAGCTTGCTAGCATGCTGCTCTGCACCGGCTTCCTGAGAGTACAGGACTGGGGTGAGGATTAGTCAGCTACACAAAGGACGGTGTGCCAAATTGCAGAAGGTGGGTTTGAAGGCCTGATCCAGAGGCTCTTCAAGTCATTGGCAGTTTTCCACGGAGCTCGGTGGGTTTTGGATCAGCTTCTAAAGATGTGGTAAACCTGGTAATATTTGAGCCTTCATCTCCTCAAAACCAGCTGCTCCCCACCTCACCCTTACGCTGTGTGTTTTGGATGAAAGCAGTGTGTAACCACTGAGTCGAGACTTCCCTGTCTGAAGGACAGCATTTACTGCTTTATCTCACTTGAGCCCCCTTGTAAGTCCCATCTCCAGCAAGATGTAACAGCTTTGTCATCCAGCACACACCACGCAAGAGCAGAGAGGTTAAATGCCCATGCCTTGAAATTGCAAAGCCATTGCTAGGTGCACGGAGCAAGGCTAACCACTCTGTTATTCAATAACATCTCTTACTGAATAATTCTCAGAGTGGATTTCCTAGTCTGGAGCAAAAGAAACTAAACTAAACAGGACCAAGGATTCTTTGTGCAAAATAAGCTTATATCCACCTATACAGACTAACCATGCTTCTATCTAACCATGTTCCTATCCTACGATTGCACAGAAAAGCTTCAAAGATATCATAAAAAGACCTTAAGGGAAGAAGATAGGGAAATTGAACAAGAAGAAAGATTCAGAGGCACCCCATTCCAGAAAATACAACCTGAACCACACACATTACATAAAACCCCTGTAAAATAAGCTGATTAAACAGTAAAGGTTAGTGCAATGAAGTAGAGCACACATATAGCACTGGGGACCTGCCAAACTCAATGGGAATAAATAAATACCCATTCTGCAGATATTCAGACCTACTTTTGTGCAGAGTTAACTTGGCCACACATTGAATGCTTCCCTTACTGCCTCGTTACGGTCTCTTATAAGTTTTCTTAACTCAGCCTACTAGTTCATGGCGTGTTTAATTACTGTGTGAGCGTTTCAGTATTCATGGGGAGGCTCAGATGACAGCCGTGACTTCTGTAACTGTACAATCTCCTCTCCTTTTGGTTTGCTTCAGCCCTGGCACAGGGCAAACCATGTTTAGAGGCTGGCAGATATTCCAGTTTGCAAGTACTCAACCACTTAGATCTTTTTCAGACCACCCACTAGCCTGGAGGACTCTCACTGTTGGATCCCAACAATGACCAACAGATACAAATCACTTTGTAGCATAAGGTAAGGTCTCAAGCTGTCTTCTTGGTATAGACTGATGAAATGCCCCTTTTTCAGAATCAGACCTACCATCTGAGACCATCCTCTGCTAAAATTATCCTCAGTATTCAGAGTGTTTTTCATGAAGTAGACAGTTGCCTGCTAAGATCGAGGCCACATTTTCCATTCTGTGTGGGCCACTGACCAGAACCCTTCAGAGACAAAGCAAACAAGGCTGTAACCAAAGATCAGAAGGCTAATGACTACCCAAGCTACCACCTGTCTTCTCAAACGCAGCAAATGTGGACACGTCCAAGGATGCACAGAAGTTAAAGTCTGCTTACGGTGTTATCTTTATTAGATTGACAATGAATCATATTTTAATACCAGCTTCATTTTAAATTTTAGCTCTCTGTTGTAGGTCACACCACAGGTTAGTGCAATAGTCTTTGGAAAATAACTTTCAGTCCTACCCCATGCTGAGATGCAAAAGTAGCCTCCACAACACAAAACCACTCCATAATTCAGCAAATTTATCGGGGAAGAAGAAATCTTTTGCTGCGCAGGCAGAGCTGAGCAAACAAATGTGTCAGCACTCAGAGCTCAACTTTACTCATGAGGCCAAAATACTCAAGCTGGCTTTACCCCAGAAGTCCTCCCACACATACATATCACCCTGCTGTCTTGTCTTCCCATCACCACCTCCACCTCATTACCGGTATTCTCTTTTTCTTTAACCTGATCCGTTGAAATCTTTAACTGTACATTAAATATGTCCTCATCCCCACTGCCGCAATTTCTAGCTTCATTGCCTTCTTAAATCTCCGATCTCCACTCACAGTTATGAGGACTCAGAAAGCTGTTGGCAGGGTACAACCTCTTCTACAAAATGGGCCAAACCAGCAGTTTCCTTCTCCTTCCCCTCAATACCCAAATCCAACTCGTATGTTCTTCCAGCTGTCTCATTTTCATGATTTCACCCAGTTTACCCCTCTGACCACATATTCACTTCTCCTCCCACTCCTGCTTTCTTTTCTAGCAGTCTTCACCTTCCAGTTGTGCTTCTACTTCATTTCCTACCCACTCAATCAATCCTTCCTGTCTTGGCCAACTACAAAACTCTTCCTCAGACGAAAGAAACAATGAGCTAACCCATGGGTGGCCTGAGGGTCACTGTGATAGCTGCTTGCTGTGCGCCATTCGCTTTCAATGAGATCCAAGAAGCAAAAGAGTTGCTAATGTCTCTCTCCAGCCTGTCCAAGGACATGTGGATAGGAGATGACTGGAAGAAGAAAGAATAAGACTTCTTCTCTCCTGGTATCATGAAAGAGGGAATAGTCCCACCTCTCAGCTACCAAGAAAAGGAAGGAGATGGAAGAAAAGGCTCTGCTCTTTACCACCCCGAAGGGAAAAAAAAGAACCAAAGACTTAGGTCATACCTTCATAGAGCCATAGGAATCACAATAACCATAGTAACCTAGACATGTTATCATTTAAAGTTATGTCAAATCTAGATTATTTTGCACCTCTCCCCTCAGTGCCTACAGCTCCTCCTTGGACTGACCTTGCTGAGATTCTTCCATCCCAAGAGAGAAATGACATCTGAAGATGTAGGCATAGTCCCAAGTGCCCAGCGGCACTGACATTGGAGTCCTCTCTGGCTTGGGCTGATCAGGAAACTATTTAGTGTCTCAGTGCTTCCAATTGGTAAATGTGTTTAGGGATACTGGCTAGTGCATCAAGGCCTAATTATCTGTCAAGCATATGATGTACAGGATGCACTAACTGTTGCTAATGCATACCGAGCATCTTGACTCTTTGTTTCCTAAATTTTAATCATTTCTTCAAAACAAGTGTTGCTAAATTGTTTCAATATGGAGAAAAAAGAACTTAGTCCAAAGCCAATTTTTGCAAAAGTACAATTATGACTGCTTGTTTATTTACTTCTTTATTATTAATATGGAGCAGCTGGCAAAACACACCAGTCTATCAGGAAGAACCCAGGGATTCAATCCCAGATAAAGAAAACACCAGATAATAAGCATGAACTAGTGCTCGCTCCCAGTATGGGACAGTGTGCTGTTAAGTTGTCCTGGGGGCCCCCCAAGGAAGGAGAACGAAGGACTGTGAGTCACATTCCCAATTCTGCACATTTCTACAGTTCTTCAGCATTTCTGCTCCATCAGGGAGGCCAGTCTTGGCCCATTCTCTGTTTCACTTGGGTTCCTATTTGCACATGGTGAAGGGCAGGCAGAAGCTTAATCGTGACATGTCCCAGAGGAGAGCCAGGAGACTTCCACTCTGTGAGTCCTCAGGCCTCAGGCTGGGGCACTGGGAAAGAAGTCATGTAACACAGGAGAGGGTCTTCCCTCTTCAGCGTGGCTCCTGTTGTTCAGACCTTCACAAGAACTCAAACCCCAACTAACATCCAGCATTACAGATCCTCACTGGCAATGGCCAACCAAAAGGAACAGGAGACACCACAGTGCTGCAAGGTGTAGGATACGGATGCATGCCCATGAGTCATGAGCATGTCTGTTTGCCATGTCTGAGATCAACAGCACCAAAGGTGTGTGTCTACACAGCACAGCACAGTACTTTGTGGAAAGAATTGATTTGGTTTTCCTCAGCAGGCTACCAACTGGGGCAAACACTACCCTAACGCTGCCTCCCTTTCTCAACAACCCTCCTTGAAAACCTTGCCTTCTACCCCACATGACACTGCATGGTGTCATGCAGCCATAGCCCTGTGCCCCACCACCACCTTGTGAAATTCAGCTAACTGGTGCCACACACACCCCCACTGTTAGCAAACCCAGAGCCTTCTGGTTTTCTTAAGGATGTTGCAGAGTGTTTAAGTATTGTGATCCATTGTTTGCTGAGACAAGCCCTGCAGCTGTCACGCAATCTCCCTTGCTGAGAAAGGTAAGGTGAGTGCTCATGCATCACTTGCAGCTTCCTATGACATTCTGATCAGTATAATCCCTCTTTTCAGACAGGAAAGCAAGCTGCATCTTGTTTCCTATAGCTTCTGCAGTTTGATGGAAAAAACACTCCCTTGTCATCATTCAACCGTTGTTCAATCTGCCTCCTCCACATATGGAAGCAAATTTTTTTCACTACCCTTACAGTTACGTGTCCACATCAGCCACTTGTGCCAGCAGAGATGGTGGAAGATTCAGGACAACTGTTTTCACTAGTCAGAACGTAGGAGAGGGCAGAGAAAGCATGGCTAAACTCTCCTTGAATTTCACCTGCAGGTAGACAGATCTGCCATAGAAGCAGGTGTGTCTGATTTTGATGAACACCTGAAACAGAAGTTGACTTCTTTGCTGGCTTGCCAGAGTCTGAACTGGAGATGCCAAGTCAAATGCACAGTTTGTACTTTCTAGCTAGCCAGGCCCATGAGGACTCCTGTCTTCTGTGGACAAAGGTCCCACCATGAGTTAGTTACACCAATGAATTGGAACAAAGGCTGTAAAATCCTAAAAGACTTTTGAAATGAACCTGTTCTCGTAAGGATCAGTGTTTTTAAATTGGAAGCTGGCTAATAACAGTAAAGGATTATCAAAGACCACATTTCACCAATGACCTCCACCTCTTTTATTAAAATGTGCTGTAAAACAGAGCAATCTCCATATATAAAATACAAATCTGAATTTTGCAGCTCAAGTATTTCCATTAAAATACATTCTAAGGATTGCCCAATGTTATACAAAGAAAAGGACAGATGATCTATGAAGTCAGAGCTTTTTAAGCCAAAGCACAAAAAGTTTCTTCAGGATTTTGTCTGCACCTCCCAAAGCTAGAAACGATCTTAAAAATCTCTAACCCAGTCCACTGTGTATTGCAGATCACAGGCTTCATTCAGTTAATCCTATACTAAGCCCAGGAACACGCTGGATTTCTTAACCACTTGATTCAGCCATGTTAGAGGAACAAGTTGGCCAGTTGGAGCTATGATAACAGAACTCACTAGCAACAAAAAGGTATGCTAGGGTTTCCATTTACAGACTTGATGCTTCAGTGCTGTGCATTTTGACTGTGGTCTAGCTCAGCACATAAGCGTACGCTTGGTTTCAAGTACACAATTCCATTGACTTCAAGGTAAGTACATATTAAGTGCTTGACTGAGCTGAGCTGTTTGTGGCTTTCCAGGGTGAACCCCACGTGATTAAACAAGAATATTTCTTAATGAGAATACTAGTACTAAAGTGAACTTTATCAAAGCATAATGACATCCTTGAATGGAAAGTTATAGGAGAATGTGATATGTTAACACTCATCAGAAGCAGATGTGCTAAATAAATGAGGTCTGCCATACCAGTGGCTCACAAGCTTATTCAGTCAGGGAGCTATGCTAAGTAAACTTTAAAATTGCGAATGAGGTCTCCGTAAGGCATGTTTTTGTTTGCACTGAACCACAGAAAAAGGAGAAAAGAACTTTGCTTTGCTTTCCACCCTGTTTCTTTTCTCTGAGGTGCTGCCTAGGATCTCCAAAGAGGCATCCCACTTCTATGTCCTAGATCCAACCACTGTGCCAAAGAAAGCACAATGCACATGCTGCTGTTAGCTGCTGCTGTTAGCCCCAGTTACACCAGCGGTACCTCTGGAAAATATCAATAAGCCACTCTGCTGCTGACAAGATTTTTCATGACCTTCGCTTCCTGAAGCTTCACCGTAAAGTCCTTCTTTTCTCTCCTGCTTGCCATGATTCGCTCTAAAGCATTTTGTGAATGAAGGGCACTCTTCCGAGACCCCTTTCCTTCCTGAGGCCCCAAGGAACAGCACACTGAATAATTTTTTCAATCAAATATCATTGCGATTATTTGTGAAGTGCCTTGGACATCATTAATGGGGAAGTGTCAAAGAACTAGCATCATTATTGTTATAATTGTTATTATGGAATGAAAAATATATTGAGAGCTGTTGGGTGTAACTTTCAGAAGTTTTGCTGAGAGAAAATTACTTCCTTAACCACTGTATATTTATGGCTTTATTAGTCATAATTTTCAAACAAATTCTAAATCAACCCTACAGAAGAAAATATCAGCTTCATTTGCCACAGTTCCATATTTCAAGATTAAAAAGAAAATTGCCACAAGGCTTGCTTAATGGAAACAAAATCTATACTGAAATGCAATGAAGATCAAATATTCTGTAGCACCCACAGGATGCCACCAGTTTCTGGTCAACGCTCCATCATTAGTTAATGTTTGTACTCTCTATATGGAGAGTCAAGGGCAGCAAGGCTATGCGCTAGAAGACAATTCTCCCATAACGTATTTTGCCTCCCCTTTGATGTTTAGCCCGATATACCTCTCATACTTCACCCCACAATCTTCATCCTTTGTTAACTATAATTTTGGTTTGGATTGTCAAAATCTCGCTTGCTCAAGAAAAGTGTAAATCTTTATCAGAATTTCCTAAGGGGTTTTCCTAGCTGGCCTTTGGAGTTGATGGATGCTAATGTGCTTTTTTTTCCCATCAATATACAGTAAAGGGAATAATGTATTAGTGACCAATTCAACAATAGTGGGGGTGTTTGGTAAAATGTCAAGAACCTTCTAAAGAAATAAATCATACCCTATTACCCTTCAGCCCACAAAGTTAAAACAGCTTTGGCTTTCAATACAACAAGCGAACACTTAACTGCTCCCCACAGATTTCAGTGTTTGAAGTTGGCCACATTTCGACAAAATGTTGTTTAAAGAAAGAAAATATTGAGAAAATATATAGCAAGCTACATTCAAGCAACCTGAATCACATTCATCTGGTAGGAGGTAATAATTACAGACAATCTGAAGCAAAATCCCAGATTTAAACACTCCCAAGCTAATTCATTTTGAAAACCTGAGGCAACAGACAGAGCAACTTGTCTTCATCTAGGACAGATTGAGGATTAGACAATGGGTCAAATGCTGCACACTGAGAATGCACACCAGCTGTGATGATGTGGTCTGCAAAGCTGAGATTTGCAGTCCTGAGAAGATCTGGGATATAAGCTAATTAACCAAGTCCACCTCTCTCCTGTGCTTCAGCATGGGATCAGCTGAGGTGTTTTTATGGATGAAGACAGGCTGCAATCTTTAAAGCAGGGACAAATTATGTTCTTCCAGCTTATGCTAACTGCCATGACCCAGGGGAGAAAGCTCTGGGAGACAGAACAGAGAAGAACCTGGGAAGTCTCTCATACTTTTTCCTGAGCATAGCGATTTAATGGATAAAATTAATGAGAAATAAATAATGGCAGAAATGGCAAGTGGAAACCTGTCTACAACTCATTTCCAGTTAAGTTGTGAACATCCAAGTGATTCATATAACACAGATGAGTTTGCAAACTTTTAAACACTTTCTTGGTAAACAAGCTGAAACCAAGCACTCTGCACCCATTACAAACATGTATGCATGTCAGTTATGGCTCTGGCTCTCGAAATAACAAATCTTACATAGTATTGCCATGGCAGAAGATGTTTCTGGCTTTCCCAAGGGGCATGTAACAAAGGGGTTCCAAATGCCTTTAATAATAGCAAAGGTGCTTTATGCCTAAAAACCAGCTGTATAGCAATGAAGGATACTCCTAAGAACCAGGACAATACGGCAAGGGCACAGCCCAGTTGCAAATGCAGGGATTGATCTATAGGTTATAAGATATATATTGAAAAGAGAAGAAAGATGAGCATGACTGACAGGAACCAGAAACAGTTTCTCCAGTGTTTGGCTTACCAGAGTGGTCCACAGTGGAGCTGTGCTGGCATAATACACTGTTTAGTGAAATGGGACTTGGATGCATGTGTACGTGCATGTATAAACGAAAAAGGATACACTAAAAATATACCTGACTTGTTACACTAATTTCTCAACTCACTGACAAATAAACAAGCACACAAGATCCTTAATGTAGCTACCCACTCACAGCCAAATAGGTAATAAGACACCAGAAACAGGCTCCTGGGAAGTAAAAGATCATTTTCTTATTGATCTAACAAGGGAAATCAAACTTTAACTGGATTTTCTATAAGCACAGAGTAGAACAATCTAATTATGAAAAGCCCAAACTGGGTACTTTATTATTGTTGGTGAACTGTACAATGAGCATCATTTATAAGCCTCAGGGAAACTGGGGCACCGTTGTGATAGTTTGGTACTGTGCAAACACACAGGACTGCACTCACAGCACAAATTCCTAACCTGTCCCTCACGATCTCTATGTAGCCTGCTAGGACAAATCATTCAGCCCACAGCCCCTTCCCAGCCCTGGCAATGCAAAGTTTATCTTAAGCATGTAAATTAAGCACATTTAGGACCAGAATTTAGGTCCCTCAAGTTATCTAGGTCATTTTCTCTAGGTCACAAGTAATGGCAGGTGGTTTGGGGAATGGGGTCGGTAAGGAAACAGGCGTTTCTTCAGGTCCGAACACAGCTAAAATAAAAGCATTTTGCATATGTAGACTCCTCTCTGCTTAAACAAGTAGGGCATGTACTATATTCTCTCTTTCTTACCCCTCCCATAGCAATACAAAGAGATATCAATTCAAACAGACAGTTGACTAGTATGGATGAGATACAATAAGCAAGAGATGAGGCACAGAAAATACAGAATTTCTCAGGAAATAAGTTAAAAAGTAGACAGAAAGGAGTTTTACTTGGATTCTTCCATGACAAGGATATTACCCAGCCAACTGGATGCTAAGAATATCATAATCTGAGGAAAAGTACAATAAAAAGAGAGGCTGAGCACAAGCAAGGTGGGAACTGAAGACTGAAGAACACAGAACATGTTACAGCATCCCCTTTGTATTACGATGGGAAGCCTGGCTGGCAAGGTTGTGAAAAATAAGCTATTCAACCCCTTTGTAACATAAACTGTTTTGTTCACCTATTCATTCTGGCAGCAAATTAATGCATCCTGCATGACTGAATGGTCTGGGGCCTTACTTATTATTACTGCCCATCCACTGAAAATTGCTGCTGTAACATAATCCTCTCCCCTGGCAGCAGGAGCATCAGCAGAGCTGCTGCTGCTGGGGTCACTCTTTCAGTCGTTGGCTCTGCATTCCCATTGTATAGCAAGTTGTGATCCATGGGATGATGTATTTGGAGACCCACAGGAAGCCCATGAGCCACACTGCTAAGTAGACATCCCCAGAGCAATTTGAAACAGCATATAAGATGTAGATTCCCTTGCTCGTCTCCCCTTGCAGCCTAAATCTGCTTGTGCTAGCATCAGGACAGAGTATAGCTTTAAGGCTATATATTATGAACTGAGATGTGTTTTTGGAGGTGTGAGCCCTCTTCCACAGAACTTAAATACTATGTGCAGTGGAAATAAGGTGCCTTCCTGTTTTTTTTCCAGCTGAGCTTTGCAGCAGAAAATACAGGATTAAACTGTATCATGAACAATCATGAGGAAACAGGTGCTGAGAAAAAACAATAACTCAGAATCTAACTTGGGTTTAAGAGACCCAAATGATAATCTGGGTCATTTTCTTGATGTGTCTGCAATTTCAATCTTTATTTCTTTTGTATAATTGTCAAGTTCTAATGAACTCATACCAGTTTTTGCCCTCTATCATTAAGGAGAGGAAGAGAACAAGAACAGCGAAAGGGGAGGAGAGATTCTTTTTTTCTGTGAAAAATTCATGCCTGATTAAAATAAAGCAAACTGGCAGATTATGAGTGTATTTACATAGCCATCACTTCTGCAGAGAGGCGCTCACATTGAGTGCCAAAAAATGCCCACCAGTTCCTCAACGTCAGGAATCAGGGCTCTAATACAGAATGATTTATCTCAGCGCTGGATCCTGCAAACACATCCTCTGTTAACTCGAAGTTTGGTGCTCCTGGTTAATACAAAGAGCGCATACCTTTTCTCTTTTCTCTACCTATAACATCCTCATTATTGTATTATCTATTTAAATATCCAACGGAGTTCCACCATGTTTTTAATCACAAGGGTTTCTCCTTTCACCCCTCCCCAGTTAAACAGATGGTTAGACTTATTTAGCAATTAAAATCAAGGTTTATTTACCCATTCCACCGGAGCAAGGTTAGAGCCAGTGGTATATCATGTAGGCTTAAAGATTTTGCTAATTTACTTTAATCCATTAAACCTTTAAAGCACAGATAATGGAAAACAGACAAGAAATCTCTTACACTTTCCAAATTAAGAGACAAGAGTTTCCTCCTTTATGAAGAAGACTAAAGCTCTCTACAAGAACCCTGAAAGGTCAGCAAGGAAATCTTTGACTACTTTCTTCCTGGAAACCCTATCTCAAAGGTCACAAAACCACAACTAAATTGCCTTTAGCAAAGAACCTAACTAGAGACACATTGCGAGGTACTTAATTGCCTTTAGTGAAGAATGTAACTGGAGATGCATTGCAAAGCCTTAAATTGGAACCAGAATCGATATTTCAACATTTAGGAGGAAACCATTTTTAGCAAGGAGATTCAGCAGCTGATGATGCCGGCACATTGAGCTTAATACGAGTCTGGGGTGAATTCAGAAATAATGGTGGTACCAATATAATGATCTAACTGTTGTGTGGGTAAGTGGACAGATTGGACAGACAGTAATTTAGGAGTACATGTACAGTCGTTGAAAATCCAACTGGGATAAGGACAAGAGAAATTCCACGTTGCAAAAGAACAGTAAAAAGATTGCCCACACTTGGCAGGATGCTGCCACGCAAAGGCCTTCTCTCACATTCTTAAGACCTTGTCAAGTTAAATGCCTAGATGAAAGACAGAAAAACTACTAGCAGGGGAGATAAATATATAACAAAAATAAACAAACAAAAAAAGCAGCAAACAAAAAGGCAGCCACTCCCTGCAATTTTAAAACATTTTACTTCTCTTTCATTCAAGTATGCCCAAGCTCTCTATCACTTTTCACTCATTGTCTGGACCCAGCCAGCCAGGTGATGTACATAAGCATTACTGAATCCAGTTAGAGAAAAGGAAATTGAAACACAGTTTCAGTGTGGCACAAGATTACACGGAGCCTGTAGCAGAATTGGAAATACAGATTCTTAGACCAGAAGCCCCAAAACTGCCTGAATTAAGTGACTGCTGTGAAACCGCAAAGTTAAAACACTGTAAAACATCAAAGGGAATACAACTCATCAGGCCACTTGCACTGGACTGTAGATCACAGGTGTAAGGAAAACAGCACAGACTAAACCATCATCTGTAACAACACCAGGAAGGACTTCAAAATGGATCATCCTACTGGAACTTGAAACAGGAATAGAAGCTCTTACCTTCAAAAGCAATTGTGGGGTGTTCTTTCCTGACACATTGCTGATGTTCAGCTTCAGAGTATTCAGGTACATTCTGTGATGCTGAGAGATGAAAAGCAAGAAGAAAAAGGCTTGGCAATGACAGGAAAATGGCCTTTAATCTTGAAACAACCATGACTGAAGGGCAGCTGCAGTTCTAGCTTCCAAGGTAGGCCCAGGGAGGATACCTGAAATACAAATAATTCCACTTTCAGAAAGACGAATGCTTATCCAGAGTGTGTAAGATGAGCAGAGAAGGGTGGAAGTCCCCCTTTCATCCCAACCCCCCTTGTGCTAAGTACAGAAGATAATATTCCACAAACAGCATCTAAAAAAAGAAAGCACCCAATTTACAACTGTATTTGGGCTTCTAACTTCAAAGAGAAGGGAAGTGCACAGCTCCCTAAATATATATCTCTGTGTGCTTTGGGGTGTATGTCCCCAGCAGCAAGTGTGCAATGGCCAGCGCTGACAACATGAAATCTCATATACTCCAGATGTAGAAGTGTCCCCCAGCGTGGACACCACACGCCTCGGTTTCACGAGATGTCCATGTTTAAACGTCATGCTACATTCAAGAGATCACTAAGGAAAGGCCAACACCAGTCATCATGAGAACACATGTGCAATTAATACTGTTCTAATAGGAGGTTTATACATTTTACCACTGCTGTTTTAAATGTCTTGAAACAAGAAAAGCCAATTTAAAGGTGTTGCCAGAAAAGTGCTAATTAAGGTAACATAAAAATTAAAAGAGCTTAATGGGGAGAATGGTGAGAAGTGAGTCAATTGACTGCATTATCACGGGATGCTATAGCTCCCAGTCACAAGAGCCGAGGCACAGCTAAAGAGAAGGAGCACTCACTCTCAGGCTAGGAGAGGGGAAAGTCATGCCTTTTCTAAGTGAGCATTTTTAACAATAGCAGCCGAAAAGATATACCTCTCAAAACTCCCCTGGGTGTACCGAGCCTGAGGCAGGGGATGGAGGATTAATTAGCCCATGCCACAAACTCCCCAAGATGCTGCTGCAGCTTAGGAAAATCTGCATTGCCAAATTTAATCTTACCGATGTGCATATTGTGTTTTCCTATGTAACTTTGTTCATTTATTGCAAACACATGTTTTCAAACAAATGGAGTCTCCTATCCTTAAATCTTATCTAGTGATAAAACTGCTTCTGATTAAATCCACACATAATGAGATTTTCAGTTCCTGTGGGTGTAGTGATTCATAAAGGTAGTGTAACTGTCAACACCAGCAGTGCCCAATACCTCTATATTTTTGTTTGGAGTCTCCAAAACACCTTCAGTGAGCTGAGGTGGCCAGGCTGGTGGCTGCTAACATGAGACACTGATACACACTGACAGGCTTATGGCATGGAGCGAACTCCAACATAGGGGACAATATTGTGACATCAAGGAGCTGGAAGAAGTTTGTAAAGGTCTTTGGGCATCACAGGAGCAACAAGGGACTTGCTTACAGCAGCAATGGGAGACAGCTGGTTTGAAAGATGGATCCTCTGTCTTATTCTTATCTGTATTTCTCTGTGATTTTAAACACTGGCATAAAGATGAGTTGCCAGTGCATCCATTATGCATGTCCTCAGCAGCAGCTACATACCATTGACTGAAAATAGCATTGGCATTCAGGATTTGGGGTAGTTCTAGTGACTCGGCTTCCCAACTAGTGTGAGTGAGAGATTACAGCATTTCACATTTTTTCCAGCCCCACATACATGCAGATTTTCTACAGGGATGTATAAAATCCCCTTCCAGTTCTCCAAAGCAGGTTCCACAGTGCTTCACTACAGAGGGGTTTTTTTTTTTAAACACAGCAAATATCACGTTAAATTAAAAAATGGGACTGGCAGAAGTAAGAGATGTGAAATCATTCAAAGTTAAGGCCAGCACAGCGTTTAGTCATTAAGCACAAGCATACTGCAGGGCGTACACCACTGGGTACTGGAGCATCTCAGATGATGGAGATGTTGTGCAAGTCACGCTGTAATGAAAATTATTGATGATGAAACATACAGATTATATTTTTAGCCATTGGTTTAAATGATCATTTTTTTCAGTACAGATCCAGAAGTGAAACACAGCACAGAGATAGTGAACCTCAGGAAAATGCATTTTGTACAGCGCTCAGATCCACTTAAAGTTCCAGAAGAGACAAAGCCAAACTTTCCTTAGATAGGAGATGGTTGTTGTGGGAAACGCACAAGAGGCAGGAGGACTTCTGTACTGTCAGACATCCTTGCTGGAAACTGTAAGAGAGTCATGGAAATCTCACTTTATGCATGCTCTACTCCTCCCAGTGCAGCCATTACTGGCTAATCCTAGAAATAAGGTACTAAACTAGACAGACTTCTAGTCTGAGCCAATATGGACATTTTCATGTACAATGAAGCATCCAAACAATGACCTCAAGCTAGGTGAAAAAAATTCTTAAATCAAATACGCACGGTAGAGTACCATGCTCCTCTAAGGCCTTAAGTGGTCTACAATCAGCAGATGAGTAAATTCAAGTTTCACACTCATCAGGGTCATGAAATGATAAAACGTTGCATACTGGGAAGCTTCATAACATCCCACAGCCTATTCTGTGCCAAACCAGAGTACATTTACTAGTGTTTTGTCTGGACTAGTTGTAAAACGTGCCAAGTAGCTGGATTTCTGCCACTTTCTCTGCAAGATTTTACCACAGTCCAAGAGACTTCAGTGTTCCTTAGAAAGCTGTAACCAGTATTTGGGGTAAAGTTCCATCTTCTTTTTCCTTATTGTCATAGGGAAATCCAAAGTATGCATGAAAATAATGGTTTCAAACTTGATGTGAAGTGGAAAGTAATGTATAAGCAAAAAAAAAGATGAAAAAGCAGCATTATAAAAAATTTGTATCCTTCCCTACGTCCCCTATCTCCTACATCCAATTGCATCCATCAAATGTGTGGAGCTCTCATGTGCTGGGAAGTTGAACAAAATCAGTGTCACGAGCAGCCCTGAATTGGTGTCTACTGGAGTCAGAGTCAATGGGTAAATGCCAGCTTGGTCAAGGGCGAGAGAAGCCAGAGCCCTAGAGCACCAGCTGAACAATATTCAGACAGTGGATAGCATTGCAAAAGGTTACTCTTCCAACCTGCCCCTTCCCAGGCTGCCCTGCTGATTTTTTTCTCAATGTTTTAGCAGAGACTCTAACCCAGTAATTGCTATTCCCAGCTGCTGCAACTTTATTTCTGAAAAAAACATACTCCGAATATGAAGTACTGCCATATACAAGAGTAGGTCAATTGTATGCCAAGAGCAAACTACCAACTGCCTGGGAGAGTCCAGCAGCTAGTTATGAAGTGTAAATGTTTTAATTCTACTGGAGATGGCTAAACCAAGCCTCCAATTTTGCCCAGCCTGCATATTTTCACTGTGAGGGAAGGAGTATGACCAGTGCTTAGGACCAGTTCTCATCCAGACTGCTAAAATACTGCGCACATCCTAAGCACAGCCCAGGCTAGCAGTGGTTTGCACTGCTGGAACTTGCCCTAGCATTAAGCCATTTATATACAGTTAAATGCTATAAAAAGAGCTGTTCTTATTCTCTGCTCAAAATGGCTTAGGGCTCAAGAAATCAGCTGTCAAGGTTTCAGCGTAGATGAGAGACAAGAGCTCAAATCCCTGGTTAGACTCAAATCTCAGACAGGACATATCGTTTCAATTCTTTATTTGCTCATCTTGAGGTATCTTTGCCACCTTAGCTATTCCCCACTCCCACAATGCAGACACGTTAAAAAAAAAAGGATGAAAATGTCCAATAAGATTATCTGTCCAAGTTTATCTGTCCAAGTTTATCTGTCCTCTCCCTCATGAAAGCCTGTCCTCTGCAAATCTGCACAGTTCCAAGGCTCAGTGATAGGGCGTCTCTCCCCTCTCCTACTCTGCACAGTGAATCCCTCTGACCCTCTGCCAAAAAAAGATCAACAAATTCAGGCTCCATTGGATCCGGTGAAATATGCTCCAGAGACAGGTGTTTTGTAGAGCACCGCTTCTGCCACCATCCTCTTGTCTCCTAAATCAGACTCTCTTAGCTCATGGGCCCCCCTGACTGTAGCGGCGGTGGCAGGGGACAGGCGAGCAGCTTTTCCTTCTGGGTAAAGCAGGAGGTCTGCACGCTCAGTGCATCCCCAAAGTGGAGATTTGCAACCACAGCACCCATGCGAGCACAAACCCACTGCCACATGCCCATTTCTCACCCGGTCCCTTTCACGGCAGCCCGATAGGGACAGCGTATACTTCTGCTTTGCCTCGTGGCTTCGTCCCCTCGCACAAGCGCAGCATTCAGGGGATCACCCACAGTCCCTCCCTTATTCATTCTCGGGGCATGAGTCTTTTCCAACTCGCCCTATATCGTATCATTGTAACTCCATTAATTTCACAGGAACTAATCCTGATTTACAGAGGGTAACTCAGATCAGGCCCCCTTTGACTAAAGCTCCACGTCTAAAAGAAAAATACCTTCAATCAATCTTCAGGGCTTTAAAACAAAGCACACTTTAAAAATGGCTGTACCAGGAATTCATATCCTGCTTTTCTCTGACTGTAACTATCATTTTGACTTAATAAAACATGACAGTAAAGTTTAAGGATAAAAGAAAATGCTTCGTCTTTCATTTTAAAGAAAAGAGATGCCTTTAAAAAAGACTAAAAAAAGGAACCTCCTGTAAAAGCATTAATTCTTCTGTTCGGGATCTTTTGTGATTAGCACAGTTATGATTTTATTAGAATGGGATACCAGGGGGAGAAGAGCAATGGAAAGAGGTGGACGTTAAAGTATTCAAAAAAGTACTGGAAGAATAAGGGAAATAAATATAAACATTATAAAGCAAGACAGCTCAGCAATGCAGCTATGACAGGCTGGCACAGGCAGCTCTGCCCTAGAAAACTCCAAGGCCAACAAAACCACAGTCCTTTATTCATCAGCCGCTCCTTGCCCTCCCCTCCCAACCTCACCAGCTGGAATTCGTCCCACCAGACTGGCTCCAAGGGCCATTTCACACTATCGAAGAAAAGGCACAGCTTTTCCCTCTGCCCCCGGCCACATCCGTACACTCAGCGCTCAGACATGCCTGTGCTGGGGAGATGGAGCTGTCTCACAGCCGAAACGTGGCACACTGCGCTTGCATGTCCACGTGTCAGATCTCACGTGCACCCTTAGACCAGGCTCCTGCATAACGAGGTTTTCTCATTTATTTCTTTTTGAGGCAAACATATGGGATTGATCAAACTACTGTTCAGATAAGAATCTGTGAAGAGATCTTATTTTGCTTTAATTAAATCACCCTACAGTCTTCTGAAGAATTGGTGAGCTCACCTCTAATTTCACAACGGCTTATACGCTGCAGCTCTTGTTCTGGCTGTGGTTTGCCATGCTCTCACGTGACCACCTTGTTCAGGGCTTCCCATGGTCTCCACTACCACAGCATCTAAGAGCCTCACACTGAACTCACCCACACAACACCGCAGGAAGACAGAACCACATTTTCCTGCATATAATCCAAGGGTTATCTTTTAAAAAACCCTACAATTCAGCAGCAGGGTGGATCGCAAGAGTGTGCAGGTAATATGCTCTCTTGTGGCAAAGCAGAAGCTCGAGCTCTGTGCTGACCACTGGGACACTCTCACAGCTCCTGCCTTGCACAGTCTGCAAGGCACTGGTTGCAGTATCACAGTAGGCTTTACATCAGGAATAGACAATCAAGATCTCACAACACAGGTCACTTTATTGCAACCTTTCTGTTATCTTCATAAATAATTCAGGTAACTCTTTGCAAAGGAGAAATCAGTTTAACCTAATATGTTAGGTTCATGGCTCATGAAGCCTGTAGTAGAGTTGAATAGTAATAGTCTATAGTTCGATCTTAGGACTACATCCCACAAAAGTAGTCCTAAGATTGACAGTGCACTTCGGGGCATTTTATTTCTAGACCACTTTCTGATTGCTGTTCAAACCCACCCAGGACTGCTCAAGGTCTCAAACCAAGCCCACAAAATGCAATGGGATGTTCTCATTAAGATCAGGTAACAGAGACAAAACTCTTAATAACAGCTTGGTACAAAATGAATTGGTTGGTGTCAGTCCACTTCTTTATGGACTGGTGTAAGCCCTCAATGAGCCATCAGCCACCACTTGGTTACTTGGCCTCAGTAGCACAGTCAATGGCTGCATGGTCCTGGAAACTGAACTGTTTCCTCACCTTTAGAGGAGGCCCTCCAGAACAGGAACCTATTATAGAAACCTTCCATTAAATAAAGCTGATGCAACAATAAAAGCTTGTGTAACAGAGCAAAATATACTGTACCGCTGGGTTCCTGCCAAACCCAGTGGGCATAAATAAATACCTGCTCTGCTGACACCCAGACCTGCTTTTGAATAGCACTAACCTGACCACACATTGAGCGTGTCCCCAAGTGCTTCAAGAGGCTCTCCCCAAAGGGCTCTAGATCTCTTTTTTACTGGCTACGCATAATATAAAGACATGAGAGGTTTTGTTAGCATTTGTTTGGGGTATGAATTTAGCACTCGTGAAAAGGTGCCTTGGAGTCTGAAGTCTTCTGTTTATCCAAAGATCATATTTGGCAATGAAGGCTTACACTCATTTATTTCCCTGGTGGTATGCCTCCGCTGTTCTTTAGAAGAATACCTCTACAGTGGGGATGGAAAGACCTACTATTTGCCAGTCACAGAATGGCTGGAGAGACTGTCAACAGAGATGTCAAAGTGGAGGTATTTTTTGTAATTCTGGGACCTGGACTGACTATGGAATTATTTTTCATGTGCTCCACCTGTGAAACAGAGACAAAGGCAGAGACTAACACAACAGCAGAACACAATGGATGCTATGGTACTTAGCACGACTGCAATTCAGACACAAATTTTACTGCAGCCTAGATTAGAAATCAGGAGCTCCTGGCTCCCAGTCAAAGTCTCTGGATGCTCCATCAAGAGGAGAGGATGAATGTGTGTAACACAGCCCAAGTGAGGAGCCACCCCAGGGCTCACAGGACAGCAGCAACACAATAGGAATAACTTTTCCAGAGGCCCTGCCTGCAGCAGGGCAGTGTGCCCGGGGCTCAGCATCCCTTGCAGTGCAGTCACCTTTCTTGTTGTACGCGTGATGTAGAGTCCTCTGCATGGCTGCTGTAAATCCAAGGTGACAGACATGCTGTTTACACACAGATCAGCTACATAATGCAGCTACAGTAGACTCAGCATTAGACTTACTGCAAATAGTCACTTGGCTATGAGGGCGCTTTCTGGCTTGAGGTTTGGTACTCAAATGGACCCATGCCTTAAGCCTGTAGCTGTTGTAGAAACACCAATGCAGAAGCTTTTCTTCAAGTTGCTCCCCTGCACGATGTGGGAATGGTTTGTGAATTTGCAAATCAGCAGAGCCACAGCCACACTATGCAGCCAATGTCATTCCAACACACTCTGGTGCCTGACAGTCTGGATACACTCATCTATTTGCAGTGATTTCCAGAGGTGTGGTGCTCCTGCTCACACACCTCCCCACTGCAGCTGTGACTCTACAGCTGGGGCAACTGAGGCATGACAACTGAGTCACTAGTAACTGAAGTCAGTTTTTGGTAGAGACGGAAAGAGAATTAAACTCCTCCTGACTCTTCCAAATGCTTTTGGTACGGGGCTTTCTTTTGTCTCACAGTTTAATATGAAAACCATAAGTGATCTTGAATTTTTGACTTATTAAAGTACTAACCGTTGTTTTACTGACACCATTTTTTTATTCAACTCTAATTAGAGGGTCCACTGGAGACACCTCATGGGACTTTTAGTAAGGAAGTTAGCAACAATGCTTCCAAATTGTATCAGACCTAACGTAGGTTAGTAACTTGAAAGGTTTCTCTCTTCAACACCTTGAGAGCAAGCTCCTGCAGTCCCCAAATTGTGTCAAGCAGATAGGTAAACCCCATAAACTATGTAGCAGCCACTATGGTGACCCTGTGACCACACAGTTGGGAAAACAGTAAGAAGATGAAATTTAAAAAAAAAACCACTTAATTCTCCTTTGACCTGAAACTATCTCAGAATTCAAATCTCCAGCAGATGAAAACTGAGCCATGAAATCATCACACCGATCAACCTCCTGCCTGAGAGTCAGCCATAACATATGGGCTTGACTTTCCCTAGAGCTTTGTTTTTCCAGTTTAAAGACTCCAGCGCTAGCTCCAGGGCCACAGCTCCTGCCACCTGCCTCCCTTCTGCTCCATCCCACAAATCCTCCTGCGTCACTCACGCAGCACCACGTGGTGAGGTCAAAGGCGGTTGCTGCACATCGCAAACCCATCTCACCTTCCTCCAGCGCTACGTTGCAACAACAGGATGAGAAGAACTTTTTCTTTTAATGCTTGCCCATGCAGGAGAGAGAAACCACAGCTTGTTTGTTTTTGTCAAAGATTTGTGATTACCAGTTGCCACATAACACGTACTCATGGTTTAATTGTAACGCTAAGGAGAATTAGCATAGAGCATCGCTGTAGCACAACTCCAAGTTTCAGCCTGCTTGGAAACAAGGATATGTTTTGTTGCAGCATCTTCTTGGCACTGCGCAGCATCATTTATCATATGCAAACCTTTGGCTAGAAGGCATTCAAATGGCCTACATATGCCCCAAATCTGAACAGACAAAACAATAATTGTCAGCCAGACTCTTTTTTCTCCTGCCATGCCCAGCTTTTCTCATATTTCTTGCAGCAGCAGTTAGTTGGTGGGCTCTATTAACTCTTCCCCTTGTTGGAGCAGCAGAGCTGCTTTGTTCTGCCCTGACTCTCGCATTGCACTTGGGATACTGTAGAGGAGAGTGGCTCTTCCCAGAGCTACCCGGCTGCAGGACAGCACTGAAGGGAAGCAGCGCAGAAAACGGACAGCTCACAAATGACAGGTTATTACCAACTGCTGTGTGTAAACAAAATGGGACTGATTCCTCATCTGCTGAAAACAACAGTGACATCAATTTTCCCCTCAAAAAAATCTGATGATCAACAGTCTCTGAAAAGGCTGAGCTGAATTTTCCTCTTCCTCCACACATCCTACGTAACTTCTTGGACAGTGGGAGCATGGTACTGTGCTACCTGCAAACTGAAGCTCACCAGCTTAAGAATACTGTGCTGGGTCACAGCAACATCCTTTTAGAGCTTTTCTCAAAAACAATATTTAAGCAAAGTGAAAATGAAGCAGGACAGCTGACCTTCAAAAAGCCCCTGGCTGCATTCTTTTAATGAACTGCAGTCGTCATTTTCACTGTCCATAGATTTACTTTACCTAGACACAGTACAGTCCCCATCCTGCAAGGTGTCCCTCTCCCTAAATTCCCAAAGACACCAAGGTGACCCAGGATTTAATGCAGACCCTATAATCTATGACTTAGCTAAGCAGCTCCATGCTGGAATGGAAGGAAGGGAGGAATATCTGAGACTCAAAGCTGGGATCATCCTCCACACTCATGTTTTTGACAAATTCAGATGTCCAACCAAAACTGGACACCTGAATCTTCTCCCATCAGGCAGGAGAAGCAGCCTGCCAGTGGACACCTCAGCCCTGGGGTGCCAGCTCTCCTCCTCAGAAATGTTTTAAAAAGCCCAAACAAGCCCTCGGACAGAAACCTTGTCATCATCTCCCAGGAGGCAGGGTCTGAGCAAGCGTTTGGGGGCTGATAACATTTTAATACACTCCGAGGCCAGGCTTTCTGGAGAAGATGAATTATTTGTAATGCATTCCAATCACATGGCACTCCAGCCCCCACACCTTCATCCTGCACATATAACCAAATTAGTTTAGGAGTTGTAAGTTATTCAGGGACTTAGCTGTTCAGTCTGGCCTTGGAGGATTTGCTCTCATTATGGCTTTTATGCAAATTCTGTCCTCCAAATCTCTTCTGAATCAATTATTACTAGATTAATTTAAACATGTCCACCTGGGGTGCCTGTATATCATGTGCCTCATGTTAAAAAGTAAAAAGGATGATAATGAATTCAGGAGGTGACTGAAACAGATTCCTGCTTTGTGGAAATGTGACCTTTTTGCATAATGTCATAAAAGAAAGAAGTTCCCTCAAGAAACATGGCAGATAGGGTCGTTCGTTGGATCAGCTGGGCTTTCAATCACTCTTTGGAAATTAGCATGATACAATAAAAAATTAATAAGAAATTAAAAAAAATATCACTTTAATGCTTCAGACTATTAAAGTCTTCGATGGACTACTAATTGAAATGTAATGCTTAATCTTAAGCAATGCCTTTTTATTAATGGTAAAAACTTGAATTAATGTCATTACCCAATGTTAATATTACAAATCCCCTGAGGGATAACAAAGCAATTATGTTATTCACAGAACTGAAAGGGAGGGAAAAAGATGTAGTCTGTACACGACTGCACAAAGGCGGAAGAGACTGCTTCCATCTGCATTTCCTCTGCTGAGAAAGCGGGTTTGTTTGGTTTTTTGAGCAAAGAGGAGGCAGAGGAAGAGAAGAATTTGTGCTAAGTTAATTACTGATGATTTTCAGGCACTTAATAGCTAGGAAATTATTCTGTTACTCAAATATCATACTGTGGGGATCCTGGAAAAATAATTTGGGAATGAGAAATTGATTACAAACCTTCCTTCTTGGAGGCCTCCCCTCTGTGCGCCTGGATCCTAACACACGCACCAACTGCCTTCACCTGACGGAAAAGCCTGATAATAGACAGAAAATAGACAGCCCTCACCTGGCAGTAAACAGCTTTATGGAGCTGTGCTGGTTTGCATCTGCCAGGGATCACCAAGGAGATCACCTTCTCTGGTACTGAATGCCCTCAAGTCCATGCGAGGGCAGGTGCTTTTATTTTATAGAGTTTAGCAAGTTCAGCGTCTTGTCAGATCTACTGCTCCCGCAGCAGGATAGATGGGGTTAGTGTTCATTCAAGAACCAAAACCAATACCCTTGCCAACTGGCAGAAGTCGCATTGCCCAGAGGGAGTAAGAACCTTGTATGGCGCTGGTATAATACTGCATTTACCCCAGAATAACCATGTTTGAGATAAACCCTTGATCAACTATTGTTTTATTGTCTGGCTGATAATTCAGGGACAATGGGGAGATTCAGCAAGCCAGAGCTTGAAAATCTTCCCCAGGAGCTACAAACCTTGTTGTTATTCCGCTGAATCCCAAAGGTTTTTGCTTTTTATTTACACAAAGTGAAAGTACTCCAATGCACTCAACACACCATTGCCAAAATCCACGACTAACACAAATGCCTCTTTCAGCGTGTGCTTTTCAAGGCAACCAGTCAAATGTGTCACAAATTCGCAAACAGTATTAATCCACGGGAAGAGATATAAAAATTAGTTTCCTCTCTTTTATGTAACACACCAATGCTCTGCTGTAAACCAGCTCTCAGGATGCTCAGGAGATTCTTCTGAGACTGTCCAGCCAAGCACTTTTTTAAAAATTAAGTTCACCTCCTTCTTAGGGGAAAAAGAAAAAGAAAAGCATTGACACTAATTAATACCAGGCTTCCTACTTATGTTGCATGAGGTGTAAAACCTCAATACTAACCCAAAAGAAACCAACTGAAAAAAGACCAGGGCTTTCACTGGAGTGAGAATCTACCCCTGAATTTGGCTGGATATAATAACGGGGATGCATACTTGGTGGCTGAGACCAGGGTGTCTTTCTTTGTAGCCCAAGCACAGAGCACCCAAGTGCCTCTTTATGTTCCCGTTCAGGATATAGATAGAGCTGTAAAACACAATGAGATCTGGGGGTTTTACTTAAATTGATATATTACTTAGCGATCTTCTTATAAATGGGAGAGTGAGCAAGAGGAAGAATTACTGCAAGGTTTCCACTCTGCTTATGAATGAGGTCCAGCACACGGCAGGCTCATCTATGGAGCCAGTTATGCTTGACAGCACGATGCCTTTTCTCCTGCAAATTTGCAAATCTGTGCGTTTTGTCTTCCAGTAATGGTTTCTCTCTTACCTTTTCTCTCCCCCATTTCCTCAAAGAGCAACATTAAACCTTCTGTGAAATATCTCCAAAGTCCATTCTGTCACTCTTCCGTTTTCTCTCCTAACTCCCCACTCCTGATTTGAAAACAGAGGGAGGGGAAGTCACTGAAGACACCAAGGTCAAGACAGAGTGAGACAAAGTCAAATTCATGCAATCATTTAAAACCACACGCCATCAGACCGTTACAGAGACAGGAGACGTTATGGATTGCAGCTTAATAGATCACAATGGAGGATGATGGGGGAGAGGGGAAGAGAGAAATGTTCCTTCTGGGTTAAGACTTACTGATTAAAGTGCAAAAGTGGGCAGGGGACCGCGACAGCGTTTGTGTTCATAAAGCCGAGACTTACTTCTCGATATTAATGGACACACCATTGTCGCCAGACGCAATGTTTTGTTATTGCGTGATTAATTGAAAGTCACACGCAATGACATATTACAGGCAGGATAAAGCTGTCACTGGAAAGCAATTCCTCACAGTAATTCCTGCCAGTCTCTATAATCTGAAATTGCATACCCCGTCACAGACGACCCCTCAAGCACAAACGCATTACATATCTTTATATAAATAACAGTGACTAACAACGGCAGTCTGAGGTAATCTCTGTGGGATGTGAAATAGAGAAAAAGGTTAAGACAGAGGAATTGTCTTCAGATATTAGTAAGCTTGTCTGTGCTAATCTTCATCAAATGAGCCATTTCTCTTTTCCTCTAAAATAAAAACTGTTCCTGCTGGAGACATACAAAGTATGATAAAAGGACATGTTGTGGCATAAATGACAACTAGGAGCCTTTCTTCTTCAAAAGGCCACTAGTTCTAAATCTTAAAAACGTATCTTGATCAAGACTAATTAAACTTCGACACAGTCGCTTTATCACTTACTTAGGTCAGTAAGTATCAGTAACTGGTCCAGCTCACTTTTTTAAAGCCCCCAGATCAAAGACTCTTTTATATTTCTTTTGACAGCAGCAAGAAGATATCAAATAATTAATTTTCTCCATGCACTTTATTTCAGTCAGCATCAGTGCATTCAAAATACAATGTAGAAAAAAAAATTTACAGTGCTCAAGGGAAAGGACACAGCCCAGGGGAATATAGGTGCCCAGGAAATAGCTCACGTCACTTATATTTTGTATGTAAGAAATTCACAGCTGAATTGCCAGTAATGGTACACAGTTGTCTAATCTTCGTTTGGCGTTTAGCGCTCCATTTCCTGTACTGTTGATTAATGGCTAGATCTGTTGCAGTGCTCGATTTATTTTCTTGCTATCTGAACATAAATTGGAGGTGATATCCCACTACTCAGATGAGCAATATTTTAAAGACTCACCCTCAGATAGGACAGCATCACCCCAAACCAAACACTACCTTCTGTTTTGCAACTTCTCCATTAAAGAGCTCCATTTCACACCCCCACAGAGATGGTCAGAGGTTTTAAGCCATTTCAGCTCACCCACTTGGACTTTTTGTTACCAACCACTCATAAGATAAGGAAAAGTGATGCAAAGGTCTTTACCTGCTCGGAAGATGATCTCTTGCAGGCCCTTGTAAACCTGGTGGTGACAGGAATCAAGAGAAATGGGGACAGGAGAGCACAAAGGCTGGGCTGTCCTGTGGCCTGGAGGCAAATAGCAATCTCTGTCTTCACCTAACCCAACCAGAGCCTTGCAAGGGAGTAAATCTGTGTCCACTGGCCTTTTTAACAGTCCCTTAATGACCGTTAACTTTTTTCAGCCAGCCATTGATTCTAATGGCATGTGCATTCACACACAATAATACCTCAGACGGCCTTCATTAATTTACCATGCATAATTTCTCTGAAAGCTTTTGCCAATAGAATACCCCTAAACTGACTCACTAACTGTGAAGATAAAGCACTTTCTGTGTGAGACCATTATGCAGATTCACAGCATTCTCCTCAAATAAGTTAAAAAGTAAGTATTGTTCGGCGTCTACCCATTTTTTGGATGCAGCAAAGTACCAGGGCTCGCCAATGTAAAGCTGCTGCTGGAGTATCTGGTGTGACAATGAATATGTAAGACACTCCGGGCTGGGGAAGGAACAACAAGAAAAAAGGTAACTTACATATAAAAAGCCTTTCTGCTGTGAAGTTCCTGAAATCTTTTACAAATTTCAACAATAGGAAGTTCTAAAATCAAAAGTGTGTTAAAATACCAAGGGAAAATGCAGCAATATAGATATTCACCAGCCTAGGTCCATTCAGGCAGAGAGGAGGGGGGAAGATCCAGCAAAGGGAGCGGATTAGAAACAAACTATTCCGGAGAACAAGGGTTTGGAGCTGTCAGGAACTACAGTGCCGCCCGTTAGCCTTGCAATGAATGACGGAGCTGTCAGCACTTTCCCATTATAAATCTCTCAAGTCTCCTCTTACGTACACTGATGCAAGATTCAGACCTTAGTCCCGTGGTGGCAATGAAATTGCAGACAAAAGCACCGTGGCACCCCTCTGAAGGTAGAAGAGCCATAAATATAACCAGTGGTCTTATAAACTTTACAGGATGTTGGTTTCAGGAAATAAAAAAGGAATTTTTTTAATTACAATTAGTTTGGCTTTAAGCAAAGTCACAGGATGACAAGTGAAAAGCTGATTGAAAAGGTGATCAGGAACAGGCTCCTCTTCCGTGCTACGCTCAAGTCATTTATCGACTTGCAAGTCTCTTATCCCTTTCCGGAGGATTGATCACAGAGCCCACGAACGTTGCGGCTCCACTTCCAAGGTTATAGGTGGCAACATTACTTACGTAAAAAACACCTTCCGTAGACACATACGCTTGTTATGTCGGCTAATATTAAATGTGGAGGTAAAATGAAGATTAAAAACAAATTAGATCTGAAACTTAATTTAATCTGTCTCAAGTTCATGAGTCATGGGACCAAGGGTTTTGGGTTCTTGTCAATGAGCAGCGAACCACTTGCAGAGAGCACGGGAGCAAACACAGCCACAGAGCAGGTGGATTAAGAGCTGAGCTCTTCAATAGATCTCCATTAAAAGAAAGCTTCGTATTTTGAAGTGGCTTTTTTGTTGTTATTTCAGAACACAGACTGCAAAAGAGGCTCCATGTACTTCAGTGAAAAAAAAAAAGATAACGAAGGCTGACAGCATGTGTGGGGGAAATATGCTCACATGAAGATACTTTTTAAAGTGAAAACCACCAGAAGGATGTTGGCAACATGGATTTAGTACAAAGGATGTAAGCCATTATCAGCATAAAAGTAATGAAAACTTCAGGGAAAACACCACTGCCTGGAGTTAGCATTGTTAATGACCATTAATATTGCCATTAATTACACATGCTTAACTACAGCTTTGCCTGCAACTGTAACTTCACAAAATCGCCAATAAACTGCTCTGTCTAGGGAGAAACAGACTTCTTCAAAAGCCTCTCAATATGTGTTTACAGATGATATGGGGAAAAGCGATCTAACACACCTGAAGGGGAATATCTCCCCTCTCCCCTCTTTTTTTTTTTTGTACATTTGACTTGCTCTGAACAACTCACTCTCCCTCCTCGCTCTGACATGAAAGGCTGGTCAGTGCTGCTGGCACCCTGAGCCTGGCCTATCAAACCAGGAGCAACATGAGCGTGGGCTACAGTTCTCCCATTGCTCAAGTAGTAGTAGTAATTCTTAGCACAACATACATACTAGACATCAAGTAGTGCATACGCTGGAGGATTTGGGACTGGGAGCAGTCTGTCTGCTCCAGATAAAGTAATGACTCAAGCACAAGGCAGGAGACACTCGAGGCTCGCGAGGTGTGTGACAGCCCAGCAGAGTTACAGCCACCCCCAGCCCTCCATTCAGCAGCAACAGCAAATCGCTCTACGTTTTTCTAACCCTTTAACAGTGTTTCCATACAACACCGCCATTTGCTCTTGGCTTGTGTATTAGAGGGAAAAAGCAGGAAAACGTTTCCCTTTTTAATCCTTGATTTTTACATTTTTTTTTAATTGTATAGGGTTTTTTACTAAAATCTTGCAGTGTATCTGCTCGTAGAGTAAACAGCATAGCACTCTGCTTCAGAGAGAATATATAACAGCAGAATAAAATTCTATCCATATGTCCAAAGTACAAGAGGTTCACAGCTAGAGCTGGCAAACGGTGTGATTAATCCTGACTGCATTTCAGCAAAGACAAATCTAGAAATAATGTACAATTTCTCTCTTTGTGAATTGCCACTTGAGAAAACTCCCTGCCTGTACCATATACACCCAAAGCAATTTTTGAAGAGTGTTTACAATAAATCAAATTTGGGACAGTGCTTGACTGATGAAATTTCAAACACCATCTCTTTATTCTTTGGGTGCTCCTTTTATAATGTCAAGTTAACAGAAAAAACACAGCGGATACACAGACGCCAGACACATTCAAAGGTTTCCATCTGGGCTTTAATTACTATCACAGTTGCCTTACTAAATTGAATATGTTCCTCCCCCTCCTAAGGGCTTCGCCTTGTATCTGATTTAGCTTACTTTGCCTTGATGAACAAAATCTGGTATAATCATTTTCTATAATGCCCCAGAGGAGCATCATCCCATGTATAAACTTGCTGCCCCATAAGTCAGCTTTTTATGTTTCTCTCTTCAGACAGCACTCTGAACTTTACTCAGAAAGATTCTTCCTTCCTTCAGGAAATTATTTTGGAGAAGTCCTAGAGCAGGTTTTCTCCAAAGGCCACATTTAGATTAGATTAAGTCACTGCCATTATCATAAAGTTAAAAAAAGAGGCAACAATGTTTAAACCCCTTCTTCCAAATGCAGAAGACAAACAAAACCCGCTTTCTCCCCCTCCACACAGCATCACCTGTTCCTGATGCCACTGACCAGTTCATTATTGCTTTCAGATGGCAATTAATGAGCCCAGAGAGCCTGATCTTTGTCATTGTTCCTGACCTACTAGGCTTAGCCTCTCTCAGTTATTATCAGTGTCTTTCTATAGGTGTTCTCAGAGAGCAGTAACAAGTACGCCATCTGTTTTAGCTCTCGTGATTTGAGCTGTTAAATAAAAACACGTAACATCATCCACAAAAATACCTTTGTTAGGGTTCTGCAGCACGCTCTGAACCCTTTATAATTAACTGCAGACCTACTTGTTGGTTTCCAATAAGGTCACTCTTTCAGTAATCAGAGGTGGTCTCTGGAGGTAGTACATAAATAGCCTATATTGAAGCCTAAATTAGACTAACTCAGAACTTCCTGTACTCTTCACTGCAAATACAGCAAATATTTATAGACTCTTGCAATCTTTGAGGTTCTTGCCTTAGAATTAGGATCAGAGCAGGTCTTCTTGCTCATGGTAAATCAGAACCCAAGCAAATGTCCCAAAGCTTGGATTTCTCAGGGTATCATTTTTGTTTTAAACTCCCCACTCTTTAGATATCCCTTAAAAAAATAAAAAGGCAACAAAAAGATGATTCAAAAGGGAGACGAAAACAAACTTTGAAGGAAAACATCTCTCTGCTAAATTCTTGTTAAGGCATATTTTCACAGACTCAGAACATCTGGCTTCTATTCTGGGCTCTGCCACTGACTCTCTATGTGGCCTCAGGCAAGTCCTTTCAGCTTTAAGTCTCCATCCTTTCTTTTTTTTTTTTTTTCAAGCAAATAAGAGTTTTCCTTTCTTCTCCCTTTGCTTTCTGTCTTGACCATCCAGAGACATGCATAATTTTAAAGACGACAAGTAACAACTTCTTTTCACTGGACAACATCATATAAGTAGGCACTTCTCTGAAGGATGGAGGCTTTGCACTGTAAATACTTCAGGGTAAAGACCATCTCCTAACATTTGTCATGTCTTCTGTTTTATAGACTATTTAGAGAAGGCTAATGGTATGCTATAGGAGTTTCTGGAAGCAGCTGGCTGAGTTTCTGCTGTAATCATCACTTTAAACACTGTTGGGATGTCATTGTTTTATTCAGAGGTGTCAGGACGCCTAGAGCTTTGGCCAGCCATCATTCCTTATTAGCAATTTTCACACAAGTCTAAATAAATGTGTTTGTACTGTGCCCAGCGTAATGCAGCTCCTATGTGCCACATTAACACAGCTAATAAATAAAAAATCCTATTTATGATATTCTTGTGCCAAGACAGCAGTAGAAAATGGACACTCATCAGGGAAGCAGGAACCATTAGTGGCTGGGGTGGATGGTGTTAGCAAACAGGCTCCAGCTGGAAGTGTAAGCATTATAAGTTACTTTATCATTTATTTTCAATAGCTAACTCTGCATTTCCTTGCCCCTTTAACACCTCATAGAGAAGGCTTGGTGAAAAGCATGGTACCAATTTATCCTTGGCTAGCTGATGAGCCAGCAAGCCTCTTTGTTACGTTTTGGCCTGGAAACCAGGAGCAGACCTGAATGATCAACGCATTTCGGCCTCTGCCTCTACGCAGCAAATAGTGCAGGAAGAATGATACCAATGGACAATGAAGAATACAGCGTCCTAAATAGCTGCCACCAACATGCTAGATGCTTTTAAAATACACAATGCCCAGCCTAAAAGTGTTGTCAAAGAGCTTTCAGACACACTGGAACACAAAATTAATACACAGGGGAATGTCTCTGTGAATACGTCAGTGCAACTCCATGCCTCTTGTCTTGACTGCATCCAGATGTGGTGCAGCTTCCTTACATCTCTTTATCACTATCTATCCATCTTACATAGAATGATAAAATGATCACATTTCACAAGAAAATGTTTTAAGAACAGAGACTTGACTTTGGAGCCAAAGATAGCTAATTATCATAACAAGTATACACATTATCCCCCAGAATCTGGAATTTCAGACTAATACAATTATTTGTTTCTTCCAGGTAGCACGGTTAATGGTTTTCCTGATCCAAAACCCAAATATATTTGCACAAGCATTCTGCAACCACAGCATCCCATTGAACTCCCACAGGCTGTAGACTTACAGAGCAAAGGTTCCTGTCTCCTTTAGCCAGGAAACTAGCTCCTCTCCTTTTAGGACCAGGTTCTACCTATACAAATAATACCATATCAGCTTACTGAGATTCACTGAGTCTTTGACAGAACCAATTTCACAAACAGTCTACAGAAGCTCCCCCCTCTTCAGCCCCATCTCCTGTCCTTCCAGCACTTTTCACCTCTCTTGTTCCACAGATGAGAAGCCCAGCTCCCAGGCAGAGGCAACTACATTACTACATTTTTCCAGAGCAGTGAAGTCAATGTTTCTCCCAACGAAGTTCAAGAGAGTTCCAAGTAATATTCTTGGCCAAGACCCCTCACCTGTGAAGACACTTGACAGAAAAGAATGCTGAAGCCTTCCTAACCACCAGCCTTGCGAAAATCCAAGACAAGAAATCATTCACCTGTGCTCATAAATAATAATAATACTTTGCTGTTGTGATTTTAGAAATTGAGCTACTGAAATCTATGTGTGCTAAAGAAAAAGAAGCCAATAAGAGCAGCCTTCCAGGAACCCTGAGAATATGCTAGGTGGTTCACTATGAAGACGTCAGTTGCCCTAGAAACCTTATAAGCTGGAGTGGCAGAAAACTGAAGTAGACGAGAACTGTCAGAAAAAGTTTGGCACCATCAAAGCAATGCTTTGAAAGCTTAAAAATTACTAACTCTGTGTTTTCTTCTCCACATCAGACAAAAGGTTCTCCTGGAAATGAGGGACAGCTATTTGAGTTGTGTTTCGCTATTCACTCATCTGTTTAAATCCAGTGTAGGATTTAAAGCTTATATAAATTTTTTTAAAAGCTTATTTCATTTAAATGAAAGCTAAGTAAGTAATGGGCTTGCATTTGTTCCCCTTCTGTTTCAAAGACCAGAGTTCAGACAACCTTCTGAAAAAGACTGGTGGCTGCTGGTCCTAAGCCTTAACAACACCATAAAACTGCCACATAACTGGGCACACGTCTCATTTTCTGGCCAGGAAGATATCAAGACAAAAAAAAATTATTGAAGGTCTGACCTGCGATGCATTAAAGCACAGACCCTATATTTGACCAAATTCTGACTTGTCGTATCAAAGTAGATAAACTACTCAAGGCAGTGGGTGAACACAGAGGCAATAGAAATCAAGGTCTGGTTTGTAGCACCAGAAGATATAGACTTTTGCCAAGCCTATTTATCCCGATCTCTTCTCAACAGTAAATGAATAACAACATTGAGAAAGAGAAGGCTGAGCTTTAAAAATAAAAAACATTAGCTATAATGTATTTAGATTCACGTTTCCTTATTTGGCCTTTTTTGCTTATGTTTCTCATTCCCTCTCCCTTCCTTTAACTGGCCAGTTGCCAACAGAGAAAAGAAGAGAAAAGGAACAAAAATTAATTATAAGCAATAAAAGTAATTTTAAACTTTCTTAAGGACTGGAGCCAGAGCAGGAGGGAAAACTCGGGAACTCTACATTTGCTACACTCTTCTTCACAGTTCCCCAGTGGTGCCGGTGTTTCTGTGTAACCAGCACAGAGCAAACAGCACAGCTGTCTGCATTCTCTCTGTGCACAGGGAAGCAATTTTTCCCTTTCATACATTATTCACAACTTGCTGCAGCCATTCTGCAAATTCAGTACATCTCCTTTAATGCAACGATGAGATTGAGATGCAGATTCTTTCCCTTGTTTTTTTTTCTTGAATACTGAAAACACTGGATATGGGTTTTCTTTCTTTTTAAATTTCTTTCTTCAATTTGGAGCTGATTTAAACTATGCATAATGCGGACAAGCAACAAGTAAGGATTTCCTGGTCTGCTCCATGACTTCTCCTCCAGTCAAGCCTGCAGAAATAGCCCTCCAAGCTTGGACATAGACAAATCCCCCACAGTTTAGAGAAGAGAGAGTCCCAAATCCCCCAAACTTTCAAAATGGTTTGAGAATTGCAAAAAGCAAACATTTAACACTGATAGCCATTACCATTAATAACTCCCTGCTTTTGAAAAACCCCTAGACTGCGGCCACCAAAATTTATTCTCACTTGACATTAAGATGACTGATTTGCCAACAGACTTGGGAGGTGAAATAACGTCACTGGGACACCTGCTGCCTTGCAGTTTACAGTTATTAATGTAATGCAATATCATAAGCTGAAGTCATTTGATGTACTTGATGCAGGAGCAAAATGTAGATTTTCTCGCTTTCTCTGAAAGTTTTGGTTTAGGCACCACAGTAAGCTGTATCGTTCTGCTCCCACATCCCCAGACCGAACAGAGCACAGAGTCAGGTCCATCCCTGGTGTCAGCCTTGGCTTAGTATGAGGCAAAAAAAGAAAAATAAACTGTGATTTTATTGCCATTTCTAAAATATTTAGTTGAGCACAAGGAGCACAGATTTCTCTCCACAATTCAGGTTTGCCAGCCACCTTGCATTTCTTCTCCAGATAAAGCGGAGTATCTTTGTTTTGCTTTGAGAAGTTAAGCATTTTATCATTGAGGCTTCATAACATACTGCATAGGAGTGTCTCTGGAAAACATCCATCTCGTGGCTTGGCATGGTTGGTTACCTATTCACTCACTACAGCATCACTGCAGTATCTATGTTGTCAAGGCTGCTTGACACAAATTGGATTTCATTTCAATATTGCATTGGTGCTGTACCCTGAACACAAAACACCGCTTTGCACACAATATTGTAGGAGCCAGATCCACACACTTGTAACTCAGTCCAAGTCCACTGCCAAGAGCAGAAGCATATCATTCGTGTTAGCGGATTACCTGGTGCAGGTTTGATGTTTAAGGACACGACTGGCCAGCAAGAACTTTGGACTTGAATCTCAGCACAGTCTGGGCAGTTCCTTTAACCCCTCTGAATGCTAACTTGCTTTTTGATAACACGGTGCTTATATTGCCTGTCCACCTTATCAAAATACCTGAGTTACTTAGGTTTGTGAAATGCTTTGAGATTTTAGGGTGAAACAAACTGTGGGGATTCAGAGCATTGCTGCAGACATGATCAAACGCACTGTACGCTGTGGAGGATGTTACAGCTCTGCTGACGTAGGAACGACAGAAAAGTTCTGCACTTTGTAGCTTGACCACATGTGATATGAAGGACCGAGTTTCAGAGGAAAATGTAGTAGTGTAAGCCTCATCATCCCAGCCTTGCGATCCACATGACTGGTGTTAGCTTATGTGGGTTATTGCAGTAACCCACCTGCAATATTCACCCTTCCTAGTGAAGATGATCACTCCTGTCTAAGAGATACCCAAGAAGTCCGTTGTTCCCACTGGTGTGAAATCCTTCTAGGAAAGGTTGGTAAGCTTTAGACTACCTGTGTGCTAACCCAGAAAGCAGGGGACCCTGCTAAAGAAACTTTTAACCCTGGGTTCTTCACCATCAGTGAGGCTCAGGGCTCAGATGTACATAGGCTTACATGTTAAATATGAGGGTCTTGACAGTGAGGTCAGTTCCAGGTTTAAATTACAAGGCAGAAAATACCTGAGTAATATCAGTAGCACTGTATTCACTGAGTAAATGCTTACTACATATGCGAGGAACAGGAATCAATCATTTAGAGAGTCATAAATACACCTAAGTGTCACCTCCAGGAAAAGCATCTATCAGAACAGAGCATTACCAGTTACAGGGGCTCATGTTGTTCTTCCTCCTCCACTGAACAGGCTGTTAAATGAACAAAACCAATTTGATCTCACACATCCAACTAGCATACAAAAAAAGCTCAAGAGCAGCTGCTGCCTACCTACAACTCTCTAATTCCAGCCCAAACAATCTGCTTCCCAGTTGTGGGAGAGTAATCCGCAAAAGGACCCAACAATCAGACGGAGTCAGCAGAGACGTGACGTGCCTCCAGCTCTGGCGTGTGGCTAATTACGAAGGACAATTATTATAATTAATGCCAGTGGATGTAGCCAAGTCTCCCTGCAACTACTGTGGGGAATTTCTACCCCTGCTTCAACCAAAAACCATCTGTCAGACAGGAAAAGCACAAAATAAAACCCCTCCTTGCCAAATATTCTCAGTAAAATGTGTTATTGCCACTAACCTGGCAGTCACAGGGAGGTCACACAAGTTTCAAATAGGAACCACACTGTGAAGTGAAAATTCCTGACCTCATATTCTCCGCCTCATCAGGTAAATAGTCCATTGATTTATGCAGCAAGAGGCTATTGCTGGAGAGGTGCAAGGATGGATAAGTTACACATTCCTGTTTGTCCCAAGCTGGTTTGGTTTATATAGTAGGGCTGCCAGCAGGGATCAGCTAGAGAAAATGGACCGGAAATGCTGCTACTGCACAGCTCTACCAAGGTAGTGAGTTGTGGAAAAGCTGCTTGTTATTGGCCACTCGCACATTTAAATTTTCTTGTCCTTGTACGTCAGTGACCACTTGAAAGGCAACAGGAATACGGAAAAATTATTAAAGTAGATGTCATATTCCTGACTGATCCATGCACAGACTGCTAAGAGGGAAATTTCGCTATGCAGGAAAGTTGTTGGCTATGTCAAACTACTTTCTGTGCAACAAAGAGACAAAGCCCACATAATCGCCCAGCACAGCACTCTGATTTCTTCTCACCTCCTCTCCTCTTGCTGTAGCACTGGTGGTGAGCTCTCATCAAAAAATACCCACCCATGGACTTCTTTAGCCACTTGCTTCAGGCATCTGACTCTTAACTCTGTGCAGAGATCTTCACTCGCTAAGTATTGGCACCCAGACCACTGTAAGAACTTTGGTGGTGGTACTCAGGGACACATGAACCAGCTGAGCCTGTCAGAGACTCAACCACTTGTCCTTCAGTAGAGGAAAATACGAATGGCCAAGACAAAACAGTTGCAAAACAGGAGTGTTTTCAAAACTCTTACACAGTGAAGAGTATCGGGGCTTTTTTTCCGAAAGTGTAGTTCTTACTGGAATACAAAAATAATAGCTGATAAACTTTCAATGCCACCTTGTTCTGGATAGCCCAATCATATTTTTCAGTCTTACCAGCTCAAGTCAGGAGCTCCTCACATTTTAGGGCTGATCTACCCTGGAAACCCTGCGCCACATGCAGATATACTCCCACCATCTTCCAAATGTGTACTACAGGTATTGTTAGCAGCTTAGTCACAGCAGAATGGAGCACAGCTACACAACTCGCCTGGGAATATTTGGGCCATAAAGCTGCTGAAAAGATCCAAACTCATAGAATATAGCTACGCATTTACACTGCCTGGTAGACAGGCTCTGAGTAGTTGAAAAGGCAAAACAAGAGTCTGCTGAAGAAAGAGACATTTTCAGATGAATCCAAAGCTCAGGTCCATGTCATCCACTTCCATAAAGCTATTACAAGATCAAGGAGGACCTTAAGTGGAGCTAATATGGCTGAAACACCTGGTTCGGCTCCAGCTCTGCAAGAGGTAACTTATACAATTTAATGCAAGCAGATAGATGACATATAGGCACCATTAAGCATCTGAGGGTATATTCCTATTCATCCCTGTTACTGCAATAATTATTAAAATAGACATCTGCTGTCTGCAAAGCCTCATGGGTCAGAGTTAAGGTGTCTTCGCAGGATATTTCTGTACAGGTGTAATGAATTAGGTACATATATTGATCTGAGCTGAATGAAGATTTGTTCTTCTTGTAAGTTCTTGTTGATGTACCACTATGCAACATTTGACATAAGTTAATTAAAAACTGCTTAGCAGTCTTCACACATAGGCTAACGGTGAATACATCTGTAAAACTGAAACAATTACACAGGACAGTCGTTTTGAGCTGGAATGTACACATGTAGGTTTGTGACATACTAGAGAATGCTGAAATATTACTACTTAATTTGAACATTTTCATAATCATGACAATTGTATATTATTCAGCCCATTTAAAATGTTTTCATTTTTTCCCATCAATATTTAATTCTTCACTTGATAATGATTAGCCCAAAAAAAGAATAAAACGCTCCAGAGGAATAAGGAAAGCAATTCATAACTTTCAAGAATAATCTTCTATGGCTCCCAGCTAGGTAAACCAAGCTCTTGTATGATATAATGTGGGCAAGACAATATATCAATGAAGCATGTTTATTCTAAGGAGTTACAAGTAAAAGTGTTCACAAAAATCTAACTCATCCTTTTACGTTTGAAATCGCTCTTGCTCAGACTAGTCAAAGAAAATAATCTTCCCAGCTTTTAAAAAAACATCTGAAGTAAAAGGCTTCTCACTGTGCTGGTGATTCAAATGTTGGTGTGGTTTCTTTAATGTCTAAAATGACTTTAGTTTTGATTTTGATTTCTGAAACAACTATGAGAAAATAATCTTCATATCAATGGTAGGAATCCCCTGGACTACCTGAGCCTGCCGAGAGGAGAAAAATAGAGATGTCCAAGCCAAGGAAAGTAGTTTAGTGTAATAACTAAGCACGTGTTGCAGCAATTGTTTTTAAACCCGCCTTCCTGTCAGATAACATACTCATAAATCCATCAGCACCAGCTCACTGCTGCGTCCCTCTGGGGTGCAAATGTAATTGAAACCTCACAGCCACTTAGAGCTGTTGTTTTTCCATGTTTAAAAGGCTAGAGAGGTTAGACTCAACTGCACTAATAGATCAGATCGGGCTGGCACTTGTACCACCACTGTCTAACTGAAAAGCTCCTTATAAGTCTACAGGCAAATGTTTTGCTTCTGATTTGCATTGACTTGCAGTAGCACATCCAGATCACTTGGCCTGTGAGGGTCGGGAGAGATGAGCCTTTGGAAGAATATAATAAGACAATCAGTTAACGGTGCTTAATATCTGTTGCTTAACTACATTATGTCTCATCAATCAGTTTTCATTCTACTTCCCATTGGTGTTTTTCTTTATCACTCTATCTTCTTTCCATTATTTCTGCTCAATGGACTAAAGGCAGTAGATGAAATGTTAAAATGATTTAGGATTTTCAACCGCAAGAAGAGTGTATAAGCAACATTAAGAGTCTGATTTCAGTGTAAGAGAGGATGTTTGGGTAAATCAGAGATCCCAGAGCAATTCAGCAGCTTGGAGTTGCAGAGGAAAGAAATATTTGCCATTGTCTTCCAAGAACGGTGAAAAATAGTGCGTGCAGCTGACCCAGGTATGTTCTTTTTTATTTCCTTTCTCTGTTCTTTCCTTTTTCTCTCCTTTTTTGAAAGTTGACTTTTTGATTTTTTAAGCATCATTTTGCACCCAAAATAGGTGCTATCATCATCACAGACTCTAATGCAACTGCAAGAGTGTTTGCAGCACAGTGTAGACAAAAGTGGGCCAGTTCTCATCTAGCTACATCTGGAAAGGAAAGTAGCCAAGCTGGGACAGCATGGACATCAGAACAGGTTAGCCACCAAATTCAGGCCATTCAGCACAAGCTGACTTCTGCATTATCGCAGCTTTACTGATGTGGATCCCCCAAATGGCAAAGTTCCCAGAAAACCAGAATACAAGAATTCAATGTAGAAGGCAACAAGCATTGTCCCTGTGTTAACAGTGTGTTCTACAGGGGACTATTTTGTATCCAAAACGAGGAGATGTGCTGAATCTTTGAAACATAAGAGAAAAAATCCAAACCCCTGAAGTCAAGTTGATTACTTTCTGAGAGAGCAAGAGGTGGAATTGCAGTGCCTGAGAGTCTGCCTGGGCAGCAACGTCTGCCGTGTACCTGAGGTAGCAGTGTGAAATTGGCCACTACACCACGGGCCAACGTACTTGATAATTTGCAGTCCTACCCAGTTTCACTCTGCTGATAGTTCTGGATGAAAATGGATTTGTCCACATACCCACAGCTAAAGCTGCTCCAATTCTGCAGCTTGCGCAGGTCTTTCTCCAGCAAATGCCCTCTTAAAAATGCAGGAGAGGAGCCTTGCCACCACGCCAGCATCTGTGCCTCCCGCACCTACGAAACCGGCCACCAGTGCCTGGAGTCCTGTCATTACACAGCCAGAGAGCACGTAACACACAAACCTTATTTGAAAGTTCTTTTTAATAATGTTTTACACAGCTGAGTAAAATTCTTTGGGATATTTAATCTCTCTTTGTTCCAGGGAACCACCTGCCAGAATAACTGATAAGGTGCAGCCTTCCCTAGGCAGGTGATGTCAGGGTTGGCAATGCTCACGTCTGACACTCTCCAGGCAGGATATTTCAGGCTGATGCTGACATCCTATATACTGAGATCTTATAGCCAAGTCATCTGTATCAATACTGTGTTACTTCTCTGTTCAATCGGTGGTGGGTCAAGAAATTACAGGAACTCAAGTGGCCCCTGTCTCCCACATCGTTATCAGATCAAAACTAAGTGATCGCTCTGCTGGCTCAAATACATGGGGAAAGAAGAGCAAAAGCCCAGTCACTCAAACATATGAAAGCAGTTAAAAGTGAAAGCAGAATTAGTTCAGTTAAGTAATGAGGAAAAAAGCACACCTATTTTTCATTCAGGTTCTGTGGTAATTCAGAGGCTCACAAGTCTTTGCTGTTTCATGATAGACCATAAGAACTCATTAGCAAAGCTTATTTTAATTCTGAGCAAATTATTGTAATATTTGCCTATGGACTTGCATAAATGATTTAATTTATCCAATTAAAGGAAAGGACTGAACTCTATGGATTGTAAGTGATAAATGTAATGAAAATTGAGAATTTCCACTGCACCATTTCAACTTACCTTGACGTTCCCGGGTTCCACACTTGGCCAAGCCATACTGCCCCAGCTACCTTTGCTTCCATCACTGCTCTGCTCTGTAACTTTGACAACTCACTCCTAATGTCAGTCACAAGCTAAAAATCACTGTCTATGCCACATCTACATGCCTCAGGGCACCAGCCAGCTCTGGTGGGTGTGAGTCAGAGGAAGCTCCTTTACGGCACATCATAGTTTCTTGCACCTTCCCTAAAGCATCCAACATCGGATACTGTCACTGGCAGCACAACGGAGAAGAATGATTGCCAGTTTCATCTGGCATGGCAATTCCTATTCTCCTAACAAGGAAAGAGAGTTGTAAGCATCCCTTGAAAGCACTGCTTAAAATATGCACCCTTAATTGTTCTGCCAGTAGCCTTCTGGAGTCCTGTAGGGCTGTACTGCCCACAAGAAGGATACGGTGTGTCAAATAACCGGCTTCCTGTGAATAAAATTTATATTTAGAAAAGAATTAAAAAATCATGCTGGATACCAGACACAGCTATGCTCACTTTTTCATCTGCAAGGTATTTGCATCATTCACAAACAAATGCCTAGCTCCTCACAGCCAAAGTAACTCTGGGGAATAGACTTTGTCCTATTCAACCCTGTGTATGATGTGCAAAGCTACCAGGCAGCTTCCTAACCCAGCCTCCTTAGGGCTACTGCATCCCTTTAAAAAGCAGAAGGAAAACACGTTTTCTCCTCTGCATAAAAGGAAGAGTTTGCAGTGGTCAGAGACAGAAGAAAAAATGTTCTAACTTGAAAACTGGCTGGCTTGAGTGTGTGAACATTAATCAGAAATAAATAAGAAATATCAAGGTACATATTGCACTGTTGGCCTGGACCATGCTCTGATGTTTATTACTGCCAAATGTATTCACTAAAATAGGAAATGCCTCAAAGCTTAGGATCTCTCAGCACCAAAAGAAGGAGTCAAGGCAACAAGGATAAAAGGCAATTATGGGAGGGGAAAAAAACAAACATAAAGAAAATGCAAGGGTATGAAAAAAGGTGGTAATTTACTCTGGGGAATAAGGGGAGAGCGAAGCAGAGTGCGCTCAGGGTCTGTGACGAAAGAGCTTCGGTGAATCCCCCTTCCTTTCCACTCATCCAGTCCTGACAGGCAGGGACAAAATGAATAAAAATCATATTCACTGAAGGAAAAGGAGAAACAACATTTTTCATTAGCTTTCATATCCAACAATGTGGTGGGAATCCCTGGAGAAGGGGTGCAGTGTGCAATAGCTCAGGCACAGAGCTGCAGTCCGTGCCCACAGACTGGGTGGAAGTCATTTAGAGGAAGGACAGAGCGAGCAGCCCGTTAAATGGAAAACCAAAAGATCAAACAAATAGGCAAGTGCTAGAATCTTAAAAATCAACCAGCTGCTTTATTGGGAATCAATTTTGCTCCCTTAGGAAGGAAATAAGATAATGGAAAGACTTAGATCTGGAAAAGAGCCCTGCTCCTGAATTCTGCACAGGTGGGCAGCATTAAAGGACACCCTCTGGCAGTGACTCAGAATAAAAACGGCCAAAACCAGGTTGAGATGGAATAAAAGCAGAGAGCACATTTCTGTGCTACCACTGAAATGAGGAGTCTTAATTCATGTGATCAGTTCGTCTGCTTCTCAGACACAGTGTCTCTCTTTAACATCACCCTCTGTTTCAAATCAGATCATTTTTCTTCCTTCTTTGCAAAAATGCAGGTTCTGCCTTTCTACTGCTTCTATCAAGCCTTGTCCCAATGCTTCTCTAGGCCAATTCCTCCACTATCACCCCTGGCCCTGATCTTGTTATAGGTTTCCCTCCAACAGCAATTATCTAACCAGTGTTCCTTTAGAATTAGCCATAAAACAACACAGCAAGCAAAACAGTGGCTTCCAGATGTGTGAAGCCACATCCTTCCTCTTTCCCCCATCCTTGCCTGCTTCCATGCCCCCTCCTGTCTGCTGGGTCTCCACCACATGGAGACCTTCAGCTCTCTTTTCAGACCTTTGGAGAAGGAGACCTTTTCCAGCTCTCTTTTCCAAGCTGGAAAGCCCTGGTCCGTTCTACTCAACCACCAAAAGACACAGATACACCTGGCGATAAACTTCACTTGTTTTCTTACCACTGAGGTCAGTACTTTCTGTCCTCAAGATCAAGTCTGAAATGCACTGAAGGCTGAAACAGATTAGAGTTTGTCCACGGGTAGTCAAGACTTCACTGCATGTGATGCCCTACAAACACCCCCCAGCCCAGCTCAGCTCCAGGGGTGACAGTATCCATCAGCAACGTGTCAAAAGTACCGGTATACTCTGAAAGGGTCAAAGCAAAGTGATAAAGGTTTTACGCTCAAGACTTTAGCATATTATTTTGACTCTCTTTGCAGCAGGCACCACGCAGAAGAGATCTCCTTCCAAGGCCGGGTCTCATTAAACTGCAACAGAATTTCACTGTACATTCATTCGGTTCTCTGTGCTTTTTGCCCTTTTTGGCAGGAAAAGGCGCTTTTGATAGCTCGGCTGTTTAATAAGGAAATTCCTCAGAGGGTCTTTGCCGAGAACATACAAAAATCCACTGACAGCTGCTGTGACAGTTGCTCATTTTTGGGTTAGCGCACAGTATTTAGAGAGGAAGCAGTTGAGGAAAAGGTGCAATTTATTAAAAACAGGCCTGGTTCCAAAACTCACATTAGGTACAACACATGGCACAGAGACAGCACGCTCGCACCACAGCTACCTGCATGGATGGGCAACCCCAAATCCCTGTTATGGTGTGAGCCAGGAGCAGGAGCTGCAGTTACACCAGGGGAGAATAGGACCCACACCACTTGCAGTCCTTCAACACTACAAAACTGTGATAAATTCCTTTTTTGAAAGACACATCCTGCTTTTCCACATGGTGCAAAGCAAAGCCAAATCTTTGCATTTCTTTTTACATCTTTAAAGCAGCTGTCAGACAGAAAGCTGTCTCTCTGAAGGACTCAAACCATCCCTCACACCACAGCATCGCTGTGATGTAATCATTTTTATAGTGTCTTTGGGAAAGATCTTCTCCAATTTACAGGAGGGGAAACTGAGTCAGAAAGCCACTCCGTCATTTTGCACAGCACTCCCCACTGCAGAGCAGGATGATGATCGCTCTGGCTCTTACAGACCCCGCAGCACTTACCTCACAGACAAAAGGTGTTCGTACATCATCCTGTCCGCTCCAGCAGCGGGGTGGAGGTGGGATTTTGCCCCCTGCCCACATGGTGGCTGCAGCCCCTGCCAAGGGCAGCCTCCCCCCTTCTGCTCGTCTTTTACCCGCAGGGTGTTGCTTCAGTGGGATGTTTTCTGTATGTTACAGCCTACAAACTCCTGAGGGGCCTCGCACTGAGAGCGCTGTGAACTGTGCGTGTACCTTCGGGCAGAGGAAGGACCCAGTCTGCCCTGCCAAGCAACACCGCTGCCAGGCAGCCGCAGTTCACACCAGCACAAGGTTTGTGCTCCGAACACACAGCCCTGCTCTCTTCAAACAGCCAGAAAAGAAAACCTCTGAAATGGGGTGCATAAAGCACCTGATGTCAGCCTAAACAAAACAGCGACAACACTATGGCTTGCAAAAAATGGTTGCTACAAAAAAAAATGACGATATTTTGCCATCCACTTCAGAAATTCCCACTACCCAGACGGTGACTATTTTACTTGCTTTATAAAAGCACAGAAACTCCCGTCTCCCCCACTGCCTGCCCGTGTCAGCAGGCTCGCCTGGATGTTTTCATGTACACCCACATTTGTCTTTCCTCGCATAATATTACAGAAACATTTTATTTTGCTCTTTTCATACGCGACGTTCCAAAGCATTTCTGTCAACAGTAAGCTGCGTCCCTGGGATAAGCTCATGCGTGTAGTCAACTGGTAGGTAGTCATCAAATCCCACATACCGCCAGAGCCTGGTCGTGAAGAAGAGGATCAGCGTAAAGCGAGGACACACACAAGCACACAGACATTCACGTGCCTCTCCTGCCCTCCCTGCCAAGGCTTTTTGCCCACTTTAAGCCCCCCATAAACCCTTAATGTGTACAGTAAGATTTTAGCAACATTTCAGGTTGTGCACACCAACAGCTTGGTCGTGCAGATCTTGCAGTGGCTGGCTGCTGAACCGACCAGCGCCGTGCACACTGATAATTAACATTACCGTGTAGGTGGAGGAACTGGTCACAGCCAACATGAAAGTCAGAGGTTTTGTGCACTTAGGAACTGAGCCCTGGCTGCTGCCCTGAACACAAGACCTTCAGCAGGGGCACTGACCCACAGAGGGGGAAGAGAAGAGGCGTTTGCCTGGAAGAGGTAGTACTTTGCATTTTTTCACAATTAGAGAACTGAGCAGTGGCTGAACTGATTTATATCTGAAGTATGAAAAAGAATATTTTTTCATGCCTCTAGAGAAAATAGCATCCCAAGCACCAATTTTTATTTAAGCAACTGTAGAGAGCAGTCTAGAATGAAATTGCCATCTGAATCTTAATTATACCTTCACATTGAAACACTGTAGCAAATTACATGTAAGATTAAAAAAAAGGAGTGATATTAACATATAATGAGCCTCATCAATTACTATGGATCAGGAAAAGTAGCCCTCATATTATAGAAATAGGTTAATTTGCATGACTGGATGATTCAGATTCTTCTTGGTCATTCATTCAAATCTCTCCAGAAGTCATAGCCACGGACAAATGTCCCGTAGCAGGCTTGGCTTTCAATAACTAAATTAAACACAGTTAGTTATCCTCTCGTTTTGCAGTAGGGAAATTGAAAAGATTTCCTACAGTAAGTCTAGGGAGGAACACAGATCTCCAGCCATCTGTGGTGGGTTGACCCTGGCTGGACGCCAGGTGCCCACCAAAGCCACTCTATCACTCCCCTCCTCAGCTGGACAGGGAAGAGAAAATATAGCAAAAGGCTCGTGAGTTGAGATACGACAGGGAAATCACCCAGCAATTACTGTCATGGACAAAACAGACTTAACTTAGGGAAAATTAATTTAATTCAAATCAGAGTAGGATAATGAGAAATAAAAACCAAATCTTAAAACACCTTCTCCCACCCCTCCCTTCTTCCCAGGCTTAACTTCACTCCCAAATTCTCTACCTCCTCCCTGCCAGCAGCACAAGGGGACAGGGAATGGGGGTTGCGGTCAGTTCATCACACACTGTCTCTGCTGCTCCTTCTTCCTAGGAGCAGGACTCCTCACACTCTTCCCCTGCTCCAGCATGGGGTCCCTCCCACAGGAGACAGTCCTCCACAAACTTCTCCAACATGAGTCCTTCCCACAGGCTGCAGTTCTTCATGAACTGCTCCAGCATGGGTCCTTTCCATGGGGTGCAGTCCTTCAGGAACAGACTGCTCCAGCATGAGTCCCCCACAGGGTCACAAGTCCTGCCATCAAACCTGCTCCAGCATGGTCTCCTTTCTCCACAGGTCCTGCCAGGAGCCTGTTCCAGCACGGACCTCCCACAGGGCCACAGCCTCCTTCAGGCACATCCACCTGCTCCAGCGTGGGGTCCTCCATGGGCTGCAGGGGGACAAAATGCTTCACCATGGTCTTCACTATAGGCTGCAGGGGAATCTCTGCTCCAGCACCTGGAGCACCTTCGCCCCCTCCTTCTTCCCTGACCTTGGTGTCTGCAGAGTTCTTGCTCTCACATATTCTCAATTCTCTCTTCCAGATGCAGTTGCACAGCAGCTTTTTCCCCCTTCTTAAATACGTTATCCCAGAGGCGCTACCACTGTCGCTCATGGGTTCAGCCTTGGCCAGCAGTGCGTCCCTCTCGGAGCTGGCTGGCATTGGCTCTATCAGGCACAGGGGAAACTTCTAGCAGCTCCTCACAGAAGCAGCCCCTGTAGCGTCTCCACTATCAAAACCTTGCCATGCAAACCCAGTACACCATTACTGAGCTAACTGTCTATGTATATAAAATTAATATGATTTTTATAGTGCAGCAGTATGTAAAATGACTTGCATATTTGGGTTTAGCTTCTCATGGACCAAGGTTCAGCCCCATGCTGGGAGCAGGAAATGTATTTTAGCAGTATACCAAGGGATGGACTTAAGGACAGGGATCTCTGTTCCCATCATTTGTACAGGAGCACAACAACTAATAAACCACCCAGAAAACAAACAAACTAAGAACTAAGGTTGCAGGTATGCTCGTGTTTAGTCCCAGTTCAGCCACTGGTGATGAGCAGCTGACAGATCTGGGACTACAAAAGCACGTACAGGGGAAGCCACATTGAGGCGTTTTCTCCAATTTTGCTAAACCCTGGCTTTTCTTGGCCATCCTTGGGAGACTCCCTCAGCTGTAACTGCACAGGCTGATGATGACAAACAGCAGAATGACAGGTACAAAGATACAAGTCAGGAGCTGCTCGGCATTGCTTTGGACACCACATTTATCCTCTCTGCTTTAATATTCCTGCTCAAGAATTACATTATTTCCCCACTTTGCGGGGACGTTGGGAAAATCCATTTAATACTGTTGAGCAGATTAAGATGTTGGATGAATATCGATCACTGAGCTCATTCTGACTTTAGTACCGTATACATATATAGGCCAATCTTCAAGACACTTTTGATGATCAGCACTGACCGATTATATTTAATGAAAACTCTTTTAGAAACACATTTGAGTTGGGTATCATTCATTCATTTCCAGATTCAATCAGCAAAGGAGCTGGGGAAAGTTTGTTTCCTTTTCTGTAGATTAAAGGTTGTGTCTGCTTTGAAAATTAATCACTTTCTGCTGTCACAAAGTGCTCCAAGAGGCAAACTGATGGATTGGCATGAGGTTCACTCACAATAAACAGATACTCATATGCCTGCAAGCACTTGTAAAGATTAAGGATGGAAAGGGATTTTTCAGAGGTACATGGAGATACCATCATGAGTAATGAAATAAGGAAAACAAAGGTGAAATCTTAATTTTAAAATTCACTGTGGTGTTTATTAGAGAATGGGGCAGGGATAAACTTCCAAAGGAAGCTCTGAAAATTTCATCACTTGCAACAGGATATAAATGAACTGGATAAAGCACTTGAGAATATATTGTCAGGTGTGCTCATGTTTTGGCAGGCAGATCATTCAGATGACCTAAAAAGCTTCTTTTCCACCTGATATTCCATGAAGGCCCATAGCTGGAATTATTACAAGCCCGTGGTCCAGCAAGGCCCCCCACTGAGCTTGGGCTGTTAGTGAGGGAAAGAAGAGGGGAGGAAGGACCAGCGTGTCCCTGGGACACTGACATTTCTCACAAACACAATCCAGCCATGCACCTTGCTCCCCCCTTTCCCCGCCTCAGTCCCCCTGCACAGAAAGGAGCCTGAAGTCATTTATCGCCTTTAAAACCTACCTGACAAAGTGCCTGCCTGGCCATGTCCTGGCTTTAAATCAGAAAGATGGCAGGACATTCACCACATCCCTATGCATCGCTGGTGGTCCACAGGCATCCTTCTGCCCTACCAGTGTCACCGCTGTCCCAGCCATGCCCTTGTTGTGGGCAGCACGACAACAAAGTACAGGTAATGACTCCAATTAGGGAGTGTGAATATCATTCCACTCCCCCTGCTCTCTTCCAGGTCACTATGAATGTGTTTGAAAACTACTGGCACAGCAATTTAACGATAATTCAGATTTAATTTGCACTCTGTCATCTCTGTTTTTTCTATAGGCTTTAATAGTTTAATTTAACAGTCTTAAGCACTGTCTATATTACCGAGACATAATGTGTATTTCAGATTTGAGCAGCTGCATGGCACGAAATAATATTTCACATTTATATTGTGCCTTTGATGCTGAAGATGCTTAAAAGTGCCTTGATTACTATACCCACACAAGAATCAACTCATCCATCACTGAAATGCAGCCACTTCTATGTTGGAAACCTCATCAGTCTTTAATAATTTAGGCAAAATAGAGCAGAATATTCCACTGAAATGAGGAGGCAAGTTGAGCAGATAAAATTAAGTTACCCAAAACCGCAGCTGGGCAGGGCTGTCTGATACGTTCACCTTCATAACAGGAAGTTTTTTACTACTCTCAGATATCTGATCACAAGGCAGTACCTGTGGGAACAGTTTCCCTTACACCAGCAACAGTTTATGACTGGTTGAGAGAAGGAAGGCTCTACTGTCTGCTGCATGGCTCAGCAGCACGGCTCTGCGCAGTGCCCTGCCTCTCCCACTGCCACCTCTCCTCTGGGTCAGTACGTCCCAATCTGATGACAGTCAGAACTAACCCTCGAAAAGATAAAGCAGCGGTGAAATGATTGTCAAAGTTTCTCACTCCAGCACTGCCCAGGCCAGATCCTTCAAGCCAGTGAGAAGGCACCCGCTGATGTCAATACACCCTGAATCAGGCCCTGATGAAGCCCAGATCAGCTCTGCCCATGGGCCCCAGCACCTGCCAGCATCACCAGCTGCCAATTTCCTAACGGAACGGCCGTCCGGGGAGAGCAACTTTCATGTCTCAGTGAGCTCTCTGCTTCGTCTTTCAATGATCGGTGTAGGACAGATCTCTTACACACGCAGATGGAAACCATCTGGCAATGAACTTGCCTCCGGAAGCAATTTGCCTCCCGCCTGCTTTGGCTGCCCCACGACCCCTGCTCCGATCAGCGGGAACCCACAGTGGTTACAGCCTCTTCCCAACATGTCATGTTCTTCAGGCCCTGGCAGCCACAGAAGGTGGTGCTTACCCTTGTAGTTTCCCAGGTAAAGCTTTGTCTCACTGGCACATTTTTGTGACAGTGATCCAGGGACCAAGTAAAGTAGCAGGGAAGTGGGTGGGTTGGGAACAAATGTGTCAAACTTAATAATAAAGATTCTCTCTGTTTTCAAGCGCATTATCATCCATGTTCATCACTTATTAAAAGCCTTTCGTTTATAAAGTCTTTAAAGCCTAGTTTAATAACCTGAATTAATTACTTGAATGACAAAATTTGCTTTTTATTATATTGTGTAAATGAAGCACTGTAGCATTTAATGTAAATTATTTTTTCCTCTCCCTCTTTCATCACTGTTTTTAAAGCCATTATGATCAAGTGTTTTTCTCAACCTACCCTGAAAATACATAGCACAGTATCTATGGCCCAAAGTAATGCTGTTCCTGGGATTTGAGTATAGCAACAAAAGAACAAAGATAATAAACCAGCCTTTCCCGTGTGCTTGCTGCCTCTGAGATTTCTAACTGGGCTGTTCAGACCATTCTCTCTCCCCAGGGAGAGGCCTGAGGTCCCCTTATATCCAGGAGACATAAAAAGGAATTTGTTCATTATTAATACACTGTCTCCAAGAGGCTTTTCTTTTTAATCAAAGTATAAATTCTGCGATGGAATTGGTATACGTGCAAACTGAGAACACCGCACCATCAATGGGGTCTTCTGGTGTTACAGGCAAAGGCATGGTAACAAACCATCAATCATCAGGTTTGCGGCTGGGGGACTGGTCAAGAGTTGTAGCTGCTTCAGGCCAGAGAGAAAGACATTTACCATTTAACCGAAGGAGGACTTCCCAGGGGCTGTATTTTACTGAGCTGCCAGGATGCCAGCAGGGCCAGCCACCTGCCTGCGTAGATGGCACAGCAATGTTTCTCAACCCAAAGTCTAGTACACGCTCCCCCAGTGTGTATCAACCCATCCTGCTACCAAATTACACCTCTGCAGTCCCAGTGGGACTTGTGGCAGCGGTTCTCATGTGCATCACTGAGGCCAGTTTTTCACAGACACAAAATGAAAGCATTAAAACACCTGGAGTAAAACCAGAAGGAAAAATAAAATGGGAAGAGAATTAAACACTGGAAACTGGTCCAAACTGCAAAGCTGAGAGATGTGGATCCAAAATCTGCAGCAATTCTAATCAGGGTTTTGGTTCTGGCTCATCTGTAATTAAAATGAAGTACAAATCTGCCTGAGACAGTCAACAATCTCAGCTGTTTCTGAGATCTGGCTTTCATTAATTTCATTAACATCTTAAATGCATTCTTACTGCTTGTTCTTATGCTGAAGAGCAAGTGAAATAACAACACACCATGAACCAGTTTATCTTTGTCTTCACAGAGGAGCAGATGCGGTATCAGCCTCAGGGGCACGCAGGCCCTTTGCATGGAAAATGGCAGCGAAGGGAGTTGTGTAAGTGCGGAAATCTTTGGCCTGAAAAATAAATAAATTGAAACTAGCACTTTCATCAGTGCCTCATGCACTTTGGGGAGCCACACCAGCATTATTAGTATTAATCAATCAGTGTGACAATCTCAAGCTATAATTTGTTGGTCTTGTTCCAGAGAAACAACCAAAAAGCCAGAACTCGTATGGAGCCCTCCCGAACACCTGCGCGCCGGGAGGACGCATCTGGGGATCCCGCAGGAGGCTCACAGCCCTTTGGGTGCTCGTGGAGGGAGAAATACCACAGACCAAGTTCCTGGTCAGTGCTATGCATTAAACATGCTATAGTTAGATGTGTGACCCAGGGTGTAATGGCACTTCTGTTCCTTCCTTCAGTTCAGATATTTAAGATCAGGATGAAAACAGGAATTTGGAGGCTGGCTCCCCATCTCCCTGAAACAAAGCTGCAGCAGCCAAAAAGATGAATTTCCCGTGGGCTCCCCACTGCTCTGCAGGCACCATGACCTCAGCCCGCGTGGCAGAACAGGGAGCGTGAGTTCGCAGCCCACTTCAGCCCCAGCAATACCAATGGCAAACTGCACCCCATCTGCAAGCTTTGCCCTGGCAGCAGGACAGGCAGCAGCAAGAGAAACCCTGTGCTCACCAATGCCAAATCCAGCAGGGCTCCGGGGCACGCACCACTGTTTGGGAGGGGAAAGGAAGCCACTTTCAACCTATATAAATAGTATATCAGGACACAGAAACTCTGGACAAACTTTTAATCAACTTTCTAAAGTCTAAATTCTTTTGCCAGACTTCATCTCTCCTTTAGAGTGAGACAAGTTACCAATGGAGCGACTAGAGGGTGCTACAACACATATGGGCCTCAGACTCTGACCGCCTGGCATTCCGAAATTCCTGGCATAAATTAACTGTTCAGGCCTGTGATTATGCTGATTTGCTCCACTTGGCATATGCAGATATTTTGATACAAGACAGACAATACTTTCTGAGACTTGTCATCCTCAGGTTTTCAAATCCACTGGCACGTTTAATAGCAAAAAAGATGAAAGACAAAAATAGCCTTGTACAGATAAAGACCTCTGTGTCACTAATGAAAATTCAATTTAATTAAGCCAACTCACATACATTATATTCCGCCCATAAAACTTAATATCACCTAAAAATTCCCATCAAATGCAAATTTTCCTCAGTGATTTATTTGTGCAATTGTGAGATGGGGGGAAAGCACACAAAGCAGTGGGAGCTGCAGGCTGAAGTAAACAGTGTTGTCAGAATATGCAAAACAAGGGAAGAACACAAAAAAGAGAGAGAGAAGGAAAGGACAAACATTCTCTGGCTGGAAAGTTATTGAGTGTTTAGAGCCAAAGAGGAGTGGAAAGCTTGGAGAGGAATTTCTACACGTAACCTACGGACTCTACCCTATTTCCACTCCCAGCATCTCTCCCATTTAGCTAACAGATGAAAAATATTTTTGAGGGTAAATGTAGGGTTAGGTTTGTGGTTTTAAAGGTCATTGACTAAAGTCAGCACCACAGTGAGCTGAAAGGAGCTTTGCAGTTGGTCGGCTTCGGCGTATCCCACACTTTGAGGAGCGCTGGCAGTGAGGTAATCCCCTAGGAATGTGTGTGCGGTTGGATGGCTGTGAAAAGAGAGCGGTCAGCTATCAAAGCTCTGTGCTGAATATTCACGTCACACACACACAATCATTTTTCTTGTTAAGTATTGAGAAGAATGGGAGCATTATAAATGCAGTATCTTTTTGGCTACAAGTTTAGCTGCTTTAAAAAGATCTGCTCCCTCCCTGCTCCTCCACTCCACCAGCTGTGCTCCACCTCCATCCCCAAAGCGAATCTGCACACACTGAACTTTATCAGACATAAAAACACAGGGGGAAAATGAAATACAACTGAACTAAAGCTAAAGAGTAAGAAGTTTAAAAGATGATGATGCAGCAAACTGGTATAAGTATTTTAAGGTCACTTGTCTATATAAAAATGACACCTTATTCAACACATAACGCCATGCCATGTGCTTGGGTTATATCCACATCCATACCCATGTCATATTCCTCAAAGCAACTGTTTTCTTGTCTACATGTTGAAGAGCCATTACAGCCACAGCAGATTAAGTGTGCTTTGCCAGTGCCAGGTAGTGTTGGTAGTGCTGGCTGTTGAAAATATCTTTATTTGCCTGAGGCACTTAGCAATTTGTTGCAGTGAGATAGGGAAAGAGCGAGTGAGGATCAGGTGTCCCAGCCCAAAGCTCAAGCACATCGTGGAAAGTTTCCCACTCATTTTGGCAAGTTTTGGATCAAGTCCTAAGCAAGAAAAAATGCAATACTTCTACTCACTTTTCAGATTATTTGCAAATAAGGCTAGACAGAAAATCTTCTCTTTTTTGGTTTGGATTTTTTTTTCCCTGTTTCAAATGCCCTGCGTTGGCATTTATCTGCCTTCTTCCACATGTACTTGCTCATCCCGTGCTTAGCTCAGTGGGCTCATATGCGGTATGCCTCCACAGAAGCAAGACAACACCACCTCACAGAAGTAATTTTCAAATTAATGATATCTACAAAAGAAAAGAGAATCACATTCCACATTTGAAAATAATATTTTTTCTATTTTCTCAAAAAAATTCCACACACTTGTACTCACAAGACTACATTAAGTTTCTAGGTCACTAGACTCCTGACTATAAGATGATTATCTTGAATGGCATGTTTAAATGCCAATCATCTCTGTTCTCTTGCAGGAAACAACCAGTTCAAACATGTAATTCTTAACCCACTCTAGTACCTTGAAAGCTATTGTTTAACAAAAAGAAAGAAAGAGGTGTGGGCGAAAAGTTGTCAATCCGTTTCAAAACTTTTACTGTATTTGTGGGTAAGCAAAGTCCAAAAAGCATTAATACATGTGCTCAGAGAGATGAAAACTCATTGGGAACAAACTTTCTAGAACTAAGCAGCAAAAGACTCAAACAGGTGCTCTGTACCAGGGGCCAGAATGCAAATTTACTGCAAATTTATTACAAATTTTAGCCTTCAACTTCTGAACTTGCATATAGAAATGTCCGTACAGCTGTAACTGACTCCAGCACAGATGTCTTCAACAAGGTATAGCATTGGGAAAGGTCCTGAACAGCGTCCGGTACTGCTTACACTCAGCTGAGGAGTCCCTCACCTCTCCCTCAGAAGATACTAACTCTCCACAGGTATTAACTGACCAAGCCTGAAAATCCTACTGTGTTCCATTAACTCAAAGCCTTTCACTTTACCAGTGGGAAAAGTGAGATACAGTGCTATCAAGGGACTTCTCAGGGTCCTTCCGCAAATCTGTGACTATAAGGTACAATTCCCTTGTCTGTTGGGGAACATAACTCCTAAATAAGGCCATACCTGAACGCCATCTACAAGCACTTCACAACAGGATGTGAATGGCCCACTTCATACAAGGAAGACCACTTTTTCACACCGTGTTAATGAAGGTCATTAACTCACATGGACAAAAGGTGCTTTCTGGGTTTCTATCATTACCGCCACCACTACAGCGAAGTCTGTTCATGCTTCAATTCCAGAATGGCTGTCCCCACTGGAATTTCTGCAGATGGTCCATCTCCCATGCAAGACATCCAGGAAGATGATTTTAAAAATGTCCATGTGAAATGATGTTCATAATTTCAAAACTGCCCCAATTACACATGTTTGGAAGGAGACAATCAGGGGCTATGGTTAAAAAAATTACACTACTAAAAAGTTATTTTCCTTTCAACTATCTTATCAAGTTCGTTAATACCTTCTGCTGTTGGTGAAATGATCCCCCATTAACATTTCAATTTATTATTGCTGTTCCATTTATGAGACCACAAAAAATGGAAATGAGGCCTATAAATATGCTAAGAGTTAAAGTCAGGAATCGTAACAGTGTGTGCACTTTATGAGTAATGTTTCGGTACAGCTACCATTCAAAACAGCATGGAAGGATGGCTCTGCAGCATAAGCATCTGGCTTCACAAACAAAACCCCCCAAAAGCCCAAACAAAGAGCCACCACGATCCTGCAACTACAGGTTAAAATCTCAGCAGTCAACTCAGTCCTAACCACTGCTGCAGCAGACGGGTGAACTCCATGCAGTTAAAATGTCTTTGGAGAAGGACTTTCTCAGTGAAGGTCACTGGGACCGTTAAACTTCACAAAGCAAATTCTGCAGGAGGAAGGATTTGTCTCTGTGACCTTTGTTAAAAAATCTTCTCTCCATGCTAATGTCTACTTACTGCCACCACACCCAGCACTGGGGGGAATTAATTCTCTTGACAGTATCTCAGGTCCTCCAGGAAAAATGGCAGGCTATAAATAGAGAACTCCAGTCTTGGGAACCACATTAAGGTTCATTTGAAAAACATGTTTATTGCCCGGTAGCCTTTTAGATCCATCAGGCTCCCACGGTTCCTCTGCTGATCTTTTCTCCAACGAACACTGAATATCCTCCATGGGTCAAGAAACATCTTTAGGCAAATGGCATTACTGCAACTTGCATTTTCAATTATTAATATTTCACTTCTCATAAACTTTTTCAGAAAAGAAGGAAAGCAGCATCTTGTTCCCCTGGGAACAAAAACACAAAATGCAGTACCTCGCTGAGCCATGAAAGGAACAGTCCCTTCAGCACATGGATGTCATATCATGCTACCAACATTTTTGTTTCTGCATTTTATTTCTCTTTAGTAATTAAAAATGATCGATCCTACCCCATTTTCTGTGCATAGCTGATGGCTTATGCTAAATGAAATGTGTAGCCACACTTCCACTACCACTATCATCTCGCAAGGAACAAACTTATAATTATTACATTGATTTTATAATTTATTTTCCAGGAAGCTCAGATTTCATGGCAGTGACTGGCTTTGCGCTGAGGTCCCACTACTTCGGCGAAAAGAGAACACTGCAGTCCATGCTTCTTTTAAGCATTAACAGAAGAAATGATCTAAATTAGCCAGTTTGCCATGGCAGTAATAGCAGGTTTGAAAAAAGCCCAGGCACCTTCAGTAAGATGAAATAAAATGAAAACATAAAAAGCAAAGTATTTAATGAGAGCACAGGCTAGTTCAATCAATCTAGTTATTTGATAAGCAGACTTCCACTGTCAGCCTTTTATCATCTGTGAAAACGCATGATGGATCTTCTCTGTTTGCTTACAATTTCAAACCTTCCCCTTCTGATCAACATTAGCATTTTTGCTCCAGTGCCTCTAACAACATGGGTTGCTAGGAACCAGCCCAGGTTCCACCTTTCAGGGAGACTCACTGACAACCCAGGCATGGCTCAGTGGCACATACATAGGGCACACAGACTGGGTGGTTCGAGGCTGTTAAATGTTCTTCCTTTTCTGAGTTTGCCTAAAGGGAAGGAGAACGGCCCCTGCTGAGAGTGTACATACATAAAGCTGTAACAAACATTTCATTTTAGCTGCTCTGAAAGAGAATTAGTCTGTGCATTCTGCACTGCCAGTTCCTACTGCAGCTGCTCAAAAGAGGGGGCTTTGGAGGGTTATTAATTCCCATATCATTCTATGATTCTATGATATTAACAGTCAGCCTCCTCCTCATTACTGAAACATAGGATCCTGAGCGTGTTTCAGTCTTACTTTCCCACATCTCTTTCATATTTTCCATTATAAGAAGATAAAGTCATTATTTGGCTGAAAAGGACATCAATCCAACACAGGCTCACAATACTCTATCTAGCTTTCTGATTCAACTACACATTTTTTTTTGTGTGTGCAAAAAAAGCTTGTTCAAAAAAAAAAAGAAAGAAAGAAAAGAATTAAAAATGTATGGCAAGTTCCAGGGAAACCGCTGAAATGGCTACTGTGTGTGTGCATTGTTTGTGCTAAACCAGTTAGCAGCCACAGGAGGGAAAGACTCGGATACGATTTTTAAACTAGGCTAGTGAAAAACATTTCACTCTCCATCAGAGCTGATTTGAAAGGATTATTTCTCTGCTACACTTTGAGAGGGCAATGCTGCCAGATGTCATGAATCTAAAAGCACTTTATGCAAAACATAAGGCATCATATCAAATCATGTGTACCTCACATACTGCACAGCCTCCTTCTGTCCCTTTGCTGAGGTTTAGGTACTAAGATCAGGGGTACTACTGGAACAACCCCCAAAAGCTCCACAGAGATTTGGCTCTGCTTGAACTGGAGCAAAGCAGAAGTTATTCCATCAAAATCAGCTCTTTAACACTAAAGTTTAGGCCATTTATGCTGGCTAAGGATCTAACTCTACTATCTACAGATTGAAAGATGCTAAAAAAGGGCTATTTCTATACGCTTTTCCAAATATAAAACATGTGATTGAAACGTAGGCAGAGATTCATCTCACCCTACTTTATTCACCAGAAAGCTGGGCTAGGCTGGCCAGTGAGGTGCTTGGTACGTCACTGGGAGGAGATCAGCAGTCCCAAAGATCAGCTCTTGTCGCCTGTGGGAACCCCCTTCTGATGAGTCACTCTTGGGAGATGCTCATCTCCTTCCTCCATTACACAACAAAACTGGATTGTGATAGGTCGTCCCAATCAGCTGTAACAAAATAACCTGATAGTTATGCAAAACCCTGAACCACCTCCTTTTCTTCCCCAGCATTTTTGTGCCAGCAAGAACCCACTGACTTTTGCAAGGTTATTCAAACTCAGATCCATCTAGTCATAACACCCGCTCCAAAGTCATGTTCACCTGGACTGAAAGCTGCTGGGAGCACTGAATTCAATTGTCCTAACTTCTTCAGAAAAGGTGCCCAAAAGGTAAGAAGCTCACAGATCATCCTTTAATTTCAGCCTTTCATTTTTTTCATCCAGGTTTTGCCTCAACAACAAGCTCTCACAAGTTCAGTCTGACACAAGACAACTCTACCACAAAACAACTGAGAAATATAAATTGCTGTAAAAGCCCCTCACCACAGGATGAATTGCCCTGGATGTGGAGCAAAGATAGATATTGTTCACGCTTCACTGCATCACTTTCAGTGAATTTTGCTGAAGTTTTTGAGAGTTAATAAGCTGCCTGCCTCTCTTTCAGACTTTAACGGTGTCAAGGCTGTATACAGAGAGGCGTATGGAAACAGTATCTGATCTAAAGGTAGAAACAAAAGAGCTTATTTCCCCTTATCTGGTGAAGAATCCAGTAAGCCTCTTGGGCATGTAGTTGAAACCACAGTAAGGACAGTAAAACCCTACCTGGAATTGAAAGATCAGGAAGAAAGCAAGAAACAAGAGGAAAATGAGTTTTTAAATAGGGTAGACTTGACGAGAGCTTTAATCAAAGGCAATGCATGGTGTAGTTCCCTTAGCAGACACTCCAGCACTCACTAGCAGGAGATACTTAGATACTTAGAACAGGGACTGGAGACTGGGGTTGTTCCTGTTCTTGACTCAACTGGGGCTGCGTTTCCACCTTTGGGCACCTCTCTCTTCCTCACCTACAAAATACTGATGAACTCCTTATGAATAAAATTTAGTAGATGAGAGCTAAGCCTTACTAGTAATAGGAAGCCACATCCTCCATGTCTTCATGCAGGCAACACCCCAGGGAAATCAGTGTAGGATTTCCCAGCCAAAAGGTCAGAGGGCAGAGCCTAAAGCTGTGGGATAAAGCCCATATAAGGAAGAAGAGATGGCCAAGTGCTGTGCACTTCACATAACTCCGGAGTGGTGCAGAGTAATTCCCAAGTTATCATTGCACAGCAAAGCTGAGATATATTGCTCCTTTACAAACATAGACATTTCATCAGAGGACATCAAGACAAGTTTTGCCTTTGTTTTGGCCTTCATAACTAAAAAAGGCATCCCACAAAATAAACAAAATCCCTTCTTTCAGTATCTCCAAACGTGCTGCTTCCACCAGGAGCCAACCTCTGCAGCAGCTATCATTTTGCTCCAATCTGGTAAACGTCCTCTCCTCCTTTCCCCCTCCTCTCCCCTTTCCTACCTGGGGAATTCAGCTGCTTGCAGAAAAAAATGAAAACAGAAAAAAGGAATTAAAAAGTTGGCTTGCATGGCCCAGAAATAAGAACTAAAAAAAAGTGAAACCGTATGCCTTGCCCCCAGTGGCTCTGGGACTTGGAGCCAAACCAAGGCCATGAAAACAGAATATTGCTCTTTGTTAACCATAAATAAATAAATAAAGGACTACTCACTCTTGCCCTTCGGGATATGTTTTCTAAGGAGGAAGAAATTCCCTGCGGAGTTTATTATGTGTAGACGGGAAGCGTGCCTCTGAGGGAAAGGCAGTGGGGGCAGTTTTTCCCTTGGTGATTTCTTTCCCGCCTTTCTGTCAGTCCTTTATTCATTTTGCAAGTCACCCTCCCCTCCGTTCTGCAATAAGTGAAGCCACACAAAGGAACATGCAGGTAATTCAGCCACTCGGAACTGCACAGCATCTCCTTTCCTATATAAACGATCAGTGTGTGGCCTGGGTTTCATTTGCAACTGTAAATGAAACAGGCCTACAACTGTGTTCATAATCCTCCTTAATTGAATTTCTGTGACAAAACCCAGACAAAATTATTACCCTCAAGTTAACAGTTTGCGCGAAGTAGCCAAGGGTTCCTGGGAAGCTTTAAAACAAATGCAGAACAAAACTGGATACCACAAAGTGGTTATTTGGTGTTGGTACCATTTGTTTGAATGGGGGGAGGTTTCCCTGGAGGAACAAGGTCATTTTAATATGAGGGACAGCCTAGGAACTCAACAAAGGCCAAAAAAAAAAAGTGAGAATTAAATAAGCAGCGGAAGAGCTTGGATGTAAACCAGCACATGCTGCTCACACAACAGCTACTGGAAGGAGGTGTTGGGCTGTCCTGGCTTTTTGAAAGAGCAGCATCATTCACAACTTGGTGTGGCTAATTGAGAGAGCTTCACAAATACAGGAGGACTTGAAGCAACTGGTTAGGTTGTGTTGAAGTTCACACCCCGTTGAAAGGGGTATCTCCTTTAAAGCCCTCCATGTAATCGTTTCCTTCAACTCCATCACCAGTTATATGGTAAATACACAGTGCATTAATAATGATCTCAGGCTGCTGGTAAAATATCTAGACTTATTTTTAAAATGTGACACCCTCTGCTAAATAGAAGTGGAGATGCAAAAAGCTCACTGCCTTGAAGGGCACTCCCACTGCTTGCGGAAGACAAGAATTAAAGCCTTTCCTATTACCAAAATCTAGTGTTTGTTATTCTTCCAGATGATACAGATGTTTTCTTGAAGGATTGGGCAAAGCTGGTGTGGACAGACATGTCTGTTTGCAACAGATAATTTTGTGTGTCATATGCCACGTATTTGGACAGACACTATTTTACCCCAAAGTACCGTGTTTTCGTCATCTCTGTATCAGCTGGTAACTAAAGCAAACTAGCGAAGTTATTAGCGACCAAAGCAGACTCTTTATGCTTCAGTTTACACAGAGCTGATCAGAGTAGGGAAAACCATGACATCCCAAGGCGATGCCTGCCTGGGTTACGCCCCACATGCTCATAGAAGTTAATATCATTTGTAATTTAAGCAGAAGGCAAGGCTACGAGGGAATGGGGAGGGCTGAGGTAATGGAAAGAGAAATCCTGTAGTTACTCAGCGTGCGCCCATGTCCTGTGTGTCACCCAGCCCTCTCGCACGCAGAGTCGACAGAAATATAGGGGTAGAGGAGGCTGGTGGGGCCTCATATGAAAATTTCCTCCAGTTTAATTATTCAGAATGGAAGCAAAATATTGCTAGAAGTGATTGAATGAGCAACACTGTTCAGAGGCAGGCAGGCAGAGACCAGACCTCATTTCCACAGCCCTCAGCGTTGCTGCGGGACAATGTGCCCCTGTCCCCACCCTCACTTGCAAGGCAAAGCTGGTGTAATGAGGGACCTCAGAAGAGTTTCCAGGAGACATTTCCTCTCCCAGGGATGCAGTGGGGTAACAACTAGGTGCTACTGCCTTCCTCAACATCTCTGCTGCACCAAATGTTTCAGTGGTTGCATTAACACCTGGTTTTGAGAGATTGCTCGTTAGCCCTTCCGTCCTGTGCCACTTTAAATAACCTTTTAAGAACACCTTTTTATAGCTTGTGTGCTCTGCTTTTCCTCAGGCCACAAGTTAAATGCACTGAACAACACTAGGGGCAAAGTGAGACAGAAATAAATAGATGCATATACACCTGCCTACAACCCCCCTACATACACACATATGATCAGGGCCAGAGATCAATGTCTTCAGGAAAAGGCATGAGGGGATAGATTCATCACAGTGCTTTGTCACTGGTGGCAAAGGAAAGAAAATGGAACATTTAAAAGGGTGATGAAACGTTTCAAGAAATAGCAATGTATTTTTATGTACTTACAAAATCCATGGGCAATGACTTTTCTGGTGAATTGGTTTCATCTTATTTAACTAAAAACCTATTTGTAAAATCCAGACATATTCAAGCATAAGTTCAATTTCTTCACCAAAAGCCAATACACCATTTCAAAGAAGAAAATTAAGCAATACAAACCAGTTTCCATTAGTCTGAAAGCACAGCACTTGGTACAGGGAAGAGAAATGGAATGGAGTGCTTGACTTTTCTAAAACGCATTTTGGAAAAACCATGTTACTCATTTACCCCAAAACTGCAGCCCCCTGCTTCCCTGGCCCTGTGAAAATGGGTGAATATTTTGGCCCAATTACACAGTCATTTATAAATCAGCCTTCTGCTATCTTTCCCTGCACTTGTCACGTTCAACTTCTTCCCCCTTATTAGACCACTCTCCTCATTAAATAGTCCCTCTGTCTCACTTGCCAAAGAACTGCCAATGGGCCCCTCATTTTACAGAAGAATAGACCCAGCTTTACCAATGGGAAAGGGCCTCTAATGTACCGTGGACACAGCACAGTGAAGCATGGTAATTTGCCTGTGTTAATGATGCTACTTCACAATGATCAGGAAACAAAAATCTTTAATAGCTAAATGACACCCAGCCCTTCTGCAGCCTGTTGAATTCAAAAACAGTGGAAGAAAAAATCAATGTCCTTTGAGAGATGAGCTAAAAGGTGCTGAAACATTCTTTTTTTCTCTGAATTCCTAATCTGTGTGGAATCACTAGAATGGGTGATTTGGTGGTAGGAGCAGGACAGAAAAACCAAGTGTTTCAAAATGTTTTAGCGGCTTAAAAGCAAAGGATATTAGGGGAAAAAAATTAATGAATATATGTGTAAACAGTTTTGGACATACTATACACATGCATGATTCTCAACCCCCCAGTTCTTCTGCTCTGTGGGAGGGATTTTGTGCAAAATGTCACTGACAAGTGGGACTAAAGCATAATTACTTATTTTCTCCTTTTTAGGCAAAAAAGAGGAAGTCATTATTGTGGGAAGGACAGAGGGGCAGTCTACATATGCCACTGCTTATTTCTGAGGATGCTCCAATTCAGCAAAGCACTGAGCTCTTGAGTGCTAAATCAACCCCAAGAAATGCTTTCAACCTCAGTTCTCATCAGAAGCTTTTCACTTCTTACAGCTGGGTTCCCTAGGCTGCCTGGCTAGGCAAAACACTGATTGCTTTGGCCAGTCAAAGTCTGGTTGCTCCAAAAAGTCAATCTTCAAATACAGCACAGAAAGCTACTCCGTGGGAGCAATTCTGCACTCATATTTGGCCAAACATGGCAGGCAGAACTGCACTGACTTTGATGATATTATTTGGTGTGCACCAGAAGGAACCAAGGATCATAAGCAATCATATGGTGTATGTTTGGTAAACTTTTGGCACTTTTGAAAGGTTGGGGAATAGACTTAAATATAGGTTTATGAAAAAGATGAACCAAAATTTACAATATTGCTCATACAAGAAAAGGCTTCTCTGATATTTCCCAAGGGCAGTAGGAGTGATTTGTCAGAAGTTGGTCAGTTGCAGTTTTGTAGATTTTGTAGCCATCTGATTGGCACACTTCATGCATTCCTTGTCCAAAACTTTCTAGTACAGCTATGCAAAACAGAAGCAGGACTTGAATTTAAGAAGGCTGCAGGAAGGCAGAATTGCTGAGAAATTAGAACCAAGTCATTTCAATGCAGCACTTATCCAGGCATTCTTCAATTCACTATGTTCAACCTTTAACAAACCTTGAGGTAAGTCTCTATCACAATTAAGTGATAGCTTCTGCTGTAGAGTATTTGGGGCAGTTTCTTTTAAGATTATTCACTGTAGAGTTCATCAGTTGATTGTCTTATTGTCTTATGAAATTATGTGCTTACCACAAGAAAAGTTTGTCAACCCAGGCTGAAAATAAGCACCTACAGACTCTCTAAATACATTTTTACTCAATCTGGAGTAGCACTCAAGGAGAGTACTAAAATATTTGAGACAAATGTCACACACCATATGTTAAAAATTCCCCAAAATGTTGTATTCTTAAGCCTTTCTTTACTAATGTGCCTGCTTCAATTAAAACACTTGTTCTAAAAATCCCCCAAGATGCATGTTTCAATGGCTGGCTCAACATTTCATTTGCAGAAAATGTGGCTACAGCACTAGCCATGGGGCTTTGGGAGGGACATAAGCATATGAGCATTTTGATGTCCCTTAAAGACCAATGATTTACTGTGATTTTAAATCTTAACATTTTCTGAATGAATAATTTTGATACCTTTCATCTTGAGTTCTGTGTACCTTGCCAAGTTGAGACCATAATACTTACCAGCAATTTATCAGTAAAACCATGGATGAGGCTTCAGAGGCCTAATATTTGAGACCTGTCCAGGCAATCTCCCTCTGAAGTCAATGAGCCAAGAAAAGATTCCCAGCTGTGACCCAGCACCAAGTGCTTCTCCAGTGGGGCATTCAATCTCCCTCCCAGGCCTTGCTCAAAGGTGCTTGGCAGTGTGAAAAAGGCATATTGCCTTCCAGAGGCTGAAAGCAAAATAAACACTCATCCTGGGGACAAAATTCACTTCTGCAGTAAAACTGGCAGAGATGCTCTTCCGGACACTGCACTTCTCAAACTGGCCAGGGCATGAAACCAAGAGAGCTCTTACTGGTAGTAATGAATAGCCATTCCCTCATCCTGCCAAGCCAGCGCAGTACGGGCCCCTCCTTTGGGGCAGCAGAAGCAGTGGAAGCAACCACAGAGGCAGGGGACAGAGCAGGAAGACAGGCCACAGCCACCTTTTACTGAGGCCAGAGAGATCCCTGTGCTGCAAAGCCTTGAGCTGTTCAGTGAGCACATCAAGAATGGCCTCATGCCATGGCTATTCCCTCCTCTGCCCTTGTCTAAAGTAACAGCAATGCAACAAAGGCATGTGAACAGAAAGGCTGGAGGATAACACAGAGTTTCATCTCTTGGTGTCTCTTGATATCAGACTGCTAGTGTGAACACTACTGCTCATGTACAGGGTTGCTAAAACCGTTCAGTGTGGTGGAGTTGATACAAGGTAGTTGTCATAGCAGCTTAGGTAATATCCATAATTTTCCCTCTAGATTTTGCAAGATGAGTGCATAGGTGCAATCATTAGATTCGTTAATTCTAAAACAGTGGTATATCTTTTGCTTCCTACTTGCCAAGCAGATATAGCCACCAGGGTGTGTAGCTATTAAGTGCAAACCACAGTTCCTATCATCCTTTTTTTCTTCTTCACCTTCCTTTTACTGTGCATTTTCCTTGAGCACTTTCTCTTTTGATCTCCTTGAGAAAAATGGCCTCCTTTATTGATTAAATTACAAATTCCAATGGCGGGTGATTGAGTTATATGATAACACCTGACGAAAGCCATCAACTACAATTGAAATAAAAGGAAAAATTAGCACTCTCTTTATTACAAAAGGTTTGGATGTTGAGTAGCTGACTGAATTAAATGGAGATTGAGCAGACCTGAGAGAATTGATTAGGAAAAACAATGCAGAATTCAGAAAAGAGCTACCAAAATTAACAGCTCACTAATTCACCTCAGAAAAAGATGGGAAAATTTAAGGAAGAGAAGGAAATTGTATCTTTTTCAAGCATTCACATCTAGGAATAGCACAAAAGCTTGCCTCTGTGATAAGACTCCTTGGGTATCCAACTCTTGACACCAAGTTATCATAGGCCAACAAACACATGACCAGGGCAGCAGCCCCTCGGGTTCATTCATTCAGCTTCTAGTAGGCCTTTTTAATTAGAGATATCACAAGTAAAATAAGGTTCTTGGCCTTTGTTCTGTGCCTGGGAACCAACTGCATGACAGCTTTTGGTAATGTATCATTGCATTTTATTCACTGCTCATCTGTGCTAATGAGTTAATTTTTATTTTTGTCTGCAATACTGACAGATATCTTCAGCTTTCCTCCTGCAGAGTAAGCAACCATTGTTGGAGTTCTTAAATGAGACAAGAAGCTGATAAAGCAAAGTGTCTAAAATGGCACAATCCACTTTAGAACCGTGTCATCTTCCAGTCACTTCCTTGCAAGCTCGTTGCAAGGTAGATTCTAGCAAAGATGCGTTCAAGCAAATCTCTGGAAAGAGTGTAAACACAGCTGTTAAAGAAGGGTTGCAAACGTTACATTATTTACTTACAGCCTCTGCATTACTGAAGTGTCATATTCGAAGTCACGCTCCAGGGAAAATCCTTAGTAACCTGTGGAAACATCAGAAAAAGAGTTTTCAGTGGATATTTCTAATGACATCTTCTATCCAATGGGGAAGAGAATTTAACGTCATATTTTGACATTATTTTGGAAACAAAATGTAAAGAACATATTATTTAAGTTTAACCACAAAACAGTGTAAAAATTTTCCTTAATGCTCATCTGAAGGTTGCTTCAAAACTTGCTTCAGCTGCTACCTTTTTTCTTCATATTTTTGTGCAAAAATCCTAGCCTACAGATTTGCTAGCAGCAAATGTTTGTAGAAACAATACATATTTTAACACACTCAATCTAACTTAGAAATTGTGTAGCCCTGCCTGAACTTTTCACAATCCCGAATTCTTCATCCTCACAGAAGAGACAAGGAATCACTCTTGTTCCAGTTTCCAAGTGCACCAGTGAGAAATGTAGACTGTGAACACACATCTTATTCCTCACTGCAGCGTTCTGCTTGGGGACATTCTTGTCCCCACCACCCATCACCCTGCCTCATCATTCACCCCTGTCAGAGTTCATTGCAACCTCCATTCTGTCAGCAGAACTACTCACAAATGCAGCTGGGTTAGTAAAGACCTATTTAAACTGTTCAAGCCAATTCAGGAGCTGCAGCCAGATGAAGATGTGTGAACGCAGCCTACACTATTTGCCCCAGATCTCACAGCAAGGCTCGCAGGGCAGACAGCTAGCAGGCTAGCCATGAGCCCATATCCACCCTCTTTGAAATACCTAGGGTTCTGATCCCAAAGCAAAGCACAGAATGAACAAATCTGCTCAAGAAACCCACATCTCAAAGGTTATTTTCATTATTTTCACCCTTCTGTCTGATCCAAAACCCCCAATTCCACCACAACTTGATGAAAGTAAAGAGGCAAAAATTATAACAAATTATAACAAATTCTAGATTATTTTCTAATAATTTATCCTTTAATTTCATATTACAGCAGCACCCCAAAGCCTACCCTATGCCTGAACTCTTTGTGCTAAGCACTGTGCGGACATTGGCCATGGTAGTCTCTGCTCCCTGGAGCTTACCGGCAAGAGATCAAGGAGCTAAATGTGTAGGCAGGGAAAAGGCAGAGACAGCAAAAATCAGAGGATGCTTCTGCACAAAGGCTTGTGAGCACAAATCCCACTCAGCCAGCAAGAAATGATTCACTGTGAAGAGATTCTGACCCTGCTACCTATTATGCTCGACAGTCAATCTCACTGAAATATTTTATCTAGTTATTTACATGGCTTCCATTAGAGCAATGTCTGAGCATTCACAAACCAGATGGGTTTTTCCTTACCGCACTCCTGAGAAGGAGCATGTGCTGTTAACGCTGCATCATAGACAAGGAACGGAGATAGTAAAAAGACAAAATGCTTTTTCCAGGGAAACTAAAATCTGATCTGCTAAAATCCTATATCATGCCATAGGGCTCCCATGGGTTAAGGTGCTGCACACAGGGACAGACCATCAGACGTCAGCCGTAGGCAGACCCCTCACGACCCTGGTAATTATTCCTTGAACAATGGCTTCTAAATAATGTGACGGAAAAGGAAAAGGAAAAGGAAAAGGAAAAGGAAAAGGAAAAGGAAAAGGAAAAGGAAAAGGAAAAGGAAAAGGAAAATGGAAAGGGAGAGCAAAAAAAGGAAAATAAAAATAAAAAATAATAAAGAAAAAGTCATAATAAACGTAGCAACATCTGAAAAAAGCAAACTGCAGCAACAGAGGAACCAGTCACCCAGTTCACTGAGAGGACTGAAGCAATTGTTTTCTACAAGAAGCCTCATTCATCACATTTCCATAACCCAGAAAGTGCTCCCACAGTCCCTTCTTTCAACATTTTAAGACTAACATGCATACACACTCTCACATTTCCTTCCTTCTCCTATCAGTCTTCCCTTGTAGAAGAAATTGTAGAAAAGGGATGAAGATGTGAAAATTTCTGCAGCTGTTCTGCCAGGACTGAATCCTGAAGGTGGAAAACCCCAGGGAACCCAGGGGTGACAGGGCACCTGACAAAAGGACTCAGTCTTCACCACCAGTTGACTCTCACTCTTTAAAATTATAACATTGGAAATGCTTTCTTGGTGATATCCCAGGAGGCAGTTCAGAGCCCAGAGTACCAGGCTGTAAGAAAATAAGATGCATCTGTTAGCTCAGACCTCCAGGACTGGTAGTCTTTTCTAAAAAGTAAGCCACTAGTCAGCACAAATTCTCAGGTTTGACCACCAGAAGGATTTTTTGTCTGCAAATTGCCTAACTCTCTAAACATAATAGCTCCCTTCTGGCCAGAGAATAGAGGATTCCCTAAACTCACCTTTTGATGTGCAAGAAACTGAGCCTTCTCCTGAAATTACTTGTCAGATGTTTGAATTCCTTCTCAGCTTACAGCATGAAACCTTTCCTATCTCTCCATTAAAGCAGCAGATAGACAGATGGGATAGTTTTAATCTTGCAGGACTCTAGAAGTTTGTTTCACATTACTTTTAACAGGAACGGGATGGTCAGAGCTCCTGTTGAGGTTAAAAGAACCAGACCTGTAGAGTGTGCTCAGTCAAAGCCAGGAAAATCCCAAGCCTGGTAGTCCCTCTGTAGTGCCGCCATCAATTAAAAAGAAGCAGGATAATATAAGTAGCATAGTGTAATGGTCAAACTTCCCCTTCCACACACCCCTCCAAATCCATGCTGTCTCAGCCAAAAGGAGGGAATTCCCAAATTAAAAGAATAAACTGTCCATCCTGAGGCAAGGAGCCTGTGGGACTAGTGCAACAGCTCGCAGCCTCTGTGGAGCAGTAGAACGCAGGCATCCCGCTCTCCCCAAGGCTACGGTCACACCTCTGGGGCTGCCAGCTGAGCTCTGCTAAGTGGGATCTGCTGGCAGGCGCATGACTGCCACCTTGTCACTGACTGTTCCCCAGCCCCGGGCAAGCCATGTTGTCTTCCTCTGACCATGGACAAGAAGAGTATAAAAATGCTCAAAATCACTTGTGAAAAATCTCCAAGCACTGCTGATAAGAAGTGCAGTGACTGCCGTAGCAGAGGTGGAGCTGTACCAGAATTACCACAGGATCTGAATGTCTTCTCTTCATTAATGGGTTTTATCCTCTCTTCATCCCCAGTCTAAGGTGGGGAGGTGTTATTGCCCTTTTGCAAACTATAAAAAACCCAACACAGCAGATGGAGTAAACACCTCGCCCAAGGTCCCTCGGGACACTCACAACTACTCTGCGAACTGATCCCAAAATGCCACAAACCCAGTCTACTGCCCTTCCCTCCAGCCCAGCCTAATTCTCTGAATTTCATGATGATTCAAAGCTCTATTTAAAGCCCCTACAGCTATGGGTGTGTGCAAGGAATTAAGGCTGAGCCAAAAATTTTGAATTTAGCAGTTCTGGTTGGGATTCTTCTTGGTAATAGTGAAACACAGAGCTCTGGGGTTTTAACCTGAAACGGAAAAAAAGGCGGTATGTGTCATCTGGGTTGTGATTTAACTCTCAAAAAGATAGAGCAGCAATGCCAATGTCTTCTCCTTCCAAATTAACCTGTCTCCTGAACAGTTCAGTGGTGGCCACCCAGTCCAGCACAGCTTTCCCCAGCCTGCTGCTTGCTTACATAGCAAGGGCTGCTATGAAACAGGAAAAAATAGACACAGAACAGCTACTGAGATGTCTTGCAGTCTGCCAGTGTAAGGGAAGTGGCCAGGCACAGTTACACGTTGAAATGAAGGGCAGCCAGGATAGCTGACAAGGTTCAGAGACACACAGCCATGGTTTACTGCTCAAACCATGCTAAGCTCTTTAGGTAAGCTTTATTATTACAGATGGTATTGCTTGCCCTAGATCTGATGACCAAAATGGAGTTGCTCTCCATAATCCTTCAGAGGCTGCTTATAAATCAGAGAACACTTCACCTCTGGACACATGGCGCTAATAGATAATAATGTAAATGGACCAATGTTTTAACCTTAACAGGCATTTGCTTGAGTTATTGTAGACAAAAATGAGGTCAGGAACTCTGGTCACGAGCCTTAAGTTAGAAGAGCCTCAGTCTGGGGTTATCTGGACCCCCCTGGCCTGTATAGCACTGTGCAAATAGCTGACACGTAACAGCAACCTACAGGCTGGAGTTACAAAGGTGAGAGTGGGCTATACTGTTCCTACCCCGACACAGCTGCACCCCACAGGCACCAGTCACCTCTGCCTCCTGGACCCCATAAAAGTCATTATGTCTATTAAGAAACAGCAACAGCAGTAAGATGATCGCTGTGAAAATAATTTTGAAGGCATCGACCCCTAAACACGCACAGGAAATAAAATCTGCTTCTATATGAGCCTTTCCACTTTTCTCAGGCATCTGAGGGATGTCCTTTATAAAACATGAGATAAGAGCAGACTGGCTGTTCAGACTGCATATCTGTATGGTTCCTTAGATACCAACGAAAGCCCAAAGGCAGGTCTTGGCATCTCATCCCCTTCTTATAAACTCTTTCAGAAAGTTAGAGCTGACTTTGACATGAACATGATGAAAAATGAGGAGCTATCTCTGCCATTCTGGGGAACATGCCAAACCCTGTATTAACACCCCCCACCCTGTTAAAAACAAAACAAAGTAAAAAAAACAACAAAAACCAACCCTCCTGTTTGCTACTGATTAGGCAGGCGAATTAAAACTGATGAAGTGATTGGACAGGATCCAAAGCTGTTTATCTGCACATAAATCACAGACATGCTTTACTCAGCCAGTATGGATTTACTGAGCTAGGAGAAAGACCTCTTCTTCAGAATGCTGATTATTATAGCAATTAAAATATCAATGAAGCAAACATTTAGGGTAGAAAGCAGTTAGGGGCTCCTGGAGAAATCATTCCATTAAATATGAATTCAAAAAAATTTCTAAGTAAAAAAAAAAATAAAAGGAAGTTTTAATAGAGAGTTGGTTTGTTTCTTCTGGTTAAGTATATGATGTTAGAAAAATCAAATCCTAAAGGAGGACAGAAAGACGCAAATTAACTAGCTGGACATGCCAAAGGAGATTAAAAAGGAAGGCTGATACATATTTTATGATCACAAGGGAATAAAAAAAAAATTAAGAGAGATGTACTGTCAAACCAGACACAGTGTTAATAGCTAAAGTATATGGCAATAAGAACTGCTGTTCCCACAGCTACTAATGTAAACTGAAAATTGGGAGCAGGCTGCAGCAAAGTAAAATAAATCACACTTTTTTTTTTCCCATTAGAAAATATATGTAAAATAAATCCCTAACCCCAGCATTCACTTTCTGCATCCCAACCCCCCCAACAGCAAGACAAGGACTGTCATTTCAGCAACTTACAACTTCCAGGCAAGTGAGGCAAGTGACAATTTCTTACTATTAATCATAGCTAATTTATTTATGCAATTTTTCTACTTACTTATCAGAATCATTGGCCTGGAGATTATCTCCCCCTTCCCCTTTGAGTCCTGAGAAACTATTTAACATGGGAAGTGGCTAAGGGGGGCAAAGAGGGGAGAGTGTCATGTAGCCAAGTTACGCATCCCAGCTGGAATTCAGAATGATGTCTTGCAGTTCTGACTCCTTCAGCCAAGTTTCATACAGGAAGCACAAACGCGCCAAGGGCGCAGCAGAATACACTGGAGCCAATAAATAGCACTTGATTCCATTAACACACTCATGCTATGGATCCCATCACGAAACCCTTTGTCACCTTGCAACGTGTTTGCTCATGAGGTAGCCAATGACTTGCACAAGGGAAAGGTTCAGCAGCCAAGAGGATCCTCTGATGAACCCTTACAGATGCAGAGTGTGTATGTATGCGGGATGTGTGAATGCAGAGCCCTTCCAGAAGAGGCAAACACTGCTCATATACAAGGCTTACATGGAAATACCGGCCACAGAAGGTCATAGTGTCACCAATGAGGTAAAGGGCAAATTGCTGTGAGGAACATCACCAGCCCTGGGAAGACAACCCACTCTGGGCACAGAGGCTCCTCTCCAAGCCTGGGAGGGGTACGGCGGTACAAGAGAGGAGGCGGCGTCCCCATCAGTTCATGCAGTTTTCGCCCATACACAACAATCTGTTCCAGCTGTGCCACAGAACAGGGATTTGTCACCAAGCGACTGTCAGAAAGGGATCTTTCTAAGACCCTGGTGTTGTCTTCAGTGTTTTATTATTTATCTTTTTTTTCCCCGGTTACCCACAGCACACACGCACTGCTGAGCCTCCCCTGCTCAGCATGTCTCATGCACCAGTTCCCCCCCAACCTTACTACAACAAGACGATGGCTTCATGTTTAAATAAATCCCCTAGATGACCAGGAAAAAGTTTCTAAAATTCTTAATTAAAATTTTGTAATGTATGCATTACAAGACTGATGGTTACTTTAGAAAGGTATTAATAGCAAGAATAATTTCATCCAGCATAGAAATACCTCAATTTTTGTGCTGGAGTAAGAGATAACTTTTGAAGAAAGTAGTTGACAAATTACTTCACAAATTTGTCAACTGCCTTGGAGACACGAAGATGAAAGGCTTTATATAAATGTTGTATGATTTTTTTATGTATATATATAAAACACTTTTACTGGTTTGTTGATAAAAGCCTGAGCTACAAAGGAACTCTTTTTCCCCAGTTGAGAAAAGGCAAGCTGCTAGACAAATCAGTTCAATCTCTGCCTTTCAAACAATATAAAGCAGTATAACTTTCAGGAGCAACACCTCATCTGTTTTTTTTCCAGACTGCCTATCAGGAATCAAGCAGTAAGTAAACATTTGAAAAGTGTTCCTCTGAGAGCAAAGGTTTAGATTTGAGTCACAGGATCCATTGAAAAGAAAAATTGCTTCTGTGCATTGGGACAGTGCCTTCCCTTCTGAAAACTTTATAAAAAGAATAAATGGAGATAATCTTTTTACAAGGTATAGCCCATATGGAAATTCATTATTGCTTCCCTTTAAAAAAAAAGTCAAGATAGTTCAGAAAGTGAGAATGGGGTCACTGTTAAAAAAAAAAAAAGTGTGCAGAAGATTTCCTAACAACTATCTAACAACTAAAGCCAGTAAAAGTACGGTCAAAAAGCTCTATCATGATCTAAAGTGAGGCTCCTGTTGATGAGAACATGAGATAAACAAAAGAGGGAAAGACATAATAAATCCCTAAATCACCAGTAGTATTTAATGCAGAAGTGGGGTATATATATACCCAGAGATTGTTGATTAAATATTTTAAGGGTCCATTCTTCTCCTAGTACAAAACACTCGCTAGAGTAGCTTCAGGGCTGCTGCTCCCTGAAGACTGCATCACTGCTTGTTAGCCCCGCTCAGTCACTGCTGTGGAGGCACAGCTGAAAGGAATCATTGTTCCTGCTTTACAAAAGCAAAACTGAACCTCCAGAGAAGGTGAGTGATTTGCAAAGGATTTTGTGGCAAGCCAGTGGCACAGCTGAGGGAAGAGAGGAACCCCAGCTTACGGGCCAGTCCCTCCCAAACACTAGTCCCCATTGCTTGCAATGTTTCTACCGAGAACACCACAGAGTTAGGCACTATTGTCATTCCTGACTATTCCACACACAGCCATGACGATTAATTTAAGACTGTCACCAAAAGCATATGTATATATACATGGAACATCACAGAGGCAGGGCCCAGGATACTGCTTGAAGACAACATTTAGGTCTAGATTCTACTTTCAACAAGTGTGCATCTAAATAAACTCCTTCTGTGGATTTATACTGGAGATGAAACTTTGGTCCTAAAAGGCCTAAATTAAACTTACAGCTGCTTGGAAATAAGTTGTCCATTGTAGCTGACATTCATCCTGAATTCAGCTTGATTACATAGTGTAAGCGTGACAGGCACCTGAGGACAGAGCATAATCCCGCACCATATGCACGCTGCGATACCCAGACAAAGCAACGTAAGTCATGGAGCCAGATAGAGCACCCTGGGTGGTCGCACCAAGACACACACTTTTCTTTAACACTGATTAATTTAGGTGATTGGATGAGTCAAAGACTCAGAGGGAGCTTTAGTTCATTACTTTTTTTGTCTTCAGCTATACCAAGAAAACTTTTAAGGGACAGAGGATCTTTTTAGCATATTGTCATGATTCGCATTAGCATTGAAATTATGAGTATGAATATGAAAAGAATTGAAGAAATAACCGCAAATATCTTTAGTCAAAGAAAATGCCTTCCCTCCTCCAAAGAGTACAGCTCCTGAGCACCATTCTGGGCAATGAAGATCAGAGACGTTATGACTGAGCAAAGTTCACTCTGCAATTGTTTCTAACCCAGACCCAGGATGCAGTAAGTAGATCTGCCCAGGAAAGTCCCAACGCAACTCTTTCTGATAGCAAAGCTTGATTTGTCAACACTGATACATCCAGTCTTTTGGTTTCACCAGGTTTACCAAAAAAGAGGTGTGAGGGGACCAAGCTTGTATTGGTCTCTATCAGCACCCTGCACGGCTCCCTGTGGGCTCACACTGCAGGATGCCAGAGAAACAGTTAACAGGGACTGTGCTTTTACAGCACTCACAGCTCCAGGCCAGCAACCCCAAGCGTGCAGCAGCCATGCCACAAACCAAAGTACTTGAAGCCCAAGCAGATTTTAAGATTAAACTCACACGGCTTCTAGGATCCCCAATAAGAAGTCAAGCAGCTCTCACTAAGACAACATTCCTCAGCCTCTAGACTGCCCACAGCACAGGAGAGACTTGCCTGAGCAAGCTTCCAGAGCGTAAGGAGCACACAACTGTTCCTTTTTCTCTAGGGACAGTGGCACTCAGTCCCTCTGGCTGTTTATCTTTTTTTCAGCAGCAGGATTGGGCCATATGGTCCTGTCCTCCCTTGTCAGATAACCAAACCTATGCTCAGTATACCAACCTGCTAATGAACAGTGTATCTGGGATTTCTGGGACTTACTGAACACCTTTCTCTGCAAATGGCACCACCTGATCAATTCCTGATGACTCCCTTCACACCTCCTCTATTTCAGAGGACTCCGAGGCTGGGAGCTGCCTGCAGGACCAATACTACCACTTCCCCTGGAACAACTTTTGTGGATCCAGATATCTTTGCCAGACAGTCCAAAGGGAAATGAATTATCAGGGTGGAATCAAGTCAGTTATTCTGGCAAACTCTGTGTTTAGTCGATCATTCTACAAAACCAGAGAGAAACATTTTATATTTCTGTCAAAATAAGAAATCAGTTTTCCATAAGGAACTTAAAAATGCTTTTCTATTTTCCAAACAGAAGCTCCAGCCTTTCCAAAGTGGAAACTTTTCCTAGTTTCAGAGAGCACAAACTGGGCACAATCTGTAAATAGTATCTTCTTGTAATGCTACAGTGGACAAGCAATATTACAAAGCTAACCCCTTGCAATGCTATTTACTGAGTCTGAGATATATTCCAGTACCAAACAATTTCCATTTACCGTTCCCCTGCCCATACTGCATCACATGTACCTATACTGAGTGATTGTGAAGTAGCAGGTATATGTGTAACGATTAATTCTGGCTAAACACACCAAAAACATTATTTTGGATTTGAACTGGTATAACTAGGGCCTGAACGTGACCTACATTTTTAGTTAAACTCTGCTTCCCCCACCCACTAAACAGCATCTGCAGAAGTTGCATCAGTTCCCTGCACTGCAGCAGACACACATTTTTTATATCCAAATGATTACAGAAACCTACCTGTTTCACACACAGTCTGAAATATAAGGTCCTTGTTCCCAGTAAAGTCAAGGGAGAAAGCCCCACTGAGTCCAATGATAGCAGAGTTAAGAGAGTCCTGAGCCATTTGGAAAACCTTACATCTAACATCTGTCATTCTTTGCCTTGTCCAAAATCACAAATAGGCTGTGGCAGCCTCAGAAACAGAGGCCAAGTCTTCCACTCCCAGATTTGTGCTTTAACTACTTGACACATCCTCTCATCACTGGAGCAGGAGAAACAGAATGATCAGAGACCAAAACCCCTCACACTGGGCAATCTGAAAACATGTTTCAGCACAACAGAGACGTGTGTCATTCTGTCACTAACTCACCAGCCCAGAGGCCAAGTCCAAGACAAGTGTCCCAGCAGCAGTCCAAGGTCGGAGCCCCAGAAGGTAAACCCGTCAAGAATTAGTGACGTAAACACTCCTACTCAGAGGCAGTCCCACTGCAGTCTTCTCTGAACCCCCTGGACTCTGCAAACTTCCTTCTCTGGCATGCCTCTTTGGCCTTCTTCCTTCTTTTTTTCTCATAAGCTTGCTTGTGGATGAGTTATCTAAAAAAAAAATAAAAAGGCATTTTTTCCTTCATTAAAAAAGAAGTGTGCCTGCATTGTGCTGATACAATAATGATGTTATAAAGTCCTCTTTGAGGAAGGCGCTCTCTACTTCTGTCAGGTCCTTCCTCTTTCCTGAGTTATGTGACTAAGATCTTGGGAAAATAGCTCATAGCCTTCGTGGTCAGCATCACCTCCTCTTCTCCCTTCTCCCTCCTCAAAGCATTTTTGAAACAACTTAAATGATGCCTGGACTGAGCATCGAGTCTGATATAGTCATCATCTCTGAAGGCCCTACTTTTCATCCATCACTGACCAGGACACAGAATCCCTATTCAGTGTAAACGTGACTCAGTTTAATTTTTCCAAAGATCATTTGTTTACTTTCTGGTAGAGACTAATGAGTAAACATTATTTGGTAGGCTAGAATTTCACGAAGTCCAACTAAAATGAGGGCTCCAGATCACTAGATGCAGCATAAACATATGGTAAAAAGTTTGTAATCATCCCCAAGACTACAGAGGCATCCTGCGAGGCAGCCAGGAAAGGAACTGAAATCAACTTTCTGGGTCCCAGTGTAGAGTCTTAAACATAAAGCCATCTTTCCTCCATATCTCTGCTCTCAGAAAACACTTACTTTCTGAGTTTCTGCCTAGCAAGCAAATATCTAAAGCTAGCAGTTATCTATCTCCACTATCAACTCAGTTACAATTTTAATTGCAATCGGTTTCCTAAGTCGTCTTCTCTTCTCGTAATAATTTTTGCTGAAAATATACCTCCCACCGTTGCATGGGCTCCATTCTAATCAAGCTATGCTGTTCTCTCCACATGTTTGGCACTGCATTTAAAAATCAAAGTGCCAAATTCCTCTGTGAACTACTCAGATGCAGCACTTATATATGCCTATCAAATGCAGAGAGAAGCCAAACTTTGACCCTAAATAAGCTGATATATGAAAACACGACAGTGTTTCTTTGGCTAGAGGAAAAGAGAGATTACTTATAAAGCCTTTACTTAATTCTTTGTGGATGTATTACAAAACAAGCAATTATAAATCTCCGCAGATTGTTCTAAACAGTACAAGTAAACTTAACAAAATGAGATACACATGCCAACATCATAAATGCTTTTCCAAACAGAAATGTTAGGCACAGTTACAGCACTGCTTTGGGTCAGTCCAGTCCAGTAGGAATTAGAAGTGTTAAGAACATACAAAGTCAAGACCAGATTCAGAGCAGAACCCGGCTTTTTTCACCTATAAAGAAAATAAAGTTCAAAGAAAACCGAAGAAAGAGTGAACAAAACTTCAGAGATGTAATGAAATCCCTGAGCCTGCCCTACACACAGAGCTAATGACGGCTCTGTTAGCAAGCTGAAGAGGAACAGCGTAAAGGATGGAGAATCTGCCAGACACTGACAAGCTGAGATAAAATGAAGAGAAACAGTTATAAAGGAAGACTTGTTTTCCCTTCGTGATGAACTACTCTGTTCAACTACAGACCCAGAGCAGAGACAGGAATTAGTCTATGGTATCTGACCAAAAAAAACCCAGACTGACACCTACTTAAAGGAGGGAAGATATTTGAAATAAGTCCTTAGTCTAACAACACAGAAAAGAGTCTTCTCATCCCACAAAGCTTCTCTAGGGAAAGACCACCTGGTATCTGCACCCGAAGGACCAACTCAGTGCCCCAGCATAAAAGACTGAAGTTTAAATCTCCATACTGCCTAATTTAACCAGACCCTCTAACATTTGCCTTTCACTTCTCAGCCAAAAGTCTAAGCCACAAAGTTACTGGTTATTCAGAGAGATGTATATATCTGTATCTTAAGTAGTGACCTGCAGCTACTAGCGCATTCCCAGCCAACTCTGCTTTCTAATAACACGTGACACCAGCCTGCCTAAGCTGTATGAAATATCCCAACAAATTCTGAAACATCCATGCTTTCACCTTTTAACAACACAGAGGACTGTCTGCATGAAGGCATGTTTTAATGCTAATCACACAGCTTTCTGCAGCTCCGTACTTCCTTTGCTCAGTGCAAATACACACATTTGTGGGCATTAATAGGGGCATCTAGGACCATTATTCAGAGAAGGGAAGGCAAAGAGGAACCAACAGATCGTTTTCCATGACCTCCTACTGACAACTCAACTTCCCCAGTTACACAGCTGAGTCCAGTAAGTGATACATATTAGCTGATGAACACTGGTAATGTGCTATATAGGTCCAAAAAATATTCCCACGAAACACCCAGGGAGCATTACCTCTCCTAGGGTCCTGGAACAACTCTACTAGTATAAATGTTATGGGTTATTATTCACCAACTTCAATGACTCATATGAGGGATGGATTAAATCCGTGATTGTCATTCTCTGACCCCAGCCAAAAAGATTATTTATTTCAGAAAAATGGCTTGCACTTACTCGTGATAATTTCCATCTACTTTCCTCAGACTTTACAGCTTCTTTCTTTGACATTTACTGCTAGTGCAACCACTGCCATTGCTTTCACTGAACATCACAAACACTTTATTACTGATTTTCAGCTCATCTGCAAAGAGTAGAGATCTGAGAGCAACTGGGATGACAAGCCCTCTGAGCACCTTACAAACTTATGAATGGAACAGAAACTTAGAAACCAAGACTTAGAAACTCACAACTGGAATAAGGAGGTAGCAGCTAAGGTGGGTGGTATATCCCATAAGGGATATATAGAACCAAGACAAAACAGAATAGATTGCAAAAATGGAGTCATTTCTGCCGTAGATGAAAAATGTCCACACCACTAAACACGGCTACTCCTGCAAGCGTTTATGTGTTTGCATTGGGGAAAAAATCTTGACCAAGAACCAGGTTTCCATCTGAAACTTTCTAGTAGCTGGGAACTGATAACTTTCAATTTTTCCAATGAAAATCTCAAAGCTTAAAGAAAGATTTCTCTAAAAGCAATGTTTGTACAGGAATAAATTAATTTTCCAACCAGCTCTCCAACATACACACCTATAGTAGCATGTAAAAACCGATGCTAGTATTTAGGTTAACCTATTTCCTCGCAAAAAGCACACCACTTTACTTCTCTTTGGGACACCACCCATTTTCATCTCAGATAAATTATGGAATAAAATCTACTGTCTTCTCCACTTCCATTGCTGCTGGCAGAGACCAATGCCTTAAGATTTTTTTCTTTTTCAGTGTACAGTTAGATCCCTATAAGCTCTGCCCATCAGATTATTCCATTAACTTTCCAAATGACATGAGATCACAGTTTTACATTCACTTCCTGATCATTATCAAGGTCCTGGAAAAATTGCATTACATTTTGAGCAACTCAAATCCTTATGAGAATTCTGTTACTTAAACACAGTAATCATCATCTGTGTTGGACAATATGAGCCATTTCCATGCACCGAATGCTATCATTTCATTTCATTTTCAGACACTGCAAAACCCACCAGTTGGTGATCATCAGCTGTTAACTGGGATCCCTATGAAACCTCATTAATTAGGTACTTTGTGCCTGTCAATGTATTTAAAATAAAGAAATATCAACTGTATATCTGTGCCACAGAGAGATAAACATTTTTGTTAATCACTTGTCTTCATCATATTAGAATCACTGACTTAATTATCAGTATCGGTTCTTGCATTGTTCACTAATTCCAGTAAGTTTACACTGGAAATACATTGGGTTCACTTTTACTCAGACGTGAGGTTCTGGCAGTATGCATTTGCAGTCTTTTTTTCATAAAGCCTTCTTGGCAACACAGATACAAGGCTGTTTTCAGACACGCTCCTAAAAAGTGCTGTCGCAGGCAGGAGACTAAGAGCCTATTTGGAGCAGTGAGACCTGTAGGTGGTTAATTAAGATCAAACGTTGCATTACTAACAGCCATCCGGTCAGCTCTGCTTCAAGGAAACAGTGGAAGTGGAATACAAGAGTAGGATTTTGAACAGATACCTATGGGGTGTCCAGTTGTCTCTGCAACACAGAGAAGAGCTAAGTACCAAAGTCCCACACAACCCTAGGAAAAATCCCCACCAGCCTTTCTATAACACGGTTCTGACCAGACACAAATGCTGTCAGGCTGTAAATCTCAATGCAGTCTATAAATCTCAGCTCATACAACCACAGCTCACTTAACTTCTTGTTTCATGTTGTGAAGTCACAAAAAACCTGATTTCTTTCTTCACTGTTAGAGATGAAAGAAGGATTTTCAACATGTCCGATGCTACTGTAGTGCCTTTACTCAAATATGGATTATTAACAAAACTAATGGTCATGATGGACAAGGCTGACAAAGCACCGCTGGGCTCCCTGGTCAAAGCCACTGTATCAGGCAGGAAAGATTCAACTCCACACTTGCTGAATTTGGAAACTGGAATATTTCTACCTAGTTTGTCATAACTACCTCATTAAGCAAATGATTTCCCTTTCTGCCTGCCCTTAACCATCTAAAATTTAGCCTCATTTCCAATTTGAATCTGCCCTTTATTAAATTGAATTCATTGTGCTTTGTGTTACTACTTGTGTTATGTGTCATTTCCTTTTCCTGGTATTAAATGACCCTCAAGATGATCATCCTGCCACTAAACATTTCTTTAGATGAAATTGGATAAATTCATTCCCACTCTCAGATCTCCTTTAATGTTGTGGTCTTCCTTTGGAGACTGGTTTCTGAAGTTAAGAACATGATCTTGGTGTATGGTACTACAGGTGTGATCTTAGCAACAGCATAATAATGCATTTGTAAATTCTCCTATCCTGACAAAGCTGTTTTTCAGCCTTCAGGCATTATGAGTGATTTTGTTCTTCTCAAACACATCACACTAAAATGAGAGGTGTTTTGTTAACTTCCGTCAACAAATCCTTCTTTCCCTGACGGCTTTCATTTTGCATCACTCATACTCAGGATACATTTGCTGAAGGCTCTGGTTCAGACCAGACTCTCCCCTTGTGGCACCACAGACATCTATACATGGAATTACCTGCCATTAAAAATCCGTGGGGTCTCAGTGCCGTCCCAAGCCTCGTGAGAGTTGGCAACCAGGTTCACAGTGATGTGAGGCACTGGATCATGCTGCCAAACAGGGATGAAGTTAAGAACTCGTATGTTTTCCTGAATCTGAACCTTGAACTTTGGTGTATGGGATTTATTGTGGAGGTGGGCATTGTCCAACATCAGTAAGGTTAATGCAGTTGTGAGTTTCAATTGAATTGCCTCTCCCTTCATTTGTATATTTTTTTAACTCAGTTGTACTCTTTCATATGCGTACTACCTTCTCACTTTTCACATGCAATTTAACACAGTCATCTCCTCAGTTGTGATCTGTTCCTGTATGTCTTTCTCTGGATCTGGACCAAACCCCACCTTTTGTTATAGAAAACCGCTGGGTAACGATCCATTTTTCAATGCATCTGTGTGAGCAAACGCAGCAAATGCTGAGGAAAGCAGATTTTGAAGTGAATCAAGGAAGTAAATGAGTGCGGGAAGCGAAGCCCAAAAGCCGTTTTGGAAAGACATTTCTGAGCTACCTTAACAGGATCAGCCTGCCATATTTCAAAACAGCATCGATGGACAGAAGTAATAAAACTTGTCTGATCAGTTTAAGCACAGGCATCCCTCACAGTCGCCTTCTGCATGCGTGCACATGCAGTCACGCAAACACATACGCTTCTTCACCCGTAGGATCAAACTTCTTACATTTCTTCCACAACAAATTTGCAAATAGCTTATAATACAATCGGAGACCCACCTAGAAGACTGCCTTACAGTATGCACATTCTACCCTCTGAAGGTGCTCATTTCTGAGGTTTTTTTAAAACAAATATGTATATGGATATAAATAATCTGAACACCTAAATATATGTATGTATATCCACACAGACACTTATTTATCATTTTGGCCTCATATGCCCCCAGAGAGCAAAACACTCAGAAATTCTTCTTTCAGTGGGGCTGCGGCAGCATGGTGAAAATCTCTCTGCTCTTAATTAGTCAAAAGCTCTTAAACTCATGGAGATATTAACTGCCAGAAGTAGAAACCTATTGAATGTCAGAAATGTGCTTTAGATAAACAGCAGGGAATAAAGTACAAGATGGCCCAGTGTTACATGGCTTGACGAAGTTTTGTTTTCCCTGGATCAGCAGCAGAGCTTTTAGTGTTCCTCCTTTACTTTTAATGAAACTTTACCACAGAATCTGCCCTGTATCATGTCCTGGGATTCGTAAAAACAATGCAACAGCCTATATATTTTTCTGATTATATTTTCTAGAGCCAATTTTACACAGGACGTTTATAAGTCACTCACCAGAAAGCAGAAGAGAAGAACGATTTCCATCTCTCTACTAAAAAGCAAAAAGCCTCAAACCAAACAAAAAGTAAAAAGCAGCAACTCCCTTTCCTGCGTCGTACACAGCTGTGTGACACCAGCAGTAACTTTTATGATACCACATGCCCTGCTGAATGGTGTTTCACTCAGCTGATGCAGCTTTATTGGAAGGTTACTAAAGAGGCATGATCTTTGGCTAATAAAGGCTGAGTTTGTTATAAAGGAGATACATTTCAACTTGCAGGGAGAAGGAGGGGAGAGAAAAAGACAGGCAGGAGAAATGTCTCCTGAGGGCACTGTTGGCATGCCGTAATTTGCAAAGCAGGGATGAAGGGCCTTTTATGGGGTTTCACTACAACAGCACATGGGGCAGGCAGAGCCAGGACTTGCTCCAAAGCCCCCTGCAAGGTTCTTTTCCCAGAGCCACACGGCAAACACAAAGCTTGTTTCCCAGCTTGAGGATAACAGAAAGCAAAGTCCCAGCGCTCACCTGCTCCTATATTTGATCCTACTTATCACTTTGATGGACTGTGTTGCAATGAAAAAGAGGAGGTTGCCAGCTTGGGGGGACTTGCTTTCCCTCCAGGATGTGAAAGAAGGGAGGTCTCAGATGCAAACCACCTCTGACGCACGTACATGAGAGCGTGAGCTGTACTGTCCCTGAGAGACGGGGCTGGGCCACCACTGGCCACCAAAGAGCCTCTGTAGGAAAAAGGAATCCTCGCCTGCTTTTTCTACCACTGCTAAGAAAGCGGGAAGCAAAGTTTGTTTTTATTGAAGCAAGCCGCCTTTTCACATGTGCGCCCATTTCTGGATAGCCTAAGCCCGACAGCCTTCTTCCAGCCTCCCAGGAACACATTTCCAGCACACCCTGTCCCCAGACCCTCCCTCCCTCTATTCCCCACACACACACTCTCAAATCCCATCGAGGTAAACAAGTGATAAGACTTCAGGATTAGGTCTACTGACCTCAGAAGGAATTTTGCTCTCACAAGAATTAAGCCTGGAAGGATTTTGTCCTTACTGAGAGGCTTCTAAAGGTTTCCCATAGAAGAGCTTCAGGAAAATGACTTGTGGAATTTACATCCCGCTTTGCTCCCTCAGTCACTTTGGCAGCTTATCCTGGAGGGCACCGGAGCTGGCACTCAGACAAGCCATCAGCTCACAGCCTAACAAATTATTGATTCTCTCCTCACTTTGAAGCAGACAACAACAAACTCCTAAATGCACTGCATCCTTCAATATCTCCCTCTGGAGAAATACCCGTTTGTAACTTTGGCAGTAAGGGGGCATTTCCATCTCTCAAGCCATGATGGGTGGATGGAGCACCGCGCTTTATGTATTTTGTTCTTCTGCCTTCAACAAAGGATTGGTGACTAGGGGAGATATTTGCACAGAGCGTGACTTTCAAATCCACACTCAGGCGCAGCGAAACATATGTACAAACATTCAAGTGCACATATATAAAAATGATTGAATTTAGAATGCAGAAGGTGTCCAACAGAAAATGGGTTAAGAGCTTGTTTTCCCCAGTATGACATTATTAAGAGGCAAACACAGTTTTCCATGTGTCATGCACTTAATGAGCTCCAGATTGCAGGATACAAAAAGATCTTGACATTGGCTTGAAGAAACAAAATGTTCAAAATGATCTGGATACATTGAGGTACTTTGTCGTAAATGGCACACCAACACATTGAGTATCACCTTTGCAAAATCCCTGTTATTTCTCTGCAACTCACAGCAATGTGTACCAAGCTTTCTTGTTTTCCTCCTGTCTTCTCCACTGCCCACTCAGTGGGTTCCCCCTTGACCCACTGCTCTGGAGGGGCTGAGCCTTCTGCTACTGATGGTATCCCAACTCTGCAGCCCCCAAATGCTGAAACCAGCGTGCAGCAGCCAAAAAGTGCTGGGGACTCATCACTAGACTCATGTTAAGAGCGTCATGAGGAGCAGCATCTACTCCTAGCTCTCTGCTTGTAGTCATGGGAGCAGTTCTCCTTCGCGTCAAGGGCTACAAATGAGGACATTCGACAGAGTCCATCATAGGCTGCCTCATTGGGGTATACGGGACAGACCCAGGAGCTGAACCCAGGAGCTGCAGCTCACAGTCTTTCATTACATCTCATATGCAATGCCTGCCACTGCCTTGCGCCGTCTCACATTAGGACTACAATGGGTCCCTTGGGCAATTTCTGCCTACTCCCGGCTTAGAATACAGATAAATCCAGCAGCCCATCTATTGTACACTGAAATGCTTCCTCTGCACCTGAAATCAATACAGTTTTCATGCAAATTTTTACTTCATGTGCTGCACCAGTTCTAAACATTCATTCAGTCGACACATCTAAACAGTTCTGAAGACGATATTATGGCTTATCAGGTCAATCATCTATAATTTCATGTCTCCCTGAAGACATATTTATAAACAGCACTATAGACATTGTTAAGGTTATTGTGTGAAACACTTATACCATTTCTAGGTGTATTTTTTGCAAATGCTAATTTTAACAGAAACATTAAACAGCAACAAAAAATTACTTTTTGCTTCAGCCACTCCTTTTCTGTTTAAGATTGATATAACAGAGATTTCAAATGTGCAAGAAATACTCTGCACCACAAATACTTTTCATTGTCCCTGTGTATTGCAGTATGTCCCAATTTCAAGAGTCTGCTTCGCCTTAGATAACGTTGCCAAGTTACTAAAAAAAACCCTCAGCTATGGGCTGTTTGCATCCCAGGGTCATAATAATGTATCCTGGTGACACTGAAACATCAAAATGTAAACAATAAAGAGACAGAAGGACATTGACCCAAGTGGCTAAGTCTAAAAACTGCAATTCCAAAGCAATGCGGTATTTAGACCATTGGATACATCACCAGTATAGGTACTTGCAGAACTAGGTGCCAATTTTAGCATTTCTCAGATGAATTTGCAAACTGAGTTCACATGTTGGGCTCACTGCAGAACAGAGACCTCGAACAGATGCAGATTCATATACACTGAAGAAGCTGAAATAATCACTCCTAGCCCCAAGGCAGAGAAATAGGAGAACATTTGTTTTCAATATGTAAATTGACTAACGCTACAGGATAGCTCGTCATTAATACAAACATATATAATAACAGGCAGAAGACAGCACTGAGACAGACATCTATCCTGGCTGGATGGTTTTGCAGCCTTAAAATACACTGGATACAAATCAAATATGAGCCACCATTAGCTGCAGCAACATATTAGGTGATGGACTGACAGGTAGATCATGTGTATCTTTTATTAGGCTAATATATAAGCTGTTACACATGAGCCTTCAGGCCAAAAAAGTCTTCTGGACGCTGGCGGCAGAAAGAACATTTCTGGCCCGAAAGTATCTCACTGTTTCGAGCCAACACAAAGCCTCCACCTCTGTCCATTTTATCTCAAGCAGTTGAAAATATTTTTTGCAGCCTGTTTGTGACAAACAGTCACAATGACAACTTGCACAAACCCAGCAGGCCCAACAGAAAAGTCCTTACCGCTTAAGTGCTCTGTTTGCTTTTTGCACTGTCTCTGTCCATCCAGGATATTTATAGAGCACAATCACTGGGACGTTCACAGCCCAATCATGGTGACTTGGCAAGTTTCACAAGCAGCACAGTCACGAGAGGAGTAATTCTCTGTGAAAACACACAAATACTTTCACCTGTCACTAGTACTTGGGTGTCCCTGCAACTGATCATTGCAAATCTCTTGGGATTACAGCGCAATTTAGGAAAGGAAAAATACTGCTGTCAAGGTGTTTCTCAGAGACAGACAAATGGGGATTTGGCCAGGAGTGACTCCCATGTCTCTTTTGATCATGTTTCCATACAAACATAAGTGCCACTTAGCAGTGACTTGCACAAGGTGTTCCCAAACTGAACGCCTGAAGGGGTGTTGGCTGAGTTAAAAAGCTGGACTCTGAAATCAGGGACTGCAATAATTCGGACCCTGCCTAGACAATCATAGAACTCAAAAAGAGAAACAAATTTATTGTTGTTCACATAATATCAAGAAACACGTGAAGCACAGAGAGTTTAAGCGGATCAGAAGCTTAACTGGGATCTCTTGCATTTGCAAAACACCTTCTGCACAGGATTTTTCAAGTCTCCAGGAAGCGCATGAATACCAACACAGGGTTTACAGCAGCACTAAGACTGAAGCGGTCAGAAAATCTTTGGGAGCTTTTTTCCTTGAGCCACAACAATTTGGGAAATCATAACAGTTCTGCTGAAATTGTGTCTGAAAGGAAAAAAAAGGAAGAAAACTGGACAAGTTCTGAAAATGGGAAAATCAGACTGAAAACTTTGAGAAGCATAAAATATTCTGAAATAAGGTTTTGCTTCAGCATGTTCTGTATTATGTATCTGAAGATAAACATTTCTTAAAAAAGAGCTTTTCTGCTAACCCCAAACAAAGCCTTTTTCCCCCTCAGAATTTCCTTTCCAGTTTTGAAGTTTTCTGGTTTTGTTCCGACTCAGAATAAGTGAAAACACTAAAATCCTACATAAAACATAGCTTTTGTCCATCTCGCAGCTTACACCTGAAACTCCATTTCTCTCTATAGGGACAACATACCCAAGCACTTCACAAAAAACCCTGTGTTCTGCACCTCTTGGTATTATTAGGCATCTAAATATTTTTTTTAAATGTACACTCAGCTGGTTAGCAAGAAATTAAGCCAGGTAGCCCTAAAGCGTACACCAAACTGCATTTCCAGACAAGTCAGTTAGAAACATAAGGCTATGAATAATCTGAGCACAACTCTCCCCAAGAAAAGGAAAAATAATAAAGGCAAAGGGGAGAAGGGAGGAATTCAAACAAGCAGCATCCCTATGATAACGACAGTGCTGGAGCATCGCTGTAGTGTAGCTGGGCTGTGGCAAGCGATAACATTTTTTTCCCCAGAGGAACCTTTAGGTTTATGACAAATCAGGGATGATGCTCAACAGCTATTTGATGAGCTCCGCAACAGCTGCTGAGGTCTGCGTGCCACTGCAACACAGCTGGAAATGCACAGTGCCGCAGCATTAACTGGATAATAACTCAGGGCTTGCCAAGCACTGAGTATCACTAACTTTTTCTGATGAGTTATTTGTGTCCATAATCAGCTGTGAAACTCTTTAGGAAAGATGTTCTGTGAAAAGGAGGATTTATCTGAAAAGGAACACACCGTCGTTAATAAAGTTGTCTGGCCTCAAAGCCTAAACAAATCAGACTCAAAACGCATGGTGCAGTCTTAAAGCAGTTAAATGTTTTCCCAGTGACAGAAATGTAAGAGAAAAAAAAAGGCAAATAAATAAACTGGTGAACCTTTGTCTATCAGAAAGGATGATTTGCTGGGGGAGCAGAAGAACTACCATGCACCCATCACAGTATGATCAGGGATGAAAAATTTTACATTATTGGAGAGCCATTTTTGACTTGGAAAAAAATCCTAATAGTGCAATCACGTACACTTTGATTGTAAGACATCATCTGCTCTGAGGAAAGGCTGGCACCAGCTCTCCCAGTGAGCAGGACCCAGGGAACAAATCGTGGCACAGGCAGTTCCAGTACATCCAGACCTGCCAGAGAAAAGCTATATCCACTTCACTGCAAGAAACGTTGAACATCAGGCTGTGTGCAGCCACCCTACAGGGAAAACAGAACCAAGAACCAAGGTTGTTGGTTCTGGTTGGGCAGAACCAAGCTTGTTGCTTCTCCTTGCTCTGTCATGCTGAAATGAGTCGGAGTAGGAGGAAATAGCTGGCTGAATATGAGCCAGCAGTGTGCCCAGGTGGCCAAGAAGGCCAACAGAATCCTGGCTTAGATGAGCTATAGTGTGGCCAGCAGGACTAGGGAAGTGATTGTCCCCATGTACTCGGCACTGGTGAGGCTGAACCTCAAATACTGTGTTCAATTTTGGGCCCCTCACTACAAGAAAGACATTGAGGTGCTGGAGTGAGTCCAAAGAAGGGCAACGAAGCTGGTGAAGGGTCTGGAGCACAAGTCTGATGAGGAGCGGCTGAGGGAACTGGGGTTGTTTAGTTTGGAGAAAAGGAGGCTGAGGGGAGACCTTACTGCTCTCTGGAACTACCTGAAAGGAGGTTGTAACAAGGCAGGTGTTGGTCTCTTCTCCCAAGTAACAAATGATAGGATGAGAGGAAACAGCCTCAAGTTGTGCCAGGGGAGGTTTAGATTGGATATCAGGAAAAATTTCTTCACTGAAAGGGTTGTCAAACATTGGACCAGGCTGCCCAGGGAAGTGGTGGAGTCATCCCTGGAGGTATTTAAGGGATGTGTAGATGTGGTGCTTAGGAACATGGTTTAGTGGTGGACTTGGCATTTCTAAGTTAACGGTTGGACTCGATGATCTTAAAGGTCCTTTCCAACCAAAACGATTCTGTGATCCTATGAAATATCGCATAGGGCACAGTGGGGGACTAGACTTTACTCCCCCTTGCACAGGGACAGGTCAGACCAACCTAACTCTTCTAGTTTGGCTTTTTTGTGTATAGTACAAGAATGTCCCTGGCACAGCGCTCAGCCAAAAGATCTCTCCTGTCATTGACTGATTGCTCTGGCCAGTTATGGGAGCGTCTCTCAGCTGGTGGTGGAGCAGCATCACAGTTGTCATCACCATTTCTGGAACCAGGATGCTCCGCAGCTGCTATGTTCTTGGTGAGCCCATGAATCACTGCTCACAAAGAGGCAACAAGGGAGGGTATGGCAGGTGAGGGCGATCTGTGGAAGGAAGGCAGGGGGCACATTCCTGTCTTTGCTTAAATAAATGAAACATCAGCCCTCAGTCCAGATTTAGTCATTCACACGCTGCCACACTGACCAGTCTTTTCCTGTCCCACACATACCAAAGGCATCTGCCTTAAAGAATGTAAATTAAATAAGAATCATTGCCTTCTCCTTCATTATACTAATGCCTAGAGCATGAAAAGCAGGGAAAACAACCCAGCAGAATCTTACTCTGATTTACATCAAATGCCACTTGTATTTTTCACTGGCTGCCTGAGGGGGAGGGAATCCACAGAATGAATATGGGGGGTCTTTATCGTCACCAAAGGAACAGAAGCACAAGAAAAGAGCAGATGGGAGAGGATGAAAAGAGAGAAAGAAAGTATTTCAGAGAAGTGAGTTTATAGCTGTTGTTTCTTGGGCATTTCACAGGTTCACACTGAACATGTCTGTTGAGGAAGGAGAGGAGGTTTCTACAGCCTACAGCAAAGCCTGTGATTTTCTTCCAGGAGTTTCTACTGCTCCACAGCAGAGTCCTGCACACTGCTCCATAACAGCCTTTTAGGCACAATGATGGGAAGATGTTCCTTTTAGCAGCACTGATTTTGCCAGCATTAGGGGAAAAGGACTCATTTTAATGTATCTCAGCATGTTTGACATGCCTCGTCCTTTACTGAGGGAAGGGACAAGGCCCACACAGACCACAAAGACAAAGGCAGGGCATCCCCTGTAGACTCCTGCACATATAGTTATGTCAGTGAGCGACTGCAAGGAGCCTGTTGGTGTAGAAGACCCCCCAGCAGGAGCTACAATGCTGAGAAGAGCTGTGTTGGCTGTATTCTCCGTGGACAACCTGGTAATGACTGCACAGAGCACAAACTCCTGTTACTCTCTTCACATGACAGCCTGGACATGCCACACTGAACTCACATGGAGAAGGCAGCAATCAAGCAGAACAAAACAACATCCAGGCTGGTTGTATGGTCTCCCCACGCAGTCTCAGTGGTAATTGGGCCTTTTATTTCCTTGCACATTAAGACCGATCAGGCGAAACCATCATTTTCAACTCTCAGTTTTATCCCAAGTCTTTCACTGGCCGGTCATTTCTTTAAAGTGCTGGTTCCTATAGTTATAGAAAAAATCAGTGCTGCTCCTGGTTCCTAAGGAAATGAGAGCCAACATACAGTCTGGCTGTCTCTTCTTCCTAAGAACTTGAGAACTCATGGACCAGTTTTAATTGAGAACAGAGAAAAGTGGAGGTTTCCGGGATAAGTAGGTTCTTACAAACTTCATGAACATGAGCCTTGGAGAGGACATAGATCTAGCAGCTCCAGGAAAGGCTGAAATGTGAACTCGTGCCTTATTAAACTAAACCACATAGGAAATAGCCTTATATATGAGACCTAACTGCATTCATCAGGGTTCACAAGCAACCACAAGACCCAAATCTGCAGGAAACCAGGCTGAACTTCTTCCAATGTTCATTTGGAACTAAAGATTGAGGCAGAAGACTGAAAATCCAAACAATAAAAGATTAGCCTCCACCCCCATAAAATATATAAGTCAAAACAAAAAGAACCTCTAGTCACTTCTTCAGTTTTCAGGCTATATAAGACAAATCAAACCTCTCCAGGCCTGATCTCACAAGATCTGAAAACCAGTCTGGCAATATGACACTTAGTTCAATGTCTGCAGCTTAACTGTAATTAAAACACGAGACATAAGAGTCCAAACCAGGGTAGACACAGCTCTGCCTAGGCTACAGAAAGCAAAGCCAAAAAAAAACCAAATCAGCCAATTTAATTTCAGAGAAACTCCCTTCCCCTAACACAAGGTTTAAAAAGCATTTGTTTCTAAGGGTCATTAAATTAATAATCACGAAAAACAATGATTTTCCCAAAAGCTATTTCACTTCCCATCATTAATTCAGCTTCTTTGAACTGCTGAAGAGATGTGGATAGGAATGGCAAACCTCGCATGTCCTACATGTGCCACATGAAGATGGTGCTATTGTAGAGCACTACAGCACCCTCCGTCCCCTCACTAAATCTGCCTCGGGGACAAATCCATCCCATACTGTTGGGATTCAGCCAGAACCACCACTGCAGACCACAACAGTGATAATGCTGGCATTTCTGGTACTGCGTTAACTAACATGGTTTAAGATGCTGGTATTTCAGGCTTCCTGAGCAGATCTATCATTTGGCTCCCATTTACCCTGTCACTGATGGAGGAGACACCCGCAGGGAATTAGAGCTCTGAAAATATCTCCATGCAGACAGGGCCAGCGAGGCCTCCTCCTCATGGTGATTTACTTCACTGCAGCAATGAAAATTCCTGTCTGGAACCAAGTGCCTGACTGCAAACTTACCACAGCTCCAGGGCTAGCAGAGTCAAAAGGTCACAGTATTTATTTGTTGCTCTTCCAAGATCACTTTCCCATGAACTTGATGGATTCTCAAATGCCTTCTATTGCACAGAAGACTCTGATTAATCTAAGTCTTGGTTCAGTTTGGGACCAGGAGTGTTTTCTTTGAAAAACTCATTCTTAAATTCACTCCTCATATTCTTAGCAGTTTTAAAAGTGAACAATTAGTTTTAAACTAAAATATATAAAGGTCTTCTTTTTCTAAGCAAGTATAATGACTGCAGAAAATAAATTATTCTAGTTCTTAATATAATACTTTGCCCAGCAGAAGAAGAATTCCATGCCCAGGATCTTCAGCCGTTCTCTTTTTCCCTTCTCTGTGTTAAGACATGGAAGAAGTCAGTCCTGCTCCCAGCCCTGATACCGACCTTTTGTGCTATTGCATGTAAAGCTTGAATTTCATGTGTGTTTTCTCAGCTAATAAAAGAGCTTCTCTCTGTCTCTGAAGTATGGTCTTATTTAATTTTTATGTAATATAATAGAACATGGTGATTTTATACAGTCTCTCATAACTTTCTCTTCTTCATAAAGCCACAGTTGCTGGAGCCATTTTGTTACATGAAATTCTCATTACACCAAAAAGAAAAAAAAAAGGTTTAGTGGTCAGGGTAAGAAAGTGGAGATTGCAAAGGTGAATACTATAGGTTCAAAAACCAGATGAGCCCTAGCTAATCATGTTACAGCAGTTTAAGGCATCACCATCCCCAGATGTCTGCCTCAACCATTTGCCAGAAGTTACCACTGCTTGAAGCAATGGGCAGAGCAGAACATGTGTATACACTTAAGCACAACAGCTTACAGCCAGAGAGCTCAGTTCATGCCCATCACCCTCGCTGGTTTGAGCTAAAAGATGGGTTTCGCACAGGAGCTGCAGGCAGCACAGGCTTATCTGCCCCTCTGCCTATTCTGCTGTGAAACAGGAGCCCCAATAGACAGGGCAGGGCAGACAGCTGGGGCCACTTCTCCAGCCCCAGGTTCATCAGCCCTCATTTTGGACCCCAGCATTTGAAGCAAGCTGTTTTGGAAGCAGTAATTCTAATGCCGCCACAAGATCCAGGTTGGGTGTCCCTCCCCACCTGGCCACCCCTGTAACCCCAGTTCTCTTACGTGCCCTGTAATCCCACCCTGGCATTCCAACATCTCTCTTCCAAATCTCCTGACATCCCCACATCACAAACTCTCTCCCACACCCCAGCCAGGACCCTCACTTTCTCCCCATATACCCTCTCTAGTGGCTGGACGTTTGCCGAGCTGAATGCTGCCCATCTGCCGCGCTGACAGTCCAGCCAGCGGTCAGCCACTGCGGGCCTGAGGTGACTGCTTCTCCATGGAGGCATTGATTTGGCTCGCTGTCCTCCACCCATCCACAGTATCTTCATTTGCCAGTGGCAGTAATGCTTTTTGTCCCTTTTCGTGGGAAACTCTGTGCATCAGGAACCCTGGACAGCAATGACACAGCTTGTCTCCAATTGCTCTGCTAAATGAGCAAGGGGAGACGGATGTTTGCTACACACAACCTAGCTGCAGTTCAAACTCACGGCCTTTGGGTTTTACCCCCTCCAAATACAACACTTAACTTCTAGTCCTGAGATTGCTTTTCCACCCTGAACGTGCATCAAGATTAATAAGGCATGAGGTTTTATATGCTAAAATGGGCACATTCCCAGTGGGAAAACAGCCGTCCTATAAGTCTCAAGCCTGGCAGGAAACTCCAGCTTTCCAAGAGCCCGGAGTTATGTGGGACAAGCTAAATGATGCTACTCAGCAACTGTTTCCCAGAGAAATACAGCGACGGCCATGACAAGGCCAACAAAGACTAAAAATATCCCAGAGTTTAGCCCACGCTCTACGTACTGTTTCATTTAACATGACACAATTAAGGCTTTTTGTACACACAGCAACATATTAAGCGCAACACCATCACACAACCGGGAACAGCGATGCCCAAGAGACACAAAGACAAGGGGATAGCGGTGCTGTTCAGCGCAGAAGACAGACCAGAGTCTCAGGGATAAGAGCAAATCGAGAGGAATACCTCGGAAAGAAAAGGTCTGCTCAAGGGGTGATGGGAAGCTGGAGCAAAAATTCATCTGTTCAGCCGGGTCCCAGGAATTTAGTGAATGTAGCTGCCTCCAACATTAAAATTTCTCTCGAGTTATGTCTACAAATCATACTTATTTGAGACTGCAAAGCATCTGTTTAAAGCAAGATCTAATTTGAGACATTTTTCCCTTTGATAAGATGACGGCATCAAATTCCAAAGTGCTAAAAAACAGACAAAAATCAAGAGCTGAGATGCTGCAAGATTTGACATTTTTCATGTAGCAGCAAGCCAGTCTGGCACTCTCTCATGGATCCCAGCGTGCTGTTACTATGTGAAGCTCTAATGCCATTGATAATAGTTAAAGGATGGCAGTTATGTTTCAGGAGACAAAAAAAAAAAACAAAAAAACAAACACAAACTTGAAGTGCCTTTAAATAAACATTATTGAAACCTCTCCTTTTGGTCCTTGAATTCCCGTCGGGTAGACACCATACCCTTCACGTAACCCCTGGCTGCTGATTAATGAAACTCGGCAAAGGGTAGCAAAGCCATGCCAAAGGCAGCACAAAATCCCAAGTTTCTACAAATCCCAGAGGTGAAAATGCACAGACAAGAACAGCACCCCCCCCAATAATTTCCTGACATCACTTAGCCACAAGTTTGAGATAAGAGCGCTCAAATCATCTCTGCTTTTCCCTCTGTGTTCCTGACAATGGCTCCACGTTCAAAGCAATCACAGCCATCTCCTGTGTACAATTACTGCCCTTTTACAGTCTCACCTTGTCTAACTTCCCACTAGGACCACAGCTCTAGTCAGACACTACGTGCATTTGCAGTAACTTTTCATGTAGTTGCCTGGATTTCTGGCTTCTGTAGGAAACCTGCTGTCTGCAAAGTTAACAGGCATGAAAACATTGGATATGATTCTCAGGTAAGCTAAAACTGAGCTTTTTGGATCATTAGTGTTCATAGCACCTAATCATGCTACTGCTAGAATAACTAACCCTTTACGTTCTGCAGATACTGACTTGAGCTGCCAAAGCCGAACATCCAGACTTGCTGGGTGTTCATGTTCTACATCACATCTCAGTTCTTGTGCTTTGTTTAATTTCTGATTAAAAAGTAATAATCCACATGACATGTGATCAGAGAAGCTATGCTCTGGATGGCTCCCAAACCAAAGCAGCGTCCCTCCCAGAGCCCAGACACCTCTCAGCAGTGAAATCCAAAGGACAATATACAGCAAGCAGCAGCATCCCGGCTTCTTGCCTACAAACGAGCAGCTTGGGACCGCTGGCGCACAGACAGGTCAGAGCAACACACTGCAGCAACAATCAGAAATACCCAAGGTGACCTTAAACAGGCTAGCTCAGGTCCCAGGTCTCTCCCAGAACAAGGAGGAACGCTTGTTCAGCCACAGCACTGCAGTGCTCGAGATACCCCCAACATACCCTACGCAGCAGAGGAGAGAGGCAAGCCAGTGTCGGGGAGGGAGCGTAACACGCTGCCTGCAGCCGAGGGCAGAGCTAGCCCTGGTTTGCTGCTGCACTGTGGCGGTGTCTCCAGAGAGGCAAAGCCCAGGAACATCCAGTGGTGCCTTGTCACCTGGCCAGTTGGGGACATTGAGATGGGTTTGCACACACCGTGACAAATGAGTCCTACAAATGATCCACATGGATTTCCCACCCTGTTCAAAGCCACTACGCTTCATATCAGCACTGAGGTGTGAGGGGAACCAGCTTGCTGACTACCTTCCAGCAATTTACTTTTACATTCTTTGGCTGTTTGCAAACAAGCAGGAATCTCAAATTCAAGAAATTGATTTTTCAGTCAGCTAAAAGGGACATTTCACAAAATGTATCCTATGTGTCATGTATCATCATATGTGCCATGTATCATAATAGATACCATGTATCATAATAAACCCATGTTTCTCCCAAAACCATGACTCAGTCCTACTGCTCTTCCTGCATCAAACTTTATTAGCTCTTCACGCCTGGTGGCAATTCCCATTGCACGTGGTAGGGGGTAGGTGGTGTGCATGCACTGGGGCAGCAGAAGACCTGTCAAAGACCTTCCAAGCACATGCCCGGAGGCACCAGTGCAAAAATCCTAATTCCAGTTCTGCTTTTGATTTCCTCCTGTGACCCTGGTTAAGTGACTGTGTGCCAGCTTTCCTCTCTGTGCAAGACCCCAGTGCCCGGGGCCCTTGTGAAGATTAGCTTCCGTAAAGCTTTTAGGAGAAGAAAAATAAAGTATTTCCCTTGTGGTGGCACAGCTGTCCTTGTGGAAGAGTCCTGGGCTTCTCAACAGAAATGCAACCAATGGCTTCTGCAGCACTGCAACCATGTTCCACAGAAGGGACCTGGAAAATATGTTTAAGAAGAATGAAGGGCTTCTGGGAATATGTTTTAGCCAGCACCTAGAATGCTGCTGCTGGGAGCTTTGCTCTGCTCAGCTTTACAGGATGATTTAGAAAGCCTCCAAACTCCATTTTGCTGTATAAAAGAGTGAGTCTGGGAAACCAAAAAAAACAAGACTGAGAAGACAAAATGCAGAGAGAAAATATCAGACAGGGACTATAAATGAAATATAAAGTGTTAAGTGTCTAGGGAGGATAGGGCAAGAGGGGAAATAATATTCCAGGTATGAAAACCAGAGAAAGACGGTGGATAAGAAATGCTTATATATCAGTGAGCGAGCAGTAGCTCCTCTGGGATGAGGTCTGAAGTAATTAATTCAACAGTGAAGTGAGGAAAAGGTAATGAAGACAGGGCTGGTGTGGCATTTACAGACTGCTCAGAAAAGTCATGGCAGAAGTGCTAATGAAGTGTACATTGTTAATTACTGCTGAGCTAGCCCCCCACCACGCCAAGGTGCAGGATCACAGAGCCTGAGCAGATGAGTTTGTTGACTATCCCATCACAAGCCATGGGGGGACAGGAGAAAAATCAGGGGGCTCATAGGGCAGGTGGTGAAAAAGGCTCTCTGGCTGGGTGATGAGGAGAGAAAGAAGGATGTGTAAGCTGCTCGGAGGAGGTGATGAGATGATATGCCTCTTCTCCTTGTGGAGCTACTCACTGTCCTTGCCGTGATGGCTCCATGTGCCACCTATTCACCAGGCTAAAAAATAACAGTGCAGATCCAGATGTCACGTCCAGCACCAGCGACACAGACCCACAGTGTCTCGGTTGTCTCATGTTCAGCACACAGGCATAGCAGGAAGCTGGCCACGCAGCACCCCACAGACAGCTCCAAGCATCCAGACATCAGGAAACACTGATCATTCAGATGGTGGGATAACAATATATGGCACTGACGGAATACCTGTGATTACCGAAGCACTTTGTAAGTATGAACACAACCTCTCTCTGTCACTAGGAGACAAATTAATATTTGTCCTCATTATACGGGAAGGAACCGAGACACAGAAAGGTTACGTGATTTGTTCTACACAGCAGAAGTGAACAGCAGAGCAAGGGAGATAATGACTGACAGACAGTTAGACACTGATTTTCCTCCACATTCCCTGTTTTTCCTCCGTTATTGGTTTTGCCAGACTGCAATGCAATAACGAGGGCAGCTATGGGGAGAAAGTACAACACACAAAGTTGGGACTGGGCATTCATATTGGTAACAAGTCTATCCAGCACTGTGATAGCAAACTGTAGCTGCTGAGAGGCAAAAGCTTTTGAAAAAATACTACACATTTCAGAGCCAATCTCTGGATGTTAGGAGCTAGGACAAGACATCCACAAAGGACAACTTATTGCACATATACACCCCACACAGCAGCAGATTTTGGCCAGTGTCAGACCCAGCAGATACACAGCCCAGGTAGGAATCCCAGTCCAGGCTGATTTTCCCCAAATTCCCACGAAAATCAGAAAAGAGACAGAACTGCAGAGTGGACTTATTACTAGCTGATAGATATGAACAGGCAACTTGAGACAATTCAGTTCCTGGCTGACATATCCTGCTTAGGGGCTATTTTCAAACCATCGAGAAAAAGAGAATAAAAATATTTCCTCCATGGATCTTGACTTCTCTCCCTTCCTGTAATACTTTCGTTGTGCTTGCCAGATTGGAAACTGCCTCTGGCCAAAATGTCCCCACCAGGAATAGAACAGAAAATGAGCTGTCTGCTAATAGATATCACCTAATAACAGCGAGAGGAGTTACTTCACTTGCAGTCCATGCTGATATCTCTGAAGGACCTGGAGAGCAATGCATTCAGAAGGTGAATTCACAAACCCCAAGTACTGGTTTGAACTTCTGACATCTCTTTCACTGCTAAGCGTTAGCCTCGCTGTGGGCTAACGCTGGGTGCCCCATTCACCTTGGCCTTGCACCCTGTGAATTCACGAAGCCTGTGGTGCCCACCGGCAGCTCTTTAGCTGCACACACATAACTAGTTCAAACACAGCCCCCATGCTGAGCTGGTTACATTACCATCAGTGCAGCAGGTATAAGCGTAAGTCACTGCTGTAGGGGAAGTGAGCTGATGAAGGTCATTAACTTCTCATCCTGAAACCCCATTGCATGCCCAGTCCAGCCTCATCTTGAGGCAGAACAGTCGCTTCTTTGGAGAGCTTGTCTCTTCTCCCATCTGAATTAGGCTCAATTCCCCCTCCAGCTCCCCAAGGCATGCTGTATGTATTTCATGGCCTTCAGCCACATGGAGAGTTTAGATTGCCCAGAACTTGTAGGGTCAGGAATCTTGGCCATCTCTATGTTCAGCTAATGAAAAGGAAAGGAGCAACGCTAGATCTGGAGACAGCTGCACTGCTCTGGAAGGGAACTGCACAGAAGCACAGCTGCTCCTTCCCCACGTGACAGTGGCAGCAGGCAGCGACCTGCAGCCCCCTCAGGCTGCCCACACATCCCTGCCCATTTTGATCCGCTCACACCTTATATCCTTTTTGCATCAGTAGAACTAACTGCAGAAAGCAAGCAGCAAAAGAAGATCCAACTCCAAGAGACAATAAAGCTTTTCAATGAAAAAAAGATGTAAAAATGTCAGGGTGCTTATTAGGGGACAGAGAAGCACACATGGGTGGCTACTGTCAAAGTCAGCATTTGCAGACTCAGCGCAGCTGAGCTTACTTTGTTGCTGTCTCTCCTCTTCCCCTCCCACACCTGCTGGGAGAGCCTGACAACCTATAAAACCAGTTCAATTCCCAGGAAACAGCAGTTTTGTAATCATTTGTGCAAGTCAGGTAGAGGCTCACAGTGCTGGACAGGAGGAACTCTCAGAGCACCTGAGAAGCAAAAATGATTCAACTTTCATGTCTAGAGCAAGCTCCAGAAAATCCACTCAAATTTCCCTTGCTGAAAACCAGCCCCCATCGCCAGGCTCCTGCAGAGCAGCTGCTTCAGCCTCCAGCCCACCCTGTGGTCATCCACAGAAGGGGTGGAAACCTCAGGGAAATACCAGCAGGCCAGCTCAGAGTGTGGAGGCAGCCCTGTGAAAATCAGTGGCGAAGGAGCTCTGCAGCTGCCAGTGGGGTTTTGCTAGCCATGGTCCCCGGGGCAGGGGGAGAGGTTGTGGGAAGCATAAGCCCGAGGGCCGGTTGGGGAGAAAAAAAAAGTTCCCCGGTGGTTAATGTATCTCCAAGCAGGGCAAAATCCACCTCCCTCCATGGGGTAAAGGTGAAATATGGCTCCACGAGGCCCCACGCAGCCCTGCGCGGCAGTGAGAATGCTGCCTCAGCACGGACACTTTGACCTCTCCTCCGAGCATATGAAAACTATTGCGCCTTATCGGCTCTCCTGCACTGGAAACCTCCCGCAATCCCATGCTGGGGACTTAGGAAGAGGTCAGGGAGAGAGAGTTTTACACGCTGAATCATTCCCAGACAAATCGTTTCCTTATTATATATGGCAGCCTCCCACGGACAGACTGCCAGAGGGCTCTCTGAAATTGTATTAGGTGCCTTTCCCTCGCTTCTCTTTATCCCCCCTGTCATCCTTCTCTCACTTGAAACATTAGAGCTTACAGTCCCATCAGAGAGGGTCCAGGGGGTCATCACGAGCACTCAAACAGTCCAAGGGGCCCAAGGAAGGGAGCAGCACAAGGGCCCGGTGTAAATTGCTCCAGGCTCAGCAACTCTCGCCCTGCTCTCCGCGTGGGGCGGCCGCGCTCCCAGCTCACGCTCCCAGCCCTGTGTGGGACTTGCAGCCAGATGTCAGGATCCAGCAAGCCCGGCGGTGGAGCAGCTCTCCAGGCCCACGAGGCCAGTGCTCTGGCACGCTGCCGACCGTGCCTGTAGGTTAGGTGTGCGCGCTCCTACCGCGTTTACCCGCACCCTGGGCTCGCTGGATGCAAACCAGGAGCCACAGAACTGTTTTTGCAGAGACCATCAAAGAGGAGTTAGTTAATAAACCCCGCGGAAGCACTTAGCTCTGCGCCATGCCAAGGCGTAATTCTGCCCACGAAACCACACTGGCTCGTGTGGGGGATGACTTGTGCCGGGAGGCGCAGGGCTCCGTGCTGGAAGGGCTGCGTGCCCGTGCCTCCCGCGCCGCGGGTGCTGGCTGCCTGCGAGGGGAGGGTGGGCGATGAAGGAGCACGAGCTGCGGGTGCGAGCCCCTCCGTGAGGCCTGGGGAGATTAACAAGACACTAAAACTTCACACGGGCGGTTTCTGATGTCAGCAGAGCGCCTTGATGGAATTACAGCAGCGTTATTGTGCGCGGCTGGGGGTAAATTATTCCTTATGTAACTTTTATTTAACATAGTAACTTCCCTTGTAAATCATGCTGCTCGGGCCCCAGTCACTGCAGGGACATTGCCGATCGAGGCTGTGACAGAAGTAATGCCAGATCTGAATCAAACACGCAAACCCTTCCGAGGCTCCTCAAAATGAGCTCAAGGGCTTTTCAGCAGGGCTGGGTCCGACAGCTCACAGCACATGGTTGGGCCAGTTCTGGTTTGTTACTCAGACACAGCGACTCCCCTGCAGAAGGAGGGCTGGGGCTGTCACACAGCAGTACAAGGCTTCCATTTATTCCTGCAGAACTGAATAGCGGTTCTCATGGTGCCTCTCCACTCAAATGCCTCGAAGCCACGAGAATCATTAAGGTGTCAGGGAAAACAGAAATCTTCTCTACAGCCTCACAATTTCCTAAAAATTGTACCATCAAACCTGGCCACTGGTCATCTCTCCATGTCGTCGTTTGTTTTCTCCTACCCTCTGTGCTCTGCTTTATCTTGCTGGGGAGCAGCTGCCCTGCAGAGTTTTCTTCTGTTTCAGAAGTTTTCAGCAGCAACTTACTGACAGCCCCATGATGTGATAACAGGTACAACAACATGTAAGGGTGACCTGGCATCACTGGACCACTTAAAATTCAGCCATAGCAGGACATAGGGATTTGTGACAAACTATTCCAAGTTCCAGCTTAGGGATGCCTTGTCCCCTTAAAGAAAGACCCACAGCCTCTTGGTGTGGTGTCCAGCATGAGGTTGAACTCAAATGATGACTGTCCTACAGAGTTACAAATCCCATCTTAGCTTCTAGGTTCCTCTGAACTTTACTAGAGGTACTGTGAACCTCAGGTAAATAAAGCAAGTCCCTGGTCTGGGAAATGAAACAAGAACTGCAAGTGGAATTTTATTGCTTTGAAATGACCCTGGTAACTGGATCCAGAGGAATTTGCACAGCACACACATATTTTCTCCTATCAGCAGAGCACCTCGTTATCCCTCGTGGTTGACGCAGCACTGCAACGTCGCCGTGCAGAGTCCTTGTCTCCAGCACACATTGGCACAGAAACATTTAGCACAACTGTGAGAGCTCTCCCAAGGGATGCAAGTGCCCCACTCCTGCAGGTACCCACGAGGAACAGCCTCACTTCCAAACCTGGCAAGCACCAGCCCTCCACTACCCAATTTCATTTGTTCCAAGCCTGAATCAGTTCAGGGCGGCCTGGGTTATTGTTTTATTTTTCTGCAGCCCATGGAGTCCCACTGTCCAGCTACTGCATTACACGAAAGAAAAGGAGACCACAATTGCCCTGAGCAGCACATACACTAGACCAGAAAGGAAAAGGTTAGGGGAGGATTATCCTACAACTGCAGTACTGAAAGGACATAGAGATTAACTGGTTTGCTCAGAGTTACACAAGCAGTCTGTGGCAGAGGCAAGAAGTAAACCAAAATCCTCCAAGTCCCATGCTAGTGCCTTTATTGCAGGCCTGTCCTTTCTGCCTGTGAAGGAGTGTCTTTGCCTTTCAAGGGCAAAACAGGGAAAATGGCAATGCCGCTTTGTTTCCTTCCTGCAGCACAATCAGAAAATGAGAGTTACAGCATAGCCAGGTGGGACTGAAGACAGAGCACTTGGAGCAGCAGTGACAAGTGGGTAATCTTTTGTGGCATCTAATGACGGTGTGCTATAGCCAGAGTTCTCCTTTCCCCCAGTTTCAAGCTGCTTCCACCTCCTGAACTGTTTGGACCCCTTCCCCACTCCCTCCCCGCAGCATATCTGGCAGAGTTATGGAGAGGTGGACACTTGGGCCAGCAGAGCTGATTTACCTTCACTTGCTTTGCTCCTCACCAATGCCTGCATCACCACAAAACATCTGCTCCATGTTTTATAGCAGCTTAATTGGGAGCAATGCTGAATGCTCGGTAACCGGCTCTTTCTTTCGGTACCACAGTCAGGCTACAACAGTATTTTTTATTCCTAATGGGACAACTCTGCCAAGGGAAATCCGAAAGCACAACTAAAGCAAGTAACTGCTGAGACTCTGCATGTGTTTTGAGAGAGAGTTCCCATGCAATCCTTACCTCTCTGCTTCCTCCCTGAGCAGTGGGACGAAAAGGAGAAGATGCATTTGACCTTCCTGAATTGGGAGGCTATGATGATTTGTGACTACATCTCTCCTCCAGCAGAATGGACCAACCTTATTCTTAAAATCAGACTTGAAATATCAAATCAAGAAAATCAAGTCATAAAATCAGAGCAGAGACTGACCTATGCATCCCTGAGTAACTTTCATCAGGGCCAGATGTTTCAGATGATGATCGCTCTCAGAATTAAGCCGCCACATCTCAATGTTTCTCAAATGTAAACCCCACATTACAACCTCATGAACAAGTCTACTCTAATAGTCTAGAAATAAAACAAAGCTTCTCTGATTTCTGTTTTGATTTCCATCCTGGAACATAAAGGTTACTGAAAGACCAGTGCAGGCTCAGCATAGGGTGACCATAATGTCCATTTTCAGAATCCTGAAAGTCCTGATAATAAAAATAAATAAGCCAATTTCTCTGTGAAGTGGTAAAGAACAATACTTGACTAAAGAAACAAAGAAATTGGCATCTTGCATTCTCTGCCCAGCCTCAGACTGTGTTTCTACAGAAAACAGACTGTTTCCAAACAAAGCCACTTTCCAAGCCAGCCACACAGCCCTGCTTCATGATTTAAAACATTTCTGCATGAGTCCCAGCCTCCTTATGCACTTTGATGGAAAACCTATACTGCTCGTCATACAGACTGAACTTGAAAACAAGTGAATTTTCAAACTTTGTTTTGAGATACCAGCTTCATACAATAACAGGGTTCCAGGCAACAGCCCCTCCAAGTGTAAACCAGCCAGATCTAAGACTGGTTATCATCCTTTATAATAAGCCCAAGCACAACAGAAACAATGAGCTTTGATTTAAAAACAGGGAAACAATCATGGCAGCGAAAATCTGAAATGCCATCAGAGTCATCAGTACAGTTTTTCATATGTCACTACGTTATTAAATCACAGTTTGGTGTACGGGAGATGGGTTGTGGACCGAGTCTAATTCCAGTCTAACACTCTTTCTTTGGACAGAATTCAGTCTTCATTTAAGGAGCTGCAGTTTTAATGATTTACTTCCAAGTATGCCAAGTCTCCATTTGGCTTTTTATGTGGCTTGAGGCATATGTTAAATAGGATCGTAATATTTACTTACCTCACCAAAGTGGTGGGAGACTTAATGCAACGACTTGCATTTTAATGTGATACAAAAAGATATTGTCTGAAGTAGTTTCAGGCACTATCTTGAACCTTCTCGCTCAGCTTTTAAGGCTCTAAAAATCACATATTTTCATTATGTTCTCTCTATTTTGTTCTGCGCAAAAAGGTAATAAACAAAAGGGAAAAGCATTAGAATCCTAACGGCCCCAATTTCCAATACTGCAAATTCACAGCAGAAGCAGGCTGGAAGGAAGGTAGCTAGTTTCTTTTTCTTGCTCTTTTGTGATTCGAGCCAGTTAATAAAGAAAAAAGGAATTAAAACTTCATCAATCACAGCTCTGACCAGAAAAAAGAGAGAAAGATACCCATGAAATTTTCCTTTCCTTGCTCTATGAGCAGCATTTATTACAACATTCAGGTGTTTTTTGTAACATAGTAAGTTAAAAATCAAAAAGACAACACTGTGATTTCTTGGTTGACGACAATTCTTCAAATAGCTTGTGCTTGCAAAGAGCTTTGAAGATGTAAATGATTATTTTAAGTGTCAAAACATTATTTACTGGCTTTGCTGGGAGAGAACTTCAGCACAGGCGATCCACCAGGGAGGAACAAAACAAACTGGCTGGCAATTCTGAAAAGCCATAACCCAAGAAGTGCCCATGATGTGCTCTGATGCTGCACACAGGTAGATCATCTACAGAGACTGTATTACTTCCAGCAGTAAACTTAATGCACATCCATAGTAGGCAGGCTGAGCTCTCATGCAGCCATTTTCATCCTGCTACTTACGAGCAATATTTGCCCAGAGCTCTGCATTACTGGATCGGTTTTCCATGATGGGAGATGGACGGGAAATATGCAGAAAGCACACAGTCATCCAGGCAGAAGAGTTAAAGCTGTAACTGGATGACCCAAGTCCCCGAAGCCTCAGCTCAACACTGTGAGCATGTAGCTGTGCTGCCTCTCCTGGGTCACACCAGGGAGCTCAAACATGTAGGAGGGATTGGCAGAATCACTGAGCATTTTTGCTCCATTAGTCAATGGGACCGAGCCCTACAGGAAAAGCAAGCAACTGTCTTCTGCTCAACAAGGAGACAAGACTAGGAGGACCATGCCCCATTAGCCACTTTGACTTGGATGGGAAAAAGTGTCTCATGCTGCCTGAACCAGTCCCTCTCTGAGTGTTCATGAATCCTTTCACCTACCTCCACTCACCACCTGCCCCAAAGCCCTTTCCCTATTCTTCAATATTTCCAGTAAAACATTAACATAGGAGCACTTAGAAGAGAAGTCAATCAAACAGGAACCATTCACTCCTCTCCATGCCTTCCCAACTACAATCTTTTCCCCAGTGCTCAATCAACATCCCAAACACTTCTCTTTCTTCAGGCAACACCTGAGTAAACAGGTGTGTCTAACAGACTGCTCTCAAGTTCAGCAAATCCCCTGGGAAGCAGCTCATGGCTAAGCTGTCCTGTCTAACAGTTGGTCCCTTTTTCCATCCTTGGGTGAAGACAGGATTTATGGGAGACCCGGCAGGCAGTGTGGTCTTGTGGCTCAGACAAAAGGCTGTATAGATCAGAAGTGCTGGTTTCATTTTCAGATCTGGTTTCTTGACCTGGGATGCATTAGCACAGGTCTGTCAGCCTTCACCTCCCAAAGCGCATTCACCATTTAAACAGTCAGCTCTTGGGAGAGATATCACTGCTGTCTAAATGAGGGAGGAGAGGCTGTGACTACATCAGGTGATTTAGGAGCACAGTGTTAAAGTGCAGGAAGACCAGGAGAGCTGCTGATGCCTGTTTAACTTTCTCCCATCCTGGAAAATCTGCAACTGTCTGAAGCCGTCTCCCAAGACGTGTTTGTAGCCTGCCTATTATAACAGGTCCCTGCTCTCTGCCAGACCTTCCTGGGTATTGCCAAAAGAAGCATAAATGCTAGAAAGGCTGAGAGCTGCCTCCTAACATTAAATAATTTCCATCTGTGACTCAACAGAGTATTTGAACCCAAGGCTATTGAAATGAATGGCTGATATCAGCCATCCGCTGCACGACCTGCATCGCTCTCCCACACTGCTTTGACCTCAACTGAAACCATTTTGCAATTTTACTCCTTCCGCAGTGGCATGAATTAATGATTGATCATGGACCTTCACCATGAATCTCCAGGCTTCTGTCAGCCAGTGTCACAAACTTAACATTATCTAATTGCAAGTTTTCCCATTTAATTGCAATATACACCTGCTCAATGTCCCTCTGTGTGTGGAAAAGCATCATACTTCATTTAAAAAGCCCTCATTTAAATTCAACAGCTAGCTGCACAGATTTAACCATTAAACTGATTTATGTTGCATAAAAGATCAAACCAGATCACACCTTGTGGCCAAATAACCATAAAAGGTTTCTGTAAAGATCATTAATTCACCTCCCTGGGCAGTTAGTTTAGCAGTAAATATGACTTAGATGACTTTATCCAGTTAACCTTAATCAATTTGTTATTATGATTAGTCACCCTAAATAATACAAATGTGAAAGGGGAAGGTGCTACAGTTCAGACCCTGGTAATGAACAGTCCAGTGGTGTGCTGACCCTGGATTCCCACACTCCTGGGAAACAGGCATCCGTCCTCCACCTGTGCCCAGGGGATCGCAGCCAGCCTGTGCCAGGGAGAGCATCCCAGAGGCTGGGCTTTGCCTGATCCTTTTCAGTGGCCCGCAGGTAAGCAGCTCCTGCCACCGCAACACAAGAAAGGGAGGAAGATGAGGGCAGAGGGAGACAGAAGGCAAGGACAGCCCATTCGCCCCATGCTAGGAGGAAAGCTGGCCCAGCTGGCCCCATACCAGCTTGAGATCTGGCAAGGTTTTATCTGGCAGACCCTGCTCTGTCACAGACTTCCAGAGCGACCTTGGCCAAGGTATTTCATCTTACTGTATCTCAGCTCCCCAGCTGTTAAGCAGGGATGACACTGCTTCCCTCTCTCACAGGAGTGGTCTTAAAGTTTGTGAGGCATTCAAACATCACAGCCCTGGGAGCCATAAAAACTCCTTAAGCAGGCAGATCCATCACACTCGATGCTCCATTCTCCTCTCACCCCGGGACGGCTCCATTGACTTCAACCCATTTACCCTGTCACGGAGGACATGAAATCAGAGTCAGGCCCTTGATCTGGCAAAGGGATTGCCTCTTCCTTGAGTCGCTGCAATAACCAGCAGAATGGGACCCAGTGGGGGCTATAGCAACGTAAGTGATCATCAGTACTAGGGGAAATAGGCACGTATCTTGGCCAGCAAAGTCATTCACACCTGAGCAAAGCACATTACGCTGACAGTCCAGCAGTCCCTATGCAAACTGCTGATATCACCTTACCGTCTTTTACTCCAGTTTGGAAATAGAGAGAAGAGAAGATGAGAAGGGGCTTAAATCTTAACATACGTACTGGTATAGGTCAGCAGTAAATTCATGCAGGCAGTGGAACAATATTGGTGTAAAGAAGATCACAAGATTCAAGGGGTTTGGGTGTCAGCCCCGCTGGCCTCCCAAGGGGCCGTCTTGCTCCTGTCACACGACTGCACTTGGTATGCAGTCAGCGCATCAGTAAATCATGACTCCCCGCATGAAAGGGCTCATTCTGTCTGCGTGCATTTCTCTGTGTGTGTGTTCAGTCTTTCCAGGGCAAGGAAAGCACTTTATCCTTCATCTTTATGCTCAGCCACATGCTTCTCCAGCCTTCCCACATTGTGTACGCAACTGTAAGAATGTGGAATACTTCTCTTTCCAAAATGCATATGTCTCCACCTCCCAGGAAAAGGACTCCAAACCTACACCTATGTACAGCATGAAGCGCTGGACATTTTCTCCTAAACCCCACTCCTACTTCAGGAGGCACTTGGTATGAATAGAAAACAAGGGCATGATCAAAACCAGTCAGTAAGGACCTTTTCACTGACCCCAGCAGGCTTTAGCTGAGGTTCTCTGTGTTCAATTACTTACAGTCATTATTACTAAAGAAGAGGCTTGAGCACACCTTGCAACCTTCAAAGCCACTAATGTGGAACACAGCACATGAGAAGAGACAATATAATTCACTTGGGAAACTTAACATGCTAATAGAGATCCCTCCCTTCAGTGTCAATGATCTTTTCCACAAACTTGTTTGCATGATCATTTGTTCTTGGATATAAGTTTAGCTTTCTGCAAGTGAAGAAAGGTCATTATAAATTTGCACAGCGTACAGGAAACCTCTGTTCCTATGATAATAGTTTGCACTCTTCTGGATCTGGCTGCAGGACTGTGGCCAAAGCAATATTATGGAAACTGAATAGTCTATCCCCATTCTTAGCGACGTTCCCAAATCCACAGAAATAAGAGCACCAATAAAGTCTGAAAAGAAAATCTGATGGATTTTAAGAAAAGTGGGGCCTGACTTTGTGCAGCATTTAAGAAGCACGTGCTTAAAATTAAGCATATCCCTATGGGTCATCGACTTCAGTAGCACTTCTTCATGGGCCTAAGTTATGTTAGGTTAGTTATGTTAAGTTACTTATTCATGGGCAAAAGGGTTCTGGGACAGGAATTAGCAGGGCTCATTTGGAGAGCTTTAAACTAGATTCGAAGGGGGATGGGGTAGTAGCTGGGCTTGCACCACTGGGGCAACGGTCTAGTGTTGAGGTAGACCAGGAGGCCTCCCATCCCCCTGGGGTGAAATCGGTGTGCTCAGCTCGCTCCCTGAAATGCCTGTACACCAATGCACGCAGAATGGGGAATAAACAGGAGGAGCTGGAAATCCGTGTTCGGTCGGGGGGCTATGATCTAGTGGCAATTACAGAGACTTGGTGGGACGCCTCACATGACTGGAATGTGGTCATGGATGGCTATGTCTTGTTCAGGAAAGACAGGTCGCTAAGGAGAGGTGGTGGAGTTGCTCTTTATGTGAGTGAGCAGCTAGAATGTATTGAGTTCTGTCCAGGGGCGGATCAGGAGCGAGTTGAGAGTTTGTGGGTGCGAATTAAGGGGCAGGCTGGCAGGGGTGATACTGTTGTGGGTGTCTATTACAGGCCACCGGATCAGGATGAGGAGGGTGATGAGGCCTTCTACAGGCAGCTGAGAGCAGTCTCGCAATTACAAGGCCTGGTTGTCATGGGGGATTTCAACTACCCTGATATTTGCTGGGAGGCCTACTCAGCCAGCCATCCTCAGTCCAGGAGGTTCCTCCAGCACATTGATGATAACTTTCTGATGCAAATGGTGGATGAGCCAACTAGGAGAGGAGCGCTGCTGGATCTGATCCTCACTAACAAGGAGGGTCTGGTTGAAGAGGTGAAGGTTGAGGGCAGCCTTGGTTGTAGTGACCATGAGATGGTAGAGTTCAGGATCCCATGAGGCAGGAACAGAATAGCTAGCAGAATCGCAACCCTGGACTTCAGGAGGGCCAACTTTGGCCTTTTCAAGCAATTGCTAGGGGAAATCCCATGGGACAGGGTACTAGAAGGTAAGGGGGCCCAAGATAGTTGGTTAGCATTCAAGGACTGCTTCTTCCGAGCTCAAGATCAGAGCATCCCAACAGGTAGGAAGTCAAGGAAGGGTACCAGGAGACCTGCATGGTTAAACAGGGAACTGCTGGGCAAACTCAAGTGGAAGAAGAGGGTGTACAGATCATGGAAGGAGGGGCTGGCCACTTGGGAGGAATATAAGTCTGTTGTCAGAGGATGTAGGGAGGCAACTAGGAAAGCTAAGGCCTCCTTGGAATTAAACCTTGCAAGAGAGGTCAAGGACAACAGAAAGGGCTTCTTCAAATACATTGCAGGTAAAGCCAACACTAGAGGCAATGTAGGCCCACTGATGAATGAGGTGGGGGCCCTGGAGACAGAGGATAAAAAGAAGGCGGAGTTACTGAATGCCGCCTTTGCCTCTATCTATACTGTTGGAGGCTGTCCTGAGGAGCCCCGGACCCCTGAGGCCTCAGAAGAAGTCAGGATAGAGGAGGAATCTGTCTTGGTTGATGAGGGCTGGGTCAGGGACCAATTAAGCAATCTGGACGTCCATAAATCCATGGGTCCTGATGGGATGCACCCGCGGGTGCTGAGGGAGCTGGCGGAAGTCATTGCTAGGCCACTCTCCATCATCTTTGCTAAGTCGCGGGCAACGGGAGAGGTGCCTGAGGACTGGAGGAAAGCGAATGTCACTCCAGTCTTCAAAAAGGGCAAGAAGGAGGACCCGGGTAACTATAGACCAGTCAGCCTCACCTCCATCCCTGGAAAGGTGATGGAACAACTTGTCCTTAGTGCTGTCTCTAGACACATCAAGGATAGGGGGATCATTAGGGGCACTCAGCATGGCTTCACCAACGGGAAGTCATGCTCAACCAACTTGATAGCCTTTTATGTGGATGTTATCCGGTGGATAGACGATGGTAAAGCGGTGGATGTGGTCTATCTCGATTTCAGTAAAGCGTTTGACACGGTCTCCCACAGCATCCTCGCAGCTAAACTGGGGAAGTGTGGTCTGGATGATCGGGTAGTGAGGTGGATTGTGAACTGGCTGAAGGAAAGAAGCCAGAGAGTGGTGATCAATGGGACAGAGTCCAGTTGGAGGTCTGTGTCTAGCGGACTCCCACAAGGGTCGGTACTGGGACCAGTTCTATTCAATATATTCATTAATGACTTGGATGAGGGATTAGAGTGCGCTGTCAGCAAGTTCGCGGATGACACAAAACTGGGAGGAGTGGCTGAGATGCCGGAAGGCTGCGCAGCCATTCAGAGAGACCTGGACAGGCTGGAGAGTTGGGCGGGGAGAAATGTAATGAAATATAACAAGGGCAAGTGTAGAGTCCTGCATCTGGGCAAGAACAACCCCATGTACCAGTACAAGTTGGGGACAGAGCTGTTGGAGAGCAGCGTAGGGGAAAGGGACCTGGGGGTCCTAGTGGACAACAGAATGACCATGAGCCAGCAGTGTGCCCTTGTGGCCAAGAAGGCCAATGGCATCCTGGGCTGTATTAGAAGGGGTGTGGTCAGCAGGTCGAGAGAGGTTCTCCTCCCCCTCTACTCTGCCCTGGTGAGGCCGCATCTGGAGTATTGTGTCCAGTTCTGGGCCCCTCAGTTCAAGAAGGACAGGGAACTGCTAGAGAAAGTCCAGCGCAGAGCCACGAAGATGATTAAGGGAGTGGAACATCTCCCTTATGAGGAGAGGCTGAGGGAGCTGAGTCTCTTTAGCTTGGAGAAGAGGAGACTGAGGGGTGACCTCATTAATGTTTATAAATATGGAAAGGGCAAGTGTCATGAGGATGGAGCCAGGCTCTTCTCAGTGACATCCCTTGACAGGACAAGGCGCAATGGGTGCAAGCTGGAACACACGAGGTTCCACTTAAATATGAGGAAAAACTTCTTTACGGTGAGGGTGACTGAACACTGGAACAGGCTGCCCAGAGAGGTTGTGGAGTCTCCTTCTCTGGAGACATTCAAAACCCGCCTGGACGCGTTCCTGTGTGATATGGTCTAGGCAATCCTGCTCCAGCAGGGGGATTGGACTAGATGATCTTTCGAGGTCCCTTCCAATCCCTAACATTCTGTGATTCTGTGATGTCTTGATTTGGGATCTGAAAGCTTCAACATTAGAAAGCAAATGCACAGAAGACTTAATTTTTATGATTAAAGGCATATCACATCAATCTCAAATCAACAAGGAGACTTTATTTATAGAATATGATATTAAATCTGAATTCCTTTCAAATATTGAGAGTATTTTGTTACATTACACGTTCAGGTGCTACAAGTGATTTTGACAGACAGGCTCATCCAAGAGGTGCCAATTAACAAACACACTCAGAAGCAGAGCGTGACAAAAGTCACAACATCATCAGAGAAGGAATGTGTTTTCTCTTACAGGAGGAAATAGCAATGAGGAAAAAAGTTTGTTCATCTCCTGCAACAATACGTGAATAGTTCCCCTCAATTACCCCATTACTCTCTTACTAACTATAAAGAGACACCACAAAGAATTTTAATAAGAGGATGAAGAAATTATTATATATTACATTTCTATTTTATGCAATACATCTCCATTGTTACTAACGAGTCAGAGAGAGTTAAAACTTGATGAAAAGGCTGTTGATTTTTTATCGTCATGTTTGCTTTTAAATTCATTGGAGTGCTTAAGTGAGCCGGTGAGTTCCACATTTGTTCCTAATCTGCTCTGGAGGAAGGGGGCCAGCGGCAGGGCAAAACAGGCAGCGTCTGGCACTTCTGCTTATTTTCAGATAGAGTTTAAGGCAGGAGTCCAGACCTGGAGGGTGTTTTAAAATACTGATCTTGAATTTCTACAGTATTTTTCTTCTTGGGAGGATATAATGGTGTCTTACATACTATGGCCACAATTCTACACTGAATTTATTCAGGCTTCACATATGAAAAAGGGGATTAATTTTAGGAGGATTAGGGCTAGAGGTCACCATGGCCACTGCTTAATGCACACAGTTGCTGTTTAATGGTACGAAAAAGAAAATCCCACATGACTTCTTATTCTATTAAATCTACCAAGAAATAACCATGCAAAATGGAACTGGCACCTCTTCACTTCTCAAAAGTGCCAAATGATAATTAATGATTTCAAACGTCAGAAACTTCATTTAGTATCTTTCCTGGAGAACTAGTGACACCGTGCCTGACCCAATCGGCAGGAACAACTCTCTCATTTGAGCCATCATCTGCCAACCCTAAGAGTCTTCCTTTAGGACCAGGCCTGCTCAAACATCATTTCCTATACAAGCCTGGCAAGAGCACAATGTGCCCAAGGCTATGACTGCACACTGCTGATAGGTGCTTGTCCTGCTGGTAACCCAAAATGACCCAACTCACCCCTCCAGTCATATCTTTGTAGACGTTACCTGTTGCTGACTCACATCCTGCCAAAGAAGTAACAATCATCTCCTACAAGAACCAGCTCTGATCCTCAAGTTGCTTCCTACCAAGTGCATACAACTGGAGGGCTCCCAAACCTCATCTACAGCATGAGGTACTGAGATGCATGTTTATGCTACTGAGCTCAGTGAGCAAGAACCTTAGCAATTCAAGCCTGTTTTTACATATTTGGTCTACATCACAATGTAATGAAAAGAGAAGATTTTTAGCAATAAAGCATTCAATGTGTTTTCAAGTTACTTGGCGTAAGCCCCCCGGATGGTTAGCTTTTCTTTTGATCTCAGTGAACTGCCTTTGAAACTTTCCTATTTCCAAGAGAGAGAAAAAGATCCCATTTTGCTGGGCAACAACTTTAATTTGTATGCAACTTTCTTCCTTGTTTTGTCAACCTCAGACAAGGGTAATAGGTTAATTGCTGGTTTTATTGGTATAATATATGCATGCCAATTATAAGGTGTGTGTTAAACTCCTATGTTCTAGTTAAGTGAAAAAAACAGATCACGTATACCATCCACACAGAAGTTGGAATATCCCAGGTAATAGAAAACAAAAAAAAGATAATGAAAATAGTAAAGAGACACGTCGCTAGTGTGAGTCAGCACAGATCCAGCACGGCTGGCTCCGAGACAAAGATGAAAAGCCCTGCCTGATCTGAGCCAACTCCCTCACTCTCATTAGGCTGAGCTTACGTGCTCAGCCTCGACACCGGGCCTGTGCATTCAGCAAATCCTTCCGGACCCCGGGGCCGTGGGGGCTGCAGCCACAGAGCTCTCCAGCGCTCTGCTGGTTTGGACCCAGCCCCAGCCATGTTTAGTTCCAGCCACGCCAGAGCCATCACTGAGGCCATGATCAGGGTGATGGTTACAGCACAGGTCCTCCTGTCTCCTGTAGGAAACACAAGTGTCTTATGGGCCACTCTACTCATGCCTGTAACATGCTTACGGTCTGAAAGAAGCCACACAGCTATATGCTAGTTTAAGAAGCTTATTAATGGACTTGGCAGACAAGGAAAAGAAAATGTGTAGGATTTAACATTTTTCTTCTTTCTTTAAATCTGGAAACACTTGGTAGATGCAATTAACCTTGTGTGGTCATCTCTTCCCACGGCTTCATGCGGCTGCATAACATTCTCATCCAAATTGCTCATTCGGTGCAAAGTTCCTCTTGAGATAGTTTTCTTCCAATTTTCCCCCTCCTCTTCAAGTGGTCTTAAAGAAAGGACCTGGGCACACTGGACTTCAAATGACCCTTGAATGCTGTGCTTACTTTCACAGCAGGATGCATCAACTGCCTCATCAAATAAGTCTCAAGCAGACAGGTTTGTTGATTGGAAAAGCAAAGTCTCAAGCTGAGGGTAAAGGGTATGTCACAAATATTAGTGTAAGTACAGTGAAGGCCCTATATCCTTACAGAGAAGAGTGTTCGCCCTAGGCTAGAGTCTGTGCTAATATTTTGAATTTATATTGCACCTTCTCAGTTGATCTTATGGGAAAAAGGCTGATTGGATTTTATAGCTCAACAGCTAATAGGATTCTACAGGATTTGATAAAGAAAGAAACTGCTGTTATAGGTTTAACCATCCTGTAACAAGGAATATAGAGCTGTGTTAAATTTCAATATTTTATAAAATATTTGCACTGAAAGTAGAGCTGCAAATCCATGTTATGTGTAACTAGTTTAAAACGAAATACCTGGATGCATAGCTGCTGATGAACCCCATACCGAGAAAAATAAGATATCCTATAATTTTATAGCCTGAATCTCTGACATCTGCAGTATCTTCCACTCCAGGTGTTCCCTTTGCTTTGAAAATTTGGATTCAGAGAAGAAAGAAAATTGGGACCCTGCAAAAGCTTAATCCAGAATCAAGGTAGATCAAAATTAATTCAGGCACCGCCGCTTACAGAAATAGCTGCTGAGGTGTATGGCACACTAATAGACCCTGGGCTGATAATGCCAGTTATCCCCTCTGCAACATCTGGACTCTCCCCAGGTACCTGTGAGCCTCCTTTTTTCAGTACCACTGGTGCTTGCAGATAGGGATATGGCAGCCTGAGCTTCTTCCCCGACACTGAGTGCTCGTCTCTGCAGCTGCCCAGAGACGAGTGCTAACACTCGTGTCACCAAGAGCTTGGTGTTTTTACCAAACTGGTTTTAAGGAGAACTCAACTGAACTACCAGGGAAGGAAAGAATCAGTAACAATTTGTACGCAAGCCCAAGAGTGGGATTAACTAGAAAGGAAACAAAATCTTGAGGAAGCATATGAAGGACCATAAAGTCCCAGGCGGACTAGACACTGAAGCATGGATTGAGCCCAGCTGATTTTGACAGATCTCCACAAATAAGACCCTTAGGAAGCTAGGTCCCTCCTGATGAACTGACTGAGACGAAAAGAGCTGCTCTGCAAATTGGGCGTTACCAGAGAAGAGACAGATATGTGTATGACAAAGACCATACCTGATCCTTGGGAGAAGATCTGACAAATCAGACTCGGGAGCCAGAAGCTATTTATGATGGCAGCAAAAAAAATAAGCTCTCAACTATAACCTTGGAAGCAACAGGCTTGCTGAGCCAAGCATCATCTCCTAGATAACAATCTAATGAGAAATCTCTCCCAGCTCCCTCCCTCCCCTCCTTTGTGTGTGCATCCCTTTGATGTACAGCTGCAAGGGCTGGCCAGGTGCTATATGTTTTATTGAGCAATATGCATGTAGTTTTGTAAAATATGCTCAAGACTTAAGATGAACCTGGGTTCAAAGTTTTATGTTTATGAGTTTCAGCTCCTGAAAGGGAAGTTCAGCAGCTGCTGGCTGAGCACATCTCCTCACTTGGAAGGCACTGTACCTCCCTTCTTCAGCTTGCAGGCACCTGAGTGAAGAAGCTGAGGTGCAGGACAACCCTGCATCTTTCTACAAGAAAAGGCTGGGCAGGGAGCTGGCTCTTGGGGAGGGGAAGGTAATTGAATGTGAATTTGCAGGGGATTCACAGAATCACAGAATCACAGAATGTTAGGGATTGGAAGGGACCTCGAAAGATCATCTAGTCCAATCCCCCTGCCGGGGCAGGATTGCCTAGACCATATCACACAGGAACGCGTCCAGGCGGGTTTTGAATGTCTCCAGAGAAGGAGACTCCACAACCTCTCTGGGCAGCCTGTTCCAGTGTTCAGTCACCCTTACAGTAAAGAAGTTTTTCCTCATATTTAAGTGGAACCTCCTGTGCTCCAGCTTGCACCCATTGCCCCTTGTCCTGTCAAGGGATGTCACTGAGAAGAGCCTGGCTCCATCCTCTTGACACTTGCCCTTTCCATATTTATAAACATTAATGAGGTCACCCCTCAGTCTCCTCTTCTCTAAGCTAAAGAGACCCAGCTCCCTCAGCCTCTCCTCATAAGGGAGATGTTCCACTCCCTTAATCATCTTCGTGGCTCTGCGCTGGACTCTCTCTAGCAGTTCCCTGTCCTTCTTGAACTGAGGGGCCCAGAACTGGACACAATACTCCAGATGCGGCCTCACCAGGGCAGAGTAGAGGGGGAGGAGAACCTCTCTCGACCTGCTGACCACACCCCTTCTAATACAGCCCAGGATGCCATTGGCCTTCTTGGCCACAAGGGCACACTGCTGGCTCATGGTCATCCTGTTGTCCACTAGGACCCCCAGGTCCCTTTCCCCTACGCTGCTCTCCAACAGCTCTGTCCCCAACTTGTACTGGTACATGGGGTTGTTCTTGCCCAGATGCAGGACTCTACACTTGCCCTTGTTATATTTCATTACATTTCTCCCCGCCCAACTCTCCAGCCTGTCCAGGTCTCTCTGAATGGCTGCGCAGCCTTCCGGCATCTCAGCCACTCCTCCCAGTTTTGTGTCATCCGCGAACTTGCTGACAGCGCACTCTAATCCCTCATCCAAGTCATTAATGAATATATTGAATAGAACTGGTCCCAGAACCGACCCTTGCGGAACTCCGCTAGACACAGACCTCCAACTGGACTCTGTCCCGCTGACCACTACTCTCTGGCTTCTTTCCTTCAGCCAGTTCACAATCCACCTCACTACCCGATCATCCAGACCACACTTCCCCAGTTTAGCTGCGAGGATGCTGTGGGAGACCGTGTCAAACGCTTTACTGAAATCAAGATAGACCACATCCACAGCTTTACCATCATCTATCCACCGGGTAACATCCTCATAAAAGGCTATCAAGTTGGTTGAGCAAGACTTCCCGTTGGTGAAGCCATGCTGAGTGCCCCTAATGATCCCCCTATCCTTGATGTGTCTAGAGACAGCACCAAGAACAAGTTGCTCCATCACCTTTCCAGGGATGGAGGTGAGGCTGACTGGTCTATAGTTACCTGGGTCCTCCTTCTTGCCCTTTTTGAAGACTGGAGTGACATTCGCTTTCCTCCAGTCCTCAGGCACCTCTCCCGTTGCCCGCGACTTAGCAAAGATGATGGAGAGTGGCCTAGCAATGACTTCCGCCAGCTCCCTCAGCACCCGCGGGTGCATCCCATCAGGACCCATGGATTTATGGACGTCCAGATTGCTTAATTGGTCCCTGACCCAGCCCTCATCAACCAAGACAGATTCCTCCTCTATCCTGACTTCTTCTGAGGCCTCAGGGGTCCGGGGCTCCTCAGGACAGCCTCCAACAGTATAGATAGAGGCAAAGAAGGCATTCAGTAACTCTGCCTTCTTTTTATCCTCTGTCTCCAGGACCCCCACCTCATTCATCAGTGGGCCTACATTGCCTCTAGTGTTGGCTTTACCTGCAATGTATTTGAAGAAGCCCTTTCTGTTGTCCTTGACCTCTCTTGCAAGGTTTAATTCCAAGGAGGCCTTAGCTTTCCTAGTTGCCTCCCTACATCCTCTGACAACAGACTTATATTCCTCCCAAGTGGCCAGCCCCTCCTTCCACGTTCTGTACACCTTCTTCTTCCACTTGAGTTTGCCCAGCAGTTCCCTGTTTAACCATGCAGGTCTCCTGGTACCCTTCCTTGACTTCCTACCTGTTGGGATGCTCTGATCTTGAGCTCGGAAGAAGCAGTCCTTGAATGCTAACCAACTATCTTGGGCCCCCTTACCTTCTAGTACCCTGTCCCATGGGATTTCCCCTAGCAATTGCTTGAAAAGGCCAAAGTTGGCCCTCCTGAAGTTCAGGGTTGTGATTCTGCTAGCTCTCACTTGCAGTCTCTCTGAACCAAACCTGCAGGGTTCTGCCTGTGAACTGAGGACTGCACGGAGGGAAGCGGCTGGGGATTTTTTATGTGCTGTCTGCTATGTTCTGGGCCACCGCATGCAGATGTACTTCTCCATTACTCAGCTTCAAAGTTGTCACGGTTTAAAGTGAGGCCAGATTGCTCGTCCTGGCTTTGACTGCTTCTCTGCACAAGTCTAGCCATGTGCTGTGGAGCTGGTTTGAATGATTCCCTTCTCTTCCCCACGCAAGGACAAGGCTGTTTAAACCTGCCTCCATCCCCAGGAGTAGGTGTCTGGAGTGCACTGCTGGGCAGACACCCAAGACAACTCTCAACAAGCTAGGCTGAGCCTTGAGAGTAATATAACCACTTTTCGTTTGGCACTTGGGAGCAATGTAACCACTCTGCCAAGCTAATGCAACCTGCTTCCGAGGAAGACTAATTAACCCCAGAAGGCATCACACTGGTGTCATCACCTGGCTCTGGATCGCTAAACAAGTACCTCCGGGGCTCACCTGGGCATTTCCGAGAAATGCTGCTCTGCACCACGTAAGCTGTGTACTGTAGCATACCACCTGCTGCTGCCCACAGCCGAAAACTCCTACCTGAAGTGCAGGCAGAGAGGTACGTGCTATCCCACCCGCCCCACCACACACAGCCAGCAAGAAGACAGGCAGCATCCAGAGTCACTGGGCGAGTACACTCAGGGACAGCAAAAAGGCAACAGTAAGACTGTTAGATGTAGTAGGAGGTCACTATAACACACCCAGTTGCTCAGTGCTCATGACTGCCTTGCTCACTGGCGCTGTTTTCCTCTGTCCACACATGCCTCTCCCTGGCCCTTGACCCTCAATCAGTGCCAGCAGTAGGGAAGTGTCCAATTCCAAAGCCAAGTGCTAGCCACACGCAGCATGTACAAAGGATCAAGAAACACCCATTCCCCTCTTCCTTCGCCAGGGAATCCACAGATACTGGATTCCATCTAAAGGTTTTTTCCTCTCACCACACACACAACGAACAATTTCCAATATACATGCTCATTACGCTCCAGTGGAGCATACGATAAAGTAAAGGTAAGCGGCAGGCAGAGGACTGTCTGCACACAGCAGCCAATGATGGGGAAGCCGTTCTCAGCTTACAAAATTGACTCAGACACTTCCAGAAATTCACATCAGATATCCACCCTCTCTGAATGGATAATAAATACGTCTGACCTAATAATCCAAGTGTTATCTATGTTCCAACTACCGAATCATACAATACAGCTACACACCTGATGTAATTTTAATAACATAAGACCACAAAGAGCAATGGAGCACAATGGCAAAAGCAGACAAGGGAACATTGATTTTCAGATTGCATTCCACTATAAACATCAAACTGCTGGTGGTTTATCTGAAATATAAGCAGACCTAAGCGGAGCAAAGGAGGCTGAAGTTCATGTGTTTAGGCTGAACGGTGCTTAATGTGCCAACGCCAGTGAATCCTGCAGGCAAGCTGCTGACAAGCTGCCTCTGCCAGCCATAAACAGATATTCTTCTTTCAGGATCAATACAACTTCAACTACAGTTGTACTAATTGTAATAGCTGGATTTTGACAATGTTCATGCATGTGTTATGCAACACAGGTTCCTGCCTACAGGGGGAGAATTTAAACTTCTTTTAGCACAGATAATTATACCTTTATTAAGGCCTTGACCAAGCTCCTCATGCTCATGTAACATAAGTTTTAACACTCTGAATGCCTCCTTCAGCTCTCACTGACTTCTTGTAGTCCCAGGAAGCTCTTCAAGAACAGCCTCTGGGGAACGGGTCCATAGGAGGAGGCAGCTCACTGCTAGCTTTTGCTATCATTTACTTGGTTATCAATCAAGTATAACTTCCCTGGCATCAGCTGAATTATTCCTTTTTACAACCAGGAAATCACAAGCACAATTTTGCACACTGTACTTTGACTTTATTCAAGTCAGGTTAAGGGATCAGAGTTTCCTTTCAGTAGCTACTTTCCACCTTACATATTTAGAAGCACACATACTATGTTTCTTTCTATGTTCCATAAGCCATTAATCCCTCTCCCCATTCAGAATGCATAAGCTTCCAAACCACACACCAAATGGCACTGAGTTTAAACAAAAAGGAGTTAAAATTTTAACCTACTTCTCAACAGGTGGGTTGGACAGACCTGTATTCCTATATCTAACACTGGCATGAGCTAGGAAATTTGGATTTATCTTCTGGTGAAGATGAGCTCAAATGCTATAACTTAAAAAGGGCTAAGTTAGGAACACTAAAGAAGATATCATCAGCCCTGGATGCAGGGAGAGCTTTTTAGGGATGAATTCTCTCCATACTGATGCACTGCACGCTGCATAGATTCTGCCCTAAGCATCTGCTGCTGCCTGCTGTCAAAGGCAGACACCAGGCGAAATGGGACTTTAGTGTCATAGGTCTAGTGAATGACACAGAGGAGAACTTCTCCTAAACTCTGATGGCTTTGATGGCTGTCAGTTTTGACCCTGTGTCACTGCAGCCAACAGCCGGCTTTCTTTCTTTACTGGCACACTGAACAAACATGTGAGGGCGCTCCTTCTCTCTGGGCCAAAAAAATCTGCAGCTTTATACTACTGTAGTGCTCAGATTTCCCAAGAAATGCAGTGGCCACAGAAAAGAGATGACTGGATTGAGCAGGTACAGCCTCCAAGGAGATGACAGTGTTTAGGTATTCTCCTGCTTCCACGGGAGTCTGTGGAGGACTCCCTACTGATTTCAGTAGCTACAGGGTCATGAATTCGGTTACCTAGCTGACAAAAACATAACATTGGCATTGCTATCACACTGGTCCCAACCATAACATTTCCTGGTTCTTTCAGAGGCTTTTCAAGCACATTTGGGGCTCAGTGAGCATTACCTCACCATCACTGCCTGTCTGAAGTGCTAAAGAAACATTTACCAGTATGTAAATACTTACAATCGTGAGTTTACACAAGAAGGGGAGATGCTTCTAGACTACTGTCTGTTTTTCTTTGGCAGAAATACAAAGCTGGTCACATTTTGGAAGGTATTTAAAGCCTAACACTTTTCAAAGAACAAGAGCCTCTGCAAAATAAATAAAGCAACAGAGCTTGATTCTCCACTGGACACCTCCAATTTCACACTGGTGCAACGGTATCAAACAAATGGCCAAGAATGATTCATGGTCTGAAAAACACGCTTTTCTGCGGGAGATTTAGAGAATTCAATCTTGTTAGCTTATCAAAGACCAGGTTAAGAGGAGATTTGATCACAGCCTGTAAGTACCTACACAGTATCTGGTATCTGATCCTAGGCAGTTCTTTAATCTGGCAGACAAAGGTATAGCAAGATCAAAGGGCTAGAAGGTGAAATTAGACAAACTGGGAAAAGCAGACTTTTTACCTAGTCCTTCAACCCAGGATGTCATAGATTGTCCATTTCTTGCATGCTCTAAGTTTGAATTTCTTCCTACTATAGGTATGTTCTAGCACAGTCATATATTATTGGATTTAATGCTGGAATTAGCAGGTGAAATTCTATGTTCTGTAGTTTAACAGAAAATCAGGCTGGATGCTCATAAGCCATTCTGGCTTCAAAAATAAAAATAAATATGAAATACCGTTATACAAACATGCAATGTAATAATGCCACTTATCAAATTATTTTTTGACATTTAGAATGTATTTTTGCAACAAAAGCTGTGTTGATTATGACACAGCAGGTAAGACCTTTTTTCCTTTTGTCTGTAAGGAAGTTGGCTCCCTCGCTCCTTACAGTCATGCAATTTATTTTGAGGCAAAGTGAGGAGGTTTGGGATTTGTTTGGGTGGATTTCTTGTTATTATTAATTTCTCCCCTATATAATTAATATAGAGGCATCTTCAAAACTCCCACACATGGAAAAAGCACATTCATAACCATGAAGATCTTCAGACTTTAGCCTGGAATGCAGCTGACCTTTCCTTTCTCAGCCGTTACAGTTTCTTAGCTTCCACAAATGGATATTTACTCTTTTTTGTTTTTTTTTTTTCTTTGGAAATCTTCCATTCACAGTGTGCTAGGGAATTTCACTCAAAGTAACACATGCTCCACAGATTAGCAGGCTCTTAAAAATATGCTTGTCTTCTCTTTATGGGCCTGGTCTATTAAAAAGAAGTTAACGGAAAGACACCCATTAGCTTCTGTGGGTATTGGATTGGGGCCTAAATTATTGCTAGTGCTGAACATGCACAGTCAGAAAGTATTTCAGAAAACATGTGCTGTATACTGCTCTCCAAGTCTAAAGCGGAGTTCCCTGAGATCCTTTCCAAACTCCAGTGACTAGCTCTGAAGAAGACATCTGCTCTCCCATGGAGCATCTCCCTCTACCCATGGGCAGGAATCAGGCATTTTCTATGTACCCACAGTGGGATTTTATATCACTTATCTCGGGCTTTCTGCCCTCCCCACACACACATGCAGATCTTCTATACACCAGGTTCTCTCCTTTCTATCCTATACTGCCAGTTTCTCCTTTCTAGGCCATCAACGGGAATAGTAGCTGTAGCTCATAAAAACTGCATTGTTGGTGAACCACCGATTTTGATATCATCACATCCATCTAAGCAGCTGCACCGTACCCCATATATGTACTGTATCTGTATATATGCATCAAATGCACCTTGTGAGCTAGGAGAAATGACTTAATGGGTTGAACAATTGTGTGTGATGTACAGAGAACGTTTTTGCAGACTCCTAAACATTTCCCTGACAAGACCATCAGTGGGCTTGCCAGCTCATTACAGAATGCTAATTACATTGCATCAAGTGACCTGAAATTGCTGAAGAGCACTGAGTTATGTATGCTTTCATGGGAAACACCAGAAAGCTAAACCACTCCACAGTTGGCTTAGAAAAGATTAGTTTACAGAGACGTCGTCTGTTCCTTGTCAAAAAATTCCTTCGATTTCTTTCTTTCATGTTGTACACAGACAGATCATTATTGGCTTGAAATTGCAGAATCCATTTCTTCCCCTTAAGAAAATCCATGGTAAGTCTTAGTGGGTTAAACTAGTAATTTTAAAAAACTAAATGAAAACAGGCAGAAACAGGTTTCTGAAGATAAACAGAGGTTTAAAAAATAGTTTTAGTTTTAAATGGAAGCAGAAGGGCAGACATAGAGAGCTGAATTTTTCTAACTAAGTGAAACCAGAATTTGAAATCCAGTTGTGTGCAACCTAGACTGCTCAACCACTGCCACTCATTCCAGTTACCTCCCCATTTCCCCACTACTGCGATGCTCATTTGTTGCCTCTTCTCTTTAATTAGGCATCCATCCCACAAGCTGTTTATAGCAGTAGTGTCCCATTCACTGCCACAGGGCATGAGGTCTAGCTGCACGGAGCACTTTGCCATCTGTTCAAGACTGGGTCTGACTTACATTGCGTGTTTGAAAAGCATCCCATATGCTGAAGCCCCACTCCTAACAGAGGCCTCTGAGGCAAGGCAGAACAAGGGCCTGCTTAGATATTAGTACAAAAATTAAAAATTACAGATTTTTTCCAGCACCAGGCGGGTTCTTCATTCCTACAGCGCTCCCGTGACTTTCCCCAACTGGTTTTAAAGCTCTCCTGGAGGAGATAAGTGTCTGTCTTTACAAACAGGGAAACTGTGCACAGGAAAAACTGAGAGCAGAGACAGAAATAGTACCTCAGCTCCCCGGTCTCAGGCCAGCACCAAATATACTAGGCTACACTGTCTTTCAGGAAGCTGCTATGGTCACCTCCCTTTAACTGCTGCACTAGTGCTTCTCAATGTGCTGGGTTTATGTTAAATATCCCCTACCCAGCGAGGAAGAGAGAGCTAGCTTGTGCGTAAAATATGCTAGTATGCATTTCTGATTTGATGTCTATAATATCGTGCGTGTTTTATGCTAGAGAGAAAGAAGAAAAAAAGCTTTGGGATACTATCTGCTTCCACCACACTGCTGAAATGGCAGAGGATAAAGACATGCACGGGGAAGTCAGGAATTGATTTGCAAATATGTCATATCTGTTCCAGTTCTGGTTGCATTAACAGCGAGGCTCCAGCGAGTTATCTCTGCTGGGTGTGCTCAATGCCAGTTTAGAGAAAGGAAAACCATTAATCTCCAACTCCTAAAGAAGCTTCTACCTTACCTACATTGTTGTGACACTGCTGAAAATGCCAGAGACACATCAGAGCTACAGAGTTTAGAGCTAAACTCGTCAATATGGAGAGAGGAGACAGACATCTCTCAAATCTGCACACTCATCAGGTCTCTTTTTCCCTGACAGTTTTGATTCAGCCCATCTCAAAGATGCACTTTTGACCACTGCAGCATTTGAGCTCTGCTCTACTCACAGCGTGTGAGCTGTCTGACCCCAGCAGCCCAGAGCTGATTGGGGTGACAAGTGACATCTGACAAAGAGTGACAAGAGAGAAAATCTGCAGAGCTAAGATATGCCAAAGATGACCCTGAAACATGGAACTGGGCCCTTACCTGGAATAGTAACACTTAGGTCCACAGTGAATTTGATCATCATCTCAGTTCTTGAGGAACAGATTGGAACCAAAGCCAAAAAAAGAACCTAGTTAAGGAATACGAAGAAAGTAGGAGCTGCCTTTAAGAAGGGATGTATTCAACTGGTCTCCATAGTCTAGGCAAGTGTACAATGTGCTCCAGACTTCTTTATATGCTGGTTCCACTCAAAAAAAAAAATAAATTAATTTAGTCAAATGGGGGGGATCATTCATCTAGAGAAAAGAATGCAGTCCATCCCCGAAGGCTAAAGAACTGCTTGCAGAGCCACTGCTTTCCAGGAAAGGAATTAGGGGGTCAGAGCAAACAAGGAACTCAACATGAACTCCCAGTGCAATGGGACTAGCATAGCCATACATCAACAACAAATGGAGTGCTGAAACAGAAAGGTCATTTAACTTGGGTTGAAATAGTATATACCCTAACCCAGTTCATCTGCACTAAAACAGCAGGGAGCATTTGCACCACCTAATGAGCAGCTGACCTAAGAGGGGAGTAACCCCAACACAGCTAGAGCCCAAAGAGAACACGGGAACACAGGTTTGACATTTACAAGCTGGAGAGAACATAGTGGAAATTGTGAAGACAGCTTTGTATTTGCTGAAATGTCTCAGGAGGGTGGAAGATGGGAAGCAGCAGTACCGTGGGAACGTACTCTACATTTCTGAGCAATACAAGAGAACGTGCTTCTAACTTTGGCACTTGCAGACTTCTCATTTCCTCTGCTCCAGCAATTAACACAGGGGATATGCCTGACACACTGGATCACATGACAGGAAAAAGCTCTGGAGCCCTTTGGGAAGCACACACCCATGCTGGGGTGCAACACTGCACCGACCCTGTGCTCCAGGCACAGCCCCTTGGTGAGCTGAAGGGTTCACTGACAAGCTGCACCTTCAACAGAGGCTCACCAAATGGGACAGAGGTCACAGCACTCCACAGCAAGCAGATGGTGGATGGCTCTCAAGGATTAAGGGAGCTCTGTGTAGATGCCCAGCCAGTACAGCCCATACTCCTTACTGGTCCAAGTATTTTTTCAGCACTTAAAATTTCACATCTCCAACTTTGCAATGGTTAAACACTTACATCTAAGCACCTGCTATGAAGCAGAAAGAATATCAGCTTTCCCTCCTCCACAGAGCCATCTCTCTATGGCCTGGAAAGCCCACAGTGATGGTGCAAAATAAAAACCTGCCAGCACGGCTTGATGTAAGCATGTGCAAACGCATTCAGGATACACACATAGTCCTTGCAGGGGAGGGCAGGCTAAGCCACCATTGCAGTGTGTGCATACTAAGTGGAAGCTTTGCAGTGCTACCAAAGAGAATGCACGAGGTGTCTATTTGCACAGACAAACATGATAGTCAGATTCAATTATTCTCTGTGGACAGCTCTGAAACAAAACGCTAACACACCAAACAGTGTTTTAATGAGAGGATCCCATCCCTGAAGACCTGGTAGTTCAATTTATATACCAGAAGAAACAGGGACAGTCTTGTCTGCATAATTGGAAAATAAGCCGGCATACCTAAAATGTTCAGAATTGCAATATGGTTTCACTTGCCATGTGGTTTTCCATGTCTTTTTCCTTTGCTTGGCTTTGTTCTGTTGTCTGACAATACAGGAGGTGAAAAAGAAATTTCTGTTGGCAGCGCCCCAACATACACCATATTCTAAAAATGTTCAGGGTTAAGGAGGAGAAAGAAGGCTTTTCTAAAAAGCACTGTTTTCTCCACATGTAACTCAGAAGACATGGGAGCCCTCTGAGGTTAGAGCACACTGAAAATTTAACATGCAGCTTAGCGACCTGAAGGATGGTCTCTATGATTAAATACTGCACCATAGACAATCCATGTTGAGTACTGGCTCTGCCACTGGTACCTGCTCAGTCCCTCAGCCTCTGAGCCCCAGATCATCATGTTGAAAACGGAGTTCAGAAATGGAGTTCATAGTAGGCCTTCAGCAACATGATTTCTGCATGTGCTACAGCTAGTTCTAGAGGGTACTGATAATTTGGGGCAACTACAATACCACTCTGTGGATCTTGCTGTGGATTCAACTTTTTTGCTAGACTAACAAGAATAACACGCCAGCTGAGACAGCCACTTCCCTGGCAGAGTAACCCAGCTGTAAATGTAGAAACCTGTCCTAGAGTCTTGGGTTTAGGATCCAACATTTCAGCTTGGACTCATCTTTGGTTTAAATCACCAAGGAAGAAAATTCAGCATTTGATTGAAACCATTGATGTACAAAGCTCTCCTTACTGATCGAAGAAAAGTGATTATCTGCTCTTTTTTTGTGAAGGAAAATGACTGTTCCTAAAGAAGAGATCACAAACGCCAATGTGCATTTTCTATAGAATTCTGAATTATATTTCACAGCTCCAGATAAAAGCTAATGACCTTTGCGGTGTGGAGAATGCTCCAACTGGAATCACTTTTTTTTCTTACGCCTTACAGCACAGACACAGAGTAAAATGTCTTCACAGATATAATTGTGTTATATCACGATACTAGACAGACACGGTACTGAGACCAGACAGTAATTTACTCACTAAGGCTCTGATCCAGTTTCCATTGAAATCAATGTAAAGGTTTCCTCTGACTTGAATGGCTATTGACTGGATCAATCTTTTTGTCTTCATAGCTGGAACATGGCAATTTTCCCTTATTGTTCTGTGACCTTGCTTTCTCATTAAACTTCACTCAAGGGATTCATAAGATACAGAATACTGCATGTGGAAGAAAACTCGAGAGATTTATTATACCCAGTCATGTCTAAATAGAGAAGTGACAGCAGGCGAACATACTTCTTTTCCAACCGTGCATTCTGCTGGCCATCATGAGAATGTCAAGTTTTACTTTATGCAAGGTAAGCTCTTACACATACTATCCAGATCTCACCCCCTACAAAGTCATGGAAATATGTGCAATGGGGTAAACTAAGGATGATCTGAACTGTAACATTGCTGGGGTTTGCTGATGTCGATTTGAATTGGACACTTAAGTGCATAAAACAAAAGTCTGGCTGTTTGTGCTCTTTTATTGAACTCTGCCGGGTCATCCAGTCTCTTGCTCTCGCACACAACCACATCACTGATCCCTTTCACAAACAACCACGATCCACATTAAACACATTCCGCTTTTCAAAAGCTGTGACAGAAGCCTGCCCCTCACTTCTCTACTGGCCACAACATTACAGTTTCCAGTCTCAACTGACTCACAACCAATGTATATGTATCTAATCCTGTGTCAGCCTAGTCCTTTAGCTTAAATAGTTCTTTTCCCTCCTTGGTATTAACACCTGTGATATATTTATGGACACTCATACCCCCTTTCCACCTCAGCTTTGCTGGGCTAAGCAAGCCAGGCTATTTTTGTTTCCTCTCTAATGATGGCTCTTCACTCCGTTTAGAATATTTTGCACCTTGCAGTACTTCAAAGTACTTGCAAAGGTTTAGAAAAATTATTATGTTTTACAGCCAGGTTAGGCCATTATGACCTCCTGAATTACACTGGGTACAGAATGCCACCTGTAATTCCTGCATTTTGGCCATAATTTCAGGTTGAACTAGGGCACATATTTAATAGGCAGCAGAGAAACAAATCCATAATACTCTAATGCATCAAGCCCCAGTAGTGCTCGGGTACCAAAATGATCAGAGACTCAGTAAAGGACGTACAGAGGGTAAAGCAGTAAAAACCAGAGTCCATGAAAAATGCTGCATTGTTTTAACAAATACATGTTCTATGACACAGGGAGCATCACAAAGTGCTTTCAAAGTTAAACTATAAACTTGTTATTTATCCAAGATTTATAACAATATCAAACTTTTCTTTATAAGGAAGACTCCTAGAAACAGTTCCACTTGGTTTTATTTCTGTGCAAATATTTAAAAATCATCCCAGGAGAGCAGAGGGAAGACAATAAAGAGGAAAATACAGAGCTGGAAAGGGAAATTGATTTAAGATAAAAGCAAAACTAGCTTTGTCTTTGGTCTCAACCAAAAAATATATGGAAAGCAGGATGGCAACATTGGGTTTTACATTCTATTTTGTAAATAATAAAATAATGTAACAACAGGTCTTCACACAGCAGAGTATGTTCATCAGCTTGGCCAGCAGATCTTTAGCTGGTGCAGGTCAGGAGCATGCAGAAATGTCAGCCCCATCAGGATCCAAGACCCCCTCGGACTGACCCTTTCACAAAGAGCTGAGGCATCCCTGGGAGGCTCACGCTCCTTTATTCTAATGACTCCAGTCATCGGGCCCTAAGGCTCACTCCTACTGCGAAGTGCCTTCTTCGATTCATGATTGCTTTGAACTAAGTGGAACTATTTGCAGATGAGGTACTAATTTTGTATGAGCAAATACAGCACAACCTGTGGCTTAGCTTTAAGAGGTCCTGAGCACCCACAGCTTCCTTTAGCTTCCTCTGAAGCTCAGAGTCTTCAAAAGCAGAGTCGGCAGGCCCTCAGGGCCTGATTTTTCCCCAACCCCAGAAGCAGTGAAAACTAAAACATAAGGGTTATCAAAGGAGTGTGTGAAAATGTAGTAGATTGTATACTGTACATTAAATTAATACTAAATGTGTATCTATCTAGTGCTCCCTGCAGCTGGTCTGCCAGCGAGACACCAACTAGGACAGCTCTACAATTGGAAAAGCAGATGGGCTGTGGTATTTTCATTACGAAGAACCAGACAAGGTCTTACTGCTCACAGGTCCATGAACATATGCTTCCCTAGGACTGATGCTTTAGGAGCTAAAACAGGCAATGCACTGGATAAACCTGTGAAGGTGTTCTAGTCTAAAAAAAAGGATCTGTGAACACTGGGATTTTTCCATCACTGGCCATGTAAACACTGCTGCAATAAGGAACACATGTATTACTAAGTCGGAATCTACAGCTTTCCTGTGATGCCTGGATTTAACTTCCAGTAAGTCTGCACTTTACAAGAACAAAATTTTTTTCCACTTTTCTTTGGCTCTATTTTCCAGGCCTTTGTATTTTGATACAGAGGAGAGAAAGCAGTCCATAAAGTGTTTTAGAAACAGTATATCCTTTGGATTTAGGGTAAGACAAAGATATGAAGTGAACCATCAGTTCTACCTCTGCACCTCCATAGGCTTTTGCAAATGTTGTGGCCATCGTCCTATCTTCATTTCTGAAAACAATGGTGCTTTAAGATCTGGCTATCCCTTCTTGCTATCAGCTTAATTAAAAGCTTCATTAAACGAACTGTTTCACTTTGTACTGAAACAAATTAGGAATACGTACATGATCAGTCAGCTGAGCAGCAGGTAATGAACAGCTGAGAGACAGTAACAACCTAAATCAGTACAGCTGTTTAAAAGGCATGGGCATGACTATCTTTCAAAATTTGCTATATCCTTGTGAAATAGATAAATATGCTAATAGATATGTCCCTCCCACACCTAGATTTCCTAATTACTGTTGTGTGGTCTTCTGTAGCCATATGGGATCCAGGACAGACTTGAAGGCAGAAACCAGAGTCTCTCCTTACTGCACCCACTTCTCAGCTGATCTCACCCCTCGGGTGTTGGCAGTAGCACCGAGCAGGTTCCCTTTTTATCTGAACTCCCCCCAGCAAGTTCCCCTTGACAAACACTGCAAATGCTTTTTTGTCTACAAACACCTACGAAGCTGATTTTATTGTTGTCCATAAAGTGACTGCATTTGGAAAAAAAAATTAGGCAAAGAAATATCAGAGAGGAAGTCCTAGCAGTGTCATAAATGCTCATGCAAACATGCTTTGGCATGAGTGTCTGCACAACTGACTCATTCAGGCCCCCACCTTGTTTAGTGAACACTTCTGCCATTCGCTCAGACTGTCAACAGACTCGCATGTGACTTGTCTACACTACACCATTGGCCACAAACAGACGACGGCCATGCAAAACTGCATTGAATTATTCTCAAGCAACTCTAAAACTGAAATTTGTCTGCTTAAAAGCCTACATGTACACTTACTTTGAGTAACAAACAAATTTATCACTACTCAAATCCTTGTGTGAAGACAAAAACAGAGCTGTATTTGCTGAAAGCAGTTGATTTAGATACAGGATACAGAATCACAACGAAGCTATCTCTTCAGCACAAGCCACTGATTTATGGACACAGTGGCCTAAGCAATACATTTCATTTCCTAAAAGGGTCATCTTGCCTCAACTACCAAAGCAGGCAACATGAGCTGACATCACACCTAAGAAGGGGCTCTCTGTATGTATGTACAGATGCATATGATAATCTTTAACACAAATTCACTCCAGAGACACAGGTGAATAGGAAAGAGTCCGAAACAAACTCCTACTTATTTCTAATCCAGGAAAACAGACTAAAATTCCTCAATGGGATTTGGGTTTTCTGTTTCTTTTGTTTTGTTTCACAGAGGAAGAAAATCTGTGCTCCCAGGATGAGCAGATACTGTATACCAAATGTCAGCATGGAGCACACTTTTACAGCCAGCTTCTAAACCCGTGAATAAAGAAAAGGGCTTAGCAGAAACACTAACAGAAGTTTAACCACAGTGAGCCAAAGTTAGTTTTGTGTAGGTGCAGGCAACTCCACCGATGCTAACAAACTTACACCAAGGCTAGAGTTGGCCCAATGCCTCTAGCTGGCACAGCTAAAATCTGCAGGCATGATACGGAAAGACCTCAGCCTCAGACTGGATGCTTCCCCCTGAACCTCTTTAGATTTGTGTTCATCAGAATGGATTGCATCAGTTCCTTCAGAAATGAGCACCTGCAGATTCACCCGTGATCAGTTCTAAAGAAACTCGATGCCAGCTTTTCATGGGGCAGTGATTATAGAATACGGTGCTCCTAGTAAATCATAAAGCTTGAGGGATGGTAACGTGCCCCTCACTGGCAGAAACCTCCGTCAGGCCTCCTTTTGCACACAGCACTGTGCTTTGGGTTTTTTTTAAGAGAAAGACCACACGGGGATTTTGACATCCTGTAAATGGAAAGCTGTAGCTGGTTTCTAAACGTGATGAATCCGATCCTGAGTGCTTTAGCTTCAGCACGGAATGAATGACCAAGCTCAGGGAAAACAATGGTGCATTATCAAATTAATTTCACAGCGCAGATCACGTGAGATTCCCCAGAGTCCCTCCAATGCCAAAACACAATCCGATTGTGTAGATCAGCGGCACAACTGCTGTCATCAAGGGTAAATTAACTGGCCAGACTCATCCCCTGGTGTAACCTCACTTGAATCACTGAGTACGTCAGTGGGATCCTGCTATAGACAATTTTAATGTGGAATTTGACCTGCTTCAGGTTTTGCCAGTAAGTGGAATTTCCAATCTATGTCTAGATTAGCAGATTCAGTAATATTGCATAAAATCCTGCTCCAGTGAGGAGCTCCACATAGGCATAAATTTTGTCCATATGAAGTCCCACTGCTTTGTAGCAAATCACGCTTGCTCCAATTTCATTAATGGAATGAGAGTGGGTCGCAGCGGGCGACCTCCGAATCCCACACAGGGAAGCATAAATGCCCATACACAGCCTGACATAGACTGCATCTGTGTCATAATCAAATTGAAAGTGATTTAGGCTACTGTCCTGCAAAGAATTCTGCATGGGCACATCTAGAAATGTATCTTTTGAAACATTTGTTGAAAAGCTGTCCTGAGCTAAGCAGATTTATCTTAGCAAACACTGAGTACCTTGAAGTGTGCACACACTGAAAAAGTTCAGCACAGCACAAGATCTTGCAACACTGTGAAAACCAACATGACAGGTACGTTAGGGATTTAACTGAAGACATTCAAAGTTAAATGTATGGTCTGCTACCATGAGCTGAAAGATGAAAACTTTCCAACTGCAACTTCTTTAGCTTCATTACAGCCTAAGTCCCTGCAGGTGAGACAGACACTCAGCAAGAGCTACACAAGCAGCTTGGAGCCCGAGTTCTACATTTCACATGCTTTAATTCCTTGGCATGTTCTAACGAAAGGTGACGCTGATTCACAGTTCAAAAAAAATGGTAATACAGAAGAGAACAGTGATATCATACATAACGTAAGAGGTGCAGAGCGAGAAGTTTAATAATGCAAAGGGCAAGATCATGTATTTAAAAAACAGCAAGAATATTGTGGCTATCACTGGCTAGAAAGAGGAAGATAAAGACCTGGGTTTATAACTGCATTCACAAGCACCTGAGCCGTTAACAGGGCATGGTTGCTAGAAAGACAAACCAAACCATATAATTGTACTGGAACACATTTTTCTAGCAGAGGTGGGAAAGCATTAATGGAGTTGTGTAGTATAGTTCTATCGTGTACCCAAAGAAGAGGAATTCAAACTTGAGTAGGTCCAGAGAAGAGATACTCATGCTCTCAGACACTTTATGAATCTCATGAGCTTAGATTTTTTAGCCTAGTAAAACAAAAGCTGAGAGGAGAGATGATTACTGACTATAAAGATCAGGTATAAAAGAGCTATTATGGTTAAAAGAAAGTGTTCATACAAGAAAATAAACGATATAAGCTATCTCTGAATAGAATTAGCAGACACCTTAGAAAATATTTCTGACTATCAAAGGACTGAGTTTCTTTAACAGTTTTCCAGTGAGAATAGTGGGGACAAGACACCTATGTGCTTTAAAAATGGGTCTTGCTAGATGTATTAAGGACTGCACAACATGCCATCATTCAAGAGCAGGGAGCAGAGTCAATAGTCTGGAGATGTCATCCCAGCTCCATCTCTGTGGGGTACTTGAGACTCTATACTGTAGTTATATCTTGTCTTACCTGATAGATTCAAAGTACATCTTACTTAAAAATTAATAAAACAATCTGGCCCAAATTTAAGTCAAGACTACAAGATTTGAGAAGGACTGGAGGGGAATAGCAGCTGAGGAAGAAAAGACTTCAGAAACAGGAGTATTAATATGGGGCAAATAAAAGCCTACAACAACTACAATCTAAGCAATAGTTTTGCCTACACAATAAAAAACCAACAGTAAACTTTGCAGTAGCAGGTTACCACTTGCCAGATGAACGTAAAAATTGACTCTATAAGTGCTCCTAGCCCATTGCAAATTAGAAGCGAAGCATGTTAACCTAAATAAAACAACCTCCAGCAAGATTTTGGAGATGAGCAGCAGGAGTGATAACATCTTAGTCCAGCTCAACTCCCAGCTACAACGCCACATTTGACGGCAGCCTCCACTGCACAGAGAATCAGCGACCAATGAGTACTCATGTCGCTGTGGTCCTGCAATGCAAGTAGTCACATCAGCAGGCAGCTGCAACAATAAGCCTTCCCTGACACTTATAAATTCTACATGGTATATGTATTTGGGAGTGTAATGCATAATTTGCATGACATATTTAGAAAGCTCTAATTAATTTAGTGATCGATGCTCTAAAACTACTGAGTGAAGTTAAGGGTTTTTTTAAATTGTTAAATTACATTTGTGAATTAACAGGAGCAGGGCTGAGTAATCACCACTTCATGTTCATGTATAGTTCATTCAGTTCAATTAAGTTCTGCTATATAATGAAGATGAGAAAATAGCCAGACAAAATGCTATTGCAAGAATCTGGGTGACAACTAATACAGTTTACAAGAGAGTAAGAAAAACGATAGATCTTCTTTAAACCTTTTAAAGAAAATAAGTCTGAGATTTATTAAGGAAGCAAGATATGTACTATTACTGCTAGAATTCTCTCACGCTCAGAGCGATTAAGTATTTTGTAAACTATCCTCAGGAGACATTCCACCCTGTCCAGCAATACAGTCACGTCTGGCATAGAAAACAGTACCTGTTAACAGCATATCATACAGATGCACAAATATTTTAGAAGAGAAGATAAGGAATACTATAACCAATTGAAATGCTATAGAAAATTACATGCAGACACAAATACAGTATATCTTGAACATTCCTTGTATAGGGAACATCTGGAACTCTTCCTCCTGGAGAGGAGGCTAAATATTCCTTATAACTTGGTTGGATTTTACCTTACTACCTACCACTATGGTAGGAGAGAATCCATGAAAAAATAATAGCAATACCATTGGCAACAGGGATTAAAAGGGATTGACTGAATTTTTAGGGCAAAAACTGTGTATTATTTTTGCTGTGCCTTACTGGCTGGTTGGTAAGCTTACTTGTTACAAGTTTGAGGAGGGTAATTTAGAAGTGAGGAGTTGGTTGATAGGTCAAAAGTGAATATGGATCCATATTCTCCAAACTCATCAATCCTAATTCTTTGTATGCAGAAATTTCTCCACAGACTCTCTCTCTTAGTGTAAAAGCTCAGGAAAAATCAATCAATAGATTACTTTTGTTATGTTCCACACACACACATCCTCCAGCTGTGGCTGCCTTGTTCCTCTTGGTGATGTTGCATAGTGCCTACTCACACACAAGCCCAACACACCTTTCTCTGGAGAGTTAATCTCCTCTGTAACTCACCATGGTAGCAAGAATATAAATTGCTCCAATTTGCAATCTGTCCAAGACTCTGGGGCTCAAAAGCAAAGAGCGCTGAGGTATGAAATGGATGGATACTGACCATGATAAGACAGTTCGGATATCAGAATTACTTCTTACCTTAAAGTTAATGACTCCAGCAACATCCTACCCTTTGGCAGAGGAACTCAGCACATGAATCATGATTATCACCCTCAATTCTGCACTGAAGATCTGGTTGTATCTGACTCTTCTCAACCTGTGAGAACCCAGACAATCACGCCCCAGGTCAAGATCTGCAGAATGCTACTCACGTCCTCTTTAAGCCATGACATAACAAGCAATGCTTTTCCACGCCATCAGCAGAGGTGCTGTTACCATGAATTCCTAGCGCCAGTGGTTTCTCTGTACACTTGCTGACAGATGCAACCTACTGTTGATCTACCAGCGAGCTCTTCACCTGCGAGAAGTCCACATGAGAAAGACAAAACCTTTTACACATCCATCCTTCTCAATTTGCCAGGCACACCAAGAGGAAAAGCGTGAAGCAATGCTAACTGGCTGGAGAGCCGATGAACACTGTAACATTGTGCTGCACAGGCAGCACACTCAATTCCAGCAGCAGACACTCATTTGATCAGAAGTGGTTCTGCTGGCAATTTAGTTTTCTTGATCGCACAGAAAAAGAGTTTTAGTCTCTGTGCTAAACTTGACTTCTGCTTGCTGCCCTCAGGAAAATCATGGCTGGATAAATGATTTTCAAAGACAAGAGAGTTTCTTTTTTTCAGATTCAGAAAATGATTTTGTCTTGATAAATAATACAGGCTTTATTCGTTTAACTTAACTCGGAGCTACAAAGCACCTCTGCTCTCTCTGGGTAACCAAGGACACATGCATTTTTAACACACCTGTCTCAAAATGAGTTTGCAGGGCAGGCAGTCAAAAAATCCATCCTGTAACTTAGATAATGAGATATAGAGCCATTCAAAACTAGTCAACATGCAGCTCCACGCTGTCACTTCTGCAGATTCACGTTATTAAGGAGGGCTACATTGTAAAGCATTTCTCTTTTGTGGGGGGAAGTTATGCAAAACCAGTATTTGTAGATGCATCACGTACTTTCAAAGCTCCATAGAAACCTGACACTTCTCCAGAAAGTATAGAGAAACATCACTTGTTACTCCACAACATCAAAATACAGATAATTTAACCAGAGAAAGTTACAGTCTCGAAGTTTGCTGGATCTAACATCAATATTGTTTTGACATGACTCACTCTCTCTCATTTCTAATTCCCTCCTTGCATCCATACATCAAATTTCTGGTCTCCACACACTAACCACTTGTGCTTTTGATATCACATCCCAGCATGTTTCACTCAACATCTCTACCGTTTGGTTTCCGAGCAAGGCAAGTAATCCAGCCCCACATCAAAGCAACAAGTAGGAGCAATCTGAAAACTGCACAGGTTTCAGTAATGGAAGACAACAAGGAACAAGCAAGGTCTTATTGCCAAACAGTGAGGAAAATTAATGAGGCTTTCAAACGCCCAACTGGCAGTGTTAGTGCGTTAAAAGAATGTAAAAGAGGGGAAAAGACCATCTGCCTGCCAACTATGAGTACTCTCTGGCTGGTGCTAAAAACTCCACTGACTGCTGGGCTTGAAATTCAGGTATTAAAGTTTAAGGGATATGTTCAAGACTTTTATTAAATGAATGTGATTTACACCAAAAGACACAGCCAGCGATGCTTTTTATCCTCTCTTACTTTTACTAGTATTTTTCCTTTAAATGGATTCTCTGGATCTTTGGCCACCGCTAAAATTTCAGGCTTCCAAAAAAGGATTCTTTTTAATTTATAATGAATCATAAAATATATGAAACAGAGGTTGATGTATAATTCCAGATTGCTGCTCGGTCGTTAAGCTGAAATAAAAGAAAATGGTAGCCTAATCATCAAACTGAATGATGGCAAGGATAGTCTAAAAAGGAGTATTGTCCTCTGAAACCCTTTTGCTGTATGTCCAGATTCAGATCTGACACAGCCAAAAGGAAGGGCTCCTCTAGGACTTGGTGGCAGATAAACCTATTTTAAACATAAGGCACCATTTGACACAGTACTGGTTAGTATTTGGTTTCTGAAGGTTTTGCGATAGCACGTACAAGTGACGTTACCCCTAACTCACAGCTGGGAAGACTGCAGTATCTCAGCTCCATTTGCACCATACATCCCCCCCACACACATACCCATACACAGTTTGGGGAAAGCAATCTGTACCTGTCATGCACAAGCCTCCATTTAGAAGCTGTCCTGACTTATCCCGACAAGCAAAATCACTTTCCTACAGCTACCACATGAACAGGTGTTAACATTCACATTAAAAAAGGGGGTTAGTGGCTTCCCACTGCACAGACTCATCTTGCTCCAAGACTGTGGTGCCACTTTTTCAAAGATACCCAGAACTACAGTTCTATTCAGAGCACATAAGACGCACAAGTGGCTTTATCAAAGGACATGCTGGAGTTTGAGCTGAGCATTAATTAGTGGCACCAGAAGATGTACACCTCCACAGTGAAACCTGAAGCAGCATAAACAGCAATTTATAAGAATGAAGCTTACACTGGTCATTGATCACTGACACAACATATGGCAGCAACAGAGCTGCCTACAAATACTGGGAAAGTGTAAAAATCTAAAAAGAGTTAGTCGGGAGAAGGGGAAGGAAATTAAGGAAAGTTTAGGCTGGTTGTTAGACAGACTTCACTACTGGTGAATGGTATGCTTTCCCAAGGGAAGCAATAGATGCTTAGTTATTTAAAGCCAACAGGAGAAAATGCATTGTAGGGAATAATCCCACATTAGCAAGGGATGAACTGGATAGGCTGTCTGCCCTTTTCCAGTTCTAATTAGCTTATGATTTATTAATAATTCTTCTTTGGGCCAAAAGGTCAAAAGACCCCCACCATTCTCCTTGCTAGTCTCCATGAATATGTTACACAACAGACAGAGAGCACAAGTTCTGCCGGTACAACATGCTGTAACTGTGACCTTGCAATTACTGAAATATCATGCAGTGAAGCCTTTTCACCACGGAGATTTTACTTTCTAAATGATGGTGAGAGTCACTTTAATTAGAACTTCCCCTTGCACTTTGCAAAACAACAGAGCAGTTGCACCATGTTTCTCTGAGACTGAGTGTGCCTGGAAGCTATGCCTGGATGAAGAAAACAGGTTGTGATTAAGATCTACTGAGATACCTGGAGCAATTTAGGGCTCTGTCTACGAACACTGTTTGTATTCCTAGCAGCTGTAACGCACTTTCAGCTCAAGGTCCAAACTTCAAAACACCCTGCATCAGCCATAGACCAGGTGGACTAGGAGCCCATCACACATCTCATACTGCTTCTGGAAGAACACCTGAGACAAACAAAAGACGAAGTGAGCAGTTTTATGTTCAGACAGGACAAAAGATGTGCTAAGAGTTGGAAGAAGCCAGTCATTGCAGGTGGTCTACAAGGAGAGACACTTGGAAAAGGGCATTTCCCCAGTTGTGGAAAACAAAGAAACTTCTTGTCAGTCTAGAATTAAAAGCCTAGGTGGGTCGCCAAAGATGAAGGAAACAAGGGCAGGAAAAAGGAACAAAAGGAAGTTGTTTTGCAAGAATTCAACTATCAGCCATGAATTGCCCACGTTCAAAGGGTGACTTTGGGATTCAGAAGAGAAGCCAAGCATGAGCAGGAAAGGAGCAGAGATTGCATAAGGGCATTTTTTATTCTCCCTGGTTTTCTGACTCCTATTCTGCCTGAAAGGACAGAGTTAATGGGTTAGAAATCCTCTGAAAATCCTATATTACTTTTATCTATCACACATCCCTAAAGAGATAAATTGTTGCCCAGAATGAGCTGGGATCTAGAAATACAAGGGTACAGAACTGGGAAAGACCACATGAGCAACCACAATTTACCCCCTGTCCATTTATGGTGGTGATTAAAAGCATAAAATTAAAATGCCTGCACTAACGCATTCCGAGCTTAGCCAGGCCGAGGTGAGGCCTGCTAACTAGGAAGAGCTGCGGGGCACGCAAAAGCACCAGATGTTTGTCTGCTGAATGACTAATTGTGCCCTCGCCCTCAGTAAAGTGTTCGAGTGGCATGAAGAGACACATTCTTGGCTTCACAAACAGCTACCGTTAGCATTCAGTTGAAAATGTCATTAAAAGTCTGTGTATTTCAGCCTAAGGTTGGAGCGGCTGAAAACTCCTCGTTCCCTTACCACCCCAACCAGCCCGCTGGACAGATGCGGAGGTTTTCTGGTGAAATACAAACCGCTGTAATCACTAGATTAGGTACAGTTATGAGGATGAAAGCAAACATCCAAGCACTACAGCCTGCAGGGACTGGGCAGAGGGAGGGAAGGGAGCTGCCAGCATCTCATGCAGGGTTGGGGAGAGCCCTGCCTGGCTGGGAGGGCAGTAGCCTTGTCGGCAGCAGCCCGGCCAGCGGCAGACAGGAGCTTGCCCATTTCTGACAATGTGGATGGGAATCAGGAAAGGAACAGAGGTTACAGGGCAAACAGCATGAGAAAGGTTGGAGCTCAGCCCATTTCCAGCTAAAAGAGGCACATAAATTACCAGCAATTTGACTGAAGTTTGCTTTTGCCTTTGGGGGGGGATTTCTGACAGAGAAACAGAAGACACCTGCACTCCTGCATTCAGCAGAGCAGATCCATGACCTCTAAGGACAACCTAGCACAGCAGCACTTCCCTGCGGCAGGAGCCCATGAACTCCATGCTACAAAACACTGTCTCATCCCCCTTGCCAAAGAGGGCAGCCAAGGGCAAAAGGGTCTTTCTGAGAAGCAGCAGTACTATGATTATCCTTTGCAGGCTGGTGTCAATAAACAGCAACACGCTAGAGGTCCGTCTCTCTCCAGCAGGTACAACACCCCTAGCAGAAGAGGACAAGCACGGGGATCTGTTGTTACATGAGCCCTTGCTGATGGGAACAGGATGCCAACCAAGTGCACTCTAGATTTTTTACTATAACTCCCTGTCAGACTGCCAAAGGTATTAAATAACAAATCTGCTTATTTTCAACCATGACCACTGTTCAGTGCAGCCAAGTGAAAACAGTCTATTGCAGGTGGACAGCATGTAAAGCACTACACCCAGCCCCTGGAGAGGGCACCCTGCCCTTAACGACGTGTACTCCAGCTGTACCGCAACAGATGTACAGTCCCTACTCAGCTTAAAAAAATGCTGGCTTTGGTAGACTCACTAGTTTAAAGGTAAAATATGCTATTGGCTCTAACTTCAGTTGTGTAACACTGATACTTTCCACCTTCTGTTAAAATACAGTCTTGGTAGCTATCCATGTCTCATGCAGTAATGCAAACCAACCTGCTTCTACAGACCACGAGTCACAGTAAATGAGAGGAAGGGTGAACTGGGCATGCCAGTAGAAGCGAAATGCAAAAACTTCTGAAACAGAGAAGATATGCACGGTCCTCAAGAATACTTGGTTCAGATTAGAAAAGAGGACAAATATCTTCAAAAGACAGCCTGATCCAAAGCTGATGGAAGGAATTTTAAGACACCCTCCCCCTTTTATTTCAGTGATCTTTGGATCAGTTCCATAGCAGGAGGCTCATAGCCAATTCATAGGCTTCAAATTCAGGAGGAACAAATACAGTAACCTCTTGAGTAACTTTTAAAGGGGTGGTTCTAAAGAGACAATTTCCCTGTGGCACTTCAGTCCACATCAAAGCTGGTGCCAACTAATCAAGTTGACGGAAACTTCAGTGGCAGTTGGACCCTTGCAATGTGCACTTCTAGAGGAGAGAATGGAAAGCATCTTCATTTGCAGCCCAGTTCAAAGTCAAGTTAGCTAGGGTATCACGGGAACATGGACCACTGACAAGAGAGCCTTGGCAACTCTTTTGTAATCTCTTAGTCCTGAAAGGAATCTCAACAATTAAAGCTAGTGTGTGAGCCTTAATGCATCGGAGAGGTCTGGCTTTCGATTCGAATGCTGAGGTTTGGAGGATCATAGCCAACAGCAACCACAGAGTCAGCAGCTTGCTTCCAGTTCGTGAACTCCATATGCAAGTTGGATTTCCACTCCAGGAAGGGAAGGGCTAAAGGGAAATAATTCAAGTTATCATGCCTTCGGGGTCTATGTTCTTTTAATTTCTTTTTTTTATGACAGGCTGGCACATGTCACTAGGAGCAAAGCCAACACTATACACACAGTGTGTCAAGTGACTTACCGCTCATCACTGCTTGATACTGGGAGCACAGGTGTGGAGGAACCTAAGAACGGGAAGTTCAAACTTTTTGCATCAAAGGAAATAAGGGTGGCTAATGCCAGCTGCTCTGCAAGTAATTTGGGGAATGAAGTGGAAGAGTTAGCAGCAGCTAACTGGTGGGAATCTAGTTTTTCTGCAAGCACTGCTCCAGCAGGGTGGGTTTCAGAGATAATGCTGCCAGTTTGAACAAGAACATCTTGTTTTTAATAGCACACATCTGTCCTTTCTGTTGTTTTGATGAAAAAAAGGGTCATTTCAAATGGAAATCACCAAATGGGAGCTGTGCTTCAGACTGATTTTTTCCTATGCATACAACTAATATGCAGAGATGGAAAACCATTTAAAATATAGAGCACTTTTCAGGCAATCCTTTAAAACAATCTCTGATTAATTCGCACAACTCTAGAAAATGCTGTCGTCTTTTTTTTTTTCTTATGCATTATTACTTCAACAGAGAAACCTGATACTGACTTCCCATTGTTTGCCCAAGGCAATGAGTGAGCTGCTGCTAGGGATGAGTTTAGAAGTTAAAACTTACGAATTCCCAGGTTTGTATTTAAGCAATCACAGCACATGTCTCTCTTTCTCAGTCAATTCATGTCCCTTTCTAACTGTTAACACAGACTAAAGCAGGTGACATTTGTACAGGATTACTTGACTTCAAGCAATATTAACACTTGCAATTCTGTATCTGGTCCATACTAAGTGTTCCCAGAGCTTTACAAATACAATGACCAAAGCCTCACAGTATCTCTGTGAAGTACTATTTTCTTTGTAAGGGGGCTGAGTAACGAAGCATGGAGTGTTTATGGGACACGTTCATGTTCACACAGTAAGCCTGTAACAGGACTTGATGCTAGTCATGGATGCCAGGTCATTCCCAGATGTTTCAGGAATGCTCCGAGTCTTCAACCTACATTCAGTTCAAGAGCCCATTCTGCCCCTCCTTCAATTCAGTTTTCAGACAGAAATATTCTCCACAAGAGTCACAGAAAAGATGTAAGACCCTGTCCAGTGATCTTGAACAACCTCATCAAAGCTAGACATCCACACACAGAAATTTTGTAGGGACCAGCCACAAGAGACTCTATTGTTTTCATTCTCTAAACAAATTTTGGGGCTGTGTGCAGTGTAACGTGCATACCATTTAACCTTTTAACATTGTTAGTTGTAGGTGCCAATAAACTCAATAAGGGAACATTTGAAATCAGTCTCACCTAACTGTAAAATCAATGCTACCTGTCACAGCACAGTAAAACGCTAAGGCTCCAGCTGTACTGTATGGTTTCAACTCCTAACTACACAAAAACACACACAATGCTCTCTAAGATACTGCAGTCTTGCTAAAACAATTTTCATTAAACTCTCAAATTGCTAAAGAGATTGTTGTCTGAAAACAAAGATAAAGCATTTAAACTACAAGACGCCTGGATTTCAGATGGATTCCCACTGCTATTTGTGTTACAGAGACAGGCAGAAGTTCCACATGAGTGGTACGGCACAAGGTGCTATCCACAGAGTAACTTCTCATCCCAAAAGAACTTTTGATCTCAATGAACAAAACAGATTACACGTACTCTTGTATTCACTCACAGTGGAAAGTTGACACAGAGAGCGCTCATCAGACATCCTCTTGGAGCTGGTTTAAGCTTCCTGTCCCTGCACCATCTGACCTCTGCGTGAGTTAGAACTTCCTGCAAAAAGGAAATTATTGTCCAATAATTCAGGATGTAAATCTAAATTGCAATAGGTATTTCCTGCTAACTCCCCGAGCGGATACTGTATTACACAGTCAGAACATCTTCTTGTGGTTAAGAGGATTACACTAAACCACATGAATGCACTCTTTTAGTTATCATTCCACCACAGGCAGGAGATGCAACCACTGAACAGGTAGGCACACCTGCGCTAGCTGACGAGGCACAGGCTGTATTAGCGCTACCAACATCCTAGGTACTTGGGCAGTTGATGCTTTGCTTTTAAAATAAAGCCCTCAGAGCCATGAAGAAACAGCCCTTGAGGTTTCAGAGCTAAAGTGCGTAGAGGAATAAAACTCTAAACCTGTTAGCTGCTAAGGATGTTTTTGTTTAAGCGACATATTCGTTCCTTCACAGTCCATTATCTGACCAGGTTCAGCTACATCTAATAGCTCCAGTGAGGAAAAAAAGAAAAGAGCAACTATAAGAAGAGAGGATTTTTGTAAGCCAATATGTGTGTGAGTGGGGATGGTTTTATGAATTTAACCCATCCAAAGACAAGCAGGCGCAAAGAGCTGTCCCCATTAACATGGTATCACAGCATCCAGTTGCCCCTCTCAACTCTGACATTCCCGAGCCTCCTCCAAATGCCACCTCCATTGCCCACACACCTGAAGTGAAGCCAGGAGGAAGCACAGCACATGTGGCACACTGCACTCTAACAGCAGAAAGGATGTTTTGGGTGCTGACTCCACAGTAAACCCTTTCTTTTCATTAAGGATATGTCCAAACAGTATTTCACTGGCAGACATGGTCTTCTGTTCAGACTCAAGACAGCCATTTATAAGCCTTGTTCACCTGAGTCCTTAATTGGGGCTCTCATTTCACTATGGCCTCTTACCTCTCTTTCCCACGTAAGAAACTCCAGCCCAGGAGAGGAAGTGCTTTAAACTCCAGCTAATTAACTCAGCCAGAGAAAGTCAGAGCTCAAAATCTACTCTCCCCTATCAGAAACTCCTTACCCCGCAGTTAGGAAATATAAAGCTGCTGACAACTCTTAAACGCTCCTCCCACAGGAAATGTATTTCTCCCATAACTTCTGTGGAATTACCCCTATACAGTCTCAACATAAAAAATCCTGCAGAACGGTGGCACCCACATATACACACACCTTCCCAGAGGCAAGTGCAGAAACACTAAGGACATGCATATGGCTTTGCTATCGTACTTATTGAGATGGAGCTTCCAACCTCCTAGATGAGCTGTGTGATGAAGACAAGGATCTGCATCTGTGACTACATTGTTCTGCTCTGGTACAGCAAGGCCAGGCAGCAGGATGCCTGCACTCCTCTCTCAGCTCTGCCACCACTACACCCCCCAGTCCTAAGCCACTAAACACCAGCGGCCAAATCTGAAAATGAGATGCCTTGCTGGAGAGGCATGGCTCCGAGATCCTCAGTGTCTTCAACTCTCCATGACTTCCATCTGCTTTGAGCTTTCAGGACCCCTGAGATCAGAAATGCACAACCAGACATCCAAAAACGGAGGCTGTACTTCATTAGCCTGTATGAAAAGCCATGTCCTCTGCTGTTCTACACGAGTAGCGTACGACCACATACATCTTAATACAGCTATGCCTATTAATACATGGGGATGTTGCGTATTGGCCCTAATTTCTCTCTGTTTCACTTTACCCACCTCTAAAATGGAAATAAATAATACCCACAGAGCATGGCCAAGCACTTTGTAATCCCCAAATTAAGGGTTCCGTAGGTGTGAAGTATTCATAAGATGTAGTTATTTTCAAACTGCAGAAAGCTTGCTGCTGTGTTCCCTGGCTGTATTTAGCGCACCTCTCTGCTGTGCAGATCTGAAGCAGACATCAGGGAAAGGAATGCTGTGATAATCAACTCCAAATCCCACAATCTATTTGTTCTACTAATTAAAGGAATATTTACTCAGGAAGCAGGTTTACACTAGATGAATAGTTTCTAGGAACAAATATGATTTAATTATGTGTAGATGCAAGAGGCATACTACATATTAAGTAGATTAATTTATACTCACTAAAAATACAGACAAAATTGGTGCTTAGCTATTAATTTTCTATGTTGGAGAAAAAAAAGGGTAAGAAAGGGTTCACCAAGCTGTCTGCTTTAGAAGCTTATTTAAAGAGTGATCTGCAATTTTTTTCCAAAAGAACGAGAATAAGTCCTTCGCATAAGATAACTTCATTTGCTCACCGCGTTTTATAAATAAATTGTATTCTAGACTAAAAGAATAAATTTTATGGAATTAAGTAACAGAGCAAGAAAGAAGTGAAGCACCTTGAGTGGCGAATAAAGGAATAAAGCAGGTTTTAAAATTATGATGTGATGTGTGGGTGAGGATGAACAGGTTAAAGAAGTGCCACATAGCACAGTTACAAAGTGAGTCCTTACAGGGGCCAAGGCAGAGCAGGCCAGTGCTGGAGAGTGTTTGATGATATACGAACTCAGAGCATATTCAGTCCCTCCATTCCTGCCTTCTGTAGTGACCACCAGACATGGTGTGGCTATAGGAAAGCAAGAGGCAACCTACAACAGGAGTTGTGTGGAAGAGTCTCTCTGCCAACAGCTATTTTCTTTAATAAACAAGACAGACCCCCCAGCCTCCGGAAGGTGACAAACATTTGAGCAGAAGAGTAAAGAAAAGGTCTTGGTAGGGCTTCAAACAGCAAGATGGTAACTTTGAACTGAATACATGGAATATAGCATACAGAGTGTATTGCTTTAGTTATTGAAAGAGCTGATAGAGAAAAGTAACACAATATTTTGGTATTAAACTTATTTGTCAGAATTGTTCATTTGATGACACTGTGGATAAAAAAAAAATCGTATTTTTTAACAGTTACCATAAGTATTCATAAGGTATCCATCAACAGCATTTGGCCTTGCTTTACAAGAAAAAATAATTTCCCAGAAAGGGCAGGACTATTTCAAGGCTCTTCTGCTTTAACATGAAGAATTTGTCATATTTCTGCTGTCAAACAAGAAAAAGTGACTGTGACTGCAGGACTCTCATTCACTGCCTCTCTATGAGCTTAAACAAGTGACTCAACTTCTCTTTACCTCATCTTCTTCCCTGGTAAAAAGGAAATTTGTTCACTTAGGAATCATAAAGGACGATGCAATGGGTTTGATATATTACAGCTGGATAAGGCACAAAATAACACAACAACTATTTTGTAAATTCTTCTTCCTGTCCTGTATGTGTGCTACTAAATATATCAGAGCAAGACAGTTCTAGTTGTTTCTTGTCTTTCTTCTTACTGCTGTCTTTCATTTTCTGCACAAGCTTCCTCTCTTTCCAATATCCTTGAAAAACAAGAATTTACAGGCATCCCACCATACTTCAATGTGCTCTAACCACCTGGTTTCACACCACCCAGAAAGATGACTTTTCCCATTTGCTCCTGTGTTTGCAAGTACATAGAAGACTTCTATTCTCAAAGATACAGACTTTAGCCTACAAGTGAAATTTTTAGGACTCTTGCTGAAATGGAATATAGCTAGTCTTGTGGGTGAAAATTCAGAGATGAATGTATTTTAAGCACATCTCCAGTTCCTACCAAGGTTTAGCTACTGCTGAGTTCTGTTGAGCCTGTGTTCAGCTGAATGGTGAAGGTGTTGTTGATCCTGTCTGAGGTCAGGGAATGGACTAGATGATGCATCAAGATCTGTTCTATGAAAGTCTGGCCACCAATACATTAAATTAATGTCTGAATGTTTATCAGATGCAGCTCAATATTTCATTACAATGTTTAAATTTCAGCCTTTAAAAAAACACAAACCAGAAATTTAGAAGGATATGGGAGAAAGAAAACACAACCTCTGTGAAACAGAGGGGCCAGCAAAATACAAAGTGATTTGTAGCATTTTGGAAATTAATAGCAGCCCATTTTTATCAAATAAATGCTGTTGTAGCTGAAACAACACAGATTGCAGGCACATTTGTAGCTTTCTGTCTTACAGAGAAGCCAAAGTTTTCGCGGAAAGATCTTCCTACATCAATCTGCTTTGAAGTGCTTCCTGCAATCATGATAATCTGTTCCAGAAACTGGTCATAATAGAAAACACCATTTCAAAGCAGTCTACAAAGCACATTTCCACAAATGCTTTCAGTTACACCTCAATTCCAAATATGCCACTGAGCCACTTACTTACTTTTTCATCCGGGAGGGTTGGCTGTGACAAGCACGCATTTTTCCTGATCTCCTGCCTTTTAATCATGTCTATCAAGTCATTGTAACTGACAGACATGTTAGCTCTGCTATTCAAAACAAATAAGAGATGCCTAAATTAAACAGTTGCATTTTAAAGAGGTACTGTCAGGTTGGAAACCTGGGGCCAACTCATGCAGCCCTGACGCAGGTAGTATGCCAATTTCAAAAGCAAATGGTCCTGGGATAAGGACTGCAAGACGTGAACTTTTTTTTTTAAAGAAAAATCCAATTTTAGCTTACATAAATGGAACTTTTGCTACTGATGTCCCTTGGTGCAGGATCTGGCCCTTATCTCTTCTACAAATATCTTAGACCATTAGAACCACAGACATCAGATTATTTCCAATTCTTTATACTATTAATTTCAACCCCTCATTCTACTAGGAAGAAGTCTGCCATATAAATAATCCCACTGGCTCAGGTCCTTGTGATAATTTCCCTGAAGCACTTCAGTAGTTCATTTGGTCTCTTTGTGGAGAAAAGTCTTACTCAACACAAGTAAAAACTTCAGAGGTTTTTTTTCCTTCCTCAGTTGAATCAGCTTGGGAAAGATAAAAAAAGCAAGCTTCATTATTATACTTCTGTTTCTAATCAATTACTTCTGCATCTCATGCTCAAACATTTGGGAAGCTTAAAATGCAACAGAAATAGAGATCTTGTTGTTTTCGGTTTTGTTTTAATTAAAATTGGAAATGCTTCTCTTGGTGCTGGGTTTTGCAACACCATAATCTTGCAGACCTAATTTTGGAGAGTGCCTCTGGACCAATACCATCCCTATACCATCCTTTCCCATAGGGCCAAACTTGTCTTTGAGTTTTGGGCTCATACTACTAGTCCTCAGTCAAGCACAACCGCAGCTCTTCAGCGAGACTGCCCTAGTGTATCTGTGAGTAGAATTGGGCTCTTGCACTTTTCATGGACGTCCAAGTCCTTTGAGACCTTTGTAAATGGATAGCAGAGTAGGCTGCCAGAAAACAAAGAGTTTTCATTAAATGATAACATCTTTCCAAACTAAAACCAGAAATTGTATTACTTCTGGGAAGGTTCTAGTCCTCTCAGACCACAAGTATCACAGTTAAGGTTAGTGCAGCCCAATCATACACGAGTATAACTTTTGGAAATAGTTTAAGAGTGTTTGCCTTGTGTTAGCAATCAAGAACTCAGGCCGGTAAATTCTCATCCACGGGTCATTTCACTGAAATGAGTAACACTTCATGCATTTGTACAGATTGCAAAAGTGTGTTTTATTCTGCAGGCTCAGATCTTAACACTTGCAAGAACGGAATGGCTTCCTTACATGAAATTCAACCCGACCTCTGCCCTCAGTTAGTTTGAAGTGTCTCTTTTCTCTTCGCCTACATCACAGTGCTCCTGAGTGAAAGAGAGAGTCTGGTTATGCCCAGGCAAATTGCAGACAGATGTTTTGACATTTCCCCATAGAGAGCTCCGCCGATACAAGGCTGCTCTGATTTACAAGAAGTGCTGCTGCTGCAGTCCCTACCCACCTCCTAGCTGTCCTCCTCTGCCAGTAAAATCCTGCTGTTGCCTTTTACCACTATGGTTCTTCACCAGGCATGTATCACACCAGGCTCTTCATGCCAAGAGCTTCTTAGGCCACTATCCCTATTTTCACCCTCACAACTTTATAGTCCTTAACTCCTGCTATCTATCTATCTGCTCAGTTCTGCTCTGCAATCTCTGCTGTTCCAGTTCTCCCTGACCTTTGCAGCTTTCAGCACTGCTGTCTTCTTTGGCCAGTAGCATCCTTAGAAAGTGTTCAGAGAAGAGCCACCAGGCAATAAGGATTGAAAAAAACGCAGAATACAGTATCATATACCAATATCACAGAGGAATTAAGAGACTACTTGATTGCAGTTCACAAGTACTTCCACAGCAAGAAAATGCGATGCTCTTCTCTCCAGATGAGAGCATAACAGGACCAAGAACCTAGCAACTGAGAAACAAAGAGGCAACCTAATCACAAGGGCTGCTGAATTTTAAACACTTAATCAAGAATTGCAGGATGTTCTCTTCCTTCAGAGATATTTAAATCAATATCGGATACTTGTTTAGAATAGTTGACCAGCTTGAACATGAGTCAGCTCAGGGAAGTTCTGTGCCTTCAGGCAAGACAGATAAAATGACTGAAAGCACCTTTCTGGAGTTACCGTCCATCACTCCGGAAGGAACGACTAGATGGGGAAGAATCCCAAGAATCAAAAGTAAAATGTAAACTAAAGGGTGAAATGCTGAAAACCTGGTTCACATGTGTTCTCTCACAAGTCAACGTTCTTCACTTGAGTAAAGACCAAATGACCATAGAAAAGACAACTTACCTAAAGTATATCATCTGCAAATTTGCCAATGAGTTTTTAAAGAAAAATTAAATTTAGATTTGTCAGCCTTGATACACTTTGTCTTTATGAAACTAGGAATGAAATATAACATTGGAAGTAATCTTATCCAGTCGTCTTAACTAATTTAGCATTTTGGATGCTTTAGCTTATGAACTTTACAGAGCGATTCTTGGCAAAGAAGGATGGCATTATAACTTCAGCCTTCTTAAAATTAACTCACACCAGCTATTCTCAGTAGTACCATTATTATCTGTGAAACTGCGCTCAAATGAAGAATCAATAAATAAATATGAAGAAGAAATTTAGGGAAAAAACAACGTGCTATTAGCATTCCAGGAGTATAATAAACTCATAATTCTCTGCGGCAATGCAGTGAAGCCTGGATTCGCAAAGCAACCACAGACAAGGAGGTGTGCAAAGCTCATTACAAATATAAGTTGCTTTAATATTTCAAAGACCCATTAGAGGAAACACATAACATTAGCAATATCATGGTTTGTATTCCTGATGTACAGTCCTAAACAAATACAGAAGGTATCTAGTAAATTACTCTCTTGGGAACAATTTATGTTGGTTAAGGGGGGGAAATGTTAGATTTTAAAGATGTTAATCACTTGCTTTTGCTTTAATTCAATCTATATAGACGCATGTCCGTGTGTGCATGTAAAAATAAAAAATATAGGAATGATCCCTAGTTCATCTTCAAAATGTTGGGACCAATTGTGCGCATGCAATCAGGGTAATTTTTTTCTCAAACTGTAGTCACACTAACTTGAACTGAACTGCTTAGGTGAGTAAAGGATTTGCACGATCAAGTTACCTACTGACAATGTTTAGCAAGGAAATAAACGCATAGTCTTGTAAGGCACAAGTCTAGGGCTCTGATGCAGGAAAGCAATGAGATGAAACATTTCATTCATAGAATTTAACTACATATTTAGAATTAAGTGTGAATATGTGTTTTCAGCAGTTGCAACCTTGCCTCTGCCACTAATGCACTCTATGACCTTGAGCAAGTCATGTAAGACCAGACTTTTCACAGACCTCAAAGTCTAATTCGTACTGATTTCAGTCACTGGCAATCCTACTTGGTGCCTATCTGCATCGTTACATTTCATGATAGCTTTAACAGATGAGCACAAAATTCTCCAGGCCATAGTCCTTTTATGCCTCAGTTTCTCTACCTAATGATTATTACTTCTGACTACTGAGCATGGTTGTCAAAACAGAGAGAAGGGTAAATTGTACTGTTATATCAGTTGATTATCCTCACAAAGCAGGAACTGTGAAATTCTTCATAATTTGTATTATGTGTTACTTGACATCATCCTTCATCAGTATTGGAACAGCACATAGTTACAGTTCATAGTCCTATTTTGCTCATGTTGAATAAAGTATGTATCTGTATCCTACCACAAGCCACTAATTATGTTCTTTCCCCTGTTGTCTTTTATTTTAAGTAGGTGGTTACTAGCTGCAATTACTACTAAAACCTAAGCTCTCTTAGACTGGAGGAGCACATTGGACACAGGCAGAAACTGAGTCTCAGCTTTGTATTTTTAATGTAAATGCCCTTCATATGTGGAGCAGACCCCAAAAAGGTCAGAGAGTGAAATATTAAGTGATTTATAAATATACACTGATTGCCCTGTCCAAACCATGTGTTTGAAAATCTCCTTCTGGCAGACAATCATCTTCAATCAGGGAAAGAGAGCAGAGAAAGGAACGTGAGGCAGGGCAGGGGGATCTGTAATCACTCTAACAAACTTTTGAGACCTAGCCAATTCCTCCTTCCCTGCGTTATATATACAGGCTCCAAAACGCATCTCTCTCTACATTCTTGAATTTACTATATTATCCTGTCAAACTGAATTATCCAGAGTGCACTTCCTACCCTTTCCTTTCTTGTCTTCTTAATTTTTTTTCCCTAATCTTTGATCTATTGTAAATCAGCATCATAGGAGATAAATAAGCAACCTTTAGCTGAAACAGCAGGCTAAACAAGTTCCACATGGCCAGGAAACAGCAAAGCAATTAAACGCGCCCAACAGGCCATCCGTAGTCAGCATCCTCTTCCCTTAAGAGGCCGGCCCCAAAGTGTTCCCAGATTTAGTTCCTAATCCTACCTCTGAGTTGTTCAGATGGTCCCAGCACCTACTCAAAACCTCTTTGAAGTTACTATGAATCTACACAGTCAGGTAAGCTTGTTGGCCCTGATTCTGTTGCAATAATGAGGATGTGGCCAAGGTCTCATCAGAGTTTGTTTCCTGCCCCTCAAGAAGACAAACAGATCTTCTCCTTTCTCACCTAACTAGTTATAACTGTCACAGCCATATTTTGGAAACACTAATTTGATCTCTGAGTCAGGACACTTTCATATTACATAAGAAATTTTCATTCTGTTATCCTTTCAAATAAAGTTGAAGCTATTTTTTCATTTTTACTCTACATCAGTAACCTGCACAAGGTTTGCACATTAAATGAAAAATCCTGCTTTTAAAGTGACAAACACTGAACAAAGGACATTTGTTACCACTAAAAAAAGTCCTCTCTGTCTATGGAGGAACGTAACTCATTCACTGATAAATGCACCCATATTTTCTCCAGGGAGTTTCACAAATTCACATGCACTCCCAGCACTCAATTTTGCATTTCAATCTAGGCATTAGCTATAAAAGATGTGTAAAATCTTATGTAGTCAGACAGAAGCTGTTCCCTGTTGGCTACATAATAAGCATCTGAGGTGGCTCCAGGGTATAAAATTATTCCAAAAGGGGTGTGGAAAAAATTACACTGCATAAATTGATTCCAGATCCACCTGTTTCAGGTGCCAGCAAATATATTTTGTTAAAGCCATCTGCTTGTCTTAAAAGCTAACAGTTTTTGAAGACTATGGCACAAGCAATCTGCAAAATATACAAACTTCAGAAGCCACATACCCTCAAACTGCAAATGGCTTATAGATCATCTACGTAGGACTTAGCCTGACTGTTCTGCAGGACTGCAGACCGCAGCTCTGCTTAACGTCAGAGCATATCCAGCACCAGGGTATGCCCTCGATAGCATGGGGGGTTCAAGGCTACTGAAGGATCCATTTGGCATCACCAGATCCTTACACGCTATTCCCAGTTATGGAGGCTGCCTCATGGGTTTGAAGTTATGATTAAGCTTTGAGTGCAGCACAGTATTTGGCAGAGATAAAACTGATGACTATGGTTCTTCTCTGCAGGTTGCTACGTCCCAGCTGGTCACGTGTTGCTGCGCAATGGATAAAGCCAAACCTTTGAAACTGGCACTCTGCAATTTATTTGGCTTCCAACAACAGCCTAATAGGGAGTGCGTTATATATTGAGACTAGCAAGCCCATAAGCATTTCGCCTGCTCAAGAAAGCAGGTGACCCACAGAGGTCAAACACTGCTACGGTTTGTGTTTATCAGGGTCTGATCATGTAGGGTACTGTTTCCCGGAGACGCATTAACAAGAATGAAGAACATGTAGCACCTTGTAAGATCAAGCTCCTTCACAGCAGCTTCTGGGAAGAAAATATCCTGTGCTCTCTCCACAAATGACCCCTTACTGAAAAACAATGAAATTACACAGATGATTTATAAACTCCTAAGGTGTTAACAATTGATTTGGGGATTAAGACTAGTAATCAGCATGTTTCCTGATGATCTTATGTAAAGCTCACTAAAAAGTAAATAAAGACACACCAGTCCTTAACCAGCACAGTGCTTTGGTATATGCTTAATTATAAGCACATGAATAGCCCTGTCACTAATTGAGAGTCATACTCTGTAACTCGGTAACATCCTTCACATGCAAATTACCTCCCAGACTTATTACATTCCAAAACAAAACAAACCCATTTGGTTTGTAGCTACATATTTGATAACAGTAATACTTCTAGAGTATCACTACCCATACACTCATCATCAGAAAATCCCTTTGAGTGATTTTGTGTGGACCTTAAAAATGTGTGCTTTATATGAGTGCTGAAGCAGAGGTAACTTTGGGAGTCGCAGCGCTGTAGTCAAGGAGACCTTGCATACCAAAAGTCACAGTTGTGCTGTCAGAGCTCTGCTGCACTTTGCTCACATGGTTTGAGCCTGGGGTAAGGAAAAACTGCTCTCATGCAGTACTTTTTTGGACAACAATGAGAACAGAAGTGAAATAAATACTGAGGCTAACTGTGCTTGAAGAATACTCTCCGGCAAGCAAGTCACTGTCCACACAATTTGCAGGCTCAAATACCTGTTGAAGTCTTGTATCTCATATTCAAACAGCTCCCACTGAAACTAATGAAAATTGCCACCATGGACAGAGATGGGGTGAGTCCTGGTACTGGGCACGCTGGAGGAGTCAGCAGCGCACAGTGTAAAAGGAAGAGAAATAATTCTACAATTAGACTGGCTGACATACTTCCTTCAGTGAGTTGGTTTTTTCCTCTTTAAAAAGAAAAAAGGCAACAGAACAATAACAAAGAATTGTTGACTTGATCCTCAAAGTCAACAACACTCATATTCAGACACAGCCAGTTTCAAGGCACAGCAGGGACAGTGCTGTAATATTCCATGGTTTGTCTCCTGGACTAAATCACAAGGATTCAACCCAAAATAGTGGCAGTTCACCTTCACAGTATTCAGTCTCTAAGAGGTAAGTCCGTCACTTAAGACTGACTTTGCAATCTCAGCATAACTTGATACTACATATCTGCTGCACAACACCACCAATGAATTTCACTCCTAGAGAACCGTTCTGAATTGCCTCCACCACCATCTGCAGATGATTAAATTTCCCTTTTTCAGTTTTACACCAGAAATGATCTGGTTGAGCATGATCTGAAGCGAGGCAAATCCAGTTGCAGACTTTACCTGGACTGCATCTAAACTCTGGATCTTGGTACTGCCCCGGCAGTGGAACATTTCACATTACTGTGACAGACTCCTTATTCCTCATCACTTCCCCTCTCTCCTGGGGCCAGTCTGCACTTACTGCTGCAGCTTTTGCCAGTGAGCAATGCTTAGGAGACCTGACGAAGCTGGAGTCCAGTGCATGGCTTTCTGATGACAGACCCTCAGTAAAATTACCCATGGCTGTCAGTAAAAAATGAACTAAGAAATGCTAATCTAATGATTCCAGGCATATAGATAAATAAAAGGTGAAAAGGTTTTTAAATGCATTCTAAAACCAATATTTTATAAGACGGATCAATATCTTTCTCTAGGCTGGAATCAAATGAGTTCTCCGAGAAAGTTAAATTTAGAGAAGAAAATGTTTGGTTTTCTTACTACAGAAAACAGTGATGACAATTCCTCAGAGAGCGTTTATGTGAACAGCAATCCAAAGCCAGGCCTTCATCATGCTCTCTCTAAAATCAGCAGAGTAAGAACAGGTTAAGGCTACTGCTGTCAGCCTCCGTAATGTGAACAAAAGTAGCTTTGCAATCACACGGCGTTGTCCTTAATTTCCAGGCTTTCCCTGGTCAAACCGGCATATGGAAGTGATGCAACCACGAGGTAAAACAACGACAGCTTTGATCCTGCATCTTCTACGCAGTCAATTACCCTCCCTGATGTCTTTACAAGGAATCACCTGAATAAGGGCTGCCGGCTAAGCCCCTGGGTGCCCCGATCCCGGCAGACGCAGCGCACACCAGCCCTCGGCAGCGCGCAGCGATCGCTCTGTGGTGCTGTTCCATGCTGCCCCCTCTCGCCAAACAGCAACGCAACAGCCGAGGCTTCCCACAGAAACTTCATGGCATGGAGCTGTTTTCAGGAAAACATTCATGCAGGTGGTCTTATTTAACCCTAGCATGACTGCTCACATGATTATTAATCCTGGCTAAAACAGAAATCCCTTGTTCAAGCCATGTTTAATACCATAGAGTGAGACTGCCCTCCAGGAACATACCTAAGTCAAGCAGGACTTCAACAACTGACTCCAAGGTAAGAAGCAAACCCTATCAAGTCCTTTGGGGGCATATGTTCCCCCAAGTCAACTGTCTGCCTGGAGAATAAAGGGCAATCATACCGGACGACCAAAGCCATTTTGTTTGGGTACTTGTTTCATCTTACTGCAAAGCAACTAAAATCCCACAGCACCACCTGTATCGAGTTTCTATCAGGCCACACACATTCCTGCTGAACCCTTTCCCAAGCCATCTTTTCAAGTCCATATGAAGTGATCCAGGCCACCTCGTTAGAAGTCATTCCCCACACAGACCTTCATCCCCTACATCTCTCTGTTCAAGCCTTTTGTCTTCTGGGATTGTGCTTTTTCACTCGCTGGAGTTTGCACATTTTCTCCTCCCTTGTTGCCCCAGCTCTTTGCAGGAAGGGAGGGAGGTCACGGAGGGCAGCCCCTGCCAATTCCTTCAACCTAACGGGCTGGGGGGACAAACAAAGCAAATATCTATATTCTGAATGGCAGGATCTCTTCCCTCCCCCCCCCCATGACTTCAGGATTAACATGTCTGTGACAGGAGAGGACAAAAACTTAATCTCTATGAGGAAAGCAAGCAAGATAGAGGGAAAAAAAGGAGAAATTGCCTCCACTTCACTGAATACGGAAAAGGCATAACATAAAATGCAGAGATGCCCTACTATAGCCTATTGCAGAGTTTATTTATCATCTAATCCAATCTGAACAGAAAAGTTTTAGTCCAAAAGGAAGAAAAAAAATGAAAAAAGATATGGATGATTCAAGTAGCTGTTTAAAAATGAAATCTCTATTAAGAAATCTGGTTACATTCACCACAATTTTTCTTTTTCCCATTGCTGCCTTCTCTGCAGTTTATGACCAGTTTTCTCCTTTGGGTGCTTACAAATCACACATATAATCAAGAGAGCACTTTTCTGTATGAGTAGCTTGTTCCAGCTACTCTCACTCCTCCTCCTTGTCTTCACTCACCCAGGATCTCTACTGATCTCAAACAGCACTAAGAATTAAAGCCCTTTATAAGTTTTAGCTTAGTTGGTTTCTATTTTGTTCGCATTGGAGTCATCTTGGGGTCTCAGCCTACCACTAAACCCATCCAGGGGCAAAGAGAGCAAACCTCTTGCTGCTCAGACTATAATTTAGGATAAGAAATATTTTCAGTAATGAGAGGGAACATTTGCACAACAAAAAAATGAAACTTTGCTATGATCCCAAACTGATATATCCATACATAGATAGTTCAAGGAACAAAAGAAAAAAAAATTTTAAACCCAGCCAAAAATAAAAACACACAAACATGCACCCCCCAGGACCTGGCATCTACCTTGTTTGGAGACCTTTTTTAAGGACAGAAGATTATCTAAGAATCTAAATTGAGCCAACAGAAGATAGTGAACCTTTAGGACATAGATACTCCTCTATACTTAACGCTCCACCTAAAAGCCCATGAACAGACAGGTTCAGTACCGACTTGGCAAGCACACCTTTTGTTTGTTTCCTCTGAGGCGTAACAGTAAGCGTGCTCCTGGGCAGCACCGGGGAGCAGATGGTAGTGTTGGAAAACACAGATCTCCAACTTTTGGTGTGGGTGTTGGAGCTGGATTGACAAAGGTTGTTTCTGGGAATCCTCCCCCCCCCCGCCCAAGTTTCTAACAATACACGGAGCTAAGGAGCCGCACAAGGCTCTCTGCTTCCCTCTCCCTCTCCCCTTTGCTTTTGATCTCCATCAGGACGTGAGCTGAAATTTAATGGGCCACCCCTACCACAAAGACAAATTACCATCTGAAAAAAAAAAAAATCATTACTATCCCTCCGTCTAGGCTATCCGGCTTCCCACCACTGCACCTCCTTCCCTCTCGCCACAGCCCCGCTCAGCGGGTTTAGGAAGAGCTGGGAAGGTGGCGAGGAGAGAATGAGGGAAGAAACCACCTCCGCTGCCACCTCCTACCTAACGTCCTCTCCAGCGCTGCCGGACTGCAAAAACAGCGACAAACAGCCCCTTTGGCTGCACAGCCCGCGGGGGGCGGAGGACCGCGCACCGGGCGCCCTGCACAAACACCCCCAAATCCCGCAGGGTGCCCCAGGCCCCCCCGTCGCCCCGCGGCGCTGCCCCACGCCGGCCGCCGCAGGGCCGCGCAGCAGCCCGGGGCTCCCCACCTCCCCGGGATCCCCATCCCAGCGCCGCCCGCTCGCCCCGGCCCCCCGCCAAGTTGGGAAGTTTGCGCGCCCCCCCGGCCCGCCGCCCGCCCCGCCGCCGCGCTGCGCTTACGGGGTGGCCGCCGGGCTCCCGGTGCGGGGCTCCCGGTGCGGGGCTCACCGGCACATCGCGCTCCGGCTGCAGCAAGGAGCGGAGGCAGCCGCGGCTCGGCTCGGCGGGGCTGGGCTCGGCTCGGCTGGGCTCGGCTCGGCGCGGGGCGAGCAGGGGAGCGGAGCGGCGGCTCTCGCCAGCCCGGCGCTTAGGGAGCGCCGCCTCGGGCCATGCGAGCGGCTGCGGGCAGCGTCCCCGCGGCGCGGCCGGAGTTGGGACCGAAGTCCTCCCCTGCGCTCCTCTGGCTCTTCCAGGCGGCTCCTATCAGCACGGCTTCAACTCTTTCCATCGGAGACCGGGGGGGGGGGAGGAGGAGGAGGCGGAGGAGGAGGAGGTAGGGAAGGAGGAGGGAGCTAGGGGCTGGCAGCCCCAACTCGCACTGATGTCAACTAATATATTCAAAGTTCAACAGGGCATTTCTTCGCAGGCGAATCACCCTCGCTGCCCTCCCCGCTGCTCGCAGCCGGCCTCCCCGGGCCGGCGGGGGGCCCCCCCAAGCACGGTGGCAATCCGCGGCCGGGCCCCCTGCAGAGGGAGGCCGGCGGGGCTGATCCGGGGGGGTCGGGGATAGGGGGATGGCACACTTTTCGGGCGGGCAGGTTCAAGTGCCGCCGGCGTGGGGAGGGCTGAGGGTGGAGGAGAGGCACCAGCCGAGAGCGAGGGTAAGAGCCAGCGGCGGAGCTATGCTTGTATTTAAATCCACCCCCTTCCCTCCCTGCTGGAAGGGGCAGGGCTGACGGCGTTGCTGGGGATGGGATGGGAGCGAGGAGCAGGGGAGGCGCCGGGCTGAGGCTTGGGAGTCGCACCGCGGGCCCTCCGGCCGGTCTCCGGGCTGCAGGGCTGCCGTGCAGACCCCGCGGCAGCGGGCAACCGGAGACACCGCCGGGCAGGGCTCGCAGCGAGCCCCGGGCGGAGCGCGGTCCCCCCGCCCGCGGCTACTCCCCGCACCCGGTGCCGGGGCGGAGGCTGCGCCTCCCCATCGCGATTTCCCTCTGCTCGCCGGGAACGAACGGGGTCGAAATGAACCTGGGGAGGGAAGAGCCAAAGTTTTCTCCCGCCGAAGCGGAGACGGCGGCGGAAAATCTCTCGGGGCCTGTCGGTAGCGCCCGCAGCCCCCGGGGGCGGCGCGGGGCTGCGGGCGCTGCCGACCGGCACGTACATTTGATACAGCTCCCGCCAGCGATTGCCTGGCAGTAAAAGGATAAACATACATCTGGGCTGGTTTAGTGACATTTAAGAATCGCAAGATAAAGAGCCTCGGTTATTTATCAGCTAAATGCCCAGACAGAACGGCCTGCACTGATGCCGTTGCATATGTATGCGTACGTATATCATGAGACTGGGATTTTTTTCTTCTGTAAACTCAGCCAGTCATTCATGTTGACAGTATGTTACAGCTCTATAAAAACAGTGTAATTGTATGACGGCTCATCAATGCTATGACAGCCAATTGTGATGGCAGTGGGTGTTCTCCCAATCCAGGTCTCAGAGAAGTAACACCACAGATCCACTGCAATGATCATTATACAATATGTAGTTATTTGCATGTTCTTAATTTCTCATTTCTCCCTTAATCAAGTAACTATATCACTACATCCGTTCATGCAGTAACAGATTTTTGGATACAGCATGTATGAATCAGTCAATACATTATTTATATATATCGCATTTACCGTCTGATTTCCATTTTAAAACTCTCACTGGAAAGTTGAGGACAGGTAATGGGTACAAAATAATTGCAATGAGGCTACGCATTCTACTCAAACTCCGGGATAAGCCTCAAGTCAGGCATAGCCCTGGAAGCTGCTGAGCACACTGCACCATGCGCAGTGGCATCGCATCTGCCCCTCTTTTTCCATCCTCATCTCTTCTGAAGACCTACAGAAAAAAACTCTAGCTGATTTGTTGTGATAGCATCTTCTTAGGGTATTGTCTTAATTTACAGTAAATATCAGTCAAGCTTCTCCATTTCCCTAATATGCAGCATGATATCTTTCAATTTAGTAAATTAAATTTTACATAATGATGTACAGCAGCCTGGGTGTTCAGAGCAGAGCACAGTGCAGGTCTATACTGCTGTGCTGAGGCACTATTTGCTTTCTTCTTCAGTTATACTGTAGAGCGTGTGGTTTGGTTATCTAAGCCTCACGGATAAAACACCTCACCGAATGCCACAACTACACATGTCATTTCCAGAAGACTCAACTCAACCTTTCTTCTTCCCAAAACTTGCAGATGAGGCACTGAGCATTGAATAGTAAGTAGCATGAGACCATATAAACTAAGTTTTTTCCCAATGTCTGTCAACATTTAAAGATCTAATGGACAGCACTTTTCTATTAAGGAAAAGATTGAGTGTTTGCCCTAAAATCGTCTAGCATTTTCCTGCTACTATTTTGCTGGTTTCCCCCCAAAGCTGGCAGTGCTTCTGTTGGTTGTGTGCAAGCATGCATTGCTCAGAGACTCACGAATAAAGGTGCATATAAATTAAAGCCCTGTAATGTTTCCTGGGACACTCCAGTTCTGACACTTTAATGCCATTACACAGCATGATGTCTCCAAAATCACTGGCCAGACAGGGAAATTGCCCAAATCCTTTTAGTAAAGGGCTTGTGACACAAAGTGGTACAGTTCAGATTCTTTGAAAAAGATAGAAATGTCCTGGGAAAAGTCAGGACATTGCATGTGAAGGGATCTATATCAAACCATTTGTTTTCAATCTCCAAATCCTAAACCTCGCTAGGGAGAGGCTGTACCAGGTTTCTGTTCTGGGCTTGGCAGAGACCGAGCTGTTGGCAAGAGTCATCCCAGTTGCTCGCAGAGCTGTTGAAGTGCCCCTCTGCCCAGAGCCACCTCTGCTGCAGAAACGCCCGTTACTCCGCTTTTCTCCGGGCTTGTCCCCCCAGTCCCGCGGCAGGGCGAGACGCGGTGCGCCCCGCGCGGCTCGTTCCCAGCCGGCAGTTTCCCCCGGACGCGGCGGTGGCTGCCGGCGCCCCGCCGCCGCCGCCGCGCCCGCCCCGCCGCCCGGGCCGGCGCTCACCGCTAGGTGCTGCTCGTGCCTCCCGCCGCGGCGCCCCGCGCGGGCCGGCGCGCGCCTGCCCGCCGCACCCCGGCACGGAGCCGCCCTGCCCGCCCCGGGGCCCGGGGGCGCCCGCTCAGCCCGGGGGGGACCCACCCACGCGTGGGCCTGTGTAGCGCAGGGGCGGGCAGGCTGCGCGGCCGGGCGGCGGCTTGGGCAGCGGGTCTGGCACCGCTTCGCCGGGAGCCGGCTGGAGGAGTGTGGGCCGTAGGGAGGAGGCAGCTGCCTTCAGACACAGCGGTGCGGAGCCCTGGGGGACGGGGGAGGGTTAAACAGGGCAGAGGTGCAAGCTGCAGGGGGGAGGAACAGAACTCAGAGGGATGGGAAGAGTTTGGGCTGTAGGGCAGAAGGCAGCAGGGTAACAGGTACTGCTGGGCACTGGTGGGGACAAGGACCTGCAAGTGTAGAACCGAGCTCTGTGGGGTAAGAAGAGATCAGACCTAGGCTTTTTGTGAGTCAGGTCATCCAAAGACAGTACCCCAAATCGCAGCTAGCGTCACGTTTTGCAGCCTAACCGGAGCAGGCTGTGTTAGCCTGTGTTTGCACACAGAAAATCTATCTGTTTATGACTGACCTGGCTGCGCAGACCTGCTTGAACTCGAGCTGCTCTGGGCATTCAGATAAGCTTTGCTGGTAGATGTTTCAGGTGGAGATCTGCAGGAAAATCTTGACTCTGGCCTCGTTGTCTGGAGGCAAGGCGACAACGTTCACCCACGCTTGATCTCTGGGCCACGGTTTCACAGTAGTAGCAGTCTCATTAGAAAAGTAATTTTGCTGTAGATGGCCAGACCATTTCTCATAGACTGCAGGAAGGGGAAAGTTCGTATGTCAGTGGCAAATATTTTAAATTATGCTTAAATTTAGAGCTGGGCTCACTCATATGTTCAGCCAATCACTTCAGCAGCCGACAAGTTCTTATTTCCCTGTAGCACTGCAAGCCCCAGAGAAGCAGGGTTGCCATGAGGAAAACAGTCAAAATATAAGCAGCAGAACATCTTTATGCTGATGCAAGTGACTGACCCAAGTGGAACCCAAACTGCCCTTCTAGATGATGCAATGTTTTCTCCAAAGGGGAAAAATGCATTTCTAAATGCAATATCAGCAAATGCTCAAAAGCAATGGCATGCAGCAATAGTGACAGTAAGCATTATCCTGAATACTGAGATCTAGATCTGAAGCCAAATGGTCATTAGCCATAAAATATTTAGGTACGTGGCTTTTTTCCCGAATTTAAACTAGGTTGCTAAATAGTCACAGTTGTGGTTTCCAGGCTCAGCCTGGTGGAGATAGTAACATTTTAATTTATACTAAAGAGAAGGCAAAGTTAAATCCATGACATGAACTAAGAGTCAGATGACCTGAAAGCAAGAGAATACAAATGAGCTCCCTGGAGAGAAGAGGCTGTGATGGAACAAATAGAATAATACAGAGGGATGACTTGACACTATCACCGGAGCGACTGTATTTCACTTCTTTGGAAACAAATGAAATGAGCTTAAATTGAGACAACTGCTTTGTTCTCAGAGAATTACATCTGAAGCTTCTGCTGCCTACAGACAAGTGATATACAATTGTTTCTCCCCCTGAAGCCAGGTACTATTAATTGGCAATTTTCATATGTCACTCGACATGACAATGTCAGCAAATGTCATCATACTTAATAGAGGCAGGCCTGAGTATTCCCACTGAGTCTCACAGGAGTAGAAAGTTCCCTGTTTACACACAAAGACTCACGAAACATAAAAGTTGTGTTAACTATATGATATAGCAGGAAGGAGGGAATGTTAAGCTGAGACACTTGTTATTGCCCAGTAAGCATCCGCACTGAGGTAAGATATACCGCCCCTGGCAGTCACCTATTTGTTGGAAAATAAAAGGAGCAGTGAAAAATTAGTTTTTAACAACACCATTAGGAGGCTTGATACTACATCAGAAACTGCTTTCCCCCCCTCCTCTAACTCAAGCTCTAAACCTAGAGGCTGTGTTTATTGGAAATTACTTCTGCCTCAAGACTGGAAGTGTAAAACTGAGCACGGAACACCTTTATGGTGCTCCTACCGAAAACTTCTTTGGTAAATACAAGTGGGATTTTTTTCCCTGGAGAGTATAGGTACCTTTACAATTAGACTTCAGCTTTAATTTAAAGACATGTTGTTTGGCACAACAGACATCTCACAGAACACTCTGTACAAGAAACAGATTTGATTGGAAAGTGAATTCAGGACTGCTGACAGCTTATCTACTGATTTCATACCCAACCTTAGGCAATTCAGCTGACAGATGAGCTCAACACTCTGAGTTCCCGTTACAACCTTTGCAGTATCTTGCCCTACTCTAATTTTGCTTTAAACAGCTACACCAAAATGCTTTACAGGGGCCCACTTATACAACAAACTGTTATGTCCAGCGAGCTGAGCTCTACTGAAGAGTCTGGGTCTAAATGTGAGCAGGTTTTGAACGTATTAGTATTCCTTCCTCCACCTGCTTATGTGATGACCAATGTCTTGATAATGCAGCTTGCAGTGTCTGGTTTGGAAAACGCAATTCTCAGTGTAGTGGGAATGTGAACATGCTGGTAAAACTGAGTATTTGTTCAGGGGATTGTAATTCCCCTGTAGTATTTGGAACTTGTGACCTGGAAAGCCATTCTGAGGACTTAAGAAGTTCATAGCACTCAGTTAGTACAGTATCCTTCCATACCTGCATGCTTTTAATGAACTTAACTAAAAACCATACTGTACCTACTCAGTGTGTGATATCCGGATGCTTATGATTCAAATCAAAACCAACTGACTTTCAAATCTCACCCACTTTGGCTACAGGGTTGTTTGAACTAAGAGGTCAGGAGAAAAAAAAAAATTAAATGAAACTTTTTTAGTCTTCTCAATCAAAATATGAACTGCTTTTAAAAGCATATTTTCATCTTTAGACATAGATCAATTAGTTTAAATTTCAACCCTCCATTTTGCAGATTTTCAGACAGGTTTTGAAAATAAGGGCTTAGAAAAGAAACTGTATTGTAGCTTCACCTATGATGGTTGTGACTGAGTGAGAAAGTCTTTCCTCTCTTAAGAAATAGGCCCATTGGAACTCATGCAGACAGATCCATGATCTTTGGGAAAACGTGTTTTCAAATTCCTGGACAGGGTAGGTACAATTTCACAGGTTGAGACATTTCTCAACAACAAATCTGAAATGTAACCCTAAATCCAACAGCTCTGCCTGCTACTCTAGGAGAATGTAGCTTAGATCTGCACGTTGTAGCCATGTTCCCTCTTGAACTGCAATGTACCCCTTTGTGCCTTGGCAGTGCAATGGAAGGCCCCACATTAGGGAAATCTCCTTGTGAAGTATAAAGAGACGGAGGTCTCCCACAGAGAGCCCTCTCTGCCCTCTTCACTATCTGATTCATTGAGGCAAGGTGGCTTCTTCTCTCCCACACAAAGAGAAGGGTGGTGGAAGCAGTTCTGTGATGAAAGGGAATCTTGGGCCTAGGCTGAGCTGTCCTGAGAAGAGCTAGTAACATGTGGAATACGATTATTTGCTGTTATTTTATTATTGGTAAACCTAAACACCAGGAAGAGGTTGGGTTGGATGCTACCACAGTGTGTGGCCTGGTTTTGTTGAAGAAAAAAGTTGGAAGAGAAAGCTACCTTTTTTCTTGCAGTACCTCAGCAAAGAGATTGTGGGATACCGCAAACATTGCATTAACAGAAAGCTAAGAACATTGTCGCATTAGACTGTACACTGTGCTGCTTCCTAACAGAGAGTGTGTGCTTCCCTTCGCTGGCACAGCCAGGGATGTCAATAAAGAAAAATGATTGCAGCAGAGTGGGCTAGTGCACTAAGAGAGAAGCCTTCTGCTTTGCATTTTCAGCAATTAAAAACCCTGTAACTTCTTCTCCAAAACATCACATCCTTCCTTCAGCTTGGCCATCACAACATATAGTGGTGGCATCTCAGATATAAGGCACAACAGCAAAACAAGCGAGAGCTTCCTAGTGACTTCTGAAGGCACACAGTGCAGCAGCACAGATCAGGGTGGTCGGAGCAGGCAGCATCAAGTATTGAGTCGCGTATTGAGTCACAGGTATAGAGCAGTGCGCTGTTATAAGTCTTCTACTCAGATAATTCCAACCACTTCCTATTTTTATATATAAAATTAGATATTACTGATTATCTATTTTGTATTTATTTTCCACACAAAGCTGTCCATCAGAAATACCTCTACTAGATAAAAACATATTTAGATAGGTATAATCAAAATACAATTACTATATACATTTCTAATTAGCATAACATGTGCTGCAAAGTATATTGTATATTCAGTCTAGTCTAGTGGCCAAAAATATTCCCTGAATTCTGGTCAACAATTATCAAGAATTCTATTCCTGCCAGATAAGCTGAAAATTATCACTTACTGACTAAGTCAATATGTTACCCTGCTGCTATGCCATATGGCCCTGGATGCTGAGACACAACACAACCTCATCAACTGACACCCAGACTGGAGGAGTGATTGATACACCGGAGAGCAGGGTTTCCATTCAGAAGGACCTCAACAAACTGGAGGAACAAGCCAGCAGGAACCTCACAAAGTTCAACAAAGGCAAATGCAAAAAGTCATGCGTGGGGGTCGGAAGTACCCCATGTGCCAGAGGAGGCTGAGGGCTGAGCAAACAACCCCGCAGCTGGAGTTTGGGGACCATAGTACAACAGCTACTGACAACCTGGAGAGGCTCCAGAGAAGGGCTGCTAAGACAGTTAGGGGACCAGAGCACCTGATGTACAAGGAGAGGCTGGGGCAACTGGTTTGTTTAGCCTGGAGACAAGAAGGCCAAGAGGGGATATAATTGCAGTGTTCTACTACCTTAATCCATCCATTGGAGAAAACAGACGCAGACTTTTCTCAGAAACGCACAGCAAAAGAACAAAAGGCAACAGTCACAAGCTGCAACAAGGGAAATACTGATTGGAAATATGGAAAAAAAATCATCTCAGTGGGACTAGTGCATCACCAAGACAGGGGCCCAAAGGGGCTGTTCAATCTCCACCCTTGGAGATTTTCAAAACTTGGCAAGGCTTGGAGCAACCTGATCTGATTTTGAAGGTAGCCCTGCTTTGAGCAGAAGGTTGGACTACAGACCTCCAGATGTCCCTTCCAACCTAAATTTTTCTATGAACCTATAACATAAAATCCAGTTCTGTAAGATACTAAGTATCCCTTTCATCAGCCATAAAGGTGCTTGAAGCTTTGTCAGGGGTCAACAGAATTGTCTTATTGAAGCAGTGACCTATCTAAATCTCAGCTATGATTTCATTCGGCAGATAATAAGGTTAAGTGTGATCAATTATTTGATTGCCTATGTATTATATTCAGATTGTCACAACAGGCTGAGATATACAAGGTTTGATTCTTCTCTCCCTTTCTTAAAAAATGTGAGATTCAGCAGTGATAGGGAAGGAAAAAAGACAGAAACCTGAAACTGTTTTCCCCTGAACAATGAGCGGAACTGCTACATTTCATGTAAATATTATCACTGATCTATGATACCATCATTTCTAGAGTCAGCAGGCCAAACTTCACTAATATTCCTTCCTCATCAAAACACACAGGGTTACTCATACAAGTAAAGGTTTGCAGGCATTCATATTAATTTGTAGTAAGGTGGTTAAAGTTCTAAATCATGTATTAAATTACTTCTATTGTACAAGGTTAACTTCATTTTCCAAGCTAGTCACACGCAACAGAGATGCAGTAATGTAGGTATTCCAACTGCAGGAGTGATTAGCTGCTGGTGCCTTCTAAAACTAGATTTGTAAGTCAGATCATTGGAAAGATCAGTGGTTTGTGTCCTGGATGTCATGAGACCAGAGAGGTGGAATATTGGCAGAAGATTAGGTTTATTTTTGTATATGTGCTTGAAATATTTAGACAGACTAGGATAGAAATCAACTTGTAGGATTATAAACCCTGATCCAGCAAACCAAAAAAGTCATGAGCAAGCCCATCTCAGGTGTTCAAGGAAAATATGTATCGATTTGTCCTTGAACAGTGGCCCAAAGTTCCATTAAAGTTCAAGGAATGACAGTGATATTCAAGCACTTGCTCAAAGATAGGCATGTGCTTAAATGCACTGATGACCTGGGGTGTAACAAACAGGGAGCTACCAGCAGGTTTGTTCATATTGCAGGCATTTCTGCATCTCCCCATTTCTGCGTAGAAGCATACTGCTGACAGTTTGGATTTTGCCACAGAAGAAAATGAGCATTCTAATATAAATTGTCTGCCTGGGTCTGGTTAAATCAGAGCCACTAGTTTCTGTAGGGTCAAATTGAGCTATAAACATTCGTTCTCAAGAATACATTTATTTGGACCTTTAAGAGGACCGTGACAGGTTGAAATGTAACAACCTCTGAACAATCTGATTTGGACCAATATACAAGCAGCCAGACTGAGATACCAGTCAGTACCTTTCCCTCCCTCAGCAGCTTTATCCGTTACTGTTTGTAGGTTTACCTGTTAATGCTCACCATGGTTATAGGCTCTCACTCAAGAGCTCTCATTAATCACCACCTAAGAACCCACCATCAGCTAAGCAAACATCAGATGCTGAGCTGAAGCAGCAGTACTCACTTCAAATTGTCATGTGCTCCTGACATAACAAGGGAAACAATTATGCAGGCTGAGTACCAATAATTTTTCACTGCACGATTCAAAACAAGCTTTGGAGATTGGTGCCACGTTGCTACAAATGATGGCACTGAGGGTTCATGAAGTTCAGTGATTGGCACCGAAACATACATCCTCTACCTCGCTGCATGTCGTGTGTTATACTCACTTGGAGTTACTCAAAGGTGTTCAGTTGATGAGCCTGAGTAACAATGTTAGAATTTGGATTCAGCTCCCAAAGTTTGGGAGTGTTTGAAAGCTGAATAATCACATCCTTTGATAGAGCCAGCTGTGAAGAGCAGCTGAAGGTCTTCATTTTATGAAAGTTTGGGTTCACTTTAATCCAGATTTTCATCTGTAATCCAGCCCTAATTCTTCCCCTGAATAGCAGGAGGAAGCCAAGCAAGGTCTTTGCATAGGCATTCAAGCAATTAGCAGTTCAGTTTCCAGGCACTCAGTTTTGCTAATTCAGCAAACGCAGCAGTTCTCAAAGTATAATCTACTAAAACCGCTGCTGTCACAGTGGTAAGGCATCTGTCAGTCCCAGAGCTGTGATGTCTTGCTGCTGCTTGGAGCTCAGGTCAAGATTAATTTAAGATTTCCAAATGCTTTTCTTTTTTTTTCTTTTTCTTTTTTTTTTTTCCCTGGACCAGCTAGACTCCCAAATAAGCATACTTTGATATCTTTCTGTGTTGGGTACCTCTGATGAAAATCCAGCTATGAGCAAACTTTCAGCCAATGCTGAAAACTAGAGGGCAACAAACAAGTGAGAGGGGAGAACCAACATGCAGAGTGACCTGGAGAGAAAATTAAATGTCTGCACACAACAGAAAAAGAATCCACAATAACAAATGTAAAGTCCCAACACTTCTGCCAAGAGAATGCTGAATGACAGGGTGCAGCAAAGCAGATGCACACCTCTTGTTGAAGGAAGCTCAGTTTCACATTGTTTCCTATCGTCACTCAGATTTTGCTCAACTATTTTTATGGTAGCTCCAGTGCATGTAGGGAAAACAGTAAGAAAAGGGCTGGGACACTGGAAGGAAAAACAGAATCCATGAAAGATCTGAGGCACAGATTGTGGCAATACAGTATTTGAAAATCACCAACGCATTACTGGTTGTACTTGCCATGTGGTTTCAGCAAGAGGTAGTATTCTTCATACACAGTGTTCAAACTGTTCAATACTGGATCATGCAGCAGCTGCTGGTTTGCAGCCCAGAAATGACTGCACTTCTGTAATAGGCAAAGGGATCCCAATAGCTCCTGAAGTGCTTGGGCGTTTTGCTAGGTAGAAAGGAGTTAAAAGTATATAAAGATGTATGTTTCTAATTTATTACCTTTTACACAGATGTGTGCTTTATGGGAAAGCCATGATACAACTAACGCAACCTTCACTTTAAGGCTCACACAGGAATTCTTTAAGGTCACAAATCGTAGTCTGTGTACTTCGAAGAACCACATTTTGCTGCTTAAACTGGGAATGGCAGCAGGCCAGCTGGTATGAATGCCGGTTTTCTTTCCATGTTCACATGCTGTAACTTTTGTATGGATGTTGTCTAAACTCATACGTGAATTGCCATGGGATTCCATGCCCTGCTTATTGTTTGCTGTGCTGATACACTGGCACATCCAGAAGTGATTTTTCACATGTCATCAGAAATGTTATAACACCGGATTGGTTTTGTAAGTACAAGCGACTACCTAAGTGACAGAGGATTCCTGTCTCCTATGCATGAAAGAATAAAAAGGGAGGGCAGGGGAGAGAGAGAACAAAAGGCTATGTACCAGATAAAAGAGCAGGAAACCTGAATTAATTTGTGGAACCAATAACATTTTTGTCAGTTATTCCTCTTCCCTGAAGGATGGAACCTCACTGATTGAAAGATGCTCAGGTCAGATATGCTTTCATTTGTCAGCAGCTAAGTTGGTGTGGCCCTTGTAAAATCTAAAATCACATACCCTTCACACACACTGTTGTTTTTCATAGCTGCACTCAGCCTAGAGTATAGGAATTGTCATATGTTATCAATGGGGCAATCTGTTCAGATCAGTATCCTCTCTAATAGCAGCTTAAGAGGGCAGTGCCATAAGCTGATACGTATACTTTTCTCTCTGCTTTAAATCTCAAATTAATCTCTTGAGAGACAATTCTTCCCTGGAGCACACGCTTTAAAATCTCTCTGAAATCTGACATAAATTTTGCCAAATGTGGGCAATCTTGCTATAACATTACTGACCAAAGTCTCTGCAATCTCTTTTAAGTTCTTGGCCTCAGTGGCTTCCTGTGACAATATGTTCCACGGCTGAAGTACACACTTAGTAAAAATGCTTATTTTTATCAGATGCTTCTTTTTATGGAATTCTCTGATATTTAATTTAATTTCTTGTCCAGTTACTGCAGTAGCATACAGCCCACTGCCAGGGCCTTGAGTGCACTTTTAGGCCTGAATGCCCTGACCGGCACCCAGGGCCTCCCCTCACCTGCCCAGGCCCAAGATCCAGCTCCAGCCCAGGGCCCTCAGTTCCTGCCCCACTGATGCCACAGCAGTGCCGGTCTCCAGCTCCCCCGCAGCTCTACCCATGGGTCCCACTGAGCTGGGTCCCTGTCCCCAGGGAGGTGCCTGGTGCCTGGGGCTGGAGCTGCCCTGCTGCCCCCCACTGCCCTGCTCCCTGGCAGGGAGGCCATGTTCTTCTGCCTCCGGGCCTCAGGGAGCCGCCAGCTCTTACGGCTCCCTGGCACTCGTTCCTTGTGAAGCAGCACCACAAAGTTCACTTTTTCTTCCCCTCCCAAAATGCTTTTTATGAAATCCACACATAAACCTCCTATGAATAACCACCCTCTCCCCTCAGAGCTGACTGTTGCCCTCAGCGGGACGTTTCCAACAGCCAATCTGCCAAGTAGGGCTGATCCCCTCAGGACCTCTGGACTCCAGGGGCTGTATTCAGCGCTGTCCCCTTCGGCCCTTCCAGCAGCACCCTGACATCTTTCTGTCCCTTTGTGACTGATGAAACCTCCTCTGGGTCAGGTGAGCAGTGACAGGGGCCCAGTGCCCACCCAGAGCGCTCCTGTCACACTCAGGAGGGACAGTCTCAAGTTTCCCCCCAAAAAAACAGGAAACCCTGTCATAAATCCTCTAAATCAGCTATAAATGTAAAAGTGGAGCTCTGAACACCATAATCATCCCAAAGATGACTGAAGCCTGTGCCTCCAGGCCTTACCTCCTCCCGGGTGACAGCCACCGAAGAGCTCCTGACACAGCACCAGGACACAGCTCTGCCGGCCCCGCTGATGGTCGCTCTCCCTTCACCACCACCCCATGCCGTGAGGGCGCCATGACAAGTCCTGAGGTAAAGGGGATGCTGGGCGGGCTGAGGGAAGCTCATCCAGCTCACAGTTTTCACTGGAAAAGACATTATCTCTCAGGCAGCCCGCCAGGCAGGGCCCTGCCTCAGGGCAGACGCCCGTCTGGCAGCTCCTCAGCAGGGCTGGGCAGCCCTGCCAGCTCAGGTATACCCTCGTGCGGAGCATCTCCAGCGAGTTTTGCTCATCCTTTTTGTCAGTCAGCACAGATAACAGTATCACTACATTCTTCTCTTCGAAATTTAGCCGTGTTTTGGCTGAAACGGCAGAGCTGTCACTCAGGTAAGGGCGAGTGAGGCTGGGCTCCGCATGGGTCGTCCTTCAGGCAGAGATGGTACGTGGCTTTTGCTGGACGAGGCCTAGGTTTGGTCTCAAATGACGGCACAGCATGATGCAAAAGGCTTTCATGATGCAAAAAGGCAAAAATAGATTTATTTTACTCAGGCAACAGACCCACAGAGAGGAGATGATTTTCATAAGAAGTGAACCTAGCTCTTCTCAGTTGTGCACTAAAACCATAGCTACAAGATCATCCTTTCTCTTTGGTGGCAGCTATCTAACTAAATGTGTTTTCTCTAATCTAATCCAGTACATTGTGCTCTGTGCTGAGGTTGTCAGCTATTGTAACTGCTCTGGAGTCAGGTTTTGTTCTGTTTTTAAATACCAGTGAAACAAATTCGTCTGTGAGCTACGGATTAATAGCCAGCATGGATTTGGGCCCATGTACTTGAATACATTTATGAAATTTCACTTTATTTTTGGTGTCTTATCTTCAAGAATATTTTAAATATACTATTTTTTCTTTTATCTTTGCTGTGTTTCATTTGCTTGTAAATACACTTAATACATCCTTATTTTGTTTGCATGTTGATTTTCTTTCTCAGGAAAATAGATAAGTAATTAATTGATGAATAAGAGACAGACTGGTGTTGGAATTATGCCAGATCTAACCTTGGGTCTTCTCTATTTCTTTATCATGTTTGAGGGAAAGAGAGATGAAACAATGAAACAAGAACACTTAAAGCGTGTGATAAATTCTTCCTTGGCATGAAGAGCGTTCAGGAAAACTTCCTTTCCAAGAGCATCTTTGGTTTGATACAGTATTGTTGTCAGGTGCATTGGGGTCGTTTCAAAAGGAGAATGACAAAATAATGTCATTTGTATTATAATTAAATGTAGCTGTCTACAACTGCCAGTCAGGATCAAGTTTGAAAATCTCAGCAGCAGAAGCACAAATTCCTGCCACCTAAACCGAAGGAGGAACTACTTTACCTAGAAATGAGTAACAGACTATTACAGTCTCTGCAGCCAGCCATAAAAGGGAAACATTCAGTACTCTGCAATTATGCCATGCATCATAACCTCTACGGTTATGTGCAGAGTAAATGTAGATTGATCATTATTAACTTCCAATTTTTCTGAAGAATCAGCCTAAGTACCTCACATAATAGAAAATAAACTCATTAGACGACAATGACATCTGAAAATTGGAAGTCTAGGTTTCTTTTTTTTTCCTTAACTAGGTCTCTCTTCTGTTATTTCCTCTATTGTCTCATTGTGGATTCTTGGTTAGAGCTGCCTGGAAAATGGGCAGTTAAGGAGACATTTTAGATAGAATAATCTGAAATGGCAGTGAAAAAGAAAAATATTTTGATTCCTAAACGTATCTGTGCTGCCTCCTGGGAACTGTAGTCCAGGTGTTGCAAAATGGTATTCTTCATTGTAGGCTGGGTTCCCTGTCATAAATAAGTAGATCAACATGCCCTTCTCTTTCACTTTATTTGTACAGGGAAATGGTGCATCGCAGCAGTCACATGGCCACAACACACCAAGGGGCCTAAAAGGAAGAGTATAAGACAATCAAAGTAAGTATATGAAAGACTTCAATAATGTTAGAAAATTGAAATAGCTAGGGTTATGATCACTGCTTCAGCTGCAATTTTCTGCAGAAAACAAGTACCATCGACCAGAAATATTTTTAATTAAAATAGTTCTGTCAAAAGCTCAGCTCTCCTTCAAAACCAGACTATAACTGTACTTTTTTTTTGTCAGATTTGCTGTTGATAAATTGAGCAGGCACTGCTTCTGCCTGCTTCTTTCTCAGCCCCCTGTGGATCAGCTTAAATGACAGGGACTGCTCTCTCTAATTCTCATACACGAATTGCAGTGCTGAGATGCATTTATGATCATGATCATGCCTTCTAGCAGAGATTGCTTCCCCAAAAGCTTAATGGAAAAGACCCTCTTAGAGAGAAAGGAAACATTTTTTTTTCAGGAAAGTCTAGAGAAGAAAACAATCTTCTCTAGATTCTAGCACAGTAGGTTAGGTATCATTTAGCAAGCATACAGAAAAAGGCATGCCTGACTGCTTTCCTGACATACAAATTTATGCTTAAATAGGCACTCTGAAGGGAGTAGGGTTTTGTGGGAGGCTGTTGCTTCTCGAGAATTCAGAGGAACCCAGTATATTGTGTTGGCTGCCCAGGAAGCTAGAATAATACTGAAAATGAAGCAATGATAATGAACCAAATCTGCTGGAAACAGCAATGTGATAGGAGAAAAAAAGGTAATCCAGTAATTAGAATGCTAGCCTGTAGTTTTACAGACTACAGTAACCTAATATGCCACAGACTTCCTGCATCAGTCTCTTAAACCTAGATCTTCTAAAGGATTTAACACCTACTGATGTTGATTTTATTAATAACAGAAACATTTTCAAATAGTTCAGGGTCCAAAATTAGAATGTATAACTGTATTTTTATAATTTTAGATTAGTGTAACGCTTCTAGATTGTAAGCTCCCTGCATCAATGTTATATTAAATTTGACGGGATGAGTGAATCAAAGGTGTGTACATGACGAGTCCTAAAAAGTTAAATAGGGTTCAGGATTTTGAATGCAGCAATTTCAGCCTATTAAATGTCATAGCAACAAGGCCCATGATCTTGGCCAATGAAGCAAAACACTTACTAAAAAAAAAAAAGCTGAAAAGAGAAAGATATAGAAGAAATAGATGGGAAACAAAAAAGATCCTGAAGAAAGAGCAAAACCAGGAACTCGGTGCTTGTTGGGGTTTTAGCCAAAGCTGGAAAGAGTAATAAGTCACCTAGGTCTTCCTCTACAGCCTGGTCTGCTCTGACTTTGATGCTCCAGTAGTGCACTGGTGTATTTCAGCACGCAAAAGGTGATGTAGGAAGCAGCCATTTAAAAATGCCTCGCTCCCTTTAGCGTATTTCCTTTCACAACCATCTTGATTCCTCTTCTGTCTTTTTTTTTCAATGGCCCTTCTGAGGAGTTGAATAGCTGATCCCTCTATTATTTTAACAGTAAACAGATGTGAGGCTAATCTAGCACATTCTTTTCTAGCTTTGTTTCCTTCTTCCTTCCACAAATCATTTTAGTAGTACAATTAGGCTTTTTTGTTTGGATTAATCCAGGCCCTTTTGCTCCTTTTTATAAACAAGTCATTGTTACCTTGGGCAGCTTAGCATATTGGCCATAAGGAATAGTAACAATCATCTTTTTCATCTATGTTTGTAGAGCAGCTAACATAATAGAGCCATGCCCCATGATGGTGTCTCTGCAGAGCTCTCACAATATAAATAATTAATAATAACAGTTGTTTAACACTTGAATGGGACTCTGTTGTTTGTAAACAAAGAACATTTATTTTCTCTGCATTGCTTCTTACACAAACCATAAAATTACTCCAAAGGAAGGAAGCTGTTTTACTCATACACTTAGTGAAGTGTATAAGGAAACTCAGAACTCAGCAACGTATCAAAAGTGAAAGGTCAAATGGATTTTTAAATTATTTTAAATATATTACTAGTAATATGGGCAAATAAATCTCATGTTTATATTAACAAATTCACCTGCCAAAATGCAATTATAAATCAAATAGGCCTTGTGGTAGTATTGTCCCCATGATAAGAGAAAAACAATAAACAGCTTTAAAAAGAGGAAAATTTAAAAGGGCATTTTACTGCAGTGTGTAAATACAATTGCAATAGCAGAACCGTATCAGAAGTCAGCTGTGCTTTTTCCACACAAGATGCTTTAAGCAAGGAACATGAGTTGACATCGCAGAAACATTAAATTATTTTGCTGAGCCTCATTATGTAATCTTGCTTGCATGTGTTGTATATTTTAAGTATTAACACAGCATATGACCAATAGATTTTGATGAAAGTTGTGATTTTGTAATTCCAGTAGATTTGAGAGTCATGATTTTCCTTTGCATAAGTCATATCATCCCTCTTGTGGTACAGATGGCTGAGTGTTTTGATTTATGTAACCCAAATAAATCCATGTTCCTTATGAAGAAATTGTCTGTATGCCAATTAGAGAAAAGGTCCTTGCCCTTAAACTCTTCCTGTAAGTAGACTATTAAAACAAGTCTAATGCCACTTAAAAGTTTAGCATTTATAAATACACAACCAATTGGATATTAACGTGACAGTGAAAAGCACAAACCCAAGATATGTATGGTAAGGAAGAATCCATAGATCACACGTAGTTGAACATTTCCATTTCTGTCTTTTCTGACCATCTCAAGACTGAATCAAGAAGAAATGGAAAATACACATTACTATAAGAATGTTGCAATACACTAGCATGAAGGGCTTCTAATCAGATCGGAACACCATGGTGCTAGACGCTATCTAATGAAAAGGGTATTTCTCTTCCAAAGAGATAACAACAGAATAAAAGAGCTTATAGCTTAGAGCTCTTGTCTTGGGAAGTTTACTAGAAGAACATAAGTATTTGGTAATTCTTCATTTAGAAATTTTCACTGAATCCAGGATTACTCACGTTCCCCTCAGAGCAGGCTTTAAGCATAAGCAATTCAAGAAAATATCTGGGGACCTTTTACTTCTGGGGGCCCTGCACACCTGGTCTATCAAATCCTCACCTACACGGAGGAGCTGCAGCTCAGCTGCAGTAACAGTAACTGCCTGTTACTTATGGCACTAATGTATATGTAGCTTTCTTCCACAGCGTGGCATGGGGCTCAGATAAACTGTGTGCAAAGTGAGATAACAGCCTACACATGGGAACTCACAGTGGAGCAGATCTCGTGCCTGTGGGAGGCAGAAGCCTTTGGCTCTTTGGCCTGTTAAGGAGTGTTTTGGCAGTGATGGGAACAGTGTGTCCAGCTGAAGGGTTAGAGCAGGGTCCAAGAATTTGGCAACAAGAGGTTAAAAATGTGGAGTCTGGTTATCGTTTTTCACTATAGTGGTAAGACTCCATTTCTAAATAATGTTTAGGACCTTGCACTTTCTGTCTTTCCATAGTAACATCTCAGACACGTGCCCTGTCATTGTTTCCCATGCTAGCTGGCCAGATGTACTGCTTTCATAAACTCAGAGAGCTATGGCCCACTTCAAATCCGCAGTGTTTTTCACTGTCAGCCTGTATTTCTTAGGTCACGTTTGCTGCACTGGGTTGCACTTTCAGTGCTACCATTTGCTGCTTGTCATTGACAAGCACCTTCAGCAGGTGCTCAGATTTTCTGATGTATAACTGACAGAAGGGAAAAAAAAAAAGCAGCCGTTTCGGCTATGTTCCTTCTGTGGCACACGTGAGGAAATGAGCTTGAGGTGACCCCATCAGCCTCAGCTAAACCTCATTCTATTGCTTTCCACTAGTTCAGCTGGACAATGCCTTATTAGTGTCTCAGTGCTGTCCCCCTCTTACATTTCACAGACTTCACTGTCCACACAGACCTAGTTTCAGGAGCTGTTTTATTACCATGCTATCCTTCCTCTTATTTTTATATATATATTGCTTTTTTCTGGGTTGCTGCCAAGAGGCAACTTGTTTAAAAAATAAACCAAACCCAGATCCTGGCTTATGTCATCCTAATAACCGCAGCTCCATGGTTTTGTCTCTTGGGTCTACAGCTCATGACATCAAGTCACTTCGTAAAATGAAACTGGGTTTGACGGCACATGAATTTTGCTCCAAAACCCCTGAAATTAACTTACTTCCCACTGACTGCAATTGTCTTCAGATCCATCCTTTGAGCTATCCTGGAGTCACTCAGTAAGATCTTATGGTTCCTGTGAAAAGAAAAATGCATTAAGTCTCGTAGCAGATTTCACCAGCAGTTCTCAAAGCACTTCACTAGCAAGGAGAAGTATCATTATCTCCATTTTATAGGTCCTTAACACGTTTTTGCATAGGCTTGACAGAACGTTTTCGAACACATTCTTGTCTTGTCACTGCTAGTTTCCTCCAAAACTGTTTTCTTAGATAAACAGGCATCTGTTAATATTTGACCATATTTTTTTTCCCACAATCCCCTTCTTCGTTCAGTGCACAGGACATATGGTGCTCAGTACATGCGTAGCTCTTCAGATTTTGATTTAACCTCCATGATCTATATATGCCCTTGCCTCCTTACTGTATGCTACTCAGACTTTCCTTTGACGTGAGTTTTATTCTTTAGCACAGGGTCTTCTGTACGTTGTTTATCATTAAAAAGCCTGAGTGCTTCATGCCTGTTCATAAGTTTGTCTTTCCAATACACAGTAGGACAAAAGAGGATGCCCTTCCACTTCACAGGGAATGTAAGGTTGAGTTTTCTATTCTGAGTGTACAGTCTGTCTAATCTGTACAGAGTGTTAAGTACTGACTGCACTGCTCCTGTTGAATTCAGTTTCTCTCATGAGTGCTCAGCATTTCTGCAAATCTGATCAGATACCAAGCTGGATACTCAGAGATATGAACATTTAGAGATAATGTGGGAAAATTTTCATTTAAGCAGTTTGCCCAATGTTATAGAGGTCACATTGCATTAATGGTAAGACCGTCTTTTTCCTTCCAGTTATCTCCTGCCTTTAATTACACATTTCCCAACTATTGCAACAAACAGGTTAGGCAATCTATAGGAAAAAATATTCTGTAGTGTCCTGGTTTGGCCTAAACCAGACCAATTTTCCTTTCAGTGATTTTTACTTTCAGCTGTCCCTTCTAAGTAACTGCACCTTCTGAAACTAACTGCATGTTTTGCAGACAGTGTCTGCTTCTAGGACTGATAACACTTGAAGTTTATAGTTATCACTGAGGCACCGGTAGGGATGATACGCAGAAAGGCTCTTGCTGTACTTATTCTCAGAGAAACCAAGGTCACTGCTAAATTTCTCACTAATTACGAGTGAAGAGCTGCAGAAGGGTCTCACCTCCAGGGAGAAGCGGACAGGACATGTGACCCAAAATTGACCAGCGAAGGTATTCCATCCCATACACTTCATTCTCAGTATAAAGTGGGGGGATCACGAGGGTGTCACCCTTCTTCTGCTATGGCTGGTGTCGAAGAGGACTCTGTCCGTTTTCCTGCTGCCCCCAATCCCAATCCGTGCATTCCTGTCTGTCACTGGGCCTTCCCGGAGCCTGCCCTGCAGTGCCAGTGGTGACATGACCGACATCGGGGGAGCTCGATCTTGGTTTTATATGTATTTGTATATATCTAATTATTTCTATTATTATGATTATACTCTCTTTCATTATTATAGTTCATTAAAACTGTTTTAACTTTCAAACCCATAGGTCTCTCTCCCTTTTCTCTTTCCCTTCCCCTTGTGTGTGTGGGGGGGGGTTAACAGAGAGCGTCTGCCACCGGTTTAATAGCCAGCCCAGCCTTAAACTGTGACATGTAGTTAAAAACTCCATCTCACAAACCATGTTCAAGGAGGCTAGTACAGTTTTTCAAGCATTCTTAATCTAACATCTCCTAACCTTTGAGTGAGTGGCTTTGTTCCCTCTGAACAGAGTTTGTGTGCGTGTGACTTAAAAAGCAATCCAGACAAAAAAGGTTTCCGTTTTGCAGGTTATATCTTTGACATCAGTAAAATTCAGCATTCCCATCCTGGTAGTTGAGACACCAGAGTTAACTCATAGAAATAGCAAATTGCCATCTGTAGATCAGAGTGTGTTGAGGCACATACTTAGTGAGAGCAGAAACCTGGGAATCGAATGGCTCTAGGGGAAAGTGTGCCTACAGCTTCCTCTGTCCTGCTAGGTCCTGTCTTGTTACCTTAAGCTTCATCCACCAATTTTGAAAATTCAGTTGAGCTTTCCTCATTCAACCCATCATTCAGTCCTAGCCTCTGTCCCCAATGTCCTCATGCAATCGCAGACTCCTCATCCATACATGAGTTTTGCCCACCATCCCTAGCTGTATCTCTACATGCTCTCTCTTAGATCTGCCCTTCACACTGGTTCCTGGTCATGTTTCCTTGCTCAGCCTGCTCTCCCACAGATTCACTCCAGTTCTCATCTGTTCCTGGGGGTACTTCTCAGCCTATGTGTTCCCAGAAGGACACAAAAGAAGACAGAGCAAAGATGCTACTGTCCGAAATTCCAACCGTCACCTGCATGTGCAGAGGTCATGGCCTCCGCTGCATCTGGCTGGAGTCTCAGGCTGTCTTTTCTGCTCAGCATTTCCCCAAAGGCACAGGGAGGCAAGGGGAGGAGAGATGCCATCTGGAGCTCCCCATCACTCTTCTGGATCCCAGGGAACTGTGTTGTCTGGCTGTCCCAGGGTGATACTGGAATTCCAGAGACTCCAGCTGAATCCCAGGAGGAGATGATGATAAACATTTTTCAGCTTCAGCAAACATCTTTCTGATAAGGTTTTTTGAGAAGGCAGGCATGAGGATACCCTTGATCTTGAAGACATAGACAGGAACTCACTTGGCCATCAGAGTTCTCTCCCAGTGTTGTTATAATGCTACAACGATTTCATTATTGTGTTACGGTGCCTAGAGCCATGCAGAGGTATTGCTAAGTATCTTAAAAAATTGAATGTATTCTTAAAGGCAGATCTGGGAGAACAACCAAATCTTACTATGATGATCCATTCTAGACCCTACTAGAGGGTTTCACAGTGGAAGCTGTTTGAAAATCTTACTGTTTCAAAAGCAGCAGCTGAGTAACCACCCGTCACCAGGCTTATGCATATTTCAAGAGGAGAAAATGAGAAAAATAATACTTCATAGAGTTATTAACAATTGCCAGAGCTTTGTGACAGGGCTTCGAAACAGAATTTAGGTCTCCTAACTTCTGTTCTTGGGCCGCAAGACAATCTTATGCTTCTAAGACCAACCGTAAATGATCTATTCATTGTTGCAGTGGAGGCAAGAGCCAAGACTGCATATTTCTCTGACTCTGAGCTCCCTTCACACTCATTGACTTCTCTCCAGGAGCTCAACTCCGTACTCAAGGTGAGACCCAGATGCACACCAGCCTCCTCCCTATAGAGGAAACCTAGACGCACATAACAGTTGGGAGCCATGGCATTCTCTAAAGAAATGCTGGCCTGGTTGACCGGTGGAGCTGGGACACGGGTCATGCCATAAAGCACATCAAAAGGTAAATCTCCTTTCCCACGCAACATTCTCTGTTTCCCAACTAAAAGATGGGTTACTGCAATATTCAGGGAAGGAAAGAGGCTTAGAGAGAGAAAATCGTAAGGGCCTAGTAAATTCCTTACTGAATTGCTAAATTGCCACTCTGACTGCACAACTGCAGAAGGTCAAGGGATTTGGTCATAAGGTTGGAGAGGGTTTTGTGTAGCTTCATCACAGCGCAGCTTTTTTCATATGGCCGTGAGTAGTGGTCCTTGCAAAGACAAAGTCTGTCAGGAAGAAAATCCCTCTCATTAAACTTTGCCTTATTGCATGTAGTAGCTAGTGACTGCATAGTCATACAATTAATTGTGGCTGCTGATCCTGAGCTCAAACAGGCAGTACTTAATCACAAAATCTAATTCCAGGAAAATTGAAAAATGGAGAAAAAAAGATATTGACTGGATATTTCCTAGTATTATATAAAATCATATAAATCTACACAAAGCATCTGTTTAATATATGCCATGTATATGTGTGCACATCTATGTGTATACAGATGTGTAAAAAAAGCAAATAATTATCTGTCTACATATGGAGAGGCAAAAGTACTGAATATGTATATATTGGATGTATTGGATATATTCTCATAGGATAGATGAACGAAAAATATTTTAGTAGAACATTGTCTGCAGCAAATATATGCTGATGGTTGAATGCTAATACATTTTTAGATATAATATGGAGACAGATGTTCAGCTGCTGTGGATGGATACAGCTCCATTGAAGACTAAGGCCAGTAGTGCAAACAGTTTTACACCGGAATGGTATTTTGATTGTATACTTATAGTCCTATCTTTATATTCAGTCCTTTGTATGGATGAATATTTTGTGTACCCAGACCAGAGGCATAATAATTCTACTCACAGAAGAAGCCCCATCTACTTCTCTGTTGCCAGCTGTTAGTGTGAGGCCACCCCCGAACAGCATGGCAGAATCAGTCTCAACATGTGAACTTGCATATTAAAGTTAAACATTTTGCCAGCAGAATAGAGACCTATATTGTTCCAAAATAACCAGTTGGGGCCCTGTTACTAGGGTATGTAGGCGCCATCACAATCCAAGGGGTGTTAGCTAAACTCTACTAATGCACCTATTTCTGATTTACAGGTGGAGACGTCAGCCCCCACTAGATCATATGACACGTAAATCCTCATGCAGGAAACCTGTGGCTGGGCTATGCATTGAATTCAGATTCAGATCTCAGCGCTCTTCACAAGCTTATTGTTCAACACTTTCCTGATGATGCAGTAAAGGTAAAACAGCCTGCAAATATTTTATAAAGCTTCTTCAAATCACTGGAAAACTGTCTTGACTGCAGTGCTTCGGAAACATGCAGTAGTGCTGCAGTCAGTGCACAACAGCTAGACTCCAGTGGTTGTTTTAATCTTGTTTAAACTATTCTCTCAGCAGGTAACTGAGAGACATAAATTATCTACTACCTGCCAGCAAGGTGCCCATACTGTAGCAGGTTTTTATGTTACTCAGGAACACATTATATCCAGCTTTGGAGATTCAGTGAAAGAAACTACAGTGTTCTTAACAGTAGGGACGCTTAAATGTAAAGGGGCATGCAGACCTCAGACTTAAAGAAAGCAATAAAAACTGTAATGGAAAATTTATAGGAAAAAATATTTGGAAAATATCTGTACCCAACTTTTAAGTGACTCCTGCAGTACCTACTGTTTTTTTCCTCTCATATATAAAGAGCATCTGTCTACCTGTGGTCCAAAAGTACTTTGATTCTAGAATGAAGGAAACAACAACAATAAAGTACAAAAGTAAAATTCCCATGAAAGCACAGAGCAAGTATTTCTTCTTTGTGCTGTGCAAGGTCTGTACAAAAAGCCCACAGTCCTCCTAGACCTCAGAAATGTAAAGGGATATGATGCAGAAAATGGAGGCACTGAGTTATATGGCTGTGTACAGCATCCTTGCAGAGCATTGAGAATAAAAGCATTCAAACTAAACTCCATCCCGACTTGCCTCCATGCCGTTCCCCTTGACTGTAGCATGTGAACCAGGTGAAAAGCACAGATATGCCAAAGCCAAATAACAGAGAGCAGTTCCCTTAAGACTCATGATTTATGTCCGTCATTAACAAAATAGCATTAAAAAGAGTTCATACAAAAGTATGAAACTGGAATGTTCGACCTAAGAAACAATCCTTTATGTAACAGCTGCACCTTCGTATCCCTTGTTTTGGTGTGCTAATGATCTTCTGAGGAACTTGTTAGCTGATGTGTATGGGTATGCTGCATCTGCAGCCCTGCTACCAGGTGCTGAGGTGACAGCAGGAGTGGAAAGCTGCCTTCAGGCTCTCCCCTCTGACAGATGTCAGCTGGAGAAAAGCAATGTACAGCTGTGCCTCTTCTCTGAGACCACTCCCATGTAAAGTTCTATAGGGGCTAGTCCTGTCTCTTTTCCTTTTCATCATGTGCTGAAGAGCTGTCGGAAAGGTCATGAGGAGCCGAGGGCTACGATACCATCAATCTGTTGATGGCAACCAGCTCGTATGTCTCTTTTCAGCTGATGCAATCAGTGCCATGACACAGATGTCACAAAGCTTACAGGAGATAAGCCCGCAGATCAAAATCACTTGGCTGAAGCTGAACTAAAGAAGGAAAAGATGTAGCTGGAAGGAAGGAGAACTTGGTGTAGTTAAGGCAGTCAGTGAATCCTGCTTTCATTTTGGGCAAATGCTATGTAGTTTGGGGTCCCAGCATAGACCATGTTGCCCCTGAATTCAGCATGGCTTGCAAAGTGCTTATATCTTTTTTCTGTCTGCTCTGCTGTCGTTTTTTGTGGTAAAGGTGACTTACTTTACCTTTTGCAAGAGGCCTCCAGAGACTTGTTCAGGTTAAAAAGAGAACAAAGAATAAAGCTTGTCAAATAAAGCAGCAACATATAGAAATGTGGAAGGTGTAATTCCTTACAGACATACCTAGTGTCAGGTCAGTTTTGTATTTTATTCTTGGTAAAAGAGGTATTTGAATATAGATAGACAAGTAAGGATTAGCAGACCCAGTGCAGACTTTGGAAATGAACACGATCTGAAACTGTCTGGTTTTATAGCCTTGGGCAAATCATATAATCTCTCTGCTACTGTTTTCTGATCTATAATCCAAGGGCAGTAATTCTTTCTTGCTTCGCAGTGGTGAATTAATGACTGCTTTCACAGTGCTTTGCGGTGCCATATACAAATATTACAATTCCAGAGAAGCAAGCAGCATATGATATTAATGCCAAACAGATACAGGGTAAAACTTGGGATGCTGGGTAGTGGTGCACTCAGATACAACTGTAATGAGTTCACTAGTAAAGCACAACTGGATTGATTAAGCAGTTATCACCATGTAAAGCCTTGTCTAGAGCTGATACTTGATATATTATTTTGACCCAAGACAGATGCTCAGTGATCTTATTTCTTAAGTTTTGGCAATGCCTGTCATGTCAATACAAATTATCGAGCCGAACTGAAAGAAAGAAGCTATAGTTGCCACATGGATACCCTTTTCATATTCTTCTGTATATAAGAATTGCCGCTTCCCAAACTGGATTTTTATACCACCTTTCAGAAGCACAGTTTGAAATAGCTTGTCTTCTTTTTCTCTTTCTTCCTTTTTTTTTCTTCCTTCCTGAGAATGTTTCCTCTTGCCATCATGATAAAAATGTACTCCTGTGACAAAACAACCACGTCCCAGGATTTTATCCTTTCCTACCACAATGGCAGCACATCCTGTATGGTGATGACACAGAACAGAAATTCCACCACATTGAGGTTACTTTTGCATTGCCTGATACTGGTAACTGTGATGTGAAGCGTCAGAAGATGTAACAGTTTTCTACACAGAAGAGTCATGGGAGGATTCAAACAGGCTTTGAGAGCCTGGATATCCAACTGAGATTAGAGGTCTGGATGAGTCAGGGGAGTTGTGTGCAGAAGCCTTTCGGCTCTAGGCTAGGGATCTGAAGGTGAACAGCATCTGGAAGAGGTTACCTATTCCTGGAGGTTTTGATAGCTTATTTGAAATGGGCTTCAGTTGGGGATCAGGAGCCTTTTGCTAGCAGGCTGATTATTACAGATTGGGAAGCTGGCACCAGCAGTGGTGGTGGCTAGTATATCATGATGCTCCATCCACCCCAGTGCGGTCAGTAGGGACTGCAAGTGAGAAGTGGCAGTGCAGATAGCATATACTTTAGGGGTACAGATATTTAATACAAAGGATGTTTTGTTTTGGGTCCTTCCACTGTAGAGTGAAAAGATTCCTACCTTTTCCTTCCCTAAGTCTCTCTCCAGCCATGCGTCCTTCCTCATGCCAAACTCCTTCTGACGGCTCCTGGGCTGTGCCTCATGTGTACATTCACTGGTGTTTTAGAGTGAGCTAAGGATTGCTAACCCCATTTTAAGGCAGGCTAACTGAGGCTTTCTGCAAATGGGAAGCAAGCCGTAGCACTGTGAAATGATTTGCTAAAGGTTATCCAGCTGTGACTGAGAAAAGCGTGCTCTGGTTCTGCCGCAAAAGATGCCGCAAAAGATACCACAAAAGCGTAAATGTTAATAGTAAAAACTTTCTCTATGTGTGTTTCTGCTTTGCAAAATTACATCTCCGCCAGGGGACTTGTTAATGTCAACGGCATTCAGTTTTCATGATCACCGCTTGAAGTGATCAGTCAGCTGTATGGATCTACAAATTGCTCCCTTGCAGCCAGCCTCTTCGTCGAACGCTCAGGCGACAGTTAGCTGTAAGGATCAGACTCGAAAAGATGCCTTTGATTTTCCTTTGATGTTTCTGAGCCAAGGAAGAATTTCACACGGCCGCTGGGCGGTAGGTGAAGATCCCTTCTGTTTGTGAGAAGCCAATTATAGCGTGGCTGACCCGCTTTGACCTTAAGATTACTGGCAGGACATCTGGGATGTCCTTGCGAGGCAGAGCTGGCTCGCTGAATGTGCCTAACTCGGGGCACAGACCGCTTTGTTCACCTGGATACAGCAATCATTCAAATGGCGTGACGATAATGGAGGCTGCACAAATTGATCCTGGTCAGACTCAGTGTATTTATTTGCTTGCACTTTGGCATCATTGCTGACATGTAAGGATAAAGCAGGGTTCTCCTTTAGGATTTAATGATAACAAGTGGGAACAACTTACAAGGAGAACAGGTCCTAGTTTCTAAGCCTCTCTTCCAGTTAACTCTCCCCTTTCCTTATTTTTTGTTCCCCTATTCACCCCTTTCTCCAGATCTAAGACCAGCAGAAGCTTTTAAAGACCCTCACAAAAAAGCATCACGAACGAGGTTATTTGCCAGAAGGCTCCCTAGAGTAAAGTACGCACTGGGAGAGAGGGGGAGGCACAAAAACCTAATCCTAGAGCGGAGGCCAGTGGGACGTTAGAGAAGAGCTGCAACTTTTGTCTTTTTAAATCGCTGTTGAAACCAATGGGATGGAGATCGCTTTTTAGTCGTGTCCGCCGGCAGTAGCCAGCAGTAGCAGTAGGGGGTTCGGGTTTTTTGTTGCCATGCGCCGGACCGCTGCGGGAGCCGCACACACCCGGGGGGGGATGAGCACCCCCGAGCCGAGCCGAACTACAAACCCCGTCATGCCGCCGCGCGGGCGGGGGTGGTGGCGGAGCGCGCCTGCGCCGCCAGACGTGGCAGCAGCCCGCAGCGGCGGCGGGTGCGGAGCGGGTCTGGCTCGGCGGCGGCGATGGCTGTGCCGGGGCAGGGCGCGGGGGCTGCGCGGCGCCGCGGGCGGCTCCCGCTGCTGCTGCTCGGTCTGGCGGTGAGTGGCGGCGGCCGCGCCCCGGGGCGGCGGGAGGTGGCGCGGGCTGTCCCGTCGTGTCCTGTCCCCCTTCCCCGGGCCGGGGCGGGGGCGCTCGGCGCGGCGCGGCCGGCGGAGTTGGGCGAAAGTTGGGAGCGGGACGGGCCCCTCGGGCTGGGCGCGGCGGCTGCCTCCGCCGCCCGCACCCGCCGCCGCCCCGGGCGGGCTCGGCTCGGCACGGCGCAGCCCGGCGTGCTCCCAGCTCTCCTCCCGGGTGTTTCCCCAGCCCTCAGCCCGTGTGCTGCTTCCCTCCCTCCCTTTCTTTCGGCCTCTCAAAAAACCGCCCAGAGGACACCCCCACCCCCTCACCCCCGGCGTGCGGCGGCGTCTCCCCGAGCAGCTGCGGGCTGCAGCTCCCGGCTGCCCCGGCCGGCCCCGGCCCGGGGACTCGGACCGGCGGGCGCTTCGTTCGTAAGTTTCGTGTGAAAATCGGTGCGGCGGCGGCCGAGGGTGTCCCTCGGCGGTGGCTGTGCCGCAGCGAAGCTGCCTCGCTCGGCTGTGTGCACCTGTGCCCGTGGGCAGCCCCGCCGCCCTGCCCGCGCGTCCCTCCGCTGAGCCGCTCTCCATTTTAGCGCGTTCCGGAGGATTTGGGGATATTTCATTGAAATTGCACTAAGTAGAACACTCCTTACCTCAGGGAGACTCCGAGACTTGCAGAAATATTTTAAAGTCTGATTTTTCTTTTTTATCCACAGAATGTAGCATAAATAGCTCAAAAGACTGGCGAAGGCATGCTTTAAAGCACTCCTTTAATTTACTTAACTGGCATGAACTACAGTTCTTCCTTCTGCCTGGACAAATTGAGTTAATAATTAATGAAAAATTACCTTAATTTTTTTATGCACGTGTGATCTGAAATGTATTTGGAAATGCATGACCTAGGAGTGCTCATCTAATTCATACAAATCAAGTGTGGAATTGCTAATTGCCCTGTGCTTATTCTGTACTAATATTAGAATTGCCATTGTGGGACAGAAAGCGTCGGCCCTGTTTGATGCAGCCTTTTGCCCCTGGGAGAGGCCTAGCTATCAGCTCATTCAGGAGGAGAGAAAAGAAATGCTGTGCATCCTGTACAATTTTTGTTTTGTTCTAAGCTTTGTCTGGAAGTACAGACCTCTGCTATCTGCAGGTTTTTTGTTGATTTCAAGTGAAACTGAAGTCAAGCTGAACTCTTCCTAAAATGTCAAAGAGGTCTTAGTGTGGCTTTTTTTTCCCCTGTGGCTCATCTTTAATATACACAGCACTTTTCTCGATGATACTTGTGGCAGTGTATTCCTCAGATTAAATACATGCTGTAGACCAAGTGGAGTTACAAGTGGACTGAATTTTCCCTTCATTTAAAATAACTAAACACGTGGAGTTATTTGTGGTATTTCATTCTATATCCACTGTGATTGTCAGACCTTATCTTACTGTAACATTCGTTTTACGTTAATGTAAGTATTTTGCTGTGATTTCTTTTTGTAGATTAAAAGATTTCCCCCCGCCCACCCCCGCCCCCCCCAGCATTCTTCATGTGAGTCTGTTGTTCTTAAGTATTCTAGTTGTCCTTCCTTGGACCTATTGTACTGCGGAGCTGGTGTCTTTGAGATGAGCAGAGTGGGCCTGCTCTTGTCAGTGAAATTATATGAAGCCATTATAATTTATCCACATTATTCTCTCTTCCCCTTCTTAATTTTCCCCAGCATTTTGTTTGCTCTATGATGCTGCATGCTGAGCAGATGTCTTCATTGAGCCGTTGATTCAGCTAATTCTTTCCCCTTTGCTGTGTACAAGTAGTTTAAATTATTTCTTCCAATTTGCATTATCTTGCACTTGAAGGTGTGATTTTTCATCTTGAAATATGTAGCTCGCTGTATGCCAGGATTAAAAAGCTAGCCTACAGCTGTGACGTTGCAAAACCTGCTTTTAAATTTTTCTGGAGTCAGTGTTTGCAAAGTCAGTGGAGCTGTTCAATCGGGACGTTCTCAGCATGTAAAGTTAAACCGAAGGTAACGCCAGCAGCTTAGTAGGACAGAGGTTAATGAGAACATTGTCTTTCCTTCCAGCCCGTCCTTTTTTATGTACCCAAACGTGATGATTTTTTTTTTTCCTGGAGGTGCTGAGTGCTTGCAGCGCACCTGGGACAGCAGCTAGAGTTGTGCATGCATAGCGCTCTTGAAAAATAGGGCTCATTTTTAAAGTAGGACCCAAAATTGGAGGTGGCTTCCGAGAATTGAAATCCTTATCTCTGTAAGACTTCCTGCATTTGTGAAAGGAAAACTACAACTGGATGAAGAAAACACACCAGTATCTTCTAATGGAAGGTGTTATCTTCTGCATCACTGTGAATACGTGACACACACGTGAGGAAGATACTGCAGTGATCTCTGCCTGCTGTAGAATTTTATGTCTTGAATGAGTTGGAGAGTCAGAGGGAAGTTGTGGTTTACCTTTAGAGATACTTCCCTATTTGGTATGTCAAGTGATTGACTATATTTCACGCTTGAAGGACTGAATTTACTGTTAAAGGCATTGGGAAGGAGTTTCACACCAAGGTGGATTTGCATTTCTTCTGATGTATTGGGTGCCGTCCTTTCCCTAGCAGAGGTCAGCCACTGCTTCCAACAGGATTACGCATCTGGGATCCGTTTGCTCTACAAACACTGATGAATGTTATCTCAGGCCAACGTGGCAAAGGTCAGTTTGTCTTCTGAGTGTTGGCTTAATGACAGAGAAACTGAGTCAAGAGAGTCTGACCCACTTACAGCCGTTGGGAAGCAGGCTTCTTGACCTTGTGCCATTCAAACCCAGTGCCTTCAAAGAAAGGCTTGAAAGGAACATTTCAGGCTTCCAGCTCCTCAAGTCTCAGTAACATCATGGGAATGCACGGTGATTACTGACACAGAGTTGTGAATCCAGGCCTGTGGGGAGGGCTTGGACGTGGCTCACTTTGTGTTGCAGGTAGCCCTGCAGCGTGGCAGCAGTGGCTTTGCCTTCAGTGGGTTTGCAGGCAGGGTGTGAGCGCTTCTCCTCTGCAGTGCTCAGGTGCTGTTTCCAATGGTGGCATTTGGGCTTGAATTCAGGAGTGCCTCTTCCCACTCAGTTACTGTTTGTACTACAGGAGCTGCTTTGGGAAGTGTTTTGCTGCAGTCAGAGGAAGGGTATTGCAGAGGTAAATCCCCTGCACCATTCCTGCTTCATCTGTTCCCTCTTCAAAATGTGGATTTGTAAAGCTTGTGACATGGGCTATGCTCTGTGTCTCCTCAGATGCCCTTCCCAAGTCAAACCTTGTCTTTCAGGACTGGTTTTGTTACTAAACGCCATACCTTATGGAGTGATGTTTTGAATCCGTTGGCTGTGGTGCCAAAGCACCCGTTTACTTCAGGGGGCCTGGAATGTTGCCACAAGTGTGGTGTGGTCATCAGAAGTGATGTTTCTGCTCAGGGGTGTGTTCATGATGTTGTGAGCAATTAGTGATGGAAGAGGTGCTTGTTCTGTTGTTGACCATTTCTTTTACTTTTTGGTGATGCAACGCAGTTCCTTGAGTTCCTTCATTTTAGTAAAATGGAGGTAATAAGGCTCAGCTTTCTTCAGAGTTGTGTTCGGAGGTCTGGGAATGGAAAAACTCAATGTAGTTTGCAACCAGAATCACAAACTAGCATTGCTTTGAATTTCTCAATGTGAATGGGGTTACTTTGGAAGTAAGTTATGGTTTGTCTTGATCCTGTCACCATTTCAAGTTTGTGAATGGCAAAAAATTGTGATAGCAAAGCAGGTCTTAAGTTTTGGCACTTGCTCGCTGAGGGTAGCTGGTAGGATTGGCAGAGGGTGCTGTGATTTGTGGGCTTGCAGAGCACAGATAACAAAGGTAATCTCATTTGTGGCTGCCTTGATGATGTCCTGTCTGTTGTCTTTGGGTTTATAGTCGTATAGCATATTTATAGTTTTATAGGTTTATAGTCGTATAGCATGTTTGCTGGGTGACTGCAGATAGACTCTTTCTCTCCCTCTCCTCCCTTTTCCAGAGCTGGCACACCATGAGCGTGTGGTTGTGCACTGCTCTAGGATCAGCTGCGTGCCAGCTTGCTCTGGTGCTGCTGCCCTTTTGCCTCTTGTAGATGGTTTTCTTTCTGTGTAACTGTTACTCCAACTATTTCCATTAAGCTTTGCCTCCTGTCACCTGGCAGAGAAATGTGAGGGTTAATTAGTTAATATTTGTGCAGTGCTTTAAAGATAACAAGTGCCATATAAAGTGCTAAGATCTTCAGGTGTCATTTTTTGCCCTCTCTTCTTTGTAAGTCCCATTAGTAGTGGTTTTGCCTTCTTTTTATAGCATCTCCTGTGTGCTTCTTGAGTAGGTGATACTTTTTTAAACTTCTTAAAAACCCGATTTTATTGGGGGATTATGTAGCATATGCTTTGTTCATGCCCTTAGCTTCTGAAGTGATCCAAATGTGCTCATTCAGAAGTGATATCTGAAATATTATTACATCAACAACTTGTTTAATATATATTGCACCAATGCCTGGCTTGAAGAGAGAGCGAGCTTCATATTCATAATAAGGAGAAAGTTCTTTGTTAGTGTTAGTAATTGACCCTATTACAGTCAGTTGTTAATTAATAAATAGTTGCACAGGTTGTCCTTCTCTAAGCGTTTGAAAACTGGTGATAAACCATACAATTAATTGGCTACACAGAGCCCTTAAGAACAACCCTTAGTATAGACTATTATGCCTGTAGCTTATGTTCCTTAAAACTCAGTGTTTAAGAACAATATGAACGGTAGAGTCTAGTCAAATCTTGACGTCTCCATGGTATTTTTTTGCTATCATCTATATTTGGAAAGTGAACATAGCAAGTACCATGTTAAGTGGAATGCCTTATTTGTAGCATTCATCAGCCTAAGTTAAAGAATACCAAGGCACTCTGTGTCGGGATTTTAATTTGCCTTCCTTTGTGAACAAAAGAAGATATGACGCTTGCCTCTTGCAGACGTGACCCACCACTATAAAATGTCAGCAGTGCTTGGGGTTTTTTATTCCTTGAATAGCTAGAGGTGAGAGGTAATTGATCTGGGTTATGTACAGAGTAAGAATGTGTTCTTCTGTGGAGCTCATGGGAAATGAGCAAAAACCAAGAAGTGTCCAATGGGAATGTCTGCAAATGTAAATCTGTTGGGCAAAACCATGGTTTTCTAATACTGTCAGTCTTCTGATGCAGAAGTTGTTGATCTTCTGGTGTGTCTGCTGGAGCGCTCCTCACCTGGCCGTCCCATGCTGCTGTAGGGAGTCGCCACTCCCCACTGAGCCCATAGATGGCTTTTTGGATCTGTCACAGATCAACGTGCTGCAGCCTCTGTGCTGGGGATCCTCAGCAGGTTGCAGTTTGGGAACCCCTGCAGATGTGGTTGGAGAAGATCATGTTGCAGTCCCAGCTGAATTGCAGGGGCTACTTCCGTTGTGATCCCTGAAGCCTGAGACTCAAGTGCTACCCTTTCTCTTCCTCCCTCATTCACATAATAAATTCTTAGAAGGCTTCCTTGAGGTACCTTTGGGTAACAGAGATAACCCATCTCCCCTCATCTGATTTGATTAAAATGTTTCTACAGCTATTTTGGATATTAATCATGAATGAAAACAGGGGACTGTCCTACTTATCACTAGCCATCTCTGAAGGCATTTGTTACAAATGGCTCAGTGATCAAAGCAGCACAACCCTGAATGTAAATAGCAGCAGAGGGAGGGCTTGTGAGTGAAAAGCAAGCAATTATTGCACAAGGTCAAGAGTGGTTTGTATGATGAACAAGGAAGATAAAACATCTGCAGTCAAACTGTGATTCTTGTAAACAAGGGGGCTTTGGATTTGAACATCTTGTATTTTTAAGTGAGAACAAATTGGGGGAAGGGAGCAACAGATCTGTTTCTTCCTAGTGCTTGCCTGGAGATGACTTAGACCTGGTATTTTCAGTTTGTGCACACTGCCTGCGCCCCAGGGCCTGGCTGTGCCACTGGCTGATCAGCAGGTTTACAAACCTCCATCACTGCGGTACAGAGGTTTTCCTCCAAATCCACCTTCTGAAGTTAAGTGCATGGTCTACCACAGGGTTAATTTTGGGAACTGAGTAGGAAAGGGAAGGTGAGATCCAGTCTTGTTCTTGGGATTTCTTGCCTCTGTCATCCATCTGTGTCCCTCCCCACCCCATTCTAATGTAGCAGGGGACACCCTGTTTAGAATGTGAGCTAGTCTGCTCCTAAAGAAGTTAATTATGACATTAAATTCAGTCATCTCCTTACTGCTTGGAATTTTGAGGCAGGTTTGCTCTTCAGCTAGATTCCCATAAAATGACTTGTCAGACACAATCTGTTTCATATGTACAGGGTCGCTCATTGATCATATTTACAGTGGGTTGAGTGCTGTTGTCCCAAAATGAGAATGACATCAGTGGGCGGTTAAGCTAAGACAGAAATCAAAGTCAATGTCTTGCTGAAAAATGTGCTTTTGAAATTGTGGTGGAGTGTAAGACTGTGTCCCTGCCAAGCAGCAGTTGTGCTGGAATCAACGTTGTGTGTGTCAGCCCCAGCTATTCTTGATGAATAGTGTGCAAATTGTCTACCTAATTATACATTGAAATGTTAGTGTGCACATAAAAATTGTATGTGGACGTATGGATTCAGGCACCTAAGCACTGTTTCAGCTGCATATCCATTTATATTTTTTATGCATAACTTGTGTCCAGGGAAATATATTTTTTCATGCTCTTGAGCTGGAAATAGGAAGTAGTTTTTCTGTCCAGTGTATGATGCTACTTCTCTGATAGTCCTTCCTTATTTAATTTTGATTTTTATTTTCTTGTTTTTAAAACTATGTGTTTTCATTGCCCTTGATTTAAAATAGATAAAAAAAATTATTCTCCAGACATGCTGCTTATCCTTAGCAAAAGACCATGTTATCACAAAGCTTTTGTGGGGAGCAACTCATAAATTCTGTGGGAACAGCAGTTAAACATTTATCACATTTAATTTGGATAATAAATATAAAATATGAAAATATGTTCTTGTGGCTGCTTGAAAGATATTCCCTTTCTTCATTCTGAAATGAGATTCAGAGAAGAGTAAAAACTTGAGAAATAAACTCTGCTTTCTCAGATTCTTGACGATTTTGAGAAAACACGGCCTGAGGGATGACCGCATTTTTCAATAGCCATTTTTCAGTCCTGGAAGTATAATTAGCAAATAATTATTTGCCTCTAACTCTCTTTGCCTCTGGGTTTCTGAAAGCTCAGATGTTTCCTGGGTACCGGTTCTAAGGGAGTGGGGTTGTGGAGTGCTTCGTTGCTCTTTAACACTTGCATATGTTTGGCAGCTCTGCAAGGAGTTGCTGGAGAGTGGGGGGAAAAAAGGAAGATTAAAACTTTTTGACTGATCAGACTTCTTCCACCTAGCTTGCGAGATTATGTATTTAAATACATATTGTGATTCGAAGAGCAGAGGCAGAGCTAGAGCACATGTGTTTTTGTACCTTGTACTCAAATGGCAGTGTCTCTCAGCAGTTTTGAATTGACTGTCTTAAGGGTTTGAGTTCACTTACGTTTTACTTGAGAATCCTTCATGCATCTTAGATCAGATACTACAATCACATGACTGATGTGCGACCTATGCCATAAAAATTCTGTGAAAAGAAATTTAGATTGAGGTCTTGAGCTATGGAAAATCTGCAGACTAGAAGTGCTACCGCATTTGCATTTCATAGTCTGCTGCGTGTAGTCTGTCTTTTTCTGAAGGTCTCCACCAAAGTTTCCTGCATCCGAGGACACCAGATGACTATTGTGTTGGTTCCAGCTCACCGAGCCAGCCATGGATGAGGACCCGTTACGCCAGGCACTGTGCAAACACAGCATGGAATAAAATAGACATTCCCTCAGTTTTATTGCAGCTTCTTGTCAGCTTAACTGTCAAAGGGCAGGAGTGGCACAGACACTGCATGTGTTGGTCCTAATATGCCTTCTGCTTTAATGGGTACCAAGGTAGGCAGCTTCTTGAGAAAAATGTTTGGAGTGTTTCTTAACTTTTCAGCGGTGGTTGTGAATAGATTTTTAAAGCTTTAGGATGCTCAAGTGACAAGAGAGTTTAGCTTGTTTCTTATTTATAGAGTTCCATATGTGTGAATGTAGCACTTCCTGACGCATATGAAAAGAGGCTTCCTGCCCAGGAGGGACTGTCACCTTTCTTGACCCCTTCTTTTTTTAATATGAGCTCATCTCCTCTTGTGCCCTGGATTTAAACAAGAAGCAGTGTGCTTGATTGGGCAGTGCCCAGCTGATGAGCTCTCCTGCAAGATGTCTGGAGTAAATCCACCCGAGTCATATTTCACAATTAAAGTCATATAGCACGGTACATGCAAATGAGCCTCGTCTTTGCTGCAGCTTTGTCTGTGGGCTGTGCCGGAATATGAGCCTGGTTTTCTGTGAAGAAGAAGAGTGTGTAACTACTTCCATACGATTCTCTTTTCCCATCCTCTTAATTTCATGCTGTTGCCAGAACTAATGGCTGTAGCCCTGGTGAGGCTGTAGCTGCTGGTACGATCATTGCAGGGTTGGCTCTGGAGCAGGGCAAAGCAGCCATGGGCAAAGTCCCGTGGCTGGGACTGGCATCGGGTGAAAATGACTGCTCAGCATCAGTGGAGCTGGTAGCGAAGGCGGAGGTTCTTCGGGAGGTTTACTGATAAACCAGCCTCTCGTTTATTCCTGGGTAGGGTCTTCATTAATTTCAGTGAGAGAAAGCTGGAGAGCACGGAACTACTTAATTCTTATCAGTTTGCAAACATCACGTAGTGCAAATACGCACTGGGAGATGGTGAACTTTTCAGCTCAGCCGATAACCTCCCAGTATTGCTGCGGCTGCCTTAGATGTGTAGGCAGGATGTTTCTGTCCAACTCAATGCCTTCAGCTTGGACTTTTTGGGTTTTATAACCAGGAAAGGCTGCAACATTAATCTTAATTAAAGGGAGATGATGATTTATTTGGCAGGGCTGAGTGGTGCACTTGTATGCACAATGCCTTTCCCAGTGGATTTTGGCTTAAACCATATGATCGGAGAGAGCTGCTGTAGTAAAACTGCAGGAAAATGAGTAACGTGTATTGATTTGATACCTGGGGAGGAACTGGTCGAAGTAGCAGTGGATGTATGCAATGTGACGTGGTTCTCCCTCCAAGCACCTGCTGTTCCACCAGCGCAGTGCATTTTCTCTTAGTGGCAACACCGACAAGGCAGTAGTTAAAGCTGTCACTGTGTCCAGAATCCAGTTTTTCAAGAGGTTTATAGCTCTGACATTATAAGGGGTAAAAAAAAAAAAAAAAAAAAAAATTCACTGAAATTGGCTAAACAGGCTTTCCATCTGGAAAAGACATGAAGTACACATGCTTCCAAGCTATCGGTAAAACTGTACAGAAGCTTTAAACAAAGTTCATGATACATTTGGCGTCACATTGAAAGTGGCCTTTGTGTCTTTTTTAGTCCAATTCTTTCTTTTTGGCAGTAAGTTCATAGACTAGATTATCCTTATTTGAGTCCAGTTTTCTAAATGAAGAAAGCTTTGAAAAGAAGCAACCTGTAGTTTCACTTTTTCCTGCTGTGTTCAGCCTTAGTTTCAGTGAAGTTTAGGTTTAGCCTTCTATAACTCAAGACATAAGTAAAACTTTGAGACTTGGATAGTTAAAAAAATTGAGGTGAAGGAAAAAGTTTAGAAAAATACTTGGGATTAAAGAGATCTGCTCATAAGTCAATGTTAGATTAATCCCTCCTGTACAGCCTCTGATTGTGATGAGTTTTGAGCAGGAATTTGCATGTCTGTGTCACCGCACTTAGCACAACTATATTTGTCTACTTTGATTGGCACCACCATGTATTTATCTCAGAAAATACACAGATGATTCACATGCATCAGCCTGAAGTAGGAAGGCTGAGCTATGGACATCTGGATTTAGAAGAATGCGAGTCTGTGGGTTGAATTAAAGCATCAAGGACGTTTATGCTGAAGGTAGAGGCTGACTTGCGAATGGGCTTTTTCCCTCCTCACAGTTAGACCATCTGGTCTTCAGGGCTCAGTGGTGGGAATCCTGCCTGCAGAGTGGATAACTTGTTCACTCTCAGCCTGTGTGGCCTGTCGTGCTTTTATATTTTATGTTAAAGGTGTATCTTCTAGTAACTTTAAATTCCCAAACATGTCCCTGATGTTTATTTGAGGATGACCACCATTTCAGCTCAGCCTCTCCCCTCTACCCTGTGCATCCCAAAACTCCCCCTCCCCTTTCTGCATGTAAAAACTTCTGGCACTTATAAAAATATGTTTTGTAGGTGCAGGTTTTGTTTCTGTGCCTCAGTGATGTGTTTGCAAACAGCCGAATTTGTAATGAAGTGTAGTGCCTTGGGCTGCGTGTTTTGGCTTTGATTGGCGTAGTGCCTTGTTTTGAATGCTGCAATCTGTACTACATGGCATGCAAGAAGAACAGTCTCTTACTTCTTCACATCCACCCTGGACACATTTTCCAACCCAGTTGGAATGAGACATGATCAAAATTAGTTCTGTAATTAAGAAAATGTTGAACCTCTTGTGTGTGTTAGGCAAATGAGCTAAAGCTTTTAGCCAAGCAATTAAGTGTTAAGGTTTTACTGTAAGGTGAAAGTGAACTAGATAATTTCTCCAGCTAAGCTTCCCATAATCATTCCATTAGTATGAATTCAGTACAGTGCAGAAGGGAGGCAGCGTAGCATGATGGATAAGGTTATTATTATTATTATTGAAGATTATTGCAGTACAAGTGAGCAGTGAAGGCCCCAGCTGAGGTTACGGTCATATTTTGATAGGAGTTTTACTTTACGGTAGGATAAAAGACAGACTTTGCTCTGAAGCGGTCATGATTTAAATAGACTAAAAGATGCAACAACAAAAAATATTTCCTTGCATAGATACAGAACTGAGATGCAGAGAGATTAAATGCTGTGCCTCCATGTGGCCAGTGGAAGCCAAACTTGATCTTGTGGCAAATGCACTGGTGTGTGCGTGAGGTGCGGTACAGCCAGTGGGAAACAAGCTCTGCTCTGCTGTGGAAGGGTGGGTGGGAGAGGGTTGTGGTTAGTGCCGTAATGCAGATGCTGGATTACTTGCAAATTCTGTTTTCATTTCCTTCATCTGCTCTGTGTCAGCGTGGGTTAGTTATTTTAACTTCATGGCTCTCACTGTCTTCTGTGGGATATCAAAGTACTCGATTCAGTTTGCAGAGTATTCTGAGATCGAGGGACAAGAGTGCTCTCCAAGTGGTAATTTGCTGCTTCTCTTGTTGCAGTATATTAAATTTACATAAGAATTTTTATCTGATTATCTAACTAGGGAACAAACTTTTAAAGGGGGTGGCTTCTTAATTGAAACCATATTTCTTGATGTTGTGTTTATCTGATCTTTCCACTTAAGGATGCTTGCTGGGAGCAGTATTGGTCCAGTTTCAATAAGTCATGTGTATGGCTTTTTTTTTTTTTTTTTTTTTTTTTGCTTTTGCTGATCAAATCGATATGATAGTTTATTTAAGGCTGCATGTCTCAAGTTTATGGAAAAAGGTCAAGGCAATTTCAAAAGCAGTTTGTATTCTGTTTCTCAGCATGGAAGCTGTTACTAATGTCTGGCTTTGTGTTTCTGTAGGCATTCTTGCCAGCATTCGTGTACTCGTTGAAGGTGTCTCCACTCATAGAAAAAATAAGTGACCACAAGGATTTTAAGAAGCTTCTCAGGACACGGAATAATGTGCTAGTGCTGTATTCCAAATCTGGTAAGTCCTTCTTTTTTTTTTTTTTTTTTAAGTCACAGCTCCTCTTTGTGCCCAGCAAGGTGTGTGAGTTTGAACAGTTACCTGTGTACATGCTCAGATGACTGAGCTCTTCACCCTTACTTGCTCTCTGTTCAGTATTGCCTTATGGGACTACAAGGGCTTCTGCAGGACCAGTGTCCTTTGTTTTAACTCAGAAGCTCCTGGTGTTTCAAGACTGGGGTCTTAATTTGGTCTTCTCGTTGCTCTGTCACATCGGCAAAAATGTACTTTATTTTGGCTTTGTCTCCAAAACTGGCTGCTCTAATAGCCGTCAACCAGAGTTTTCTGGTGTGTCATAGTAGTTTGCAGGTTTCGATTTCCTGGCGACACTGAAAGGCTTAATGACTAGTTATAGTACTGAAATTAATCCATCTTTGCTTCTGACAGCTTTGGGTGTCCCGTGGTTGTGTTTCAACTTTAATTAACAAAATATAAAAGTAAAAAATGAGCTACTTGTGTAAGAGGGAGAAATGGCTCGTTTCATGTCATGCCGCCTGTCCCCTTGAATCTCTTTGCTGTCTTCTCTCTTATTCAGGCTTTCCTTTCTGGCTGTTCACTCTTGCTCTTACCTGTCCATTTGCTCTTCCTTTTTGCTGTGTTCTGCTCCTGCTGTACCTTTTCTCCTTTGTTGCGTTGTTTCTTTTGGTGTGTTGTTCTGTGTGACACCATGTAAAATGAAGAAACGGTCTTTAAGCTCCATATGCAAGGGCAGAATGCTGTTGTGGATGTGGAAGTCATTGGACAGCAAGAAGTAAAATATGTCGCTGAAGGTGATTTTCCTTAGTGGTGTATTGTTTTTGTTATTGCTTCCTTTTCCTTCCTGGAGGCAAGCAATACAAGATAATGCTTTGTTTGAGAGTTGAGTCCTCCCTTTCTCACCTGTTGCAAAGATCTTACCTCAATTAAACACAGTGACATTGGCAGAATTGCTCGGGGTTTATAGTGTAGCAAATTGGAGCAGTATGTGGTGACCTGATATCCTTCCTCCCTCCCCCCCAATATCAGAGAATTTTGCAGACAAAAATGTGCAGGTGCTGGGATAATTAACTTTGTTTCCTAAAGACAGGCTTATTCTGAAACAGTTAAAATGATATATGTGACTTAGTTTTTGTTAAAATATTTGTGTTTTGCTATGTGGGGAACTTTGGGCACTCGAACTTGGCCAAATGGTTTTGTAGTAACAGGTTCAAAGTGAAAGTCGTAAAAGAGTTTCTAACGCTTTTTGATTTTGAAAGGAACACTTTAGATAAAAGAGGCATCTGCATTATTCGGCTTTTTACAGGGAAAATTTTCTTTTTAAGCTTAATATTTTAAGTGGTGGTTGCTTTCATTTTTAGAAGCACAACCAGAACACTTCAGCTCTGACACTCATCAAATAAATGTTGCCCTATGGGCATTGTTCAAAAGCCGTGTTGTGGAGATTTCTTTTTTCCGTTTTTGTTATTTAATTGGTTGGTTTTAGCAGTCTAAAGCATTGCATGCAGAGCTGACTGTGGAATTAATGTTTCTTCCTAGAACAGTGATTCTTGCACAATTAGAAATCGCTTGCCTAACTGTCACCCAGGAAGAGGGGAGGGGAAAAAGATATTTGGAGGACCAATTCTAATCCCAGATATGCAACCCCCAGCTGTGATGAGATGTTGACCAGCATCCGATCGTACTGCTGGAACAAAGGCTTTGCTTCTCAGCTGAGCAAAACTAGATGAGTATTTCTATCTCATGCAGAAAATTCATTGGCTTCAGGAGATGTCCTCATTTATAGGACATGCTTAGTTCACCCTGCCGGCTGGGTATCCTGCCAGGGCTGCTCAACTACTGAATCTTCTGGGACAAGCCTGTCCTATCCTGAATGCTTATACTTTAAAGGGTGTTTGTTAAACTGTTCCACTCTAAGTACATGCAAAGAATTCCGCCACGTGTCTGCATCCCTGTGTTGGAGAGGTGACAGTTGCACGTCATCAGTGTTGAGGGTAGGAGAGTTTGTTGAGAGCTAACGTGTGTGGGCTGGCATCTCTGATGGCATCAGGCCCAAGCAAAGGCTGTTGAAAACAAAAAATCTGTTTCTGGCTCAAGAGATCATTGAGATAAAAATTGTGGAGGTTTAGAGATTATTTGAGGGGGCTGTCACTATCCAGTGGCTCTACTTGTCTACTCTGACCTATATAGGCCTTCACTTTCTCAAATGTTGGAGACAAGATGTTGGTATATAGAGGGATTTGGTTTGACCCAATAGAGCTGTTCTTATGTTCAATTAGTTGAAGTAGTTGTGGAGCAGCAGCAGTTTAAATAGATCTGGAAGAGGCTCTGGGTTTCTATTTTCTGTTTATTGAGGCAGGAAACAGTTTCTGTTAGATTTTTTGGGAATTGATACTTGTTTGAACCTCTGTATTTTTCTCTCCGGAGCTCTTGTCCCATTTTTCTTCTGTGTTTATTTTTAATACCATTTATAAGGCTGTTTTGGAATGGAAGTGTTTTCCAAAATCTACACATGTGGCACGGCATTATAAAAATCTCAGTTGCATATTTATAATACCGCCAGTTCTTGGAAGGACCTTTTCTGGGTGCTTTCTGCTAATAGTTTTGAGCTCCTCACGGCTGTTGGTTTGGGTATGCCCCAGGGTTGTTATGAGAATAACAGTGTGTTATTTTCTGTGTATGACAGGGATTGAGTTGAGGCAGGCAGAGATGCTGAATGACTTGCCCTTACAGCTGATGAAGGTTCTAAATGAAGTTGCTCTAATTAGCAGGCAGTTGTACGAACTGGTTAATGCCCAGCCACAGGAAAAAGGCAGCGTTGGGATGGAAGCAGGTTTGCAGGAGAGGACACATATGAGGCCGCATAAACGTAGATCAGGGAGTGTGCCTGGAGGTATGAATTTCAGTGTGTTGTTTAAGGGGGATGGAGGGAAGGAGCCACCCAACTTCAGCTGCAGCCAGCATTCCTTCTAGTTTACAGAAGATTTTACTGATCCCTCTTGTACTGGTTTCTTCAAATTAGACAAAATGTTCTTCCAGTGCTTCAGAACAAAGGAATGCACCATTGTGTTTTTCTATGTGGAGTAATAATGCTGTTGTTGATTTATTTTTATTATTATTTTATTTTGTTTTCCAGCTGCTGCTGCGGAAAGCTCACTCAGGTTACTGTCCAGCGTGGCCCAGGAGGTGAAAGGACGAGGTACTATAAGCTGGATAGACTGTGGGTATGTGTCACACTGTTTTTCTCCTTTTTTCCCTCTCCCCTTTTGGCTTTTATTGCTGACTTAGCGTTTTTGATGGCTCTGAAACTTTTTGCCTGTAACTGAACCCACATTGTTCTGTGCAGTTTCTTCATAGCTCTAGGGAGCCTACATCTTACCATGCTCTCTTACTTAAGACTGGTGATGGAGAATCAGTTTTTCCTTAGGCTGTTGACACGTCTTCTCTGACAGCATGTTTTTCAGCCTGAAGCTGGAGACCCCAGCTAGCATCAGCTTTCATGGGGGGCATGTAGCATGGAAACTGTGACTGCTCCGGCTTTCCAACAAGCCGAGGGAGGAGGAATCCCACATGTTGTGCCTCAGCTGGAGGGCAAGACCGTTCTGCTCTGACAGCAAATATTGTGTGAGCAGTAGGGCTGTTTGCTTGGTTTTGAAGCATCCACCCATTTGTGTTTCTCAATAAAATGTGCTTTCTTCTAAAGAACTTCATCTGTGCTTGTACAGGTTCATGGCAATTTTTAATGTGAAGGCAGGGAAACTTGTTTTTGTAAGTGGTTGCTTGTGTGGGGAGGAATGAACAGGTGTGTACTTTCTGGTTTGCAGATGTGAAAGCCTCCGCTGTGGTTCTGCTCAATAACACGTTGCCTGTGGTTTTAGCTTGTGTATCATAGTGCCTCTCTGCCTCTGTAACTTTGAGAGCTTTGCCTGCAGGTGGCAAATTCCCCTTTCTGCTCTGCAGAGGAACTGCTTGCAGCCTACCTGTGTGTTTGGGTGGATTGCAATGGTATAGACAAATTGTAAGCTGTGCACAAATCTAAGTTAGCTCTGAAAATCATGTGGCTCCCTTAAAATTATACTTTTGAAACTAACCTACATCCATCAAGAAGTGACCCAGAATAAGTCATTGGTAAATCAAAGTTAACGTGCTTTTGTTGTTGGTTAACCTGTGTTGCTCTTCGCCCTGCCACCAGGCAGGTGTATCTCCCTTGGAGTCCTCTGCTTCTACCTTCTGTTTGCATTCTGCTGGGCTTGTCCAAATCCAGAGGCACTTTCATCTCTGCTTACTGATGGGGACAGTGTTCCAAGTCATCCACTGGCAGAAAGCAGGGCTGCTCCTCAGAGGTCAGTGAAGCCTGTACCACTTCCCACCTGCTGAAAAGCCGGCAAATAAATTGTATTGACCCTGATGAGGAGAAGGTTGTGTGGAGATCTGGCATACCTCGGAAATCCAGTCTCCTTTTCTAATGAAAGCACCAATAAACAGTTTTTGGTTGTCAGTAATGATGGCTATCAAATAGGATACTGGGTCAGCTTCTTGGCTTTAGTTTCTAATCGGCCCTGTTTGTGACTGTGGATTAGTCACTACGTTTTTGTGTCTTCTGTTTCCTTTTTGTTTTAGGCTGCCTCTGTGTTGGGGGATTTACTGCTTACTCTGTGTGTGTGTACGTGGCACGTGTACAACTGCTGGAATGATGAGGCTGTTCATCTGGCCCTTCAAAATGCTGCTATAATATAACTAAGCAATAACGATCTTCAGGTTTTGTTTTAGTTCTGGGTTGGGGAAGGAAAGATTCAGTGCTTAGGACTTCAGTCTGAAATCCAGGGAAGTTTTGGCACTTAGTTCAATGGATCAGTCTCTGCTCCTGAGTTTGTAAATGATGGTGATGGGGAGGGAAATGCGTTGTTTGGTTTTGCTGTACAATAAACTCCAATTCATCAAACCCTAATATGCTCTCCCTTTCCAAATGTTGTCATCTAAACCAAACTTTATTATGGAAGTTACTTGCAAAAAATGTATTTTAAAGTCTCCTCCAGGTAGTGCTTTAATACATTTCATAGGAAGCTTGGTACTTTGCAGTGCCTTACCTCTGGCCATGGTGGGGAAATATTTAAGCTTCCTATTCATAATGAAAGGTGATTTATTGCCAGAGAGTGAAGCAGCCTGGTGAAGGTCATGCTGTAAGAGGTTGGGAGACCTGGGAATAGGTTTGTAGGTTCCTAATATTTGCTTTGATGCCAGTAATACCACAGTCAGATTGCCACTTGCCGAGTGACAAGCAGTGGACAGGGTGCTGTAAGATGGCAATAGCTGTAATTCTCTCCTCAAGGGTTGAGCAGTGCTTCCTTTCAGATCACTCGTTTGGGGAGAACCTGGAAAAAATAGACGATCTGTCCAGCTCTAGGTGGGTATTTGTCAGAGACGTCTCTTCTGTCCCTCTCTCCTACAGAGGGATGTCATAACAGAATTTGTGGACTTGTCTTATGGGGCAAGGTGAGCTGGACGACTGGCTTGTGGCAAAGGAGGTCTTGCTGCATGCAAAAAAACAAATGGTTTGAGCCTGAACCAAGTTTTGTAGTTGATTTGCTTGTTAAACCTTTAAAGCATTCTGAAATCAGTCTTAGTGTTGAGGTAACGTTTTTTCCTTGAAAGATTTTTATTTTCGGTTCCTTTTTTTTGGGGCTGTGTGTATACGGTGGCTGTAAATTGCTGCCCACCTCATTGCAGTGATAATATGACAGAGGCTGCGGTAGTGCTGTCTGTCACCAGTCACAAAGGGCCAGTTGTAGGGCCTGAACGACTGGGTTCTAGCAGAGTTGCTCAAGCTATTCTCCCACTGCAAGTATGCTGTGAAGCTTATTTGCAAGCCTTCATGCTGAAACAAACAGCGCACAGATGCAGGGATATTTACAGCACAGGCTCAATTTGTTTTACAAATATTGACAAGAAATGGCTTGTTTGGCAGCAATATTTAGCAGGGAATTTTGGCTTTGCTCTTCGCATCCCGCTGTAGCGGACTTCTTTGCCTTCAGATCCAAGCATTGGCAAGACTGGCATACATTCAGAGTTGTGGTTTGTGTCTCTGCTTCCCTGTGGCGATGACGACAGTCTTTTTCTGTTCTTCATTGGCGGTGCTTTTTTTTGTTTCTTGTCATTCCCCTGCCACCCCTCATTTTCAGAAGAAAGCAAGAACATAGTGCTCCATTGATGGAAATCATTATGGATTGCTAAGTCTCGGCAGTACATTCTGTATTTCATACAGCGGAGGGGAGTGTGCAGGTTCGCGGCTGGAGGCGGGCTGCCTGGGTTGCTGGCTTGCATGGAAACCGCGTTCCCTGGCCTCGGCTTTTGTTAGGTCTGTGGTATGAGACAGGGGTTAGACTTGAGCTTTCATTTCCAGGTTGCATGGTCTCAGTGAGACCAGGGAGGTTGGTTTTTCAGCATAATGTGAGGAAATACTTGGTTTCTTGCTGAGATGGTTAGCATGGAGTAGAGGAGGTTGCCACTTGGTTTGTCACTTTGCGGCAGGATAGCAGAGGTCCCCAGAGCGCCCGAGCTTAGGAGATGTGAGACTGGGAAGTGCCAGGTCCCTGCCTTCCCTGCACAGTTAGGCTCACTTACGTTAAGTGCCACGCTAGGCGCAGCATGCCCAGGGAGGCCTCTGCATGCTGTGTGGCAGATAAGGTCCTCGTTTATGGGGGATGTCAATCAGTTTGTGCAGGCAGATAGATACCTCCTGCTAGAGATGAAGGGGCAGCATGAGAATTGCTTGCAGCATTGAAGTGATCACTGTTTGCTCCTGTGTGCTGAGATAGCACGTGTGGCTCTGCACACAAACATGAAACTATTTCAATTGTGAATAAAAGACCCACAAACGTTGTGACAAAAGTATGTTTTATTCTAGCCTTTCCATGTTTTAATTAGGGAGTCCTTGCTGAGGTGTTTGATGTTGAATGAACAGTGGTGTGAGAGATGACAGAATACTGAATTAATAATGCCTGGTAAAATGTGGTCTTCTGTGTGATGGCTACTTTTTGTTGCTCTCAGATTGAACAGAGCACACTCTGCTACCTTTTATTTATTTCTTTCCTCCATGTAATACCTGGTGCTTCATTTCTGAGTTGAGGCAAACTGGTAGCAGGGGTAGAGCGCAATGCTGCAGGCTTGTAAATCTTCAGAGTGTCCCAGAGAGTTGGATCAGTTGTCTTACGAGCAAGTATTTTGAGACTTGTGCTTGCGGAGACACCACGTTAATAGGAGCTGAGAGTCCCAGCTTCTGTTCCTGGCTCTGTGAATGATTCACTTCTTGTTACTTCGTGCTGTTAAAAAAGGTGTATCTGTTTTTCAGGCAACTGGGTAAATATTGCCTGATTCATTAGTCAATGTTTATAAAGAGATTGGAGAACTTTGAAAGGAAAAATGCTGCAGCAGCACAAATGAGTGTTCTTCGTTTAGTGCATTCAGATGCTATTGGGATGGGCATATAAGCAAGCAGAGGACTATTATTGAATTATTTTTAGTAGGAAGCTGATAGAAATTTTGAAAATGGAAGGGATTCATAGGGAGTTGAAAGCTTAAGATGTCTGCAAAAAAGGAATTGTCTTGTCCTTTTGTGCGATCTCGAGAGTTCGGATGCTGCTAACTGCAACAGCAGGTTGGGGTACAGTGGAGCTGGTGTGTGTTGCATGGGCAGATGGATGGTCTGTGTGCGTGCTGCTGAGCCTCTGTGTCCCACAGTCCCTCATAGTCCTCTTGAGGGACATCCCACAGTCCCTCTTGGCAAATCTTTATGGTGGCAAGTAAAAGGTACAAAGTAATGTGCCTGGGAACACAATAAGATGAAATTACTGCTTGAGTGAAAGACAAAATTTTTGTTGCTTGTCTTTAAAGCAGACAAAGCTCCAATCCTAGTTTGTGATGCCCCGAGGTCTGCTTTTGAAGAGTAATCAATATAAAGTTATCCTCTGGCCTTCGTGAGTAGGTTTCGTGATAGATCATTGGATGGCCAAGGACTGATGTTACTTGCAAGAGAGTAACTAGTCTGGGTGAAGTGGAAGGGGAAAGAAAGTAAAATGGTTTTGTTGAAGAGAAGAAAATGTTTGGCAGGTTATAAAATGCATTGTGGTCAGGTGCAGTTTTGAGGAGGTGGCAAAAGAGGTTGAAACTAGCTCTTTCCATCCTGAATGTGATTTATGGGATTTAGTGAACACTCCTGGGTCTTCCTGTTACTGAATTATGTCGAGTTTTTTATTGACTATAACCCCTGCCCAATTGTGAACTGGTATTTTCAAAAAAGCACCCGTTTCTTTGGCTCCGGGTAATTATTCCCTGCTCAAACTTGCATGGTTCCCTTTACTGTAGGTCCCAAACATAAACAAAGCTGTGTGATTTCCATCTGCTGTCATAGCGTGTTCGCTTGGCTTTAGCACATCAGACTGCTAGGAAGAGGAAATGCCATCTGGTTAAAATGTCTGACTAATTTTTGGTTGGTTTTCATCCCACTTTTTCTGCTTTTGTGTGTCATTCTTGAGGTTCCTTTTGTGTGTCCTGTGCGTCATTCTTGTAGTCCCCATCCCCAATAATTACTTGTTATTGTTGCAATCCCACGACACTTAGCATAAAGGTAAGGCCATAATTTGGCTGGTAAAGCAGCACTTTCAAGGCTGTGCATCTAAACATGTGCTAGTTCAGGAGAGAGGCAGATCTGATGAGTAATTGTCTTTTCTGGGATTTCCCCCAATTTCCATGTTTATCTGCCTTTTAGATGAAATCTTCCTTCCCTAATTTCTAATTTCCTAATGCTTTGCTGTAGAAGGGCTTTACCCATACACACAATCATAAATGAATTTGTATAATGCCTTGAAATAGCAGGGAGGAATTTCAGAAATGAGGCTGCTGGTACAGATGGCATTAAGTGTCATTTTGCTCTTTAGTTTTTACCTTCACTCCTATAAAGCCGATCAAAAGTAGGATTTGTTTAAGAGAATAAGTCTACTCATCTTCCTTCCTTGTAGCTGAATTTTAAAGCTGATGAAAAAGCTTTGAAATTGCAAATAAAAATGACCAGATCTAATGGAGAGAGAAAAAAGGAAGAAGAAAGGAGTGCTGCTCCTGCACTGGTGTGACCCCTTCCATCCAAGTAGATTCGCGGTGTCTGGAATTTCTGCCTTTTTCTATGGTTGCCTTGGAGGCAAAGGGCAGCTGCAGCTCAGGGGTGGATGGCACATAACGTGAGGTGCCAGCCTGGAGGAGGTAGCAGGGGCTCCGTTTGCTGCTGGTCCAGGGGAGGTAAGCCCAGTGTCCATCAGGAACACTTTGCAAGTATAGTTATACTGACAATGCAGTCCTTGTGTGGATGTGATTTATATGGGCAATCTGTGCATTTGCAGCATAGATTTTCAATGCCTTCCTCCTGTCTCTGTCATACCCTGTCTGCATGGTTAATGCTAATTCACATTAAAGCCCTTTTATTTTCCTGTAAGGGTGACCATGCAGGAAGTGCTATGCCAGCCTGAAAAAAATTCCTTTTTTTAAGTAAGCTCTCAGTTCCTATCATAAACCCATTTAGTGTGGTGTATTGCATTAATTCAGAAATGCAGAGGGTTTAACTAAAATCCACTGCAGTGCTTGGGTGTACGAGCCTGGGCTTATGTCTCGGTTTCATCCTAACCATGTGTATTCCATGGGTTTTGCCTAGAATTGCTCATTAACTGGGAATCTTCAACGTTGCTGCTTTTCAGACTAAAGTGAAGAGTGAGCTAAGACTGAATGTAAAGTTCCCTCCATTTTCCTGCATTCAATACTTCATTTAAGACATCCCCTAGCATCCTCCCCAGGCCTATAGTGCAGCTAAAGGTCATAAAACAGGCGCCAGGGCAACAGTACAACGTGCTGCAGCATCTGTGTGCCCATGGGTGATACATTCAAAACCAGCCTTCACAGGGATCTTAGATTAGTGTGAACTCAAAAGGCAGGGTGGTAGCTGTCTTGTGTCCCAGGTTAGGGCAGTGTTCCCTGTACCAGGTTGTGTGAGTTAGAGGAGGTCTGGATGAGCCTGATGAGGAACGCTGCTGCTTTGCAAAGAGAGTTCAAGTGTTCGACGTTTCTAGAAGTTCCTGCAAAGCCTTTGGAGGCTCCTGTGAGCGTGTTCACCTTATTTCTGTGCAGGTATGTGGGCTACCAAGTGCTGCTTACTAATTTACATTTCTGTGGAAAGTATCATTCATTATAACTTCTTGGCCTCCTGCAGGGCTGGAGCATATAATTTTTTCCCTTAATTGTTTTTGCTTGATGATACCTGTTACCTTTTTGTCTTTGGTTTCTTTCTGCTCTTTGGCTTGCTGTCACTTGCAGTGAAGATTAATCTCATGGGTTTTAATTTTTGGAAAATACTTCTTTTTAATCTCATTCCTATAGATTCATGGCCTCTCTAATTGACTAATGGGCACAGGGAGTTGTTTGTGTTGGGTGACGAGTGGTGTTGGGTCTCTGCAGCACGCGGATTATTCTGTTTGCATTCCTGGCACGTTCCAGGAGAGCATGCGGAGCAGAAGGCTGTGGTTGCCTCCTGGGTCACAGGGAGGCTTTTTGCTGCATTCTAGGGGGGGAAATCAGGCCCTAAATTCAGATGAGACTCTGTCCTGTCAGTCTGCTAATCCTAATCTTTAATTCTTTCCAGCAGCACGTTTTCTGGTTTTGGTTTTCATGCTCCTCCATCCCTTAAAAGATTCAAGCTTTTCATCTGCCGCATTGTTTGAGCGGCTCGTTTGTTCTGTGCTATGGAAACCTGTTGCTATTGTTACTTCTTTTGTAAGATATTTTCCATCAGGAACCTAGAACGGTGGCAAAACATTGCTTTGTTTTCAAAGTCAAATCTTGCGTTTTAAACTTCCTGTGCTGATTAATTCTGCATCCATCTGTCCTGGGTCCTGTTCCTATTTTGGTGTCTGCAGGTTCTTAAACCCCACTCAGGAACGTAGTGTCGAAGTGCCTGTCTGCATGGAGAGCTGCGTATGGACTTTCTGTTCAATAAGATGTAAGCCGTTACCGTCCAGCACAGCTCTTTGGAGAAGTGCTCTTGCAAGCCAGGCTGATGGTTTGAGAAGTGATTTTAAAATTTTTTTTTCTCCTTCTCTGATTTCAGATCTGTCTCAAGAGAGTGATACGGAAAGGTCTGGGATCATTAGAGAATATGAGGAGCCTTACAAATGTGACATACACAGCAGCAGTACTTGTGGCAGCTGCCGCTGCAGGCTGTGATGGAGGAGTGAGGACGATGGGGAGGCAATGCCTGCAGTCTGAGAGGAGAGTTTTGCAGGGGTTGGTCTGTTTTCCTTTGGTCAGCAAAGTACACAGAACTACTGTAGTGTAAATGGATCACAGTCCTTGTTGGAGGATGGGATTGATGACTGGAAGGAGTGTAGTCAAAATGCAGTATTGTCACCAGCAATGGCTAATGAATTGCACTTCTTTATTTCAAAATCTCATAGGAGCACATCTGACTTAAACTGACTGTTAATGGCTTCCTCTTTCAGATTAGGTTTGCAAGTGCAAACATGGCTTTTAGGTGGCTTGAGGAAATTTCTGGCGTTGACACCCCTTTTGCTGCTTTTTTGGGTCACAAGCTCAATTAGTTGTTTGGCAGGTTCTCAACTCCATGCTTTCTCAGGATGTTCGTCAGTCTGTTGTCTGCAGAGGGTATTCTCTGGAAGGTAGCCAGAGGGCATTGCAGAGGCTGCGCATTGGGCTGGGAAACCCTGTTTGATAATTCACTTCTGGGGACTGGTCTGAAATTGCCGTTGTACTTGCCTGAAGTTACAGCTGGAGTTGTTCTCTGTACGATGGTTTTCACCAGAACTTAAAGGAATAAAAGCAGTTAAACAACAGAGGCAATGATGAGGGAGCATGCTGGTAACAGGACAACAGCCTTGACTGGTACCTTCCAAAGCTTTTTCCAGTGTTGGGAGGCTTGTTTTGTAGACAGCCCTGCTTCCACTTTGCCATATCACCCTGCTCTCAGAGCCTGTTCCTCCTCGTTACGATCTCAGTCTTGTCTCTTCCAGCTGTTGGGACAGTGACAGTGTTTGTCTGTACAGCCACTGATACGACAGAGCCTCCACCGCACTGGGCTCTACAGGCACAACTGTGATACAAGGGACTGATGAAGCATAATTTATGTGGATTGTTGAGCCCCATTTCAGACTGAGAGATGTACAGATAGAAGAGATAAGGTCTGTTTACAGATTGTGAGGTCTGTGGTTCACATGTGGTTACATGATACGCTGATAGAGGAGCGAGACAGTTTGTGTGCAGGCAGATTTACTGACCTGGTTACTTAAATTGGTGCTGTCAGTGTTTTTATTAATCACTTCTCTTGTGCTTGGAAACACTGTAGGTACAGATGAAAAAGAAGGCTGGGTCTAGTCTGCTTGGCAAAGTGTTAGTATGCCAGCACCGTGCCATCGAAGTGGCATGGCCACACAGCACATGCGTGTGCTGCTATTACATTGGCAACTGCAGTCGTGAACTTTTTTTGGATGGCATTTTTGTCATTTCCTAAGAGGGGATTTGACAGTCATCCCAGATCCTTCCTCCTCAGAGGCCGATGTGGTTGTAGGGCTGTTTTCCCTTCTTGATGAGAAGCCAATGGGCAGCATTATGTAATAAAGGAAATAATTAGAGAGCTGCGGATGATCGTCTTTGTGCCCGTGAGAGAGGATGGTGCTGAGGATGTTTGGTCTTATCTTGCTGCCTTCAGGATCTGCCAGGACACTATTTGAATTTGCCCAAGGAGGGTGTTTTGTACTGCCACCTCCGGGCACCATCTCTTACTCAGGATCTATCCAGCTTGGACTTGTTTTGTTTTTAGAAACCAATGTGGACTTACTGCAGCCAAAATCCTGGATCTTATTTTGCATTCCTCCTGTCTGGCTTTGTCCTCTGTTCTTTCTCTCTCCAAATTACCTTGCCACATAGCTGCAAAAGCCTTTCTCTGGGTTGTTCCTGACACTAGGGACTGCCATCAGTATTTCTCACTGCTGCTTTGTCCTTATGGCCATGAGCTCCCAGGCCTGTGGGCAGCCCTGCACAGGCAGAGAGAGCATCCTGTGCCGTTCCTGAGGAGCACCCGTGGCATGTCCCCTTCAGGTGCTGGCTTCACTGGTGGTGAGCCAAAGGAGGTCAGATCTCCTTCGCAAGCCCCTCGCCCTCCTCCTGCCCTGGTAACAGCTGGCTGCCTGTGCAAAGTGATTATTCATGCATGCTAACGCTGACAAGGGACCCCAGAGGTTTACAGGGAGTACTCCAGTCAGGCTGCCTGCCAGCTCCATCGTAACCCCAAACGACAGAAGTGTCTCCCAGTAGAAGAGACGGGCATGCAAATGGAAAGGGGTGAAGTATTCCTGTGATGTACACTCTGTTGTTATTTAGACTTCTTGCTTAGTTAGGTCAACTTGGATCTTTCATTTTTAGTGACCTCATCCTCAAACCAGTATTTCCTGAGCCTGGTGCCTTGTCTGGAGTGTCTTGGCGTGGGTTGTAGAGTGCTGATTTTGGGGGTGGTTTCTGGCTTTTTAGGTTTTGGGTTTTTGTTGTGGGTTTGTTTTTTTTTTTTTTTCTTTTCCTTCTAGTCTTTATAACGAAACACTACATCTTCAAGTGGTATAATTAAATTGCAAGAACGGGAGTCCTAATTACCCTCTCCCATGTGAGAGTTGAGGAGCTCATCTTCAGAGAGAGGCTGTTGGCTGAGATCCAAAAGAGACAAATCTCAGAGCAGAGACTGCATCTGTGTTGATGTTTACTCTTATTAAGGATAATGGTCATTACCAAGTGATGTCAGAGCAGGTTGATCTTTGCAGGTTATTTTTGTCTGTAAGTGAAAGTGGAAGGAAAAGCAGAACGGGTCCTTCTCTGCCATTTCTGTACGTCTCATTTTCTGCTTTTTCCGAAGAATCATTAGTACAGCATCTGAGTTGGTGGGTCTGGCATGTGCAAAAATATGCACTGATGCATGAAAAAATTACTGATACATATTTAGACACTTCCTATTCTGGGAATTTGTTCCTCTTCCGTCCTTTGTATCAGTGCAGATAGCTTGCGTAAACAGACTAAATTCCCAATGCAGTGGTGCAGAGAATCTGCCCACTAAATGGTAAGAGACACACTGGAGCGAGCTGCTATTTTCTTTCCTGTGATAATGAATGTGCATTCAAGCAGCTATGTGAATCTCTACAAACTGAGCGATCCTGAAAGCAGGGCAGGCTTAGATCCTGTTTCCTTCCAATGAAACAGCTGTTCTTATCTTTCTTTTTTTTTAATAGAAACTCATGCAAACAGAAAATGAATTGGTAGGAGTTGGAGTGGTAGGAGTTGCTAGCTGCTTGCTCATGGGTATATCTCAGTAGGAATGTTTCGTAGCCTTTTTCTACTATAAACTTGACAGAACTTTTCTAAGATGAGTATCTGGATCTCTAAATGACACATAAGGAATAATTACACCTTTTTTCCCCCGCATGGTTTGAAGTTGCACCAAATTGGTGGCAGAACTGGCGACAGAATTGTCTTGATACCCATTTTGGTCCTCTGCTGATGCCAGAACAATTCTTTGCACGTGTTGGGGTTTGACAGACCCTGTTGCTGGACTTAGGTTTCAGCGTTACACTTGCTCATGTCAGCCACCTAATATTTGTCTTGGCAAGGCTGAGATGGCCATGAATACATGTGTATCCTCAAAGCATTTGGGAGTGTCTAGAAGAGCATTTACAAATGCTGACTGTGGTGCAGGCTGACTTTAGTTAGCTGTCTGGCAGTCAGCTCCAGCAGGGCCACAGGGGCTTCTCTGTGCCTCTGGGTCTGGAGTAAGATGGGAGGATGATCTGAAACTGGTGCCTCTTCCTGAGGTTCCCTGACCTTCGAGTCACTTAGGTTTAGCCCCTGGGACTGCTGGAGGACTTCAAGTGAGAGAAGACAGGATGTTTCTGGCCCCTGGGTTTGATGTTGCTGCAGATTTTCAGTACAAACTCTACGTGGCAAACCACCTTCTTGGCAAAAATCCAAATCCAGGCTATCTGTTTCGTAATCTAGTTTTGTTACAAGGAGAGATGTTCATGTTATTCATTGAGCAGATGACATGTTTTAGCTCCACCTTTCACTGCAGTCTGGGGAAAACAAAGATGCAGCAGGCAACATGAAAATAACTGTCTTCTCAGGCTCAGATCTTCAGCCTCCTGGAGAAGCAAAGAAAGCATTTACGAGTCACAATGGCTAGCTTTGGCTATGATCTGAAAATGCAGAACCGACATGAATTCAGTAAGACCCTTCAGATGAACATGCTTCTGTACAATTGGGTTTACAGGTGCTCCTTTCTGGTGAGGTAGCTGCATGCTTTGTTAGTTCCTTAAAATGCTCATTTCCATGTTCAGCATAATGTTCTGATTTTGATGCACGTGTCCATGCATTTCCATTTGGAAAATTTCCACAAAGGTGCGCTCCCATCTGCAGCACAGTGCGGACTTACTGTTTGCTGTTCCTTACATTTGCAGAAAGGCAACTGGAGAACACTGGGAGAATTAGCACCAGTGCTGGCAGCAGCACTTAATTTGGTAGGGCTCTTGCAACCCTTGCATCTCAGTGTCTCTAATGTGTCCCTAATCAGTTTAAACTTGATGGGTTTTCAGTGTTTTAATTTTCTAAATTGATTTATCTGTGTAAAAGGTACAAGTTGTCCTCTGCTGAGAACAAGTTTCCAAGCTTTATAATCTTGCTGTTTGTCAATGCAAAGAATAGTCTTGTCAGTGTGAATCATCTTCTTTTCTTTGTAGTTGTGCTTTCACTCATTTCCCCAGGTCTTTGACTGCATACTCACTTCAGCTTGAAGTATCCTTATAGCTTCACTTCTGCGTTGTTTAGGACAGCAGTTAGGTGATGAAGACCCTTTACCTGCCCACCTAAGAGAATGTATGTGCAGTTTTCTCCCATGACCCTTCCTCTTCTTCAACTCAGCCTAATCTGGTGCTGGAAGCAATTCACTCTCGTTCAGTTTGAAAACCACCTCCAGCCGGTCTGTGTGCTGTTACATGCCTTCTTCAGGAGCTGTGACAAATGGTCCTTACCTCCACTTGCCAAATGTGACTCCGGGACACGTCCGTCATACTTAGAGTTAATGGGGTTGCTGGGCTTGGGGGTCCAAAATTTGAATTGGTTCTTGTTTTCTGCAGGACTCTTAAAGCTAGCGACTTGTGATCTGGGCTTGGAGATACCATGAAGATGTTTCTTTTTAGCTTTGAGTTATCTTCTGCCACATGTAAAAGCTTAGCTGCTCTGTCTCTTTGAATCTTTTCACAGTGGTCTTTGACCATTGCCTTAACAGGAGCATGGTCTTCTTGAAAACTTGACTTCCAAAATTTTATGTTAATCCCATGAACAGAAGGTCTGCTGAGGTACTTGGACATGCTAGAATGGTCTCCTTTTCCACTGGTTAGGGCCTGGCTTTGGAATGTGGTTTTAACACAGTTCACTGACCAAGCAAAAGGAGAAATTAAACTGGCTTATGCAGCTTTCCACAATGCTTGTCCCACAAACTTAGCTCAACAGCTTCCAAATTACTGTTAGTTGCAACAGATTGCTGATGAGGAAGCACAGCAATGAGTTTTCAGAACTGAATGCATTTGCTTTCCTTTTTTGTAACCATTTTTCTTCCAATATGTGTTTTTTGCAGTGATACTGAAAGCCGAAAATTATGCAAGAAGATGAAAGTAGATCCTAATTCAAAGGAGAAAGGAGTGGAATTGCTCCATTATAAGTGAGTGTTGGGCTGGGATTTGTAGTTCCTAATTGTTGATGCCCCTGTTAGGATCATTTGTTCTCCTTGCAGCTCCATACTGCTGCAGCATGAAAACTTAATTTTTATCCTTTGACATGTGCAATTGATTGCTGTTTCTTCAGTTTGCAAGCATGTGTTGTGACAGAAGTTGAGATAAATTTATTCTGCTGTTGAATAGAGTACAGTAAAAGCACGAGCAGGGCCTGGGAGAGATGCCCAATGGACTAAAACTACCCAATGCACAGGGCTGATGCCTGAGATTTGAGCTCTTCTGCTTTATCCGTCATGTGCCTGCTGGCATGTGCCTTGGGCAGGTCACTTCACCTCTCTGTGCTTGCTTTTCTGACTAGAGATAGTACTTCATAAAGTAAGTGGAGAAAGGCAAGTGTAGTGAGACATCAAGAGATTTTCTTCCTGGAAATAATATGAGTGGGAGTACTGTTAAGAGACACCAGGCAGCTGCATCTCCATCTCCAAAGATCATACCTTAGTAAATATTCTTGTTAAAGTGTCAGGGAGGAAATTATTTACTAGAAATCTGTTTGCTTTGCACTCTGTTTTGCACCCTCCCTTTTTCCTTACTCTTTTTCCCACCTTAAATTATTGTCCTGTAAATTCTACTTAGTTCTGTGGCTTCAGCAGGATAATTTTGTTCTGGTTACTGAGAAGTCAGGGAGAGCAGCTGTATGATTTCCAGCAACGTTACTGTAAGTTAACACTATTCCCCACTCCTTGTTCAACAGGGACGGTGCATTTCATACTGAATATAACAGAGCGGTCACATTGAAGGTAAATTTAAATATTTGATTATTATTCTTTTGTTTTTGCTAGACATGGGGGAGACGTTTGTGAATTAAAAACAGGTGTTGGTACTTTTTCATGCTGAAGGCATGAAAGGGAGGGGTTAATCTTCATAAACAGCTGTCAGAATGACCTAAAGGTTTTTGTGTGCATACGCATCTGCCAACCGCAGATCCAGGAAAATTGTGTATTAAAAAGACTGAACCCATGTTGAACTGTAATGTAAGTTGTAAGTTAACTTCCAGGCTGGTAACAAATAGGGATTTTCTTGTTTTGATTACAAGGTGCTATTAACGGCAATATAACTAAAAGTATTAGCTGATGTTGCATTTTGATAAGGAGTTCTCTGAGGTTTTTAGGTCATGTGTTTATGAACTTTGAAGAGAGCTGAGTGGCCTTATCTGTTATCGGATTATGGAACCACAGTTCCTATGGATGTGCCCTGAGTGCAGTGGGGATAACACAACCTTCCTTTTTCTGCAAACCTTGATACAAAGCAACAGAAAGCAACGTTCTGTGAGGGCAATGGCCAGAGGAAGACATGAAATGTGAAACGAATCTGTAGATCTTGATGATTGTAGAAATGGTGGACTAAAAGCACACTAAGCAGGCTGAAAGCGTGCAGCCTTCCTCTGCAAAGTCCTGGTGAAGCACTGGGAGTATCCTCACATGAGGCTGCAGCCCTGCGATGACTTGGCTTCCAGAAATGACTTCTGTCCAGCTCCGATGCCCAGTTCCCATTTCTCTTCCTCCTCCAGCAAACCCAGCTCTGCACCATTGTTGGTCTTGTGGAGGCTTGATGACACCACCCCAGGCTGACATCATTACATTCACTTCCCCTTTGTGGCTTGTTCAGAGGTTTGGCCTGGGACGGAGGAAAGCCTGTGAGAAATGCTACGTGAACCTGAGTCTGTCAGAGTGGCTGTTCCTAAGTGCACTCACTCTGGACCTTCCTCTTACAGCCAGAGTTGTTGTGGGGTAGCTGGTGGGCGGGGGGGACTGTCTTGGAAGCACGCCCTGGCTTGAATCATCCATTCAGCCTGCACTTGGGGTCATCATGCAGGATTTGCCTGAGGTGGGGAGGGTAAGACTGTATATCTTCCTATCTCCTGCAGTAGAGATCTTGCCTGGCACTAGAAAGGGCAATGTTAAATACCCAGCCTAGCTGGCAGGTGCCTGAGGCTCCTTCTGTACTTAGTGAGGAAATACACCTGGTGAATTCTTTTCCCTCTTGGTGGGTGGTGGGGCAAGGGACACTTGTTAATTGCCCAAATTTGGGTGGTTTGAACACTGCATGAAATGTCTTTCCTGCTCCCCATAAAGCGCTGCAACCAGGAATTAGTGCTGTAACTCTTCCTTACAGATCGGATCAACTGAAAAGCACCTGCAGAGCCCCAGGGAGCGTTGGGCTGAGAGGCAATCATAGCACAACAGGAACCATACCTTTTATTCTTTCAGTTGCTGTTTTATGATGAGCATTTCCCCCTTCCCGCCTGCCCTGCCTGCTGGGGAGAAGGAAGCAGCATCCTGTGAACAGGGATGTGCAGTTCTAGTGCGGGTGGAAGAGGGGCTTTGAAGCTCCCTCCCTCTAGGACCTCTGGTGTTTCCTAATTTAACTGCCCCTGTGAAACCAGCTGCTACAGGTTGGACAGTGCATCAGAGCTGTACAGTGGTCAAAGAAGTCAGCTGTTTACTGGTTCTGCTGCTCACAGCTGCCTGAATATTTTCTGTATTTCTCCCTCTATACCACCACTTCATGTTTTCTTCTGTTGAGGCAGTGACCTTTCTTTCTCCTTCTCAGCTGTGTTTGTCAGGACAAACAGCAAGCAGGAGAGCAACACAATTACGTAGGGTGTCATACCCATTTTACAGACAGGTGGACACACTGAAGAACAGGGAGATTAAAAGATTTGTTTCACATTGTTCAGCAAGCTTGTGGCAACAAAACTCAGATCTTCTTTCCAGGCATCCAGTAGACATATTAATATATGTATGATATTTTGGAGAATGATGGACACAGCTCTGAGGAACTGTAAAAGGATTCTTCTGAAGTAATCGGCAATTTCATAGATGTGGCTGATCCAGCTGATAGTGTACTTGGGTTTTTAAGAAAAGCTTTTCATTTCTTAAAGTAACTAAATCCTTATGTAATTAGCAGAGATGCCCTTGTGGATTTACTGTTAGAAAAATGAGTAATAAAGGATAGCTCAGTGTTCACAGTGGGGGGAAGTTAGTTAGCAGTCAGAACCTCCTGCTGGTGAGACCTGTGTTAGAATCTGAGCTGTTTGGGGTATCTGGTAAAGGGAGGTGGACTGCAAGACAAGAAAGTTCAGTGACGCAAAATTATTAGAAATAGTTTAAAAAAAATATTTCCAACTCTTGGCAGAAGGGCTTAGGTTCTCACAATACCAAGTGACTTGTCAATGTGAAAGTAGGAACTTGTGGGGTAATGAACATGAGAGGGAAGGAAAGGACCCAGCTCCAACTATGTGGGAGTAATGCAGGCTATTGTAAGGGGTTTTGAATTACCAGTCAGAATAGCGGTTGGCTTGAAAATATTGGTCCTGTGCTTAACAGTTTTTAAAAGTCAAATGATTAGGAAAGGAACAGAGAATGGAAGAGGAAATGTTATTCCACTATCTCAGTCCACTGGGTTTCTTCATCTTGGGTCTGGTATGTGATTCTGGTTGCCCCATCAAGTGACAAGTGTAGAAGTACTGCAGAAGGGCAGTGAGGATGATCAGAGGCACAGATGGCTTGAATATTTACGTGAAGATTCTTGGGCTTGGAAAAAAGAGCAACTGGAGGAGATAATGGTATATTTTTGTATAACTGTGAGTAACTTGAAAAGGGGAGTGATTACCTATTTTTTCTCCAAACTTGGGAGCAAATAGTGGCATTTTGGGACGGCTGATTTGAAACAAATAACTGCAATGTTTAAAAAAAAGTTGTTGAACTCATAGCTTCATGTTGTGAAAGCCAAGAATTTAGGAGTCTTAAAAACAGTTTTAGATAGTCATACAGGATAGATCCATTGATAGTTAGCAAGCACAGAGATCCAAATACAACAGCTGGTGCAAAGTCCATAAACTTAATTACTTTTTGCCAGAAATTGAGAGCATATACCAGTGTATGCCATATAAGAATGGTATGAGTATAGTTTTTCCCCAAGTATCTGTAGTCAGCTGCTGTTGGGGAGACCTAAGCTTAGATCAGTCTTTGATCTTAACTGATATGTCTGTTCATACATTGCTTTAGCCACACCATGTCCTAATTCTCAACAGTGCCATAAGGCCAGTATCCAGGCTGTGTTTATTACATGATGAAGCCTTTTCTGGAGGATAAAGTGGAGGGAGAGTTTTACTCCCCTTCTAAAATGGAGAAAACTCATTAAAGTACAAATCTGCTCAGTACTAGCAAAGGGAATAGACTAACTCAATAAATTAGTCCTGCTCTAAACTCTGAATCCTTTTAAAGTTTGCTGTTGTAAGGATTGTGTGTGTGAAATCAAGGGAAGTCTGTTCATTAGCATCCCTACTGCATTACACTTCGAAGGAGTGAAAAGTAGAGAGATGTGTTTCTGTGTATATATATATTTCAGGTTAAAACCTAGGTCCATATATGATAGCCAGCTGTGGTGCTGTTGAAACTTGCTTGCTTTTAGCAGCATAGGCTGGATGAAGCCATGTCCTGTATTATGCTAAATCGGTGTTTAAAATTCAAAGCTGTCGCAGGGGTTCAGGCAACAGGTTACAGCCCAGCGTAGCTTTGTCGATGCCATGCGGTCAAAGTGGGTCCTGACCACGTCACGGCAGGACAGGAGTGTAGCTGATTCTTCAGTGTGGGGGTTGTGGTGGCCTGGACCTTGCTCTGGTCTCTAACCCAGCAGCCTGAGGACCACTGCTTTTCTGTAATTAGAAAGTGCTGTGGGTTTTTTGGGGGGGTTCTTTCCTGTTTGAAGGCACACAGAAAGTTCTTTTCACCACATGGAGTAATGAGTGGAAGGCAATCTACTGCCTGCTCCTGCCAGAAGACATTACACATCTAATTTTTTCTGTCTTGGCTGAGAGGGGGAGGCTGAATGAATTAAATCTCTTTAATCCCCCATCCTCTAACCACATCTGTTTCTACATGACTGAACTTGGCACGCAGGAATTCTTGAAACTAGCAGAGTCAATTGCACTCATTAGCCCTTTAAAATGTTGACCCCTGTCTCCTCCCCTGCAGTGTATAGTTGAGGCCTGTGCAGACTGAGAGCGAGCAGAACTTGATGTAGCTTTTCTAAATGTAGAACATCTCTGCTGTTTTGTCCTCTTCTCTCCCCATATATTAAGCCTTCTTAGGGCATCATTTGGGATGTTAATGCCTCTAGTTTTAGAGTTTTTTGCAACTGTAACTCATTATAAATTACTTGATTTTTTTTTTTTTTTTTCCTAGCTAGCTCCTTTCTCTCTTAATGCCATATTAGAAACAAATTTCTTCTTCTTGAACTGTTTGTGGTCCCAGCGCTAGTACCTCACCCCTTAGGTCTTCTTACTGTGTACATTAAGTGCTTTGCTTGCTGTCTAGTGACTAATACATGCTGCCTCTTGTGATAAGACAAATCTCTTCAATATTAGCTGTGCAAGTAGACAGAAACATAAATGCAATAAATGGATCCTGCTGTAAGCTCTGAATCCTCCCGAGCCTTGCAGTACCAACTGACGTGCAGGAAAATGAGCTGAACTCCCGTATCTGTTGATAAGCTGTTGGGATGTTGTACCAGAGCAGCCCTACCAAAGGCATAGAGGTGGCAAAAGTGTCTCTGTGACTGTTTCAGCAGCATGTGTCACCAGGCGTGCTTCTAACCTGCTCTTGAGAAGGTGGAGTGCAAACCTAGGCTTTTAGATGGATGCTTTTGGTGTGTGTTGGTATGTACTCACCTGTGCTCTTCAGTCGTGAGCTGCTTTGGCAAAATATCCCATGGGCTGAAAAAGGCTTTAATGAAGCTTTTCTTTGCTCCGACTCTAAGTAAGTTCATTTAGTGCTGTGGCAGCATCATCCACTCATCCTTACATTGAAGGAAGCCCCTCAGGGACCCCACTACATTACTGGTGTGGCAGCAATCCTGTCTGGGAGTGGACATGTACCTACAAGCAATGCCACAGAGAAAGAAACAGGGTCAGTCTGAGTGGTGAATGAACACCGAATACCAAGTATTATGTTTCCTAGAGCACAGACATCCAGATAATAGTGATCAACCCTGTGCTTCTGTGTACAGCTGGAAATGGGGGGCAGCGCGACTCTGCTGGAATCCATGAAGAGTGTCTCATTGACTTCAGAGGGCTGGAGTTTCCCTTAGGCTCAGGCTGAAATCAGAACCATCAGAGAGTATTTCCTTATGATAAAGAGAATATCTGTGAATATCAGCTGAAAGGGACTGTTTGTTGCGTGTCAGTCAAGTAAAGCAGTTATAAAGTATGCATGCATGTGTACTCAGCTTGTTGAGTATGGGAGCTGCAGAACCATAGGGTCTTGTATTTCCCACTTGTCACGTTTGCTTCTTAACTCTCCTACTTAAAAATCCATTGAGCACAGTTTCTAGGTAGATGCGTCATGGAGGGAACTATTGATGGATTATTCTTCCTTTGACCAAATAAGCAGTTTGATCTTTAAGTGTGGATTTCTTTGCTTTTGCTCACAGTGAGTATCAGTGTCCCCTCCAACAAGTCCTATTGGATTCAAAGGTTACTCAGATATGGTGAAGGGTATGGGAACCTGACCTCTACATAAAGAGAAATCTTTTCTGCTAAGCCAGGGAGTAGCTGTGGAAGTAGTGCAGATCTAATACCATTGGTAGGGCTCTCTGAAGGATCTTTGAAGCTACTGTGTGTGTGCTGGTCTACTTCCACACTGTTTTTCCCAGTTTTGTAGTGGAAATGGGAACTGGCAAGTTGGGATATCAGTTATGAGGAAGGTGCACACCCATGTATTACTTGGTTCTGCAATATGAGATTTGTGTTCATCTGCATTAGAGCAGATGAGTATATGAGCAGAAAAGCAAAGGCACTAATTGGATGGGGTTTGCATGACAGTGTGGATTTGAGATTGGAAGTCTCATGGTTTCCATTCATCTTCCTTTAAAAGCTTTTGTCCCTGTTTATTACAGTCTATGGTGGCCTTTCTCAAGGATCCAGAAGGTGCTCCACTGTGGGAGGAGGATCCTGAAGCCAAAGATGTTGTGCATGTTGACAGTGAAAAGGTACGTTAGCTGGATAGATGTTCTGTATGTTTTATAAATATATGGGATGAAGGGAGTATGTATGCTTGCATTAATGAAGCACCGTTATTTCCTTTCTTTGGAAGGGAAGTTTAAAGCACCCAAACTGTTCTAAGTGACTTGACAAAGTTTGTGGATTGTGATAACTATAAAGTCTCCTGCTTCCCGCCTTCCTCATGATGCTAGTCTACCAGCTACACAGCACGTATCAAAGCGTTTTGGTTGGTGTGGCAGGAGAGACCTGTTTGTCTCAGGAAAGTGTAGCAGCTTGCAAGATGCAGTCACTGCAGGATGCAAGTAGGAGGTAAAATGCTGCTCTTACAACTGCAGGTTGTCGTTAAACCTTAGGTTCCCTCATGTGCCTGAGATCATCTCAGGAAGTCTGGAGTGGGAAGAAACAGGATCCAGATCTTGAGTGATTTAACCTTGTACAGTAACTGTCCTCTTGGTGTTAGGTAGGAAAGCAGTAATATGATGAAACTACCTTAAAAAGCCAGTGCCACCACAGAGCTACCCATTATATTCTCTCTAATATAATCAGCTTGGTCTTTTGTATTAGTTTTCTAGTCTACAGATTTTTTAAAACTTTAATTGATTGGACTCTAGCTGCTATTTCATAAAGGGCCTTTTCAATTTTCTAGCTTTCATTTTTAATATTAGAAACAGTTATTTTGACATTCAGTTTTTGTAGGAAGATTAATTTTTAATGTTCACCCTCTGTACTCTTATTACAAGCCTTCCAAGGGTTGCATTCAATTTGAAAACTTCATCTGGTTTCTCTATCATGCTGGTACTGAAAAATCTATTCTTATGGCTTCTCATAGCTCTGACAAGGTTTCCTAGTGTGGAAACTGTTTATTATTGAATCTGACTTTTTGAATTAGAATATGGCTTTTTGGATGGGACAGGAAAGAAAAAGTTTCCGGTCAGAGATTCTGCAGTGAGAATAAACCAAGCCATGCAACTTCCACATCTCAACAGTGAAGATACTGGTCTAGGATTTTTAGCAGATATTCGAACCTATAATAATATTAACTTTTAAAGTTGTAACACAAATAATAGGAGGCATTCTTGGGTATAGGTCTGTTTTTATTTTCTTTGGTTCATTCACTAGGAATTGAGAAGGCTTCTGAAGAAGGAAGACAAACCCCTTCTGATGATGTTCTATGCCCCATGTAAGTAACCCAGCATGTCCTGTCACCTCTTTCTCCCTTCTCCCCTGAGATATATCCAAGTCTGAGTAGAAGCCTCACCTGTACTTCACTAATACCATCTTGTCCCATCTTTATCATTCAAGTCCTTGTGGTGTTCTGCCTGTTTGTCCTCAGTTTTCCCCTGGTTGTCCATCACGTGCATCCTAGTCTTGCCTCTTTCTCTTATGATGATGACTCTTGCTCATTGTTCTTTTAAGCAGCTGCTTTCTGTAACTTCTTTACTCATTGTCCTTTCTGGATTTGTGTTGTACAAGGCAGAAGCGCTGTATGCTGAGTTCATAAGTGTTAATACATCTGTCTGAGAGTGCCTAGTCCTCTGGCCTGTGAGCTCTAAGTGCAAATGAGCATTGCACACACTTTTTACTTTTGCAGTTTGGGCCATAGCATAAGACGAACTGGTTCCACATAAGCAAAAGATTTCTGGAAGAGACCATGGAGTTGAAAAAAAACCCAACGTATTTGTTCATCCTAACTGCAGGCAGAGGGAGCAGTGCAGTGGTTGGGAGCAGGAATATCTTCCCTACTGCATTCAGGAGGCACCCTGGGTGTGCCTACCCACATTGGCAGGAGTAGCTTCAATACAAGCGGGATTTCATGGGGGATGCAGGAAAGAAAGAGAAGAGCGCATTGGAGTCGTTGCATTTCTTTTGTGACCTTGACCTTGTATTGCTACTGTCTTGTCATTGCACTGGACGATTGTTCCTTAATTTTGCAAATTTACAACTGCTTTTTTGCATTTTCTGGTGACTGGTATATGAGAGGCTTTCCAGCTCTTCAAAACAAGGTAGTGTTGCACTGGAGTTGTTGCTCAGCTGGAAAACAGGGGAGCCCTGAGAAAGGAATGAATGGTGATATAAGCTAGGAAAGCCTCCTAGCGCTGCACGGATAGGGAAATTGATGTTAGACACCACTAGCAATTTGCTGGTTGATTCTGTTTAAAACTGTGTCCCATGGCAGCATTATCTGGTGTTTCTCAGTGTATTTTCTCTTGTAATTACTGCCTGAAACTCTAGTCTTATCTGAGTACTGCCAAGATGGACAGAATTGCCCAATACCTAGTTTAATGCATCACTAAAAGAATGTTTTTTCCTTTAGTTAAATTGGTTGCAGTTCTGTGCTTTCAGACTCTGCAGCAGGACGGTCCTGGGTGGCCTGGCATGGCGCATGCTTGTTCCCAGTCACTGCTGCTGCCTTAGTGTCTGCAGGAGACAATACGCCTGCTCTGCCTGTAATTTGCCCTTTTGGGAAGAGTTCAGCTGCAGAGTGCTTTCACAGTTTACCTGTACTATGAATAATTGTTTTCCACAACTGGGTTTCTTCCTGAAATGTGCCATATCTAAACCTTCGTTCTGTTTGAACCGTTCCCCCAGAAACCCTCCTCCTTCCAGTTTCTCTTCTTTTGAAGTGGCAAAAAACCTGCTAGTCTTCAGTGCTGTAATGCTTTTGCTGCTTTCTAAACAAGTAGGCTTCCTTCACAACAGTAAGTTTTTTTTTTTTCCCTCCCCTCTGATTTCACAATTCTTAACTCCCTCATCTTTTATTTAACACATGAGACCTTCTGACTTGGTTCTTGTCCAATTTTTCTTTTCTTACTCCTGTTACTGGAGACAGAATACAACGAGCAGTTGCATCAAAATACTGGCTTTGGGCAGCTGAAGTTACTGGCTTCATACAGGTGTTACCTTTCATAACTGGGAGCAGCAAATCAAGGCTGGTCACTAAAGGAAATTCTGCTTTTCTTTACTTGTAAGGGGTGACTCAGGGAGGTCTTTTGCATGAGGGGGCATCAGAGGCTTTGTCTGGGAAGCTACGGGGAAGACAGCTGCATTATTTCTCTGCTTTATTGGAAGCAGGGGCCTTAGATTCATTGTGGCAGATTCATAGGAAATGGGCTCTTTCATTACGTACCAATGCAGAGGGAGATGAAAGTGACTGCAAACTTAAATGTAGTTCCTTTAATATTTCAGGAATGCTTGGTCTGGGTAAAATGACTCAGAGCAAAGGCATGCTTTCCTTAGAAGATATTACCTGCCATTTGAAGACCATTCACTGTACTTTTGGACCTATATTAAAAAGTCAGACAGCACTAAATATGAAAAATTAGGTATACTTATAGGCATTCAGATTTATTTGTAGTTAACTCTGTCAAAGAAGTATCCTGCAGGAGACAGTTTGGATTTGGCAACAAAAAGGAGCTGTTTATAACATCATTGAAAACAGGGCTTTAAAAATGGAGGTGTTAGCTAGTGGAAAAACTAATACGCTTTTAATTAGGCCCCCCCTTTGAGACAAAATACAAGAAGAAGGAACAGAAGAAAATTAGTTTTTCGAGGTTACCCTTTCATGCCTGTATAGGGATATGTGTGGTTTGGCAGTATCCTGAACAGTATGAAACAGTCCAGACATGCGTGGGCAGGAGAGGTTGTACTGAAGTGGGTTTGGGAGCAGCAAGTTTGAGGCAGCAGCAGAGCTGGGAATGGAAGGACTATAGGGGTGATGGCTGGGTGGAGGAGGGCGGTGTGTGCCTGCGCTCCAGAAGGGAGTCCAGGGAGTGGTAAGAGGTTGAAGAAGGAAAGAGGAGATCGACAGCTGGGAGAGTTCAGGGCCTGAGGCTGCTGAAGAGAGAAGAAACAGAGGATTCAGAAGGTGGTGTTAACAACTCATATCTTTTGATATCTGTCCAGTGGTTTGGATGAAGCCGCAAGACCTCAGTGGGACTCAAATGAGTGGTCTGTGCACACCAAGAAATCGTCATTTTGACCAGCACTAATTTAACAACCTCACTGGCAATTTGAGCAGAGAGATCAAAGGTGGGAAGACCGCAGAAACAAGAACTCTTTTTCCTCTTGATTAAAGGATGTTCTTCCCAGGCATGCTGATGTGATCCTAAACCAGTGGCAGCAAAATCTGTTCCTCCTTTCTAGAAGATATTTTCAAAACTCTTGTCTCTTCACTAGAATAAAAATGTTGACTGCTGTCCCATGGTGGACCCAAGAGTTTCCACAAAAAGTGGAAGTCTGAAGTGCTTGGCCACAGCTTCCTTTCTTTCATGCTGTCTGCCCTCCCGCCCCTTCCCATGTGCGTGCACGTATTTTACTTGGCAGCGGTGAAACCTGGTGCTTACAAGGTGATTTAGTGCTAATCTGCATAGCACTCCAGAGTATCATCAGGCAGCTCTTAGCACGCTCCAGTTGTACATTGGTAGTCGTCTTCAGTTGCCGTTTGTATTTTCCTCAGCATGTAAAGTTATTGTATCTTACAAGGGCTGTTGCTTCTTCTGAGTTATGTCTTCTCAATTAACAGAGCACTGTTTAACTTTTGGTGTCTGTTTAATGTGTTTATGAAATGTGTCTCAAATGAATTTCAAAGACGGAAGAATCTGAAATACCTCCCCCCCTCCCTTGAAGACCAGAAAAGCACAAAGCTTTTTGTTTGAGTTCACAAGCATAACATCTTCCATTGACTTTTGAAATGTGAGTTTCATCTTGAGTTTCCCTCTGGGCTCAGCTCAGAGCCTGAGGAATATAAGATGGTGTTACTCTTTCCAAAACTGTAACAAGAGGTAACATCCTTGGAAACTAATAATCTAATCGTTATTGAAATAAATTGATAAAGAACTTTGTTTTAAAATTTTTTGTATATAAAAAATACAGTTTCATATGCTTTGGAACATAGATCCTGTAGAACGGTCTGAATAGAATTGTTGGCATATTACTTACACAATTTCTTTTTTATCAGGGTGTGGTGTTTGTAAGAGAATGATGCCATCTTACCAGCAGGCAGCCACAGAACTGAAGGGTAAATATGTAAGTGAGAAGATAAGATTTATGTAAAATTTTAAAAATCCTTTTAACACTTTATCTTTTTGTTTTTTTAAAACCACAAATACTTATTGAAGTGGGGAATTTTAAGCAAGTTGAAACAAACCAGAAATGAATGACCCTGTTCCAGCTTCCTTCAGGATTCTCTCTCTTGTTTTTTATTCTTTTTAAAACTTTGGAGAATGAGATGTTAACTCACTTGTCCTTTAGATCCAGTGTAGTTCTTGCTATGGAAAAACAGGCTTTGACACTATGTAGTTTTATGTTTAGCTTCTAATTTGTGAGTTTGTAGTCCTGTTGAGCTTGTGTTGCTAAAGATAAAGAAATGTTTGCCATAATGGGGTTGATCAGCTTTTTGGCCTGATGTTTCATTGAGGGATCAAGGATGGATGCCCTTATATTGATAATTAATCCGCTTTTTTAGAGAAGAATCACAGTGCCATGGGAGGATTTCCCTACATTAGCTACTGATCGTCCTCCTAGCCACTAAGCATAAGCAATAATAAAATCAACAACAAAGTTAACATTCAGACCAGACTGAAATGAAATAAGTTTTTACCATTAATAAAATCCATTAACAGCAGTCACAATAATTTAGTTCCCTGTTTGTACTAATAAGGTGTATTGATCTCTCTAAGCAAGTTGAAAGCACTTCTCAAGTCAAGGTTTTATAATGTGCTTGATGTATAATTTATATGATACCAGTAATATATGAGTGACAAAGAAATAGGATTGTTGTTTCATGGCTTTAGCTGGATTGGGTCTGATCCTGCCTGTTGGATCATTCACTGTCAAGTTTACAGGTTTCCTCAGGAGAGGTGGCATGTGATGAGGAAAAGATGAAGCAGAGTGGTTCATCGCTAGGGTAGCCCTGGCCAGTGCTTCTCATAAGCACTGAGTGCTGTCAGACTCCCCCATGTTCTTCCAGCTAGTTGTTTTTCAGAAGCATTTTCTCTAAATCCTTGTCTGCTTAGGGCTGAAATGAGTGGGAGTTGTTCAGATTTATTTAGGACACAGTGCAACCCTTGAAGATATTTTCAAGAGTGTTTTTGTCTAGCCAGGCAGCACTCTAATGCCATCTTCCCTCAGTGGAGCGTGCACCAAGCATGCATGGGAGTGGGCACTCCCGTCTTGCACGGTGGGTGCGTTGTGAGGTGTGGGTGGGCAGGAATTAGGAATGTAAAGAATCACCTACAGAGGTAGAGCCAGAGAGGAGGCATGCTGCAGAGCACTGTGTTCGCCTGCAATTATCCCTTCCTTGTCCATGTGCAGCTCGTTTTATTAAATTCAGACCGGAGAATTTAAATTCCAGATCTATTCTAGTTTGATTATTTCCTTCCTCAGTTGGAAATGGTTTCTGTAGATCTGGGCTAATCCTGCACAGCTGAGTGACAGGGCTGTGACACAGCACTGAGGCTGGCAGTGTCTGTGCTTGATGCAGCTCAGGTCAGGGGTGCTTTTTACACTGGAGTGTTTTTAGTGCAGGATCAGTTCAGAGGAAGGTCCAGTTATGCCACTGCTACCTGTGTCTGTGACAAAAATCAGTCCGTTCGTCTAAATTTGACCTAACTAGCGTCCTGAGTGGGATGTGTACGCAGTTTGCCATTTCTAAAGTTAACTGTGTTGTACCCATTATAAATTATCCATGGGCTACCTTAGAGTGATGTTGACCTCCAGATCAGGCTTTGCTGGGAAGTTTGTGATTGATTTGGATGAGCTGAAGGTTTGGCCTTTTAATCTGACCTGTCATTAGCTGTCAGGATGTGCCAGGCTCAAAAGTGATTATTGCTCTTACATAGCAGGAAAATGAAGTACAGTATTGCCTATTTAGTAGGTCGTAAAAATGAAAAGGTGAACTGTACCTGTTGTTGGTTGCTGTGTTCTCTTGGGACTGGTTGTTTCTTGGCCCAGTACCGTTACTGAGAGGAGGGCAGGGTGGCATTTTCAGTTACATTCGGTTTAGATCTTGCAATTCCATTACACCCAGTGCAGAAGGAAGAAAGGGGCTCTGAATCGGGAGAGGGTGGCTTATTTTATCCTTGGCACAAGAGATTCCCGTGGTTTGTGGGTAGGGTGGGCTCTGGCAAGTGACTGTCACCGATGCACTATGGCCCCAGTGCAGGGAGGAACTGGTGGTCAGCAAAGCACTTCAGCCTCTCCTTCATGCCCATGGACTTTGTGAGTGTGGCAGAGTGCTTTACTCAGTAAAGATCGGCTTGAACATATGCTTAAGTGCTTTCCTCCTTTGGTGCTAGTCTTTTTTATGGTAAAAACATGAGACTTCAGAAGGATAAAGTTCCTACACTTATTTCAGATATCAAATAAAGGAAGCCTTTGTTTAATCTGTTCATTAAACTTGGCTCCAAAAAGGCTTCAGGTGGTGGTATGAGGTGCCAATTTTGGACCAATCCCATCAAGAAAACTGTGAAGCAAGGGGAAGGGTCACAGTAGAACAGGAATGGTCAGAAGCCCAGAAGATATGGCCAGCTAGGAAAGATTCAGCATCCGTTTAGGTTGTAGGTAGCTTGATGGAGAGCAGGTAAGTGTTGAATATGTCAAATGTCACTGCAGAGGTGAAAGGAATAAATTGATCTTTGTGTCTGCTGTGGCTATTACAAGAGGTAATGGACTTAAATTGAAGTCAGGGTCATTCAGTCATTTGCTAAAAGCAAATTAGCTAAACATCTGGCAGGAGCAGCTTAGGTATAGAGGGAGGATCCTGGCTTTGGCCATTAGGTGTATTTTGATGGTCCCTGATATTACAAAATTCTGTGATTATAGGCCAACTAAAGCCACTAAACTTTTGCCATTAAAAACAAATCCCATTGTAATAGGCTTTTTGCTAATTGTGCTTCATACAATGTGTGAACACCAGAATGAATCAAAGTTGTTGACTTGTACCCATCACTGCAGGCTGGGTGGACACAGTGAAATTGTAGCAGAGTATCTGAAATGGTCAGGAATGCCCATTTAACACCTGGGAGATCCTTGAAAAGCCCATGGCAAGTGTGAAATCTGGTAGACTGGGGGTTATGAGGGAATTAGTTAACGAACCTGGTTCTTGCCTTATAAAGCAACCACTGTGTATTGATTCTATTGCATTTGCCTACCCTCAAGTGGTGACGTAGAGGATAAGGGAAGGGGAGAACTGGGTCTAGATAATCTTGTATGAATTAAGTCAATCTGATTGTTGGAACTACAAGGAAAATTCAAAGTAGGAGACTTGACCAGACAGTATAAACCTTATTTCTGTACTCTTCTCAGTTAGCTTTCCATTATCCTTTCTCAGGATAGGGGAGAGAAAACAAAGTATCTTTCTGTGACTTTCCAGCACATTCTTAGAAAAGGTTGACCTTCAAACGAGGATTTTCTGCTTTTAAGATTTATTTCATGCTGGCTCTGAGCACATTTGGTTGGTCTGTGCAGTTTGCTGCAGTCAGGAACCTGGTATTAAATTCTGATGTGGTATTTCAGCTGGAAGGAGAAAATCCTGGTTTTGGAGGGGGAAGGAGGAGGGGTTTGGATTAAGACTCTGCTGCTAAAATGATTTAAGCCGTCAATGCCATTAAACTAAGTTAATCATGAAGTGATATCTCAGCAACTCACTGGTTGAAGGTTTTATGGCAGATCGACCTCCATGTGAATCCCACACACAGAAACTCAGAATCAGTCCCATCTTCAGATGTTCAGGTCAGAAATTTTTGGAAGACAATTGGACAGGGTACAGGATAAGTTGTAGGAGCCCTGAGCCTGAAGCTCAGGGTTGAAGGGCTCTGGAGGTGGAGGATGGGTAGGGATAAGTAAAGGGAGGGAGAGGCTTTTTGTTTCACTTGCTAGTCTGAAGTTACTATGCTTCTGTGCCCCTTGTTTGATACCTGTAGGACAAGGTTAATTCTTAACTCTCATTATACCCTACCAGTCCGGTAATTTAACATACTTAAAGTACATAAATGCCTTGTGGTATTTCCTGGACTCATGGAAATAGGGCATGTTTTACTTTCACATCAACGTAATGCTGATTTCCCCTTGCCATTCAGTAAGGGCATTTTTGAACTGGGATAGTGTCAGTGCTTGGTTGGTTAGAGCTTATGGACATTAGCTGAGATTGTAAATTTGTTGCTGGAGTGGAAACCAGAGACATGAGAGTGGAACTTCATGTGTCCTAGCTAATGTTTGGATGCGAACTAAGCCATGTACCAGCAGAAGTAGTAAATAATCTAGTTAGGCTTGTAGCTTAAAATCCCAATATGCAAAGAGAGCACGAGTAGTGTCATTGAGAGAATTCCCTTTAGGTATTTCTGTTAGTGGGTGAATATAAAGGAACAGAGACGCTTCCAGAGCGAGGAGGTGGTGCCAAGCTGATTGGTGTGTGCTTTCTGTGGTCTAGACTCAAATACTGCTTTGGTCCCTCTTGCACAAAATCTGAAAAACTTCACTGCCTTTTAGAGAGATGCCCTTGCTTTACAGCAATATAAATGAAATCAGAATCTGCCCAGAGCTTAGATGTTTTTACTTAACTCTTTAAAAAAAGTTTTAATGTTCCTGCTTTATTGTAAGAATCAGTACAATTATGCTCTGTTTTTTCAGGTTCTTGCGGGGATGAATGTTTACTCTGCTGAATTTGAAAGGATAAAGGAAGAATACAATGTCCGGGGATATCCTACGATCTGCTATTTTGAGTCAGTTATGTTTTGCTACTACTTTAGAAATCATACACTCAACTATAACTGCATGTTCTTATCTTCCAGGGAGAGGACTAAACCTTGTTTTGTTGCTTTAACAGGAAAGGAAAGTTCCTGTTCCACTTCGAGAACTATGGAGCTACCGCAGCAGATATAGCAGAGTGGCTGAAAAAGTAAGGCATTGAACTGCATGCACTCCACCTTTTATGTACTCTTCATTATTTACAGAATGTAATGGTTTGGGAACAGCCATCTCTCCCTCATTCCCTCCACTCAGGAGAGCAAACAAAACTACCCCGCTGAGACTGGCTAAACTAGTACAGAGAGATTGCCTAATGTTTGGTTTTTAGCATGCATGCCTTGCATTTTACAATTGCATTTCATCTGTAACAGGGGGCTGTCTGTGGACCAAAATAAATGCAGATACACAGATCCCAGCTTCATTAAAAATGCCAACTTAAATTTCCAGTGATACTGTGTGCCTGAATTTAATACCTTGCAAAAGGCTTGACTTTGTTTTTTATTAAAAATGTATATACCAAGTGCACAGTTCTCATTGGTTCTTCTGCCTTTAGCTGGAGCCTTTAGAGTGTCTTGCAGAGACAAACAGGAGATCAAGGCATCCCGGAATGCTGGTCATTTTTACAAAGTCTCATGTTTCCTGTCATGACATGAAGTGGTGTTGAAAGCATCTTGTTCTACCTAAAGAAAGCTATTTGCAGCCATAAATATTTTGGGGCCGAATGAGCCTATGGGACTAGCAGTTGAGAGAGAGACAGAAAAAGTGTGTGAGCGTGTGTGTAGTTGCTCTTCAGCTGGCGCAAATCAGCACATCGTCAGTGAAGCTGATAGAGCGGCTGGAGAGAGCTAAGATAGCCTGGTGATGGAGAAATGCCATCAGCAGTTAGCCCTGGCTCTTGGGCATTATGTCATCTTTGTAACCCTCCCTTGTTTCCTGCAGCCAAGGAAATAATCTTGAAATGAAGCTCATAAAAGGAAACAAATGCGTGGGAAGGAACAGACAGTTGCAAACTATTGTGATAATATGGCTTAGCAAAATTGGCTCGGAATAAACGTGTTTTACCGTACCACTGGGGCTCCACTGGGGACATGTATGGTTGCAGGCAGCCCAGGCTCTTCAGCAGTGGTAAGGTGAGTGCTTCAGGATTGGGAACCCACGAATGAAGTAATAACAGCATTCCTGTTAGCATCAGGAGGTACAAACACTGCAGGAGAGTACTGCCTCGTGCATCAAAGAGGAGGAATTTAGCTATAGTCTTTAAACCTCATTTAGTCCATTAAGCCTTCAGATATGAATGATCAAGATGGCAACTCCAGCAATGCCGAGATGATCAGCCCTTGGAGCACAGATAGGACTTCATCGCCCGCACTTTATTATGCCTTTCAGTTTTGCAAGGTTGTGGTTATGTCTTGGCTACCACATGTGAAACATTAGATGTTTGGGGTGGGGCTTTTTTCCCCTGTCTGCCCACATAATATCCAGATAATCCCTGTAATATGCAGTGCCTTTATATCAGTGCTGTGACAGCAAGTGAACACAGCTACTGGAGGCAAAGCAGAACAGCTGCAAGCTCTTTCCAATGATAATCTCTGCTAACAAGCCACTGTGGGCTTTGGCTGATATTTCAGCAGTCCAGAGCTAAAGACAGCTGTTTGTCCTCACTTAGTGCGTGCTTATTAGGTTCCTAAAAGATGATCTGAGCAGAAGCCTTCTTGCCACTGTTTTGTATAATAAGTACAGCTTTTAAGGAAACCACACTGAGAAATTATGCATACTTGAATTTTGCCAGTAATTGGTGTTGCAATTAAAACCATATATGGGGTAGATTTGCTGCATGCATAATATTATATTACTCTGATGAATCTGCAGTACAAGTAGTCAAATGGTATGGCAGGGGCTTTAGGAAAGCCAAAGAGTGTAATTAGATAGCTGCAGGGTGTATAGGCTATATTTCAGAATAGTATAATATTAGAATTGTGTCAGGAAGTGACTCTGATGCAGGATGATGTTCTGTGGAGCAGGGGCATGGCAGCACCAGAGTGTACCTGGCAGCGCATGGTGAGCAAAGCCAATGAGTTTTTATAGTGCGCATGCATGTGCTGTCATTATAGATTCTCGAAAGAGAATCCAGCAGACATTGAGCTACATGAAATGACCTAATTTTTGTGGACACTGGGTACACACTGCAGAAAAGCAACTGTTTTCTCTTCCCTCTCCCCCTTCTCTGTTTTTTTCCTCTAAATGTTACTGGTAAAGTGCTGAAAGTGGTTGATCAATGCTAATTTTTTGGGGAGGGCATGATATAACTTAATGAAGGTTAGAAATATTTAAATTATTACAAGGATATTTTCCATATTCTTTCCTCTTGGAACAAGAGCTGCTAGTTTGGAGGGCTCCAACACCTTTTCTTTTACTACTTATTGAAGGTGCTTCTTTCTTATGCTGAAGTGTGCTAATGGATCAGTGTTACAGATACTTAACCTCTCTTATCTTCCTAATAGGCACTGGCTACTATCTTATGGAGTTTCAGATGTTTTCATGAGACCATAGAGAGAAACCATCACGCAGCATTATTAACATGAGAGGTGCTATCTTGTACATACCACAATTTTTTTTCTTTTTTTCTTTTAAAATCTGATGCACAGCTGTATCAGCCTGGATGGTAGGCAAGCCAGGCAGCTTCTTGCTGCCTTCAACAGCTGCTTAGTTTGTTTTGCTGTTTTTATGGATTCCTCTCAGGCCTTTCCTCAGCACTAGCTACTCAGTTGAATCAAGAACTTGTTCTCTGTTCTTAATTGAATTAGCTCTCAATAACTCTTCCAGACTTCTGTCATCCTATTTTTAGTCTCTAGGCATTGGATGTGCCTTGTCTCAGTTTTAAATAGCACTTTACATTTTGCTTGTTGCTTTCTCCAGGCCTTGAGGTGCTTCTTACCAACTCTTGTGTAGGCTTATTAGCATGCACAGCATTTTAAATTGGGCCATTTGAGTAAACATCCCGTGCCCTGCTTTACTAATTCCTTACTGAAATAGGTCATGCCAGGCCCTGCTCAACACAACGTTCTCCTAGTGCTTTGTAGCCACTGTGTCCGTGTTCATCATGCTCTGCCTGTTCAACCCAACTCCCCTTCCAAATTCATTAAGTCTCATGGTGTTTTCTGGAAAGCCTTCACTCTGCCACAAAACCTGCAGATTATTACCCTCTTACAGGCTTGGCAACAAACAAACTGATTATCTGCTCAGCTTTTAGAGAGTAAACTCTCATGGACGAAGACCTGTCTCTTTTTTCTCTCTCGTCTGCTTGGCCGCGTGCAGCTCTGATCTTTGCTTTCATGTTTGTTCCTTGGTTTGTTTATCATATAAGCAATAGGGGAGGTGTGCATCACAGTTTTGCATGGATTGCTTGATATTCTTGGATCGTATCTGTTGCTTACATCAACGGAATTTGCTATCTGAATCTGTGTATATGTCTACTGCTTTTTTTATCAAACTAGGCTTTCAGCCTAGAAATGAGCAAGGCAGGATAAATGAGTTACTATCTGTTTGCCATTCCTTGTTCCAGGCAGCTAACACAATAATACATTTTAATCAAAAATAGTAAATCTGCTTTCACCAGAGATGGGGTCACATCCAGACCTGTACTTTGCCAAGGAATCTGGGGAATTTTGGGGGGTATTTGGAACTCATTGCTGTAACTGGCAAGGATAAAATAGCTTCAAAGTCTGGCTCCAACTGTTAGTATGTTTGGGTGTCCTTTATGTGAACACTGCTTTAATAAATAAAATGTCGATTAGCGTGGTTTAGTTCACGTCTGCCAAATTCTCTTTTTAATGTACATTAATAAAAGCCAAGAACAATTGTTTAGCAGGATGATGAGCACTGAACTGGTCCAGAGGAGCTTAGGTTCAGTTTCCAGATTTGCCACTCTGTCCTTGAGCAGTCTCTCTGGCTCTGATGCATCAAAGATGGTTAAATTCATGCAATCATAGTGAAGTCGGTAGAACATGTCACTTAACCTAAAAGATAAGCATGCAGTTGAGTAGCTTTGCTGAATTAGGCCTACAAGCCCACTGCTGAGTGAGGCCATAAAGATGCTTCCCCAGGTCACAGGGTTGTTCAGGGTAAAACCATCTGTTCTCGAGGAAATGGTCTGTGTATCTAGCTCATGGTCCCAACACTGCACGTCCTTCTTTCTCTGTCAGCCCTATGCTGTCAGTATTCAAGGTGACTGCTTAGATTGGCTGTTTCTGCTGGCTACTTTTTTCTTTCATTTGCAATGGCTCCAGTGAACTACAAAGTGTGAATGCTGTGAGAAATGGAGCATCCTGCTGAGGAGGGTAAAAGAGTAACAGAAAATGCGTCTGATTTCTATAATGTAATAACCAAGCAGTCTGGTTATCTCCCTGCTCCATCCCCTTCCATTGCTGATCTGTCCTCATAAGCTTCTCATGGATTTTTTTATTCCTCCTCCAGTTTTATCTGAGTTTCAGTGCTTATGAGTTCTGGGTGGGTACAATTACAGAAGCTGTTCAGTAAGGGTTAGCATGTTATACGTATACAGACATCTGCACAAAGTGGTTGCTTGCAGTCCAACTTGCCAAAATGACTGCTTAGCACCAGAGGGCTGCTTTTCAGCTGTGTCTGTTTTGTCTTGTAGCCCACAGGCACCTCAGCCACAGGCTCCGGAGACTCCCTGGGCAGATGAAGAAAATGTAGTTTATCACCTGACTGATGAGGACTTCGACAAGTTTATAAAAGATCACTCATCTGTGCTAGTGATGTTCCATGCACCATGTGAGTTTGTTTTTTTTTTTCTATTCTGTACCCTGAGCCAAATGCTTGCTAACAAAACCAGTGATGATTTTTTGTGGAGGTTTCAGAGAGTTGTGAACTCAAAGTCCAGGCTTTTCTTGTTTGTGATGATTGTTAAATACACAAGGCATTAAATGTTTGTGAAGTTGCTGATTTCAAGTTTAGGACAGAGATGTGCTGCTGGAAGAGACCCTTTGTAGGCTGAGTCAAAACATAACTGAAGAGTGTAATGATGCTTAAATAATCTGAGGACTCATCCCTTTACAGCATGATTTCCCATTTTCAGCTCATCTTCTGTGTTGTTTGCTTTCCATTCAGAGCTCTGGAGCAGCTCAACTTGAGAACCATGAGCTCCCGAGTCCTTGTTCGTGGCTGCTGATGTGTCATTTTGAGCATTTTCACTCCTCTGCCGCAGTTTGTTCTCTGGCAATGTAAGGGGTGATGGTCATTATGTATTGTGCTGAAGTATGCTAAAACTTGATCTAATTTCAGAAAGTCCCAAGGCGTTTTGAAAACTAATGCAGAGCTGGTAGTGGTACTGCTTTTTGACGGAGAATGCATTGGGCTGATTTTTTTTCATGACTTGACATTTTAGCTTAAGCAATAAAATGCAGTGGGTTGCCCAGATGTATTGCCCTCAGAAAGCTGTTCCAGCCATGTCGTCCTCCTGTATGCTGTTGGGCAGAAGGGTGCATTAACTGCTTTGTTCACTTAGGATGTAAGTTGTTTCAGCTATGTAGCTGGTTCTACCAATTTTTTTTGTCTGCAATGGAAGGTTCACGCTCAAATCTGCTGTGCTGGGTGATACACAGCTTCTGTCTTCTCTTGCTGTTGTGCTGGCAGTTGCGCTTGGGCGAGGTATTCATTTTCATGGGCATATATTTGAAGGCTCTGGAGGCAGGCTCTGTGCTCACAGCTGAACAATGGAGGGTCTTGGCATGGAGGGTGAAATCCTCCTTCCCTTTAAGCCAGCAGGAGTTAGCTCCAGAATGCCTTTTTTGAAGGTCTGCTCATAAGACTCATTTGAAAAACATACCATAATGAATTTCCTTTGCCAGATGAAATGTCTGGGGATTTGATCCACTGAAGCAGGTGACTGGCTGCTGTTTTGTCACTGTGTTCACTGGGTTATTTGTACTAATGAAAGTGGGACCGGAGATTAATGCCTGGTCTGAAAACTAAAACACAAGTAGCAGAACTGATGAAGCCTGGTTTGGTCAGGAGTTATCCTTCATTACCCAAATCCTTCCTTCTCCAGATTTCCATGCACCCCAGCATGCAAGTGACAGCACGGGCTGGTGCTCCTCGGGGGCTGTAAGCTCACTGGTTTGGCTGAACAGCTGCTGCCAAACAGAAATGTAACTGCTGAATTTCCCTTCTTCCCCTCTCTGTGCACAATCGCTTGGGACAAGTGTCCTCTCTCTATAGCCCCAGATTTCTGTATATTTACAGAGATTTAGTTGTATTTAAAAGCTTTGCTGTTTTTTGACTTTGTAAATGGGCAAAGGAGTCCGCTCGTATTTGGGAGGAGGAAGGGAGGGGAAAAAATGGATGGTTGGCCATGCAAACCTTACTCCTTTAGGACGTCTGATTAAAAATAGATGAATACACATAACTACAATCAAATTTGTAGTAAATTCAAGTTGGTTATAAGTCAGAACAGCGCTCTATTCAGTTTTTAGGTTGTTTTAATACCTTCTAAAACACAAATATTACAATTTTAGCAGTAACAATATTGTGTGACCCATTTGGAGAGGAGGAGTACTTCCAGTAGGTATGTTTTGTGCTAAGGGGCATTCCGTGCTAAGGTACAGCAGTACTTTGGCAAATGCTCTTTTGAAAGTAAATCAAATGCCTGAATTGGGCTGTTGCAATCTCCGGATAACATGTTCCAGCTGCTCAGAATTGGGATAAAGAATGTTCCTTACCAGAACAACTCCATTTGAAATGCAACTTGAATATTTGGGGCATTTTATTTGCATTCAGGTGGTAGTGGGTATGCCTACGTGCAGAATCCAGCTTGTACATGTGTAAAAGGTCTGTGTTTGTCAGAATCCTCTCTGGGCGTCCTCAGCAGGGAGCGCAAGGCTTGCAAACTAATTAACGACAGACAACTATCATAAACAGTTATCTCCATGATTACAAGATCTTCTCCTAGCACTTCTTAAATGTGCTAATGGAGTCACCTTATGAATATTAGGAGATAAATTACTCCAGTAAAAGAAGCGGTAAAAACGGAGGACATCTTACTTGTTTTAACCTTGGTAGCTTAGGATGAGAAAGTTTCTTCTAAAAATTGTGTATTAATAAAAAAAAAATGGTTGAAACAGATGCATAAAATAGGCCCAGAACTCAGGATATACTTCTGTGTAACTAAGAATAAGCAAGGGGATTTGAACACGGGCCTGGATTTAGCAAGTACTTAAAACCCTGTGTCACCATGCAGTGTACATGTGACTTGGAGTTGTTCTAGCATAGTATCAATCTTGTGTTCATGAGAAGTTCTTTTACTTAGAGGGAGAATTATTTCAGTGATGCTTTAATTGTATAGTCAGATGGCCAATGCATTAATAGAGTGTAGTATTAAAAGATGTGTGGGAAATTGGAAGCTTTTTATTCTCCCTGCACCACACCACAAGTGCTGAAGGTACAGCTGAACCAAACGCATCCCTGGTAAATACCTGTGAACTGCATAATTAGGCACTGTGATGAATGTGGCCAGTTGGGTCTCCATGCCTGTGGCTACTAATGATCATCCCTGAGGACCACACTATAATTATTTACAATCAGTTGCACTTACTAGCCCAATTAAAGGTGTCACAGCATTTTGTGTTAAGTGCAGCCTAGCATAACTAGGTTCAACTAGAGCAGCTACATGTGATTCAGACACATCAGGAAGGTCTGCAGTGTGCAACTTGCACCTCTTGCTATCAGAGGCCTTGTACCTTTTCTGCAATAATTTAGCACAGCTGTTAAATAGAAGATGTGTTGCTTCGAGTTGTTACTGCTGGCCCTGAGAAACGTGGGTGAGTGTGGGTGGGCAGGATGAGTTCATCCTGCTTTCAGTTTGCAGGTCACTAGGGACATATGAAGCAGGATTTTTAACCTTCTGAAACTCCTTTGTAAAGCCCTTAAGAGGATGTTCAATAAATCTGAATATTTAGCATAAGTAAACAGCGACCCAAACAGCCGGGAGCCTGAAGGCGCTCTCCTTCTCCAGCCATCTGCGAAGGGTGTGTAGCGTTGTGCTCCTTATGCGAGCGTTTTGCCGAGATTTCATAATTGCTGGTGGCGAGCATAGTGTTATCCTGGATACATCCAGACTGGAGTCTTGCAGACATCTGAAGTGTTTTTTCTAGGTGTTGCTGTTGTACCCAGAAACTTCAGTTATGAACTGAGATATCCTGCACTATACAAAAGAACAAATAAATGACCCTTTCCCCGAAAGGATCTGGAGTTTTTGCTTGGATTAAACATATTTGCTAACACAAGATAGCACAGTTATGTTAGCGAGCCTATTTCCAATTCTGTAACAGATGATGTATTGCACCAACCAAAGCTATTTCTGTACCACAACATAAATAAAGGCACCTATGCAGCTTATGATAGTCTTCTGTTAGCAATGAGAACAAAAATTCCATGTCTGTATCTGCTGCTTGATATCTAAGCCTACAGCTGATCAATTTATTTAGATGCCCAAGATGACAGCTGGGTTCTGAATGTCTCTAAATTTGGGTTATACTGCCAATCAAGTGTTGTTAAATGCTTTAGTGGCACTGGGACTCGCTAGGACTTAAAATGCTCCTGAATCTCTTGAGCACAAAAAAGCCCTGTCTGTGTTTTCAGTTGTCCCCATCAAACCGTTTGCTGAGTCAAATGCAATTTTAAAAATAATTCTGTCCAAAATATTTGCCAAATTAGTGCAGCTTGCAGTCTTTCAGACTTGGTTTTGTCAAAGGAATAAAACCCCCCCAAATTTCCCTTTCTACATTTTTCCCAGCATTTTTCTCCAAAGCACAATCCTCAGATTCTTGCACAAAATAAAGCTAACCGAGTCGCTGATAAGTCAATTCAAATGCTACTGAAGGGTGTTTAAAGTCTAGGATTGAAATCAAAGTCAGTTCAGAAATGGGTTCTCAAAGTGTCTGCTTTTCATGCACAGGAGTTACTTCTCATTATGTTTTGTTAACACAAATGATATTGCTAACATTTTAAAGCGTACCTGTTCTGCAGCCTGATGTACTATAGTGTCCTGGTGCCCCCACGAGCTGTAGCCTCCCCAGGTATGTTCAGCAAGTGCAGATCTGAGTAGTTCCTGTTGTTAATGAGTGGTGGTCGTCAGTCACCTCTGATGATTGCTTGGGTTTGCTTTTATCCCCCTCATACCCCATCAGCCATAAAAAAGTCTGTGATCCAGTACTGATGCCAGAGGTAACAGAGGCGAATAAGGCGCTTTGGCTGTACTGTTAATGTGAGTGTGCATTTGCTTTTTAAAGGATTAAACTATTAAAATGTTATTCCTCCAACATTTTTTCCTTGTACATGAGCTTAAATTCATGTTAAACCTGTCTTCTTCCCATCCCTCTTCATAGGACTTCTTTAGAGCCTTTACATAAGCTGTAGTTGCAGGACTTAAGGTTAGAAAAAATGTCAGTACCCTTAGTGGGGTATTGGAGCCATCACAGTTTTCCTCCCTTGATAAGGAGGGAAGGCAGGGAATATGCAGCTCTTTTTTTTTTTTTTTTTTTTTCTTCTCACCCCCCCACCCCGCCTTCTTTTCCTTAATTTGTTCTTGGAAACCACTTTGGAGATGCAACCCTGATGGACCTTTTCTTGCTCCCCCCTAATGGAAGGAAGGGCAAAAATAAATCTTGAAATGATAAAATGCACTATGGTTTTGATGTGTTGTTGAAATGTCTGTGAAATTCCTTTCCTGTCCTCAGATATTTTCTCTTCCTTTATAAAGCAGCCCAATAAATCACGCAGTTGGTGCATTCCAAAGCCAACTATTCAGCTTTGCAGATTTTTAATTGCACAGGGAGCTGTTTTATCAATTTAGCTTTGAAAAAACAGCTTTTCACACCCTTCCTTCCTGCCCTCCTCCCTCCGGTGCATTAAAACCCAAGGTTTTAAGCCACTTTGTGGATTCATTATTAAGAATGCCAACCAATTAGCCCAATACAAGTTGAAGGCCTCCAGCTTCTAACCAAGCAGTGGACTCGGATCTCTCCCTGCCAGCACACCATCATTGGTTTCAGTGCTCTTATTTTTGTTTCTTACTGCTGCATGTGGTGAGATTAGGATGTAGGAATCCATTGCTCACTTCAAATATGAAGTAAAGCAAACCCAAAATGCGCGCACAAAATCAAATCTGTTTTCTTCAGACTGGATTTTACAACTATAAATAAATAAGTCTCTCTTTCAGACCCCCACTGGTTCCTTACAAAAGCAAGCTACCATTGCAGTGAGTGCTAATTGGGGTGTCTGTTGGCAGCCTCAACAGAAAGGCCATGAGTTGAAAAGGCTGAAGAATTAATTTACTGTGCAGCCTTAAAAAATAGCCTTTCCAGCACAGGTGTTCAACAGCCTAACATTGGCAGCCTGTGATAAATAAATAAATAAAATCTTATGTTTTTTCCATGCTAATGCATGATTCAATCAAGGATTTTTTTTAATGTAAACCAGTGCAGTCACACCAGTTAACTAGATGTTGAAGGCTTCTTGTGGGTTATCCAAACAACAAGCAACACTGAATGTGGAATGAATGGAAATATCCTTTAATTTTTATTTGTCCCTGTCATATCTGATATTTGTGGTTTTTTTAAACAAAATATGGGCTGCGTTCAGTGGCTAGATAGAGAGCTTTTGGCATCTACCTTCAGATGTACAGCCTCTAGGATGAAGACAAACAGCAGGTAGCTGGGAAGCTGTCCTTGTTAGTCCTTGTTAGTAGCCCCTTTAATTTATTTGATATTTTCTAGTGGTAGCTCTTCTTAAGAAGGTTCAGCCTGTCTCTGTTGATGGCATTAGTTTAGTTTGGTGATGAAAGTGTATTTTCTACCCAGAGGTCTGCCTTCTGGCCTCAGCCTTGAAACCAGTTGTATTGGGTGTTTTGGATAAAAGCTGGGCATCTGGCTGGTGTTTGCATGGAGGGGTCTCAGGTAGCTTCCCAGGAGGAGGAGCAACAATAATAGCATCTACTCCAGTGTCCCTCCATGTCTGCACTCTGTGCCATTGTTTCATGTTGTATGATGTTGATCAAGCCTTGGTCGAAGATAACAGTATGTGAGAAGAGCTTATGGAATGGCAGAAGTTGCAGAGAAGAGCTGTGGTTTCAAAATGCACTTCAGCTGTGCGAAATGGCAGGGAGTTGGAAGCCAAAAGCTTAGCAGGATGTAGCCCTTGGTCAGAGGTTTGCTTTAGAGTTTCCTGAAGAGTCTTTATAAGCTTTGACGATCTAACCTCACGAATGAACTCTTGATTTTTAAGTTGGACTTTCCATGTGGGCAATACTTTAGAAACAATTGTGCCCGTTATTCAGTGATGCTGTAGTCAGAGAAGAAAACAAAGGCAAGCGGTTCTGTGCTGCCTTGGCTGCAGCCCGAAAGGATTACTGGAAGCTTGTGGTGTGTGAGGCGGGTTGTGTACTTGTGTGTTTGGAAGCTTGGCAGATGCTGTATCCACGTGATATAGCTGTGTATACTAGTCCATGGAATGGTACACGAGGAGTCATTCATGTGTCAAGGTGCTTGCTGTGGGCTCGATCCTGTTCCTGCTAGACCCCACAAATTGTTCTTGCTCTTAGAGTAATTAGAGAAAGCTTTGAACAAGGCAAACTTTCTGGACCATTGTGTAAGTCATAGGCAGTACCTAGCTCTGTTGGGTTTCTTGGTGAAGCACTGCAGATGTCAGGATGGGCTATTGCAATGCCCTAATCACTGAAAGATTGAATTGTTGTGCAAGGGCACTTGGATGATGAATGTTGCTCTTTAAGAGTCTGGATAGATAGGTGAAGAGATCTGCTTCAGTTTCAGCATTGTGTTTCCTAACTCATTGCATCCCTTAGGTGCCTAACTTTAATGTTGCCTTAATGCATTTTTAATGGAATGTGTAATAAAATGCTTCCCTGGACAAGCATAAATTGTGCCAACTTTCTGTTCATTGTATGTATGTACTTATTAGCTGTGCATTACTGGCAGGCTCCTGGAAGAGGTATATTCTTTATATAAAGCAGTTAGAAACAGGTAAGTTCTTGGGTCCTGAATCTGCTTCCACTGAAGTGAGCAGGTTCTGACTGTTGATCTCGGGGACGAGGACTGAGACACTCAGACCAGGTTCATCAATATTTAAAAGCGTGTCAGTCTACAACAGGGTGTTGCTTGATATTACATATATTTGAATATCACCAAAAATCTCAGGGAGTGTAAACAGTTCAGTGAAATGACCTGCCAGTGCAATGACCTGCTTCATTAAACTAATTACAGCAAGGATTTTTAGTGGAGATTTAATCACGCACTAAAACAGAAGTTCTTGAAAATGAAGCAAACCAGGAAAATGAAGAACCTGACATGGATTTTTCCTTTAATGACCATCCCGCTTACGTTTCGTAAGGGTTTAAAAATAAAAATCAATATGGGTTTTTAGTGGTACTTAATAGGAACGTGGAGAGTATAAAAATCCTAATAACTAGCTTGTGCAGTAAAACTTGATAGGATACCTAATGAAAAGGGTGAGGACAGTAGTGACAGAGTCCATTGTCTCTTTTGTGTTGGTCTTTTGATACTAGAGCACACAGTTCATATAAGAAGATTGTCTTTTTGAAGCAGTTTGCGCTCTTTGAGCAGGACGAAGTCATAAAAAGGATGGTCCAGTGATAAAAGCAATAGCCTTGGCCTGGAGATCTAAAAGTTTAGCTCCTTGCCTTGCTTTGGTTTGTACAATCGTGACCCAAGTTGCTAAATATTTGTCTCGGTTTCCAATCTGTGAAGCGGAGATAACATTTCACCTTGTGTGGGAGTTTTATCTAGCGAGCCACGTCCAAGCTGTGACATGCTCCAGTATTGCAAAAATTGGGGTAGGGAAGGCGTATCATAACTGAACATTGCAGAGACTTGATTAGCACGAAGGAAGTAGGATGGTGCCTTTGGCGTTCCCTGCCTTGTGGCAGGCAATCAGGCTTTTGGCCCCCAGGTTTAGGAAACCCTATCTGCAACCAGGAGAGCACACAGCTCAAACAAGATTATCACAGCTAGAGCTGATGGCTTGCAGCCTGATTACAGCTTGTGCCAGGACTTGAAGGGAGGAGCCTTGGCCATGTTCTGGATCAGCTTCATAACAGAAAGAGTAGTAAAACCAGACCTTTGGGGCATTTGTGGCTGGATCTTGACTTGCTCTGTGCCGTGGTGCTGTTCTGGGGACACGGCGTGTACTTTGAATAACTTACTTGCTGGCAGTTGTGGGTGCTGAGAGCAGTATGCAGGACAGCAGTAAAGGAGGAAAGAAAGGAGCTGACCTGTAGATACTTGGGTTTTGCGAAATTTGGGGGATTTGTTCAAAATGCATTGCTGTATGCTCGCCTCTGATACGGAGCAATTAGTTCCTCTATTAAAGAAGACATTTGCGAAGGCTATTCCAATCAGACAAAAAACTTCCCGTGAATGTGTGGCAGGTGGTGTGACGGGAACATTAGTTTCTTTGGGGATTTGCTGCCTCATTTCTTGCGTTACTATTGCCTTCCCTCTCTCCTAAAAAGCCCTTACCTACTGAGACTACTGCAAAGGAATAGCTATGGCTGCTGGGGAGCCAAGGGGCAGCTGGGAGTGACAGCTGAAGGGAGATTCTCCCTATTCTCCCCTTCTCTGGGTATCTGTTGTAGATTATTTAGTTATTCAGAGTGCTCTTTTAAAGGACTTCTGTAATTTTAGCTGTGAAAGTCCGCATTTGAGTGTGCGGATTGGGTGACTTTTGTGTAGGTATCCTCACAGTAATAGCCAATGTCACCATTGCTTTTAACACCCCTGCCCCATAAGCTCAAGGGCTTTGGGATGTACCTTTCATAGGAAGATCTCTGCATCCATTTTGCTGATGTTTTATACAAAATGCATGCTAGGAAATCCTTTGCTTGCTATGCTGTTTTCCTGAGCTGGACATTCAAAGCTATTTCATCTAACCTCTGTTCTCTGACATTTTCATTGCTAAATCCAAAGTATAAAGTCATCCATAATGGGGTAAGGGTGTGAGGGAAAGCAGTGCAACTTCTCTTCCCTCCCCAAGCTGAAATTTTGTAGATCATCTAACAATGGAGAAGGGGGGGGATCTTTTTTGGATGTGTAATAATTATGGTTTAATTGAGAAAGAAACCTTCTGGTGGTATTTTTCATAAACTCTCAACAGTTTCACCTTAAGGCAGCCATGCTGTTGCCTCTCTCTTTCACGTTTCAATAGGGGAAGATTAATTTTCAACACCTACTCAGGGCCACGTTCCTTCAAGCTGGTGTAGGAAGTGTAATTCATATCTCCCGATGCCAGCTTATCCACCTTCCTTCACTTCTTTTCTCACCCAAGAGGGCTGGTAAGAGGCGCCATCATCTCCCAACACTGATTCCTACCAGTTGCACCGTATAGGTTTGACTAAGAGGGTATATACATGCAAGCGTAATCTCCAATAGCTGGAAGCTGAAACCAGATTTGGAATGGAAATAAGGAACCAGGTGATTTTTGTTGTTAGTTTATTTTAAGTGAAGATGGTGATTAGCTTAAGGATCCTTCCTGGGTGTGTGCTGGAGCCTGTGCCGTTGCAGATGGCGGTGTATTTTTCAAAGGCTAATTTCAGGAGCCCGGCTCAGCCAGGGCTTCCTGTGAGGTTAAAAGCAGAGAGAGCACCCTCTGAGAGCAAGATAGAGCAGAAATCTCTCTCCCTGCTTAACTCTCAGGGACCCCTGGGAGGCAGCAGCCTGGGGCTGAGGTTAGCCTTGGAGAATATTCACCGTGTCCCCTGAGCCTTTACGTCAAAAGAAGATATGCTCCAGCGTGGCCAGAAATGAAAGCGTTATGCAGTTCATCAGAGCTGTTGTCTCTCAAATCCCGTGGAGGCAGCCTGCAGGACCTGCTCGGTGTTTGTCCCTGTCTGTGCTGAGCCTTCCCCTGCCGAGGTCTGTTGCTGGCTGAAGGCAGCCCTTCTGGCAGAGCTATGGGATACGGCATGGATGCGGACAGGGTTCCCAGAGGATACGTTTGGTTAAGCTCTCTTCTCAGTTTGATCTGATTTATCTTATGTAATGCAGTGATCTGTCTCTTTTAAAACTAAATAAATAATCCGAACTCGTATTGTAACTGTCTAAAGCTGTTATGAGTCTTCTTCTGATGAGCAGTTTCAGTGATGCTGGGGGGGAAACGATTATGCCAGCATAGAAAAGATGATCAAGAATTGGCTTTCAAATGCTTTCACCTCTACAACCAAGGTGATCAAGTAGGGAGGCGAGGCTTGGCTCGCTCAGCGTGCATCCCCATGTACCAGGCAGGTGTCAGGTAGTTCATGTGGTGTTGGCCTGCTCCTGCGGCCTGATCAGGAGTTCGTTGGTGTCAGTCTGAATCGTTCAGTAGTGACCCACACAGTGCTACCCTATTCTGCTCAGTGCCCTGGGGCTTTCTCCCAGGGACATCTGTGCCTGCCATGCGTGCTCTGCAGCATGTGCAAGAGGTGCTCCCAAGAGATGGTGGCTGGGATGGGGACACTGCCGCCTCAGCAAGGAGGTTGGGTGGGAGAAGGGGTGACCAATTTGTAGTCATTTTGTGCCCTGACTTCACACTGAAGAGCTGCTGGAAGCAGACGGGGACTTTCTTCTGTGTGCACGTGCTGGGGTTGGATTTGCACAGATGACTGCACACGCAGATTGACTGCACTGTGAGCTTGTGGTAAGGCCAGTGAGATGGTGATAATGGTGGGGATGAGATGCTGTGCTGCTGTCCTGTCCCTGGGATGAACTGTGCAGCCCATGCAGCCGAGCCGTTAGGCTGCAACCACATAAATGTAGCATGACTGCAATAATCCAAACTGCTGAAGTATTTTCCTTCTATTTCTATATTTCTAGTTCCTCAGAGCCTCAGGCTGACCTTTCACAGGCTTTGTCTTTTGTGAAGCCATAAAGCTGTTTGCTTGTCGCTGATCCCGGAGCAATGTAATACTTGGTCAAATCAAACCTACCTTTAAAAGTACAGTAGTGAGGTGGGGGGTCTGAATTTGCATACGCATGCACACATTTCTAGCTGTTGAAAATTTGAATTTAATATCATTCAATAAGATGTTGAAGCTGCTTCTCCTGATCTCATAAGAAAGCATCAAGCCTTGAAACATCTTTGTCTTTAAATAGCTGGAATTTTACCTGGGTGTGCAGTGCTGCTGATGAGGAGATGGACAGTTCAGTGGGAGTAAGTACCCAGAGGGGAAAGAATGCATAAAATTTCTTGAGCTCCTGATCCTTCATAAGGAGATTTTTTTTTTTTTTTTTTGAAAAGCAGAAACCTGGAGATCTGGACATGATCTGATGGCTGTGACCATTGTGACTATTAAGTGAACATGCAACCAACATGGCTGCAAATTTTTACCTATGATTACAGGGAGAAGCAGCTGCTTTTGTCATCCCCTCTTACTGCCAAATTTGTGGATTTCCCATCAGATGTCTGCAATGCAGACGGCTAAATTATGCAAGGGAATCTGCAGCTGTGTAGTTCATGCTGTCTTACACCGGTGAAAGAACTGTAAGCTGCCTCATGTCAAACCTTAGAGCTGCTCTTTTACATGATGCCTAAGAAATCTCTGCATGTTAAAGACTTCCGTGGCAAGAGAGAATGCATTTGTGTTCTAGCATAAGAGGGCTGGGACTTGTGTGTATCCCTGGCTCCAACGATTGTGTCTTCCCTGCCATGTACATACTCTTGCTTTTATATATACAGGTATATGTTCAAAGTTAACAACAGGGCATGCGTAAGGGCTGACTATTCTGCTGCATTGAGAGGTCACTGCTCCTCTGGGATTAGGAACGGAGAAACCAAAGGTGTATCCACAGGTGTTAAATGTTTAGAGAGCAAAGGTGCATCTGAATTTTTTGAGATTTTTTTTTTTCCTTTTCTTGCAGTTGTCTGTAAATCTTCCATGAGTGTAGTCTGAACTGCCAGTGACCCACTTGCTGAAAGCAGGACATGCTTTGTGCTTCAAATTTGTTTTGTCATCAGGCTAATGGAGGTACTTTTGGGATGCAGCTATAGATGAGTGTAGAGCTGGTATGATACTATAAATAGCCGGTATGCAATAACAGTACTCAAGCAGTCTGTCGATGGCAGAAATGTAATGATTCTTTAAAATCTTTTTTTTTTGCAATTTAATTTATCTCTAGGGTTCTTCATGTCAGAAATTCCTTGTCCACAACCGCCTGGATGTTGGCTTTCATCTCTTGCTTGTCATGTACACTTCAGATCCTCAGACAATGTTGTCTTGAAACAAGAGGACATGACCAAAAGCGTGGTGTTTATTTATACGCCCATAATAACCTGAAAGAAGCAAACAGTGAATGACAGAGAGAAACAGATTTATGTTCTGGGAACAGCACTAAGACAGCATATGCAGGAGCTTTGCTGGAGCTGCTTGACTGGTTTTCTGCCTGTCTTCTGCAGACAAAACTTGGTTTTAACAGTAGAAGTGTTTGTGTTAGTTCACTTCTGAAAACTTTTGGAGCAACTGTGCTCTGTATTGTGAGTCTTTCCCATGGTGCCAAACAGGCTGCTGTAACCAAACAGAGATATTTACTTGGAAAAAAAAGTTGCTTGGTACATTTGTTAACCTTTCCTTTGTGTGCTGCTCGCTCTTGGACGTTAGCATGGCTCTGTCCACGCTTGGTCTTTGCATATGGTCACACTCTGGGAAGGACGAAGTGCTGAGTGAAGTGTTGTCCTCTGCCCTGCAGTGGGAATCTGGAAGGAGGTGACTTCTCTGCGCTGGGGCAGCGTGGGGACCTGTGATCGCCGTCGTTCTGGGGGTGCAGCTGAGCTAAGCTGTGTGACAGCGACTGCACAGAAGGAAGGAACTGTTTATCTGCCTGGCTGCACAGTGCAAATGAGAAGATGGATTGTAAACTGGGAACACAGAATCCTTGCTTCATTTAGACATTTGTTTTAAAAGCGGTTAGCAAGAGCCTGTCTTGTACCAGATGTCCTAGCACTGATTTTTGTAAGCTTTAACTTCTTTTTCCAGTCTTGTAACGCTCCTCCTTTACACGTACTCCATGTGCTCTTTTCCATTCGAGCCTTGGCCCTTGCAGCCTGGGACTCCTTTTGTGCAAGAGGAGCAAGATGAGGTGTTGAGAGGTTAAAGGAGTTGTCCAGAACTGTTCAGCAAAACCAGGCACTGAATCCCAACTAGTGTCTGCTGCCAGATGGAGAGTAACTCTGACTTGCACGTCCAGGGGAGCTACTAGTCTTCTGCAAGAAAAGACCAAGGCTGTGGGAGTCCTCTTGTGTAGAAACCTACAAGTCCCTTGGGTGTTTCCACCAGCCATGACCCAGAGAAGCTCAGAGGGTGTCAGTACACCAAGTAGTCTGCGGGACATCTTTGTGTTGACTATGACCTTTCTCTTCTCACCTGGGATTGAACGGGTCTCTTCCCATGCAGAGTCTTTTAGTTTTAATGTCAGTATACACTTGACAGGTCATCTTCTAAGAGCATGTCTATCACAGATACCTACTACAGACCCGTGGGCTTCCTTCCACTGTCCCAGCAGACCTTATGCAGCACATTGGAGCATCTGGGCTAAGGACCTGTAGGGTTGTTGTTATTTTCCCATTCATTTTATGAACAGAAAATGTCTTAAGACTAGAGGAGCTTAGCGCAGAGGGATACAGCTGCTGCCGAACAACCTAATGTATCGATCAAAGGAGAGGCAGTGACCTTGGAATTCATTTAAATGACTCTATCATTGGCCTTGAGAATTTAAAAGCAATCCTTAACAGGATTATTGAAAGGTAGGATAAATAATCATAGGAGAGATGAATTGGTTTGCCGTGTGTAGGTCTGACTTCTAATTCATATCTCCCCTTTTCTGCAGTGGTAGGTGGAAGCAGACTGTAGCACGCAATAGCAAATTTCTCATAAAGTTGGCCAGAGAAGCATTGTTTATTGTGGGAGAAGCTCTTGAGAGTCATTGTCCCTCTTTCAGATTCAGTTTAATGTGGTGGATTTTTTCCAGGCTGGCATATTGTGCTGTCCTCTGTCAGGGGTAGAACAAACATTGCATGATAAGGATTTGAGGACTTCCGTTTGCATTTAAGTGCCTTTGAAGACCTGGTTCTGCTTCCCCTTTATTTAAGCATGAATGAGTTAGCTTTGTGGCAGTCAGTAGTGCTGTGTCTGTGTGATGTTCATGAAAGAACCCAGAACAGTGACATTTCATAGCCTGGTTATCTTTCTCCAATATTACTTACGTGAATTTCAGATGCTTTGGATTGTTTTTTGTTTCCTGGGCAAAGTATCCTTAGCTTGTTTGTTTTTTTTTTTTTTTTTCTCTCTGCAAAGGTTTGTGAAAACTCAGGTTGTTTGATGCTTTTGGTTGATCAGATGTAATATTAATGATTGTGGAATATAGTGTAGATTGTTTGGATACCCTATCTAGAGCACAGTATAAAGCTTGCTCAGGCTGGAGGACATGCTGTGTAAAGCCCACCAAGGTGAAGTTACCCCTGCAAAAAAGTTTGTGGTTTTTTTTTTTTGCAAATTTGAGCTATCTAATTCGGAGAGGTTGCCAGATATCTGAGCTGGGACTTGAGGTGCCCTTTGTTTAAAAGTGAGGAAAAGCACAAAATGAAAGTTCGCAGCTCCTAAAAGGAGACATAAATCAACTGGGACAGGTGTCAAAGGGAACTGTCAGCCCCTTCCACAAAGCCATATGCCTGCAAGTTTTCCGTGGGTGGCAAATAAATCATTTTGCCAGCTCTTTCGTGCTCTTAACCAAGACAAGCAGTGCTGAGACAGTAACTCTTCCTCAGCCTTTTACAGCTTCTTCCTGAATTCACCTCTGAAGCTGTTGCATCAGGCTCCTGGCTTGGTTGCACGTGCTCCCACCAGTGTGTAAAACCAAAGCAAAGCTTCCTCTTCTTGCTGAGATCCCCTCGTTCTCCTGCTCCTACCACATTAAAGCATTGGTTTTGCTCGAAAGAAGGACATGGGGCTTTTTCATGCTGCAGTTGCTATGCAGGTGACTAAGCGGCATGGCCCTTAGCTAGTGTTTGAACTGGAGTTCGGTCTGGGATCAGCCATGTGGGTATTTGCCGTAATTCTCAGGTGGGATTTCAGTCTTCATTCAAATGTATCCACCCAGTGCTATAAACATGCCCTGAAAGCATTTCATGGTGTGCTGCAGTGGTTGGAGCTCTGCTGAAGTCCCCGTTTGCTGTGGTGAAGTTGCACCTGGATGTCCTATCACTTCTTGGCTGCGAACGCTCTCTGACTTGTGCTATATAAAACATGGTTTTCTGGTTGAGTTCAGGCTTAGGGTTGCATCTGCTGGCTTTGGCAGTCATCCCATTAGTGGGAATCAAAGCAGCACTGAGGTTCAGAGTCCTTGGTTTATTTTCTTTGGTGTAAAAAATAGCCCCAGCCCTGTTGCCCATACGCCTCAGAAATGGCTTTTGCTGGAGCTGTATTGAAACAGATTTCTAGCCGTATTTTCTGGTACGACTTTCAAAAGCTCAGCAAAGTCTGGGCTTTCAAGTGCCTGTTCCAACATTAACAGCTGAAGGCAGAGCTGGCTGCTGCTGCAAACAAGAGGAAAAAGGGCAGCGAGGGATTGCGTTGAGATTACATTGCACCGGGGCAGGCGAATGCAGCACGTCTGGGTTGTGCAATGAGCCTTATTAAGGCTCTCTGCATCTCCAGTCTGCGTGCAGGAGCCAGCCCTCACCCTGCCCAGGTCTCGATCTCTGCCTCTCTGTCCCTCTGCGCTGGCCCTGGGGACTGCGGTTGTGCTGGTCCCTCGGGGCGAGGAAGGGGCTGTCCCAGAGGCCCAGCATCACGACGTAGGTGCTGAAGTGTAACTTCATGTCATGGCAGGAACCCCACCTGGTCCTGAAAGTTCAGCTTGCCTGGAAGCAATTGCACCAGCTGAAAGCAGGTTGATTTTTTTTTTTTTTACACCCAAATAATTTATTTTCAGTCTGCTTTTCTCATTCACGCGTTCGTTTTACTTTATTGTAATGTCAGCACTTAGCAGTGATGTAATGGCAGATCTCTGGAGAACTTCGCACAAGCGAGAAAGCACCATTATCTCGGTTTTACAGGCCCTGCTTATGTTGAGAACATATGTGGTGGTGTAATTACACTGATGTGATTAAATCAGTGCAAATCCTTGCTAGAGGGACACGCTGCACTGCTGTAAAGTGGGGCTTATTATCAGTGCAGTTTAATTCAAATTACATTACTCAATTAAGCTGTGCCTAGTATAAGCCTCCGCTTAAAGTCAGGAAGTCACGTGAGGGCCTGTGTTGTTTCTTTTTAAAGCACATGAAGATTTGGAAACTGAAATGGGTGAGGTGGTGCCTCACCCAAGAGCATGCTAGAAACGATGGGCTTGACAAGTGCTGTGTTTATAGTACTTTCTGGGAGGAAAGAGGTGTGGGTGAGAATTCAGGGGTTTTATTATTGTTTTTTAATAGATTAAATTCTTTGTTTAAACCATAGTGACCACTTTGGAAAAGATCCTAAATCATACTAAGGCTTTACAAATAAATTAAGTAAAATGCATACTAAATTCCAGTAAATCTCTACCACATGGTTTTGGATTTTGATAATGGCTAGATGGGTCAATGAATAACCATGGCATGTACAGCTTAATTGGATTTTTTTTTTTTTTGGCAGGGTGTGGGCACTGTAAGAAAATGAAGCCAGAATATGAGAAGGCTGCCGAGTTTCTCCATGTAGCCAGTGATGTAAGCTAATTTCCTTTATTATATCCTTCAAATAATCAGTAATAAATAACTGGAGTAATAAAAGTGACTTTTCTCCCTACAACAAATTCAGCTGTTCTCATCCTCCCACAGGACCCTTCAATATGTGCTTCCAAAGTACAGTCTCATCGCTAATGCATGAGCCCTGCCAAAGTCTTAGAAAGAACATTCTGTCTTGAACGAAAACAAAATCAAAAAATGTTTATGTATTCTGCTGTAGGCCTTATACATAATATGATCAAATCCAAAATGGACTTTTTTTTCCCGTACTTAAAGGCATCGAATGTGAAGAAACATAGGCTGTTATTTATGAATTAGATCGGGGAAAAAAACAAAGGGGGTTGATCACTCTTTCAAATACCCTGGTTTTATGGTTGCGTCACTCCATTAACTTCATCTTAAGTGCTCCATCAGCATGGCCGGAGAAGAGAGATCCAATAATATAAGTATTAGTGTTATTGATTCAGTCTCACGCTGTCTACGCCATGCAAGAAGAGAAGTAGGATTAATCTCCCCCATACTTTTTAAGCATCTTCAGTGGACACCTGAAGGGACTCCTTTGTAGTTGTTGGAGAAGAAGGAGGAGATAAGAAAAGCAAAGATTGGATGAATCACGCTCTACAAGTGTCTGTTCTCCTGTGACTCTAAAGGTGGTCCATGCAAAGATGCCCACAAGTTAGGGAAAGATGAATTTGCCTTGAAGTAAGCTTGTCTTTAACAATGCTTGTTTCTTCTGGGAGAAATTGGGATTTATGGGAGGAGATACAATTCCTGGGAACAGCTCTTAAATGTAATAAAGGGAATTATGTACAGGGAATTCTGTCAGAAATGGGAGGAGAACAGGTAACACTCTGGTTATATTTAGTCCGTAAGATGACCCTTCCTGGTTTTGCATCAGTCCTTTGTGTCTTTCCATGTATCTGTAGTGAGTACCTGAGAAAGTGGAGGCACCTAGATCATGAGTGATCGCCCCCAAGTCCACTGTTTCCTGCCAAATGGGTGTGTGTATGTTGCGGGGATTTACAGTTAATGGTCTTTGTTTTAGAGTCCAGGTGTCCTTGCAGCAGTCGATGCTACCGTCAACAAGGCGCTGGCAGAAAGATATCACATCTCAGGGTTTCCTACTTTGAAGTATTTTAAGGACGGAGAGGAGAAATACACTCTGCCGCACCTCAGAACAAAGAAGAAGATCATCGACTGGCTGCTAAAGTAAGTTTTGAGGGTTCGAGATAGTATTCAGGTTCCTGGTTACTGGCTCCTGAAGACTGCTCTGGTGAGGAAGTAAATCTTAAACCTAGCTTCATCGACTGCCTAAATCCCTTGCTAACAAAACCAAATTGGATTCCAGTATTCAAAGCCATACAAAAACATGTATGTTAATTATGGTCTTTAATACACCAAATCCTTTATTTGCTGTGGGGTTTTTCATAGTTGTCCCGGTAATTCTTTCCCAAAATAAATATTTTTCAAATATACCCTAAGCCTCTCAACAGAGAAGGAATAGCAATGGCTCTGAAAAACAGAACATTTGTTGTTCCCTCTTTATACTAAGCAGCAGATTTCACTGTTAGTAACTGAATTTCTGCAGTTGTACTTTTCTCTTTCCAGCATTTCAGAGCCAATGCCTAGAATACCAGCTACGTGAGGCTGAAAGAAGGCCAGTGAGACCAACAAAAGCAGCACCTTTGTCTGCACTTCCCAACTTTTCTTGGGTGGTGCGTTAAAATATGCAGAATTAGGTTTGATGTGTGATGAAAGTAATTTCATTTCAAAGTAGTAAATTGCTGGTACAATTCTCTCTTTAAGTATTCTGGAATAAAATATGCATTTTCTTTAGGTATTGTAGGCCTGATGTATTTTCTACATTATTCAATGGGAGAAAAACCTGCCAGTGTTTTGTGAAGTTTTAAAATCATTTAACGGTTAAGTGCAGTTTACGTGAGGAATGTAATCTTAATTTTCCCCCTCATATTTGGTGTTAGGAGAGGGGTTGTGTGGAGTGTTTTTTGTTTTGGTTTTGTTTTTTTTTTGTTGGTGGTGGTGGTGGTTTTTTTCCTTTTTAAACTACATCTCTGAGTGCTTCAAATCAGGTAATAGATATGGCCTGGCAGCATCTTTGTAGCATGCTGGGAAGTTTTATCTATATTTTACTTTTAGACACAGTACTCCCTTGGCTTCCCTACATACTCAGGCTCAAGGCTGCTGTGTCAATACTGGATATTAAGTCACCGTCCTAGTTTCACCAGTTTGCTGGAGTATTTTGAGTGCTACATAATTTCTATTGAGTTTAACACTGAGGTTGACACTTCCTATACATATTGGCAGGTGAATAAGCAGTGAGCAGGAGGGAAGGGGTGTTAATCCCTTCTGGATCCCGATGTGCCTCTGGAAGACTTGTCTACAGCCTCACGTAGTCAGCAGCACAGGGGAAACCTAGACTTCTTGTCTCCTGCTCTTGACTGCTAGATGCTTTCCCAACTAGAGGTGCAATAGATCCTTGTTGCTGACCTGGGCTAAACTTGTCACAGCTCCACTGAAGTTGGTGGAAACAGGGATGTATCTGGGGTGCAGGCTGGAGATCGAAGTACATCTTGTGAAACCTATCCCAGTGAGTGGTCTAGTTGTAGCTGTGCAGGTTTTGGCTCCAGTCCTCAGTCTGTTCATGGTGTCTATAGTCTCTGCTGCCACACTAGATTGTTACCAGTGTCTGGGTGGCTTATTGGGGTGGTCTCTGTGAGATGAAGTCACACCTCTGACTGTAACTGTAATCAATGATAGCTCACACCAACTGTGTTCTTGTGAAAATTCAGACCAGCTGCCCTAATTCCTTTGCTAACAACTAGCAAATCAGTATCGATGGATGTCCACCAAGTGACCTTGAGTAGGACTTTAAAAATCAAGTTTTTCTCCACTTGGTTTTTATGTACCTGATACAACTTAAAATGGTGTCATTCAAAGGGACAGGAAAGTCTGAACAGCTAATTTATTACCAAGGCGACATATGAAGGTCTTTATACCGTGACACCATTCTGATGATTTTATATAAGTAATCACTATTTAAGATACAGCAGGAATGAAATTAATGAGTCTGAGAGAAGTCTGTGAGCTGGTGAATAGCAAAGTTTTGTTAGAGGCGCCCTAGATGTGCGGGATTGCTCCGATCTAGTCAGTATGTGCAGTCATAATTGAAACCTGACATTCTCTTTATCAAGGTAAAATATTCCAGTTCAGTCACCCCCAGTCTTCCAAGTGAAACGATGCTGATTATTGCATCCTGGCTTTAATATCTGAATTCAAGAGAAGGTCATGAAGTTCTCTATAGAAGTTTGCATGATAGCGATAAAGAGTACAAAAAGGATGTTTGAATGGAAGGTGCTGTTCTATATTGGTTGCCTTTTGATCCCGCCTGCGTGCTGTTCTTCTCAATTCATGCCGATGGATGACACAGTGATACAAGAGCAATGTTCTTTCCACCCAGATGTTGAATGCAATGTAGGAAATTTTTATTCTGCGTTCCTACTCAGGTGCCTGAGTACAATCACTTAAATTATATTTTTATTGAGTTACAGAAATTAACTTGCATCACTTTTGTTGTTATCTGGTGTTGGAAATATGGAGCAAGTTTTTCTGTTGCACAGGTACCCTGAAGGATTGTTCGACCTCAGTTCCCTCATGGTAATTATGACCAGGACAAGATGCCCCTTTGCCTGCTTCCAGAAACATTTTCAAACCAATCTTGTTTCCTTTCTTTTCTAGTCCTGAAGCACCACCTCCACCAGAGCCTACATGGGAAGAAAAACAGACTAGCGTTATCCACCTTGCTGGAGAAGACTTCAGGGAGTCCTTGAAGAAGAAGAAGCACACCCTTGTCATGTTCTATGCGCCATGTGAGTAAATACCTCTCTACGTGGATGGGTTTTTATAAACCCTACAGTTTATGAAATCCTGAATTAATTCCCTCACTGTCCCAAGACTTTTAAAGGTAAAGAGCTGATTCTGAATATAACTGCACGAGACCATCATAGGCACCATCGTTTGCATCTTTATAAACAGAAACGAAACAGTATACAGTGTTTATTTAAAGAGTTACTGCATTAATGCAGACACCAAAGCAGGCAGGGGTACAAACAAGAAACAGATTTTTTTTCTTCTGCTGCATTTTATGGTCCATATAACAAAATGTGATCCTTTATAGTAGCACAATGGACATGGAGAGCCTGACTCATTAGTGCAGCACTTCAGTAGTGAAATCAATATAGTGGTGTAGGAGGAATCAGTCCCCAGAGGCTGAGAACAAATTTTGATGGAATAAATTTTGTCTGTAATAAACCTACATTTAAATCTCCACTGGGAATATGAGCATAGCTTCCTCTTCCCAGATTGTTTTGCGAGCATCACACGCATGCTTGCGTTTTGAAGCTCCTGAGAATATTTCTAGAGAAGTTTTGAATCAGGTGAATGGGAGGGACCTCTTCTGTTTTCCTGTGTTTTCCCAGAGACAGGCAGACTTGGTACAGGTTCCTAACTTTTGAGGGATCTGTCAAAGGGAGAAGGTAATCTTGGCATGTCATATTAGATAGTATTAATTTGCTTCTATAGCACCATGACTCAGCACCTCCCAAATGCAAGAAAAATTCTTCCCTATCACATGGCCAGCCCCGCAACTCATGGATTACCTTCAGATAAGCGGTTACTAACTTGTTCCCATTAAACTGAAGGTATTTTCCAGAAAAGGAGAAAAAACTCAGGTCCTTAATGTTTAATCAGGCAGCTCCTTATTTTGCTTTTCTGTTAAAGAATTAATCATGAATGCTTTTGGGCTCCCGCAAAGCCTTGCTGCATGTGGGATGTGGGAGGAAGGAGGGGTGCAATTCAGAAGGGAGATTTCTGGAAGGTTGTGAAAGAAGAGGGAAGGGTCCTTAATCCCTTCTCAACTCCAGTTCCCACCACCTATTGACTAAAAATTGCCCATGTGCCAGGAATTTCTGATTCATGGGCTTCAACTGGTTAAGAGCAAGCTGTAACTTTAGAATCAAATGATTGTACACAAAATGGTAAGATTTAGGAGTTCGCTGTCTCTTGAGTTCTCTTTACCTGATGAGTGACTTTCTGTGGAAGAGTTTTATTTCCTTTTTGGTTTTTACCTGCGTCTTTTTAAGGCACTTAAATTATGGGGTTTTTTTGAAGGCTATATTTAAAGCAAAGACACTATGTGCAATGAGTATGTAGCTCTCAGGGTTGAAAGCATGAGGCAACTTGCCTGATGGGCTAATGATGATACCGTTGTTTGTGGGTTGACTTCTACCCTTATACCAGGAGGGGTAAATAAAGATCAGCGGGGCCCTGTCTGTACAAAGGGGCTGTAAAAGCAAGGCTTGCATCACGTAAGACTCTTGGGTCCTTTGAGGCTGCCCTTCAGACACATTCTTCTTGCACTGTTTTCGATACAGTGTGCTGCATGAGACCACCTATATGCAGGACAGAGAGGCGCTAACTGGAACCACTTCTGCCCTTCCCATGACTCCTAAGACAGTCAGCGTTGCTGTTGTGTTGTCAGTATGTGAGTCATGCGCAGTTTCTGATTTGTCAGATTTGTTCTCTCTAGACGTGGAAGTGTCTGTGTGCAAAGCAGAAAGCAGGCGAATGGAGTGCAACAAGCCTGCCCTTTCTTGGGTGCAGGGGAAAGTAGCAGATGAGTATTTGAAATCTCTGATTTCTATGAAATAATCATTAACTCAATAAAACAGTACAAATCATTCCATTTTTCTGCTTTTCTGCAGTGATAATGTACCTCCTGCTAAATTTGATAGATTAGCTTTTGTTTACCATTTTCTCAGTCTGGAGTCCTCTTGGAGTTTACGTTGCCAATTAGTCTTAACTTGCTTATTTTAGTGCAGAAGGAACACTGCTAAAATTGCCAGGCCCCATTATCTCAAATAATTTTCTTTTTCTATTCAGATCCACATCTGAGGTCAGTGCAGACTCACAGCGTGTTACCTCATTCACTTGTGACTCTGTGACAGTATTTGTTACACTTACACATATGCTGAGATATTTTAGGATTGGGGGTGTGTGTATACATGCATATATAAAGTATGTTTATATATAAATATTTATGCTAAGAAATGTATCTCTCATCTGTCATTAGAATTTAAAGCAGAAAGTTGAATATTCTGACCTTTGTGAAGCCTTCAGCTAGAGTGACAAACCTTTAGGCAAAGGCCGCAGATATATATCTTACATGCAAATGAAAAAGAGATTTGGCTTTTCTGTGGCAGCTTCCAGTCCAAATTACTTAATATGTATAGGAGAACCATTAATCTGCTGCTATGCCAATAACTCTGGACTGAGCTGAATGGTGCTTTAATGGTGCTGGATAGTACTTCACAGTGATTTAGCTGTGGAAGAGAAGACTGCTACATCCACATGGAAAAGATGGGAACTCATTGCTCCATTACCCTGAATGCAGGTGAAGTGTAAAGGTTATTCCTAGTGCCTGTGGAATATTTCAAGGACTGAGAATCAGAATCAAAACTCTTGGAATTACTGGGAAAAAAATCCAGTCCTGTGGACTTGACACCCACAGCGAGTGATGTTCTTAATTTCATATTCCCATTCCTTCCCGGTGGCATCTCTGTGCACTGTCATAATTTGGGGCAGGAGGCAGCAGTAGGGGCAGGTCCCCGGTAGTGACTTGGGGCAAAAGTGCCAGCTGCGGAAAAGGTAATGCTACTTGTGCCAACAACTGCCTTGGACCTGATCTTCATCCGGGTGTCCACTGGGTAGGTCTGTACCCTCTGTGGCCACCATGCCATTCAGGCTCGTGGTGTGGGCTGACACTTGTCGGTGCTTCTCAGGGCTAGCACTTGGAGCAAGCTGCTGGTGTCTGTGCTGCACAGCACCTGGCCCAGTTCTTTGGACCCTTGTGGGGCTCTTGTGGTCCTAAGACATAATTGTCTATCCCACTCCCTCATCTCTGAGTTCAAAATGCCTAAAATAAGAGGAGGACAATGATACAGTCTGTTGAAGTGAAGCATGATGCCATAGGTGTGTTGTGTCCTGGGGACTGCCATGAGGGGTTTGAGGAGCATTTGAAAGCAGTAAGCATATTGCATCAGCATTTGAGAGGTGTTTTGGCAGGATTTATGGGATCTGTGTCTATATTATCTCCATAGACCAGCCCTTGGAGTACTGGATACCGTCTCCAGGTTTCCTTTTGTAACTGCTTGACTTTGTCCAGAAATGGGGAGAGGAGACAACTACTCTGAGAATGGTTTCGTGTACACACATAGCCCGGTATGTGGATGATCAGGGTTTGGGGGGCCGTGGACCAAATCGGGAAGTGAGCCAAATGGACAAGAATCGATCCAGCCTGAGTTAGACTGCAGTGCTTAACCAGCTATGGCCAGAAGTACACTAGCTGCATGTCTCTGGTCTACGTCCAGAGCTTGTTTCAAGACTCGCAGCATTGAATGCCTAGCATCCTGGACTGACTGGTTTGTATCAGTGCCTCTTCTGGGATCAACACACTGTCTTTTCTTTCTTCTTTCTCTTATGTCCTCACTGTTGTTCGTACAGCTTATCTGAATGTGGTTTATCTGCATTTTTACTTTTATGTGCTCTCTCCACTCTGTTATCCCAGATAATTGAGATTTGACTTTGCCAATGCATTAAATTTTAACCTCCTCCTACTATAGCACTGATAACTGTGCAAAATAGAAGCAGTTGGTTGTGATTAGTTGTCAGAATCACAAAGGGCAACAAAGTTCCAGTGAATAACGTCTTCTCAGTTAGAGATATTTTTGCTGCGTTATTCAAACTGAATTAAGGAAAAAAAGTGATTGAAGCTAGGTGAGCATTTTTCAATGAAATAGGGAGATGCAGATAGTTTTTCAGGAGTGTCCTGTGTTTTTAACCCAGACTTCTGTCTGGAGAAGCCTTGGAGTCTTACATGGAATTTCTTTTTGAGTCAATGCGAAGACCTATACCAAATTAATGACCGTCACGTTCTCTAACTAAAACTCACATGGTTCCCTCTTCTGCCTTGTTCATCCTTGGGATTTAATATGCCTTTTTGATGTCATAATTTGGTGGTGTGACCATCAAGTTTTAGCTATTCTTGGGTGATGCTCCCTCAAACTTATGCTAGGTCCTTTCTGCTCTTCTAGAAACAATTCAGAGCTGGGGACACAGACTCCATAGATGGGCATCCTTGATTGCGCTAGGCAGAGCATCACCAGCAGGTCAAGGGAGCTGATCCTTCCCCTGTACTCAGCACTGGTGAGACACAATTGGATTGCTGCGTCCAGTTCTGGGCTCCCCAGTACAGAAAGGACATTGACATACTGGAGTAAATCCAGTGAAGGGCCATGATGGTGATTAAGGGTCTGGAGCTTCTGACGTGTGAGGAGAGGCTGAGAGAGTTGGGACTGTTCAGCCTGGAGAAGAGGAGGCTCAGAAGGATCTTGTCAGTCTGCGTAACTGCCTAATGTGGGGTGTAGAGAAGCCAGAGCCAGACTCTTCTCTGCAATGCCCAGGGACAGGACAAGAGGCAACGGGCACAAATTGAAAAGCAGGAAATTTTGCTTAAACATAAGAGGAAGTGGTGGTTTGTTTTTTTTTTTTTTACTGTGGGGGTGGTTGAACACTGCAACAGGTTGACCAGAGAGGGTGTGGAGTCTCCATCCTTGGAGATATTCAAAACCCAACTGGACACAGTGCTGGGCAACCTGCTGTAGTTGCCTGTTTTGAGCAGGGGAGTTGGACTAGATGATCTCCAGAAGTGCCTTCCAACCACAACAATGCTGTGTTTCTAGGAATAGTAACACTGGATTTTGAAATATACAGTATTTTGGGGGGGTTTTGTTTTCAGTTGGTTGGTTTTTATTTTGTTTTTTTTACCCTTCCCATCGAGTTCTGATTTTCTCTAAATAGGAAAGGCTTAATACCACTCCCTACTAATTCTTGCACAGAAACAGAAGCTGTCCACTTGTGGCTCATGAGAGACTAACGCATGAAAACACATTCATACCTTTTTTTGGTTGAGATTGCTGCCTCCAAAGAGAATGCAAATGAATTATCTGTGTCAGAAACAGGAATTACATATAATAGACCAGTCATTAACAGGTCTAGATGGGGATAGGGTGGCACTTATTTTTTAGATCAGTCACTTTTAGTGGAAGGGCTCGGCACTGAGCAAATTCATTCAGTTCCTACTTTTGTAAAAACACAAGGTAATAAGCGTCTTAAAAAATAAAGACTTTCAGCAGCAATGAGAAATAATAGGGGGAAAATGCTCCCTTTTAATGGTTTGTAAGGGCGGCAGTTGCCAATGTTATTAACTTGCCAAATGGCCTCAATTTGTGGGACTCAACAGGATTCACAGAATGGGTATTTTTAATAAATACTTTACTGGGAGCTGATTTCCGGTTCTCTGTTCAGCAGTGAAACTTTCACTTCACTGGAAATTATTTTTGTCAGCTGGAAAAGGTTATTTTCTGGTGAAGCCTGACCCACAGGGGTTACCCAAGGAACATCCAGAAATAAACCTTACTGAGGATGATTTTAATTTTTGTATTGCGTAAGTGGCTGTGCTGCGACAAGAGGATGTGCAGTTAAGAGACATCAGCCTCCTTGGCTCTTCACTTAAATTTTTTGTGGGGTTTTTCTTTCAGGGCTGGAAGAAGTGCATGAGGGTGCTTAATCTGTCTTGCACCTGATAAAATCACAGAAGACTTTGGGATGGTGTTTGAGCCATTAAAAGGCTGGGTGTTGTTCTAAGCTGTTAGTGGGAGATGGTACCTGGGTATTGTTCTGATGTAAAACAAAAAAAGTTCTTTGGCTTCCAAGTCAAACAGGAATCTTGACATCATCACTGTCTGATGGGTTATCTCTTGGCCATCAGTAAGAAGTAAGTAAGAAACAGAGATAGGGATTTCTTCAGCAGTAAGAAATCAGATAGGGAACAGTTTTTTTCAGTTTGGACTAAATCAATCCTGCCCATCCCTGTATGTTTCCTCAGCAGTGCATAAAATGCTGAGAGCTAAAGCAAACTTGCATTAATTTTATCCACAGGCTTTGTTCAAAATATTAATCATTCTGTGTCCTTTCACAATAAAAACTGCAACAAAATATTAATCATTCTGTGTCCTTTCACAATAAAAACTGCAACAAAATATTAATCATTCTGTGTCCTTTCACAATAAAAACTGCAACAAAATATTAATCATTCTTTGTCCTTTCACAATAAAAACTGCCCAGTTTCTTCTGTCCGAGTTGGGCATCGAGGAATATACAATGACAGAAAAGCACTTAGCTGAGAGTCGTTGCCAGAGTGGGTTGCACTGTGTGCGGAGTGGGTGCAGACTGTGTTTTGGCTATGAAGGCTAACAGCCAGGGCCAGTATGCTCCTCCAGCCCTGCTAGCTTGCTGGTGGGACCCAAGCTGTCATCAAAAAGCAGTTCTTAAGAAAGCTGTAATGTTTCCTTTTAATCTCTCCATGTTTTGAAGTAAGCTGGGACAAAGCTGGTTGCACGATATCTCAGCTTTCGCACAGGAAGGTTTGGTGAGATAATGCTGTGTTCTAAGCTGAACTGCTGTAACAAACCGTGGAAGTTTAGACTGACTGTGAGGCTTCAGCCAGTGGCTGCTGGGCCTGAGATGACCGGTCTGGGTCTCAGTGCTGAGCAGACCTGGGTGGCATAGTTCTGTATGAAGGATGCATAGAGGGGGCTAAAATACTCAACAGTTGAGTTAATGGGTCCAGACGCACCCAGCAAAGCAGCAGCACAGATTAATTCAGTGTCCCATGATGACCTTGGAATGGCTCCCACCAAGAGGTTTTCCCATCACTTGCAAGCACATCTTGTTAAGTTTTCATTAGCAGACTGTATCAAAGAGCCTGAACAAAATGTGCATGTTTGTAAATGAAACTTAAGCTATCAAAAATTATTAAAAACATGCTGAACAGAAAGAATCCGTTTCAAGGCAAAAATCCTTGCAGGAAGGATTTTCTGGTTGTTGACTGAGGCAGAAGCGAGGTCTGGACCCTCCGATAATGAGGCTTTAAATCCTGCGTGGGCTGGCACTGCAGAATTTTGATATGTCAGCTCTGCTGCTAACTGTTTTTTTTCATGCATTAGTGGTGCTCTTGGTACAGGCTTGCATTAGCAAGGTGCATTCCTGTCGGGGTAAATAGTGCTGATGCCACAGAGCCCATTAACAGGCTGGTTTTGATAAAGGATGAATTTATAGAGTGGTCTCTGCAATCAGGCTGTCAGAACTGCTCTTAGCCCCAGTGTTTGTGTCGAGGATATTAATTAGCATTGAGAGAACAGTTTTAACTGTCCTCAACTCTGAAGTTGAGGCACTTCATGGGACTGCGCGTAGCCGTGACGGAATTACTCAGAGGTGGCTGTCGCGGAGCTGTGACATTAAACTAAAATTTGTCAGGGTGATGCAGCTCCTCTTGTTTTGTAAAGGAGCATTCATGCTTTAAATCTGTCACAACCCTAAAATGTTACAGCTGCTTCAATTGGTGTGAAGAGTATTACCTGTATGTAAACAGTTTAGGCTTGTGAGAAGGGGAAGAGGAGGGAAGCGTGTGCCCTTGCCCTGTGAAGTTCTCTCCTTGCAGACACGCAGTTGTGTTGGTGTAATGTCACATAAAGTCTGTGCAGGGTACATTAGGAGACATTTAACTATTAATATGCCACCCACCCTTATGCACTGTCATCAAACCCATTTCCAATAAGACAGATGCTTTTTCTGGTGATGCAACGTTATCATAACGGGGGCTGCTTTTGAGCTTCACTTAGTGTAGGTGTCATTCAGTGGTGCCTCCCCCAGCACTCTGCCTGGCCCCTGCTAACTCAGAGCTGTTTATCTTCTAATTACCAGTTACATCCACTGGCATGTTAGGTGGCAAAATGATTTAATTTGCTCTTTGACTCTGTTTGCTGTTAACCAAGGCTGATGCTGACTTGGTTAACCGCTGTTACCAGCTTCGTTTGTGCCACGTGGGGCAGTGACACAGTTTATCTGGAAAATCCAGGTCTGCTGGAACTGACACCTCATTTTTGTTCTGGAGGTAACTATTGCTCTTTAACCCTTTCTGCCCAGAGGTGGCCTGCTGTACAGCTTTCCCTCTTAAAGGACTGCTTGTTGCCAAATGCCAAGTGTTGTTATGTCATTTGTAATTCACTGCAGTCAGTCATATCCTTGCTTTTGTAGTGGATAAAACAGTCCAGGAGTTTCTGCTGAGTCTCTTCCCTCTTCCCACCTTTGCAGATGGCCTGTTCTGATGACTTTGTTGCTGATATTGCAATTGTTCATGTCTAAGGCTGTGGCTTCCAAAGATTTGCTTTTTTTGACCCCCATCTCCTCTGTATACCCACAAAGTGCTAAAAAAATAAGAGTTTATATAGCTTGGTAAAAAACCCAACGAAACTCACCAGCAGGCTGTGAAATTGGTAGTAGGTTGCCTGTTGTTCAGAGTAGCGAGGCAAGCCCTGGTTGACCTGATGCTTAACTGAAAACCTCATGACCTTTTTCAAATCAAAGAACAAATCCCTCTCCTTTCAATTACTAATATCTCGTGTCTTGGAAATATGATTATGTTATGTGTCAGGTCATGTCATAAAATGAGCTTTGGTTCCAGATATTCAATTAAAAGTCCCTCCAGTTCTCTACTGGTAGAACAAAAGCGAGTTAACCTTTCAGTAACATCTCCAAATGCCTTTCTCAAATCTGCCTGTGGATTCAATAACTTCTGTAGCTACATGAATTGTGTTGGTTTAAGCAGTTATACCCATTTTCAGCTCTTATCTGTGCAGTTACTGTCTGTGGCCTGTCTTTCCTTGATTGACCAAGTAATATTCTTGTTTTAATTCTAGTTAATCACTTGGAGCTCTTGAAGTGGAAACAGGCTTTGCTTTACTCTGCTGTCTACAAGCTCTTAGGTTTGCTTTGATAGCTGTGCAATGTGCTGCTTTCACTTGCTTAGAATTGCAGTCATTTAAAAACCAATAACGGAGGGCAGTATCTACCCCTGTTATTTAGAGAGTGATGATTTCAAGCAGAGATGGGGAATTGGAAAGTCATTCCCTGCCTCTGCACTTTGCATGCGGAGGGCTCCATCCTGCCACGTGCTGAGCCCTCTGAGCCCCCGATGGTTTTGCAGCTGAATGAATGGAGTCAGCACCTTGCAGCCATGCTCTCCACCAAGCAGGATTGTGAACCCTGAGAGTCACTTAACCTCTTCCTGACTCCATTTAACCTTGGGATAATCACATCTGTCTCTCTTAGGGGCAATTTGAAGTGTAATTAATTGATATTAGTTAAAGCATTTGAGATCACCCGTTGAGAGGTACTAAAGGAAGCTGGGGGCTGAAGCGGGAGCAGACGCCTTCCTCATGCTGAGCATAGAGCACAGACAGCACAAATGCCATGGTCTCACAAATCACTGGGCTTTCAGAGCTCCTCTAAGGAGTTGGCCAGGACTTTGCTATGAAAATACTGACAGTTTAAGTTAGTGTATTTGATATGGAAACAGTCTACAGCATTAAAATGTATGCCTCTTTCTCTCTTTGAAAAATCTCATGCAAAATATATGCACACCACTTTGTTACTTTACTTATCAGATTTTGTTATGTACAAGATGCTAAAAGCACACACAGAAACTTTCTGATGCAAATGGTGGATGAGCCAACTACGAGAGGAGCGCTGCTGGATCTGATCCTCACTAACAAGGAGGGTCTGGTTGAAGAGGTGAAGGTTGAGGGCAGCCTTGGTTGTAGCGACCATGAGATGGTAGAGTTCAGGATCTCATGTGGCAGGAACAGAATAGCTAGCAGAATCACAACCCTGAACTTCAGGAGAGCCAACTTTGGCCTTTTCAAGCAATTGCTAGGGGAAATCCCATGGGACAGGGTACTAGAAGGTAAGGGGGCCCAAGACAGTTGGTTAGCGTTCAAGGACTGCTTCTTCCGAGCTCAAGATCAGAGCATCCCAGCAGGTAGGAAGTCAAGGAAGGGTACAAGGAGACCTGCATGGTTGAACAGGGAACTGCTGGGCAAACTCAAGTGGAAGAAGAAGGTGTACAGATCGTGGAAGGAGGGGCTGGCCACTTGGGAGGAATATAAGTCTGTTGTCAGAGGATGTAGGGAGACAACTAGGAAAGCTAAGGCCTCCTTGGAATTAAACCTTGCAAGAGAGGTCAAGGACAACAGAAAGGGCTTCTTCAAATACATTGCAGGTAAAGCCAACACTAGAGGCAATGTAGGCCCACTGATGAATGAGGTGGGGGCCCTGGAGACAGAGGATAAAAAGAAGGCGGAGTTACTGAATGCCTTCTTTGCCTCTGTCTATACTGTTGGAGGCTGTCCTGAGGAGCCCTGGACCCCTGAGGCCCCAGAAGAAGTCAGGATAGAGGAGGAATCTGTCTTGGTTGATGAGGGCTGGGTCAGGGACCAATTAAGCAACCTGGACGTCCATAAATCCATGGGTCCTGATGGGATGCACCCGCGGGTGCTGAGGGAGCTGGTGGAAGTCATTGCTAGGCCACTCTCCATCATCTTTGCTAAGTCGTGGGCAACAGGAGAGGTGCCTGAGGACTGGAGGAAAGCGAATGTCACTCCAGTCTTCAAAAAGGGCAGGAAGGAGGACCCGGGTAACTATAGACCAGTCAGCCTCACCTCCATTCCTGGAAAGGTAATGGAGCAACTTGTTCTTGGTGCTGTCTCTAGGCACATCAAGGATAGGGGGATCATTAGGGGCACTCAGCATGGCTTCACCAACGGGAAGTCTTGCTCAACCAACTTGATAGCCTTTTATGAGGATGTTACCCGGTGGATAGATGATGGTAAAGCTGTGGATGTGGTCTATCTCGATTTCAGTAAAGCGTTTGACACGGTCTCCCACAGCATCCTCGCAGCTAAACTGGGGAAGTGTGGTCTGGATGATCGGGTAGTGAGGTGGATTGTGAACTGGCTGAAGGGAAGAAGCCAGAGAGTAGTGGTCAGCGGGACAGAGTCCAGTTGGAGGTCTGTGTCTAGCGGAGTTCCGCAAGGGTCGGTTCTGGGACCAGTTCTATTCAATATATTCATTAATGACTTGGATGAGGGATTAGAGTGCGCTGTCAGCAAGTTCGCTGATGACACAAAACTGGGAGGAGTGGCTGAGATGCCGGAAGGCTGCGCAGCCATTCAGAGAGACCTGGACAGGCTGGAGAGTTGGGCGGGGAGAAATGTAATGAAATATAACAAGGGCAAGTGTAGAGTCCTGCATCTGGGCAAGAACAGCCCCATGTACCAGTACAAGTTGGGGACAGAGCTGTTGGAGAGCAGCGTAGGGGAAAGGGACCTGGGGGTCCTAGTGGACAACAGGATGACCATGAGCCAGCAGTGTGCCCTTGTGGCCAAGAAGGCCAATGGCATCCTGGGGTGTATAAGAAGGGGTGTGGTCAGCAGGTCGAGAGAGGTTCTCCTCCCCCTCTACTCTGCCCTGGTGAGGCCGCATCTGGAGTATTGTGTCCAGTTCTGGGCCCCTCAGTTCAAGAAGGACAGGGAACTGCTAGAGAGAGTCCAGCACAGAGCCACGAAGATGATTAAGGGAGTGGAACATCTCCCTTAGGAGGAGAGGCTGAGGGAGCTGGGTCTCTTTAGCTTAGAGAAGAGGAGACTGAGGGGTGACCTCATTAATGTTTATAAATATGGAAAGGGCAAGTGTCAAGAGGATGGAGCCAGGCTCTTCTCAGTGACATCCCTTGACAGGACAAGGGGCAATGGGTGCAAGCTGGAGCACAGGAGGTTCCACTTAAATTTGAGGAAAAACTTCTTTACGGTGAGGGTGACTGAACACTGGAACAGGCTGCCCAGAGGGGTTGTGGAGTCTCCTTCTCTGGAGACATTCAAAACCCGCCTGGACGCGTTCCTGTGTGATATGGTCTAGGCAATCCTGCCCCGGCAGGGGGATTGGACTAGATGATCTTTCGAGGTCCCTTCCAATCCCTAACATTCTGTGATTCTGTGATTCTGTGAAACAACATGGGTGGGGTTATACATCATTCTGTATTAATGGTGGGCAAAAATACAAGGTAGTGCTGTCTGAAGTCAAAATGCCTGACCTGCACTGGTGGAGCCACTTTGGGATGCTCAGGTTAGGGTCAGCAGGGGCTGTTGTCCTCTCCTGACCTGTGGGGCTGGCATGCTGCAGCCCCTGGCTGCTCGGGAGGCTGATAAAAGGACAGCAAAACCATATCACCTCCGTAGCAGTTTCAGCTTAGCGATGTGAGTCAAGGACAGGCTACAGTCTGATCAGGTGCAGAGCCACTGCGTGAAAGCATCTTTTTTTAGAAAACCTTTTACTTTCAGACTAAAAATTACTAGTGATGGGGAATGTGAATTTTCTGGCTGAATTTGACTGGCTTCAGCTCCCAGCCAGCTCTGGAGGTTACTTAGCCTTTGGCACCCAGCTTGAATAGCTCGTTACAATGAAAACTAGTCTGACTCTTCCCAATTTCTATCACTTCTTAATCTTTGCATTTAAGCTATTGGTGCACTGAGCTTCCTGGCTACCTTTGCCATGAAGTGTGCCCTCCAGTCCTTGTGGGTCTTCTGAGCCCCCTCCAGTTTGAACTCCTTCTTCATTTGTGGACCCAGAACTGCAAACAGCATTTTGGAGGTGCCAGGCATAGAGGCCCACTCCACACCTACTTAATATTTTCATTTATATATTCAGTGAGGTTCCTTTTGACAACTCCATCATTTTCTTTCAAAGCTATATTGCTAGTATTGTTTGGATTTCTTTTGCTTCTGATACATTTAAAGTCCCTTATATACTTAAAACATCATTATTACCTCTGCTGACTGTGGATACTGCTTTGATGTCCATTTGCTTCCTTTATCTATTTTATACAAATTGTTAGCTTTTGATTTATATTCATTAAAAACAGCTTCACTTTTCTTCTATGTGCTATGCTAATACAGCTTCCACTCTTCTAAGGAAACTGAATTAACCTTGTACTGTTCAGCTGTAGAGAGGTTATATTATATCACCAGGCTTTGTAGTTTCAAATTAAACAAAGCGTGAAGTAACTTAAAGGGCGTTTTTCATATTTAAGCAAGTAGAAACCTGTGTCTTCTGGAAAGAGAACTTGATTCCTTTAGGCAATTCTGAAGAGTTCACACAATTTTATTTTAAATGTAATAAGGTGACTATTGTCCACCAGGGTGCATCTGTTTCATGCACTGCTCTGGAGACATCTTTATAATTGCCATCTGGTCCCAATACTTTTGTACATTGGAGTTTTAAGAATCTCTAAATTTTTCTTTTGACTCACTATCATCTCTAAACAATTCACTCAGTTAAAAAAAGAAACTCTGTCCAATGAAAAATTCTCCATTTGAATGTAATAAAGATATGTAGGTTATTCACTTGATTGTTCCATTGCTTTGAAATCCTTTTTGCATCCCTTTGCATCCCATGGGACCCTGAAATTATGGGACATGATTACAATTCTGAATACAGGTTATTATTTCGTGCATATATTGAATTGCTACCACAACATATGCTTGATTACTCTTATGTTTGGGGCAATGTGCACTTGGTTTTTAATATCAGTTTTGTGTCTTTCTTACCTTACCTGACAAATGAGTTTGTATTGTTTTTTCCTCAGTCTGCTTTTTGTTTAAAAAAAAAATAGTTTGCAAGGTGATATGAGCACCCAGTAAGCTTTTCTATTTCCCCGTGCAATATCTTTGTTTTACGTCATGTATACAAATGTTTTGTGGCATCATGTTGGAAACCACATCCAGCTCTACCCTGCAGTTCTTTATTTCTTCAGAGTCCTCAAACCAGTGTTTCCATGAGGACGAAGCCAGCTTCTGTGGTGGCCTCTCCAACACCTTTCTGTGCCCATACCAATGCTGGCTCGTTGGCTCTTTCCACAAAGACATCCAGAGAAGATGCTGTACCGTGCAGTTGTTCCTGCTATCAGTAAATTCAGTCCACAGAAAATAGGTTAGGCTATATATTTTCTATCACTTCATTTCCCAAAAGAGCCACTAGCTTTCCTTTAAATGCCTCTCTAATTAGAGGAGACTTAATCTGACTCCCTTTCCAGCCCCTCAGTGCTAATGGGTCTGAAGAAGCCTGCTTACTTCATTTCCCTCGTCTGCTGTTCATCATCCATTCCTCTTGAATTCTTACCCACAGAAACTGTATTTTTCATGTACTGGATCAGTCGAGAACTACTTGGTTTTCAAGGTGAGGAGTGTGATGGTGCCTGCCGTGACTGTACTACAGTGTGCCTTCCCAGCCCTTACCAACTTTAGAGCATGAATGGTGGAAAAAAACCCTGTAGAAAATACTGGGTTCGTGTAAAATTTTAAATTTGTAGTGCAAAGACCAAGAGAACTTAGAACCCCTCTATTGCAGGTGTTCTCCTATGGATCCACGGACCTGTGGTTTAAGCAGACAGCCCTCATTCCCCAGCAGGCTTCAGCGGTCAGGCGGAGCAGATACCACCATGGGCTGCATAGTGGGGCCTCCAGAGCGCAAAATTTTGTGCGCAGAGAGGTGAGAACGTCTGGCCAGAGCTGGAATAAAGCTGTATTGTTTACTGATTGGGCGTGGAGAATAGCCTTAACACATGCTACAGCATGTGCATTAGATGTCAAGCTCTCTTGCCTTCCTGACAGGTGATGCAAGTGTGTTTCTGCATTAGGAAATGAAGTTAGCTCGAGATTTACAGAAGTGATTAGAAGTTTTGAGCGCCAGTGCTGGGATCCTGTGGAAAGGCTGGATGCTCCAGGAGCAGTTTTCTTTCAGATTTCTCAAGTCAGGCACAGGAAATTACTGTTCAGTTCACATCTGCTGTTAACCCTATTGAGATCAAACTTGACAATGATGTAAAAACAAAGAAAGAAAATTGGTAAAGCAAAGCCCTGCACCTACGTTAGAAGGCTCTGCTCCCAGAAGTGCTACTTCCAGTGCTGCTCAGTTGAAAGTCGGCAGGACCTTTTGATTCTTGAAATCTTACCCACACCTTCAGATGCCACCAGTTTAATCTCTTTCTGTTGCAGCCCATCTGGAAAATCCTTTGTAAGGAGGCTGCACACTTCCTATCCTCATGTACAGTGCTCAGTACATTTCCTTTCTTTGCACTTTCAAATCTGGAAGATTGTGTTAACACTTAAAATAAATGTGTGATTGTGGGTGCGAAGAGGGAATGGGGAGAACAAGTTTTCCGTCTGTCAAAATGAAGACATCAACCTCTGCTTTTATTTTTTGGCATATGTGCTTTAAATAGAATGACTGGGTTGGGTGACTTCCAAGCGTTTGCTGCATTTGGCAATCCTTCTAAGTCGTAACAGATGAAGTTCTGCTATTCCATATGATGTGCTCCTTCCCCCTTTTTCAGTGACTCCTTGAAACTCCTTGGGAATTCAGCATAGCATTCACATCTGTTCCGTGGATGGATGTCCAAGGCTAACAAAATGCCTACTGGACTTGGAGTCAGCTCTGCCAAAAGCCATATGGTTGTGTTTTAGTTTTGCAAGCACAGTGCAGTAAAGAAAGGAGGTTGGGCCAAGAGGGAAGTGAGGGGAGGAGAGATGGAGCTTCAGATTGGTAAACGAAGGTAACTTTTTGTCATTTAGTATTAGAGCAGGAAGATGAGAAGATCACAGAGAAGAGGAAATAAAAGCAGAGGTTTTATTGGGTTCCTTTATCAGTTGTTTCGAATTACATGGTGCTTCTCTTCTCTGTGTGGTGTTGTTGACCGTAACCTGTTTGATTGTGCCTACCTTTTCCAAAATGCCATAACAGTCTAGATATTCAGATGCTCCCTTTTGGCCTTGGAAGATGTGCATCTTTTCTGAGAACCGCACTCAGAGCCCTTCTCAATGGCACCTATTGAACACCGGGCAGCAGCACATGCAGTGGTGACTTGCTAGGGTGGAAGGGACATCGAGCACCTGCCAGTGCTTCTCTGAGCAGTCACCAGCTAAACAGCCACTCGGGCTGTTTTCTTACCATCTGTTGGCCCCTGTAAAATGGCAGCTTGCATTTTTAATAGTCATTGGACTTTTCTGTGTCTGAGAGAATATGCTTGTTATTTGTTGAATCATGTTCTGGTTTTCTTGAAGAGTGTGGCTCATGGAGAGCTCTTGCGTGTTGCAACTAGTGGGAGCTTAGAGAGACTTTACCAAATGCCCCATCCTCAGCAGATCCAGCACCTGCGAGGTGAGAAACACATCAACTGATGTGTCATAAAGGTGTTAGAGGGGAATAAGAAGACATGAAGTCTTGTATTTCTCTTGAAATATCTTTTATTGAGGGTTTGAAAGTTGCTGTTTGGTAAAATCTAAATTTTAAGCTCAAAATTGTAAGTAGAAAGGGGAAGGTGAAATGTTTGCATTTTTAGGAGCCTTTGTGTTTTAGTGTAACAGTTGGAAGTGCTTTCGAGTAAACTACAGCATGTAAGCATGTAGACTAGAACAAGTGTTCTTGTTTTAGGGGTGCCTGATTTTTCTCATTTTCTTGTCTCTGGAATTCTTTTTAGATGTTGTCACCAGATCTGATTTATTTGTGTAGAGCAGTGTTAACAAGTCAACCAAGGCAGTCACACCACAGCACAGAACGTTATCCAAGATGTGTCAAGAGATAGGCCTGACCTGAAGGCTTTTCAGTATCAGGCAGACAGGACAGGCAAGTGGTAAGAGACTAAATGGGTCACCAAAGTGGGCTGATGGACATGGGAGCAGCCGGGAGCCCTTGCCTCCACCACCACCTCCTCCTCCTCCTTCTTCTCTTCCTCCTCCTCCTTTTCTTTCTTGACCATTTTCTCGCAGGCAAATGCGAAACAACTCAACAAAGTTAATAGTTTGCGAGCTGTAGAGGACCTGCACTACCTCCCACTGAAAAACTGCTGCCTTCAGGATAGACTGCCATTATGCTGCTTAAAGAGTTTGAAACCATTGCGATGGATTTGCAGGAGTGCCTCAGTTTCCCAGGAAACATCCCTTTGACTTTTCAGTATTCTTAGCTACTGCATAGACTGTCCTTCTATTTATACACGTGTGTCATTGCAGTGCTTTCAAAATCCTATTCAGAATAAAAAAATACTCTAAAATTCAAAGCAGTGCATGTAAGCAATGAAGTTGCATTTTGGTGAAGGTAAAAGGGGTGTGCAGCCTTTCCTTTGTGGAAAGGAGCGTGCAGTGTTTATGCACAGATACTGTTTTTCGTGTCAGCTAAAAGAGTAAGTGCAGTTTATGAGAGGGTGGCTGCAAGACTCCTAAGAGGGCATTTGTTTAGTACTGACTTAAAAGTAACACAGCTACTTATTCATCGTTGTAGAATACTGGTAAACAACAGTAGCATAAGCTGTAATTGGAGCTCATGAGCAACTCATCTGTGCTCTGTTCTGTTCCTATCCAGAAGTACTAGCAGGATGAACTCTTCTGCCTTCGCTAGTATTATACAGGCTTGTCAGAAGTGTGCCCATTCCTTTTTTCCCTGCATCTAAGCAAAAAATAGTGTCCTGAGTCTTGGCTTGGGAACAACCTCTTTGTGCTGTGTTTGAAAAAAGTAATTTGTTACACATACGCAGGTACTTCCCTTTTCAAAGCCTTACTTAGTATTGATATTTTGAGAGTAGTTTAGATTATTCATAGACAATAGACATGGCTTCTGAATTAAGAGCACCCACATCTGAATTTTGAATCAAGAGAGCAGTTCTTGTTCCCCTTCTGTGGCTTCTTCTGAAATGTTTGAGTAAATTTAGTGTATGTTTAAGCAAGGGATGAACTGGCCTTTTGTTCAATGCTGCAGTGGTACAAACAAGTATCAGCTCATCTCCCACACAAAGGTGTAGGGTTCTTGTGTGCTGTGTCTGTAAAACTCTTCTGCTGTTGTCCATTTGTGGTGAACAGGAGAAAGGTCTCCAGGAAAGCCAGCAGCAGTCATCCTAACCTGGGACTGGACCTCTGCTCTCCATAAGTGCAGAAAGTGTAGCCTGTTGGACTTGCTTCTCTTCCCCTCCCTTGTGTTCCCAATGGCTTGGCTCTAACACAGGCAATTCCCAAACACTTCTAAATGCTCCTGGTGACTCCCTTTCCAACTTCCAACTTCCTCCTGTTCACAACTGTGCTGTCTTTATTCCCATGTCCCAGTGTAGCTGGTATCTGTGGCAACAGCAGTAATAACGTACATGGTAACACCCATGAGGAGGTATGAAAGCAGGGAAATGGTTTGTTCGTTTGTGACTAGGGATCTTAAAATGCTCTTAAGGGACTGGTGATAGAGAAAAGCCCTCTGCACTGTGGTCCCTCTATGGGATGTCGTGTAACTGTAAGCATACACTTAAACCGCTTGAAGTCAGAGGGGTTTTAAACACGTGCTTAAGTTCATGTAGCTGACACATGGTCTACAGATGCTTTGTCCTGCTCTTCCCAGAACTGGAGAACTCTTCTCTAGAATTATTTTTAATACAAATTTTCCACTAATTCACCTTGTGTCTTGAGTTTGTCCTAGTATCTTATTCACAACTAATTTTTATGCTGATTTTTTCTTCCTGTGTCAAACAGGGTGTCCCCACTGTAAAAATGCCATTCCGCATTTTACAACCGCTGCTGAAGCCTTTAAAGAAGATCGAAAGGTAACTTGCTGTTAATAATTTCTCAGATATTTAAGAGTGTTTTCCACCATTTGTACTTTATAGGCTTTGCTTATTGATAAGGTGGTAGGCTTGTAGATAAAATTGCTGTTACACTAACAGAAATGTATCTGCATCTCAGGGCTTGTATCTTTTATGGTCAAACCGAGTTACACTTTTAACCTATTCTGTTTTCCTTAATTTGTTGTATTTTCTGTTTAATTATTTGTGTAGGAGTTCTTTTCTATGAAGCGGAACACATTCTTTCCATTCAAAGATTAATAAAACATAATTTACATCATTTCCATTCCCCTTCAACTTTTGTCAGCCGTTGGGGTGCGTGTGGAGAAACCACAAGTTGTGTGACAGTCCTGAAGACCTCAGTCATATAACTAATCTTTGCTTGCAGAGCATAAATATATTTCTGTAAGTTGGCTGACCTGAGTCCAGGATGTCGGGCCCTTCTAGGACCCTCATGCTTCTGCCTTGAAAATACATCTGATGGCTGAAGCATAACAGTTAATTTCCTTGCATCAGCTGAACCATTTTAACTGAGTGCATGCATATCTGGGATTAAAAAAAAACAAGACACCTGAGCCTCTGGATTTAACTAGATAACTAGCTAGAAACCTGTTCATTATCTTTGAGTGAACTGTATTTCATCCTGATCTCTGAATTTGTTCCAACCTCACGAGTGCATTGTGTTTAGATGTGGCATGGAGAAGATTTGGCAATTTAATAGGGAAATTACTCTATACAGCTTCCCAAGGAGGGGAAGTGGAGAGGGAGGTACTGAGCTCTTCTCCCTGGCATCCAGTGACAGGACACATGGGAATGGTTCAAAGCTGTGTCAGAGGAGGACATTAGGAAGTATTTCTTTACTGAGAGGGTGATCAAACACTGGAACAGGCTTCCTAGAGAGGTGGTCGATGCCCTAGGCCTGTCAGTGTTTAAGAGGCATTTGTGCAATGCCCTTAACAACTGCTTTAAATATTGGTCAGCCCTGAAGTGGTCAGGCAGTTGGACTAGATGATGGTTGTAGGTCCCTTCCAACTGAAATAGTCTATTCCATTCTATTATTCTATTCTAAATGAAGAGATGATTTTGTCACAGTTATACCTCTATTAATCTGCCTGCTACCATAACAGAACTTCTGTCATGGGTTTTTTTCTTTTCCTCTCATCTTTTCTGTAACTAGCAGAAGATGCATCAGATTGACAAGAAACAAATCATTCTTGTATCACTGACTGCATAAAATTAGAAGTCCATCACTTATGCCCTCTGGCACACAGAAGATTTACAGGCGTGCACTTTCAGTTCTCTTACTGCTGTAAATTTGTGTGCTCAGGTGTATTTTCGTTACTTGTTTGTTTCCAAGATCTCTGAGAAAGTGTCCTTGTTTTCCCACTTTTCTGGTAGTTCCCAATGAAGCCTCTCTTTACTAAACTCATTAAAATTTCAGTCAGAAGAGATGAAGCAAATGTACCAAACAATGTGAAACTTGCTTATTAGAGCCCCAGGATGTATTAACAAGCAATCTGAATCATGGCACAGTTTATTGGACGTGGTGATGGTGGTAAACGCAGCCTTGTGATGCTTTCGGTTCAGACTGCAGGTTATGAAAGGCCTCCAAGAGCAGAGCAGTGATTGACAGTTGCAACTCTTGACTTCAGTTTAAGGCTGAAGTGAGGAGGTATAAAATGTAATGAGTTGGAACAGGAGATCCAGGAGGGAATATTAAGGCTGGTACAGTTTGAGAGGTGTGAGCAGTTAGGGAAAATGATTTTATTCCACCCGAGTGACTTACAAAAGTGCCAGGGATTGATTATCTAGGGAGCCCTATTTAATTGTGTACAGCCATAACCTGCCAAGGTGCTTCTTGCTGCCAGTTTGTGCCCTTGTGGAAAAGAAAATAAACCTGTTTAAGACTTCAGAAGGGCACATGGCTGTTCTCACAAGCAGCACTGGGCGTATTCCCATGTTTCTAACTGGGCTGAGCCATCAAACTTTGGCTGATTCGTAGTTCTGTAGTGTTTCAAACTTCTGTAAAATTACTGCTTAAGAGGGAACGAGTATTTCTTCTTTCAAAAACAGGGAAAGATTACTAATTTTCATTTTTATTCTGTAGTAGTGTCTTTTTTTTTTTTTTCTCCTGGAGAAAGGTTTTCCACTTTAACAGAGTATGGTAGCATTTAAACTGTATCTTCTTTTCAATAGTGGTGGTCCTTTAATAAAACATTTAATTCTGTAGAAGCCAAAGAACAATGAAAAACATACCAGCCTTGAATTGGTTACAAATGAAATCTTAAAAGGTATCCTTTGGGAGACTTGGAGTCTTTACATTGAAATTTTGAAGATGAGCAGAGCTTGAAGCTGTTAAATACGTGCCTTTGGCTCTGCAGATTCACTGTAAGGGGGTGGTTTTGACGCAGAAGCCCCCCCGCCTCCCTGGGGCTGTGGGTAATGCTGTGTACTTTTTCATTATCTGCACTGCTGGAGTTGGAGGTTAGAAACGCAATGCTCGGAACATTGGCCCCAAATGTCAGTTCTTGTTGGCCACATCACTGCTGGTGGTTTTAGCAGAAATCCCGAGCCTGCACGCTTGCCTGGGGCAGTCGTGTGGCTATTGCAAAACCCGGCTCTGGGTGTAACCCATACACCAGAGCCTCTGTGTCTTTCCATGTACCTGGAGAAATTCAGTGCCAGTAAGACCAGATCAGTGGAGAGGCTAGTCCGGTGAAGCAGTTCACATATTGCTTTCAGTTATTTAAAAAGAAAAAAAAAATAAAACACACATCTGGAGCATTCTTGCCTTGGGGCACTGTGGTCTTTGCGTGCAGCTGCCAGGGGAAAGCCTTTGGCCTGTGCTCCGCAGCTCGAGATTTGGCAATGACCAGTGTATGTCAGAATATGCAAATGTGAGGAGTGCTGCTTTGCTGAACAGATTGAAGAGCGGGAAGGCATGTTCACTAACTGCTCCAGAGATTCTTGAAAGGGCACCAGCTAAATCTTCAAAGAATCTGCATTCTGCCCTTTGGCTGATCCTAAAGTTCAGCTTGAAGGAACTGATTTGTGATGCTCCAGCTTGGATTTGCTGAAGGAAAGCTCTTGACTCCTCAAGGCCAGTCAGTAACAAATCTCTGAAACTCCCCCAAAGAGGCTGCTGTTTGACCAGTCTTCCCCTTTTTCACAGAAGGCTGTTCCTGTACAAATGCACTGACCTAAATCAGAGCACTGCAACTGGGTTCTCGTGAGTTTGTACAGAAACAGCTGTGGCAGAGATTGCTGGAAAGGGTGCAGCTCATGGGGTGAGCTGGGGTGCAGGCAGGGGGCTGCAAGACAGCAGTGAAACTGGTGAGTCCCCAGTGTGTATTGTGAACCATGGTTTAAAATCATTATACCAACCAAATCACTGTACAGAGTTATCCAAACGACTTAGTATTTTAATTTGGCTAAGAATTTGATCCCTATTTGCTTAAAAAGTGTGTGTTGAATTTCTTTTTAATTAGACTCATTAAATATGGCGATGTTAGCACTGTACATCATGGTGCCTACTAATGGATCTTCCCTTTGCAAATAGGGAAATTGCTTTGAGAACAGCTGATGAATTGCAGCTAATAATGCATCTTCCGTTCGCAAGGCCTTTCACACTGAGAACAGTAGCTGAATTGCAACAAGCTGTAGCAGGCCAGCTCATAACTGCCATTAGGATCCAGAACGGGTAATATAAAAAGAAACCCATGGAGTAATCATAGAGAAGAATGCACATCTGTCTTATTCATAGATGCTTTTAAGACATTTGGCAACAACAGACTTATTTTCCTAATAATCAGGTAATTGTTGACTGAAATTGACTATACTTTAAAAATGTTGCTGGGAAGCATTCTTTTCCATGCTGCAATTTTACTTTCATTTTAATTTTTTTTAAGCTTATCATATATCATTCCTCTCTCAAATCAATATTCAGTTAGTTATTCACTTCCATTTTCATAACAAAAGTCAATATTGGCTCCAGCAGAGATTTATTTCCTTGAATCAATAAACCATAGTGTGGCAGAACATATTTTAACAGGAGAGCAACTAGGATTGCAGAGGGTATTTTTACTATGTCATCATATGGTGACTGGGAGACAAACTGTTAAAATGAAAGAGGTTTAAGAATAGAAAGGAGGAGTTACCTGGAAGGTCACAGGATCCCACTTTCAATTTTCTACTCATCTATTTGAACCACTGGATTTAATTGTGTTCTTTACCTGCAAGATCCTTCTAGAGCTAAAAGTTGTTTCATAATTCTGTTGGAAGGGAACTGTGATTCCTGATGTATGATTAGATGAAACTGCAAGTACTTCTTTTACTTTCTAACATGCAGTAAAAAAAAATAAGGCATCACCCTTCTGTTACAGTTGAGGCACACGGAGATCAGTGGTGACATTTTCAGCATAGCTTCACTTCCATTTAAGCACCTAAATGAAAAGTTCTGATTTTTGCAACAGTTCAGCGTTCGTGATCAGACCACTTCATTTGAACAATATGCCATGCTCTATTTCCTTTTTTAAGAGCTCTTCAGAGCTGGTCATACATTACTCACGTTCTACTGCTGTACAGAGTTAAGTTTGCAGCTCTGTAGTTAAGCTCACACTTCTTTGGTAAAGCCATGAAATGTTGCTGTGGGACTTCCCTTTTCAGATAAAAGATATTTTCCAGTCCCAGATGTTGCTAGAGTTGCTTGGATGTACTCCAAGGAACTTCCTCTGGGGTCCACAGTCTCTGATTGACTGTCTTTTCATTTGATAACTATTCTAGTCCTGCTGCAGCTACTGAACAGGATGGTGATAAACCTGAATGGCATTGCCTCTGGAGAGAGAACTTTGTATATAATGATGTATTGTCAATATCTAAGGTAGCGCAGCTTTGGGTTATGGAGAATCCATAACCCTGTGGAGTTTTGTGCGTGTTACAGATAGAGCACTTAGGGTTTTTTCATCCTGAAATGTTTTTTTTTTTTTAGTGTTTTTTTCCCTCTGGTTAAAGGAAAGTTAGGAAAGCTCAAGGAACTAAATTTTAGCCGTAACAATCAAAATCTTCATAAAATCAATCTTGTCTTCTGAAAGCTGTTGCACCGAGTTTTATACTCTCTCTCTCTCTCTCTCTCTCTCTCAGAAGAGTTTCTTGCTCTCAAAGATTTTTAAAGGTTTTTAGGGGTTTTTTTCCCTCTTGATGAGAGGGAATTCATGAGAGGTGATGCCAAGTGTCTTGGCTGATGGATACATATCAGGGATATCTTACGCTTAATCTGTCTGAAATTTCTGGTTGAATAAAGTTCGTGTTTTTATAAGGCAAAGCATATAGGTCTTGCTAACCTCTGCTTTCCAGTGAACTTCTGTGTAACTTGTTGCTGGTAGTTGAAGATCATTTCTGAAAGTAATATTCTCCAGAAGTCTTTAACCACATTTTGGTAGAGGTTTTTTGGGTTGTTCTTTTTCCTGACTCAGTTTCCTTCTTTAGTGATGTGGAAAAACTGATCGTTGCTAAGAAGATTGAGAATGAGAGGAAAACCTCCCTGCAATGTGTCACCGCTCACTTGAGCCAGGACTCAAGCAAAGCCTTTCTTTTTGTAGGCTGCATCTTATGTGCAGCCTTTCAGTATAGTCATGAGGCAATTCACCCTAACTGAAAACTCTACCAGAAATGGAGTTTAATATTCATGGTCCATGAAAACACAAACAGAACGAAGCGAAGGGCATCGCTGCTGTTTGCTGAAATTCTGGTACGTCTCAGAGTTCAGCTGTGTGAAGTTGATAGAATTGAGACTGGAATTGGTCCTCAGTCCGGAAGTGCGTTTTGCTACAAGTGGTTTTCAGCGTTACTTTTCTCTTCTTGCAGTGCACTATATTTGATTTTCCGCTGTGAGACAGGCAAAACAATTAGGACTGTGATGCTATGGTAATGAGTGCACAGAGATGGTAGCAACCTCTATATTTAGACTGCCTTAACATTTCCACTCTAAAGTAATCACTCAAGCTCTCTGAAGTACTCTTACTCAGCTACTGTTGGCAGCAGACATTTGAAATGCAGCCTCGTATACAGTCTTCAGAATTTTGCTCAGGTCTGTATGAGTTACAAGGCCTTTGAAAATTGCCGTTTCTCTTCTCTCATTGGCTGTAAAAATAATGGAACAGGAATGTATGTTCTGAAGAGTTGGGCTCAAAATGATGTTTGCAAGAGCAGCAGCGAGTCCGTGGGACTGTGTGGGAGCTTGCATCAGGAGCACTTCAGAGAATGACAGACCATGGACATGTCCTCCAGATGTACACATCCCTCACCATTAGACCTGTTAGATTAGGCATAGCATTAAGCTAATGTGGCTGTTGTGGCCAGACTTAGACTGGGATCTTTGTGCATTATTTCAGCACACAACAAATGCACAGATGGACCAGCTTAGATTTCCATGCACTGTAGAGGAGAGCTGTATCTCAAGCAGTCTACTAAGCATTTCTTTCAGAAGCCACCTCCTTCATCTGTTTTGAGGCAACAAATAAAGATGGGCTGAACAAGGTTAACAGTGGCTTATAGCATTGCATTCCTCCACCATGCCCTCTCCTCACTGGAGGCTATTCTCACAAAAGCCTTTTGTAAGTGAAATAGGGCTCTTTGCTCCATCCAAAGCCAGTCTAGATGTTTCCAGAGAGGTACAAAGAGGGCTTCTCTTCCTTCCAAGAAAGGCAAGGAACTACTGGAGAGACTCCAGCGGAGGTCTACGAAGATAATCAGAAGACTGGAGCATCTCTCTTATGAGGAGAGGCTGAGAGAGCTGGGTCTGTTTAGCCTGGAGAAGAGAAGACTGAGAGGGGATCTTATCAATGCTTACAAATACCTTAGGGGCGGGTGTCAAGAGGATGGGGCCAGACTCTTCTCAGTGATGCCCAGTGACAGGACAAGGGGCAACGGGCACAAACTGAAACATGGGAAGTTCCATCTGAATATGAGGAAAAACTTATTTACTTTGAGGGTGCCAGAGCACTGGAACAGGCTGCCCAGGGTGATCGTGGAGTCTCCTTTTCTGGAGATATTCAAAAACCCACCTGGACCCTGTGCAACGTGATCTGGGTGACCCTGCTTTGGCAGGGGTTGGACTAGATGATCTCCAGAGGTCCCTTCCAACACCAACCATTCTGTGATTCTGTAATGTACTAAAAACTAGTTTTCCTAATCTCCAGAACAGTATCTAAGAACAGATGGGTCATCAGTCGCAACAGTTTCACACCTCAGACCAGCTACTAAGATCTGGATGAGTGCACATACACCTTCCCCTTTTTCTGGGTGTAATCTCTCCCTGTGTGATATTTAGAACAGTGAGAAAAAAACAGTTTTATTTATTCTTCCTGTTTTCAGGGAACCAGGACTTCCAGTCTTCTTTCTACATTAATACTGTGACATGAAATAAATGCTTGTCTCCACTGTAAGCTTTCCTTTACACAGAAGTAGCCAACAGGGCTCTAAATTTTGGCTGGATGCTAAGGTCAGGAAGGCGTAAATACTGAGATGACACTATTTTGCAGTGTATTATTCCTAACCTTTTGTTTTAACTGGCCCTGAATGAGTAGGAGTCTTTCTGTTTACAAAAGGGACAAAAAAGTGTGGTCATACATGTTTTTAACAGCTCTCAAGAGTCCTGATTCTCTAATAGCCTTACTAATGTTTAAAATGGGAAAACAGAAACCAAATATTTAAGGTAAGAACACTGTTCACTTTATATAGTCCTTTCCATCTGAAGATAGACCCAAGCGAGATCTTACTTAGTGTTGTCTTGTCAGGCTTTCAAAGCCAAAACCAAACAAGCAAATTAACTGAAGTTGGCTTTGCCAATCTCTTTAATTACTGCTAGGATAATGAGATCAGGTTTTCTCATTTTGACAGTGTCACCATGAAACTGGAGGGCATTGTGGAATATTAAGTGATCTTTTAATTATGGAAGAACAGTTCAACTGCAACCCTAAAGTCATGCAAGCACAAGGTATTTTGATCAGATTGTTTGAAGGAGGCTGGTGGAAGGGAAATTTCATGTTAAGATGTATCAGGTATGAAATTAGCACTTGATACATTGTAAGCCACAGTTGCAAAAATAGTTCCTCTAATTTGTTTGGGTTTTTACATAGATTTTACAATACTTAAATCTGGTTGCTCTTCAGCAAAGCATGGAGGGGGCTATGAAGGCAGGCCTGCATAAGCAGCAGTGTACGTTCAGAGCCAGAACTGCCGCTCACAGGAACAGTCAGTGTGAAATCGCAGCAGAGGGCTCGGCCGCTTTAAGTAGAAGCCTATAAATTGCATTTTGCTTCACCATCAGAAACGTTAAGTGCAGCCTCTCCTCAACACTTCGCAGATTCAGGTTTCAAATGTCAAATGCTCTGAACTAGGGTTTAGCCTGAGCTGATGCTGGGGGGCTGTGAGGTTGCGCTCCCTCGCCCTGTGCTGAAGCAGGCAGGGACGGAGGGTGTTTGTTGCTCTGCTGCCAAGAGGCTGAGCACACCACAGGCTGTTTCCTGCTCGGGGTCTGTTTGTGTGACAGTAGCATCTAGAGGTTTCAGAAGGAACTAGAGCCCGCTTTGCTGATGGCTGCACAGAACGTACAGTCCTTGCCTTAAAGGATAGACTGAAAAAAGACAGGAAAGGAAACATAAACCCAGGCTGAGAGCGTGAGCAAGCAGCTTACTGCTCTGCTTGCACTATACTCAGTAGGTGATGCTCTGGCCTCTCACACATCCCTGTTTGACCTTGAGAAAACTGAATGGAGTTTACAAAAGCTATTTGGGGTAGAAATCATTAATCTATTAATAGCCTGCATAAGTGACCAGCCATATTTGTCCAAGAAGAGAAGAGGTAACTTTTCCAAGCATTAGCCATGCCACAGGAAGGAGGTTGGGTTAGGTGGGTTGTTACCATTATCAAAGTCACCCTGTCACTGTTCATCACTTAAAACCAAAGTGCAGGAAAAATATTGCAGCATGACAGAGCTGTGACCACCGTGCTTGGATTTTATTGTAGTTTTACGAACGCAGCCTCTGGATTTCCCATTTGGAGTCTAACGCAGTGCTCAGCGGGGAGGCTAGGAAGGTGATTTTCTGCTCCATGAGTTGAAGACGCCTTGCAGCTCCGTAGGCCAGGTGCTGTGTGAGCAGTGCAACATTTCTGGCTTCTGCTCATCCATTCATGTGGCTTGACCTGGTGACCGCCCTCTGATCTTCCTCCACAGCTGAGCCATTACGAAAGCCGTTGCATTTTTGGCAGAAGACTTGGTTCTCTCCTTGGTTCTCATCTAAGCTGCAGCAGCATAACCATGCAGTGGAGTCTCGATTTGTCTTCTCCTGCCTCATGCTGATCTCTTGCATTTCAGATCGCCTACGCTGCAGTGGACTGTGCCAAAGAACAGAATCATGACCTGTGTAAGCAGGAGGGGGTTGATGGCTACCCTACCTTCAACTACTACAACTACGGGAAATTTGTGGAAAAATATACTGGAGAAAGAGGGGTAAGTAAAAGCAAGAGTCATCATCTGATACAGGGAGGAAGGTCTCCTCTGCTTGTACTGCCTTGCGAATGAAAACTGCGGGGTAAATTTTTATCATGCTGGAAGGACGTTTAACTGCTTCTGTTACTGTCTTACATGGATGAATCATTGTGTACCACACCCCTGTACATCTCTGCATTAGGAACGTACTTGGTCTATTTTAGGAATGTGAGAAGAGGAAAAGGAGTAGATTTGGTAGTGCTTTGTTGTGTATTTTATTCTTTAAGCTGAAGTCTGCAAGTGAATTTGGACCGAGTGAAAGCGAAGGGTTTATTGCATGGGCTGCTGCTAGGTGCCGAAATGCCAGAACATACAGAACTTACTCCTGTCAGATCTGGATCTGGATTGCACATATACTGCAAACGTGTTACGGGTCCACCAGGCTGCCAAATGGTGACAGACCATTGGTTTTACAGCAGGGACAAAGTTGTCCTTTGGAGACTGGGGGGAAACTAAATATCTCATTCTCCCTGAATCAGATTCACTCCTGGAGCTCAGGATGGAAAGACCAATTGTGCTATCTAGTCCATGGGCTGAAGTTTCATTCTTTTGTCCTGCTGTGGCCACTTAATTATATGCTATGAGTACAAGGGGCAGGAATGGCATAATGCCTTCCGTGGTTGTAAAGTGCCTGAAAATAAGGGAGCGATCCAATTATTTGTGTGTGTTCTATGTCATAACCTTCTAGAGGGAGGTTCTTCCTCAACAGTGATTGATTGCCTGGAGAAGCTAGGGTCTGCAAGAAAAACTTGGGGGCTTCAAGCCATCCAGTGATTTTGATACAAGAACCTTGCCTCAGAGTTATTGCTGCTATTACAGCTGACCAAATTATAGAGAAGCATGAAGAAAAAAGCCAAATTCTGAGGTTCTTTGTCAGTCAGGATCTTAGGGCAGTCTTCATGGACATTTGCCTCCCAGTCTTCTCCAGCATTAGGACCCCAGTAATTACCATTTTATGGTGCTGATCCAGGCATTGTTATGGATACTGTGTTTAGTTCTGATTGTGGATCTTTTCTTAAAAGCAAAGATGGGTGCAGCAGCCCACAATTAAGTAAAATTCCAGCCACAATTTTTGTATTTCTAACCCATACTTATAGAAATGATATATGAAAGGAAGGATCTGTGGTGGCTGATAAAAATAATTTAGCAAGACAGGAGTGCTCTGAGGCCACAGCAGTTGCGAGATGATTATTCCTATGCTAGAAAGTGGACTGACTAATCCCTTGCATGCAGCCAACCCTTTGTTGGGTAGAATTAAATTACCCAACAGGAACATTGCAATCTCTCTGCCACTGGCCACTGTGTTCCCCCCTCAGCCTTTCCGGGGACCTACTGTCTTCTGCTTGTGCAGCATCAAATTAGGTTTTATTATCTCCTGTCATGGTAAGGCTGGAGGCAGTGCTTAGCACAGTGCCTTCCATGGAGTTCCCAGGCCTGTTCACACACCTGTTTCAGTAACAAGGGATTGTGCTGTTAAAGGACTTCTCATCAGCATGACACCACCTTTTGAACCACATTGGCCAACCACCTCCTACCTTGCAAAAGCAATCTTGAGAGAGAGCAGTGGGAGCCAGGGGACCTGTTTCTGTTCCTGATTCTGGCACTAAATCAGCAGATGTCCATGAGCATTTAGTTCAGTGTGGTCCAGCTGGTGAACCATCATTTCACGTGGGCAGGGAAGAGGAGAGGTGATGTCAGCTGCCGTGGGAGCAACATGACATGCTACAACAGGAGCTGTGGCCAGTAGCGCAGGAGCTCTCAGCTCCTTCCCATCCCACAGTGGAGCACTGGCTATGGGGAAGAACGTGGCCCCCACCGGTAGCCTATAAGGGGTCCTCCACACCTCCAAGGGAATTGCATTTCCAGAGTAGAGATTTTAGGGCATTTTACCCCAAGCAACTCGAGCAAGGAAGACTCAGGACACCACCTGACCCAAGCGTGCTTTAAATGACTTCCAGACACACAGTTTTGAAAACTGGAGTCCTTTCACGCAGACTATTGATTGCCAGACTAGTTTTAGAAGAGTGTTTTGTTGTTCAGCCTTCTCAAAAGCTTCCCAGCTTTGGGGTTTGGTTTTATTTTGTTTTCTTTGTTTTGTTCTGTGGGTTTTTTTAAGTCAAACTTTGACTTCTGTTTATTGTTCTCTGCCTCATGTTCAAACACACGTGTTCACATCTCCACCTACCTGAGGCTTTTGAAATGCCTGCGAGTTGTGTTCAGAGGTTTCCTTGGAAAAGGAAACTGCTGGCATCCAACAGCCTTAGGTAATCAGAAATCATATAAGTTGTTGAAATACAGAGGTCAGCATCTAGGCATGCAAGTTTGAAATTGTTTGACAGTAGTTTTGATAGTAACTTGAAAAAAAATGTAATTCCCATCATCTAAATGTGTGGAAAAGGAGGAAGATCATGAGCAAAACTTAAGGGATGAGTAGCAGTGGCAAATGTGTGCATAGCCAACACGTGATCCAGTAACTCCTTTCAGAATGACACAGGTAGCATACAGATGTGGCGTGAAAATGTCTTTGAGAGTTTTTGGCAAAAAGGCATCAATGGCATTTCTAGGAACAGATTTTATCTTGTCCTGTGAGTTTTAGGGCCTTTTTCTCTGTGTCACATCTCTTCAAAGTTTGACGTGTGGCATCTGTGTGGATCTTTTCCCCTTGCATTGCAGTGGAGCAGCACTGGACCAGAGCACTGCACGATGAGGCAATGCAGAAGCAAAAACTGTTCCTTAGTTTATATTCTGCCATGGGATACAGAAGCTAAAAGTGTTCTTGACGCATTGTTTTGGTTTGCTTGTAAAAATATGACTCGTATTTTTCTTTCTTCAAAACCAGGAGTCTGGATTCACCACTTTCATGCGAACCCTGAGAGAAAGAGACCATGAAAGAGTAGGAAAGAAGAAGGATGAATTGTAGTTCCTGCCTCAAAAGAAGCTTTCCGCTGCACTGTGAATGGTTCCAGGTCTTTTGTTAATGCACCTGAGACTTCACATATTCTCAAGACAGAGACTTTTTTTTATAAACAGCCATGGCCATTTTGTACAATTTTGAAATAAAGTGAAACCGCTTGATTTTTAAAAGGAAAATAAATTAGAATGTTGCCATAATGTTTTAAAGAAAACTAGCATTTTCTCTCATGTTGTGAGACTATGCCCACTGACACTCCTATGCAATATTTTTGTAGTCTGTAGTGTTTCTGTAGGTGATGTTGTTTGATAGGGTGAATTTTTTTTTAAAGATATTGCAGTACATGTGAAAAACAAAGGGGAGGGGACACAGTTTTTGGGGGGTTTTGTTGTTGTTGGGGTTTTTTTTAAAAAAACAGTGAAGGAAAGTGTGACTTGTAAGACAGATTTATCCAAATGCAGTTTTACATTCTTGTGAAATAGTTACATGTTCTTTAGTGAGATTTGGGGGAACAATTTTAAGGTGCTCAGGGATAAATAAGGTATCTGAGTTAATGAAGACATTAACATTGACCAGTCCAGATCTATTGATTTCATTTGACTCTCTCTGGTCTTTAAATCAGGACTGTTTACATACCTTTATAGAATGTATTGACTTAATTAAACCAAGTATCAAAAATCAGCAGAGCATGGGTAAAATTAAATTAGACCCTTCTTTTTTGGTATCAATATTGTTATTGATGCAGGAGTGATTACCTTATAGGGGTATACAGTTACCCTTACAGGGTGTATGGTCTGCCTTCAAATTATGATTGGGCCATATCAAATATGTGTTGGAAGGTGTTATGTCCAACTGTTTTGATAAATGCATAATACTTCTGATAATGCAGTAATTATATATATTATCTGTTTACATGGCAAAAGTTTATCTGCATTTGTATGTAGGATTTATCCTTTTTGCTCTTTAAGGAGTTGCACAAACAATCTCTCTCTGACAAAATCATCACTGTAAAACCTGTATTAGTAGCAGTTGAAATGTGTTACGCTCTTGATGCTTAAGAAAAAAAGATTACGTTGATCTGGAGGTACTTATGTCTTCACAGGAGGGGAGCGAGAGGGGTAGGAAGTTGTGATTCACTTTGAACTAAAAATAAATTTTAAAAAAGACAAGTATTTTTATCATTAATCAGCCTTGTTCAGCTTCTTCCCCGCTGGGTTTACACCCATAGCTAGTGGTGGTTTAGGAAGAGCCAGCGCACACAGGATGGGTGCCCACCACCCCTTTGCTGGGGACAGCCCAGTGTCCAGGTGTGCTGAGCGGTACAGCGGGGTGTTCAGCAATGCCGAGGGTCGGCCTCCATCTGCCTTGGCACTCAGCAGGCAGACAAAACAGCTTTTTAAAGTGAAGAAATGTGCCTTGGGTCTGAAATCTTCCTCTTGCTCTTCAGGCTGCCCATCTCATTTTCTTTTGCTGGTTTGGTTCCTCGGTGAAGGCCGTGCTAATGGGCAACTTGGTGCTGTGCTGCTCAGGAGGTGAATGGCATCTTACCTCCTTTCTTGATACTTTTTCCCTCTTCTCTCTTGCCCAATTAATGGCACTGTATGTTTGGCACTCCTTAAGCTGCTGAAGCCATTAGCGAGTAATCTGGAATACTGGTAGCCTGATTGGCTTTGTATGGTAGCCAGCTTGTTAACCATGACATCAATTTGAACAGCAATGGAGCTGTGCCAAGTATCTTCTCTTATTAGGCACCTGATGAGTCTCTTCACTCAAAAAATCAGCTGCCTGGTAGTACATAATATCCTAGTGTGAAAGTAGCTTAATTTATGAAGTCTCTTACTGTGATTTTTTTTTTTTTCTTTTCTGTTAGCATAGTTACTTCATGTTGTGTTTAGTGCTTTTGCATAAGATCACGGTCATTCTCTCTTTCAGGCTCTCCTCGCATCAGTAACAAGCATTCTGCATTGATGCCATTTGATTTGAAACAGGAATTCTTTTGCTTACCAGCAAACTATCAAGTATGATCAGTCCAGAACTTACAGCATTTTTTTGATCTCTGAGTCAAAGCAGTTGGCATTAAAGAAATAGTGTCCAGAAATGCTTGAGCATTTCTGTGCATAGGCTGTGCCTATGTTTTGCTAATTGCTGAGAAATGTAGACTTCTTTAAAAAAAAAAAAAAAAGAAAAAAAAAATCATAGCTTGCCAATGGTGACATCACTTGTCAGGATCATTCTGAATTATAGGCTTTAGTAAATGTTTAGAATAGGACAATTGCACACTGTGCTTCAGACCAGTAATTCCTTACAGCTGGTTACACCATAATAAAATTAAAATTAAGGATTCTCATTTTTCCCTTCAGTCTTTTGTCAGTTACTTCTTACACTTGGGCATTCATTTTTTCTTGGCTAATCATGTGTTAATGCACATATATAAAATATTTGAGAATAATTTACCTTCTGTTACAGGGTCATGACTCATCTGGTTGATAGTCTGAATGGTTTTTGAAAAATACAGTTTTGAACACCATAAAGGATTACATCAAATGGCTGACAAAAGCCTTAGTTACTGTGAACTAGAGTGTACCATGAGCTCGGAGCTTTGCTTCCAAGGCTGCTTAATTAGTAGACCGGGTCTGGATCTCAGTTACACCATTGTAATTCTGTTGCCTCCAGTAAAGCAGAAGTTGATGTTTCTATTTGCTAGTGAAGTCAGTTTATGTTTATATTTACATCAGTCAAGTTGAAATTGAAATACTTTATTTTTTTCTACAAACTGTGAATGAAAAGTATCTTGTATGTAGGAGCTCTTATTTTGTGTAATTAAATGGTTGGGCATTTCACACATTCGGACTTTCCAGCCTGTCGTAGTAGATGCGTAGTCCAGGCGTTCATAACCACATCAGAATTCCTGCCATGGTTAAAAGTGAGTAATCTGAGCTTTCAAATCATGAATCATTTATCAGAAAGAAACTTAACTGCTGGTAACAGTTTGCAGTGAATTAGAGATTCTGCTCTTCAATTATGGGTTTGGTCTTTCAGCCCTTTTAAGGTCTTGGGGATCCCCTACACCGTTAACCCTAAACAGATTAAGTTTTGTTGAGGAGGGGTAAAATGTGTACACAGCAGAGAGGCTGAGCAAGGATTGTGTATCACTTTGTTCCTCAGCATTGGCTTAAACAAGATATAAATAGCCCGCAGGTCTGCGTTAGTCCTGTTGTGTAGCTGGACGAAGAGACAAAGGGCAGCAGGACCAAGTGTTTTGGGCAGAGTAGCAGCAGCTGGATAGGAAATGGTTCCCCCATCTAATGAAAGAGCCTGAGATGTTGGATTTGTTTCATGCACCAACAGGAGGGAAAAGGGAGCCCGGACAAGATCTCAGGAGAGTGAATACTCTGGGATACAGGAGACCCAGGTTGGAGTCCCAAGATGAGTATAAGCTTATATCCCAGTCCCCTGCAACCCAAGAGGATAATTTGGCTTCTGTTGTAAAGGAGTTACCCATCTCTTTCTGACCCAATAACTACATCCTTATTTGTTCAAACTGGAGCAACTCCTACAGGAGAGACTGGGAGAAACTTGCTTTCCAGTCTGAATCAAGAAAAGCAACCTCACAAAACTCCATTTCCTTTTCCTCCACCTGTAAAATTGCATTCTGGATCTGATAGCCCCATGAACCCAAACCCATCCTAACTAGTTGCAGTTGAGTGGAACAGCCTTGAGAATTTTTCTGAACTCTCATCCAGACCAAATTAGGTCCCTGAATCTTGATGACTTAAAATTCTCTCAATAGTCATCCAAAAAGATAGATTGATATTAATGGTCAAAAAAGGTTAGAGGGGTAAGGTTTATCTTCTTACAGCATTTAATTTGGCAGTAAAAAAGCAGTTGCAACTCCCAGCATGAGTAAGCTCTAAGGGAATGCTTCAGACAGAGACTCGGTTCAGGTGGAATTGTGTCATGGGTGATTTTGATTTTAGAGGCTTACTGCTTTTCAAAAGAAAAGTCAAGACCTGGTGACTTGGGCTACAGATCTTTTTGTAGTCTCTTTTCCTTTTAAAAAACAAAAAGCAAAATCACTTTCCATATTCTTGATAGGCCTATATTACAAGAAAGAAACATTGCCTGTATGGATTTCCTAGAATAATACCAGACCCCTGCCAACTGCATTTTACAAACTGTGAAACAAGCCATTCGCTCAAAATGACACTCAGGGGAGTGGGGACTGTTGTTCCACGTGCACCTCATTTTAATTTAATGGGCTTACTTCAGTGTGATTGGGTCTGTAATGGTGCACTGGGATTGCAGGACTAAATTCTGAAAACTGAGGAGGGGGGGAATTAGCTTTTATCAGCAGGTGCTGAGCGTTGTGGCCAAACACTGGTGTTTCCTTTGCCTTTGGCAGCCCAGCATCCCTGAGTGCTCCCTGGCTTTGCTGGAACCATGGGTGTGCAGCCCTTTGCCTAATGCAGTTGTGTACGTAAGTGCTCTGTGCTGGAACTGACTGGAAACCAAAATTTCTCTCATTATTTTCTTTGTCTGGTTGTGAGAAGATGCTGTGCTTTCTCTGTGCATCCTGCTTTTATTTACCGATTATGAAGGAGGGTACCTGGGTGTTTCCACAAAGGAAAAGACTCCAAATACCATTTTATCTGTTGGCGACCAGGACTCCTGGAACCTCTGACTGACCAGCACTGCTGAAATACTCCCTGCGAAGCACCCTCGGCTGGCTCAGCTTTCGACAAGGTTTTGGCAGGCCCTGTATGATGCAATATTGCAAAAAATCTCAGTATCTAAGGCAGTGATTTCCAGACTCTGGTTTACAGGGAGTTACTCTGAACTGTAAACTCTGTGTATTCATCAGCCCGGTGTAGCTGGTTTTGAGGTCTGCAATAACAATGGTCCATCAGCCCAAAATTTAGGGAATCGCAGCTCCAATGCTGGCCCATGATTAAAGCCAGGAGGATGTTTGGGTGTTTCCACGCCACTCCGGGACCTGGTCCTTGGTTTGTAAGGTTCCTGCCCCTGGATGTCCTCTGTCCTTCCCAGACCACTCACAGCTCTTGCAGGGAGACAGTGCTCCTTAAGGAACAGTTACTCTGTTTGCCTAGAAAGCATCATAGTGCTAATTATTATCATTAGCTTTGAGCCACTAATAAATTATCTTTCCCTTTGCTCTTCCATCGCTCAGTAATGAGGACCATTTAGTCAGATTTTGCAGATACTGCTCCCTCCGTCTCTGTAACACATGATTCCCTGCAAGCATTCATCATAGGAAAAAAAGCTTCTACATGAAAAAAATCTTTTCAAATTAGTCCCTGGTGCCCCAGTTAAGTGGGTGTCTACATCGCAGGCATGCAGAAGAGCCACCTTCATTAATATGTGCAATTCTGCGTGAGCTGATTAGCTCTTGCAGCTCATTTGGTAGCAAATGTGTAAATCCGTCACACTCCAAATGCCAAATATGTGCAGGGCTAAATCATGGAGAAGAAAGAAACTGCAAGAGTTGGGAGTCTTTACTTGGAAAAAAAGAGGTCCTTATCCCGTGTGTTACACTGGAGCTCTGGATTTATCTAGAGCATTTGTCACTCCTCTGCTTTGTCAATTTTCTGCTTGCAAAATGAATAATTCTTTCTGTCGTGTTGATGGCCCTTTCAGTATGTGTGGGTGTTTAATTTTGTGCCGACCATTTGTAACAGACACCTGAGCTCTAATCTCAGTTCCCATAAAACAACAATAGCCACAACACAATGCAATCTTTCTCGCACAGTACGTGAAACCAAATTAATCAGTTACTAACTATGTATTATTAATAATCCAGTTACCATCACGTGTCTTGTTCTTTTTTGTTTGTATAAAACTTGTGAAGAGAAAGGAGAGGGGGGGAATGAAATTAGGGTTTTTTAAATGTCTGTGGTTTTTAGCCAGGGCAGTACTGCACAATTAAATTAATGTCATAGTGTATCTGCCAGCACAAGGGAAGCACTAAAAAATGTCACCTGTCTATGGGGAGGGGCTGGTCTACTGCTGCAAACATTGAGTGCCCTCAGTCAGTTACTCTGGGACCAAACAAGGAAATTGGCCTTCAGAGCTCCTAATTTATGCATGCTTTTACTCCTCCTTATGCCAAGTAGCTGCAGAGCCAAGGCAGCCTCCAGGCCTGCACTCGCCAGCTCAGGCCAGCCAAGCACCCTGCCTTTTACTATCTCTCAGCGTGCAGAGAAATTGCAGCGCAGACCCAGCTCGATCTCCAACGAGAGTGATGTTTTGGCATTATCTTCTGGCCATACAGGTTGTGGGGAAAGAGCCTCCCACTTCCCAAGAACTCAGGTGTGGGAAGCTGTCTTTCTCCAAGCTGAGCATAAACTCTCGAGACAACATTTCCTAGGAAAATGTGCAGCGTAATAACGAAGCTGCCATCCTGTAGCCTCCAGGTTGCTGGTGAGGGGACGCTTATTACTGTACCCCACCCCATGAGCGTGGAACAGGGTGATGAGGTCTGACGTTTCCTATTGCATCCCCAGAATGTACTGAGACCTCTCCAAGAGTGTAGGATTTGCTTACCGAGAGGGAAAGGACAGCTCTGTGCTTGGGCTGGCCCGCAGTGGGTACGCAGTCCTCCCCAGTGACAACATGGACAAGACACCGCAGGCTGAGGCCTTTTTTTCACTTTTCAAAGGGGAACAAGCTGCCTTCAAGGCAGACCTTCCCTGAGACAGCAGGAGGAGAACGGGACCACGGGAGAGCTGCTGCAGAAACACAGAGCTTCGGCGTGATGCTACCCAGCTCCTTGCAGGTCCCTTAGGACTTTGAGGTCCATCACTTCTTCCACCTGCAGGAGACCATAAAAGGGCAGCCACAGGACTCTCTTAACTTTCCTAAAACCCACCTCTCTGCCACAGCCTTCCTTAGGCGAGAGAGCAGAACAAAAGGAGGGACTGCAGAAGTTACAGAAGCAGAGTTCACTGTGTAATGAAGTCATGTCTACCTGGTGAGGTACCGCAGTATTAGGTGCTTTAGGTATATCTTGGATGGATGTATAATCTTAATTGTTGTGTATTGTTTGTATTGTAGTCCCAAGATCCAGGTCCTCATTATGCTAGATGCTGTACTAATATATAAGAGACTGTCATGCATGGAAAGGCTTTTATTATGTAAATAGTCAGGTTGGGAAAAAAGAAGTAGTGTTATCTCTGTTTTACAGATGAGGCAGTGAGAGGAAAAAAAAAAAAAAGAAAGCATTTTGCCCAAGGACACGCAAAGTCTGTGGGTCAGTGGTGGACTTGAAATTCAAGTCTCAATTAAGTTTCTTACCAGCTCTTCTTTCAATTTGGGTACTGCCCACAACATAATTAAAAATTAAGCACAAAGAAGACACCACCATGTGTAATTTATCTCTATCTGGAACAATCATCCAGTATCTCTCAGCCAAATCCCCCCCGACTCTTCTCTGTTTCTTCAAAACCTGTATTTCTTCCGTGCCCAATGCCTGTGATCACATTACAAGTCAAGTCACTGTACATGTTGTCCTCTGATTTTCTGCAACATATACCATATTTGAGTTGGACTACAAACCTGTTCGGGAAAAGACCCTGTTCCATGTGGGGCCATGTCTCAGTCAGAGCAGCCTGCTGAATTTATATTCCAATCCCTTTAAAAAGTGGTACTAGCAATATTTAGAATAAAAAAGGATGCATATACATTTCTGCTAGTGAATATAGTGAGGCATCCAATATGTTTTTAACTGCTGCTCGACCCTACCTGCTAGTCAAAAATACATATTGATGTGAATAACTGATCTATACCAAAGGCAAATAAAACACGGATTTCACTCAAAAGGCACAATATGTTTTGCTTTGTGTACATCAACGTTTTATGTCAGGCTTCAGGAAATAATGTGGGAGGAGAGAATTATAGAAGTCATGACAGTCACTGGAAAAACAGAATAAAATGGAATTGGCATTTACTAAGGCTAGATAATACCAGACTAATTCAATAGCTTTCTTTGATACAGTAATTAATTAGCTAGACAAAGAAGGGAAATCTGACTGTCTGGACTTCAATAAAGTAGCTGATGAGGAGCTGCCTGGAGAAGCCTGGGATTTACAGAGGAACTGCAAGGCATACATGGTGTTAGAAGAAGAGAAGGTGAGGTGTGTTGAAAGGGAATTATTCAAAGCTCCTAAAAAGTAAGTCTTAAGACTGATTATTATTATTATTATTTTCATTAATGACTCATTTGAAAAACAGAGGTGTCTGAACATTAAAATGTATCAAAGTCACAAAGTTAGGAGGTATCATTGGTGGAGAGAAACTTCAGAATATCCCACAGCAAGAACTGACTGTCCTTGAAGAGTGAGGACACAGAAGTAATAAAAGAGGTAACAGCAGAAAAAATTCTGCAGGAAACCAGCAATGATGCAGAAAGATTTCTAACCATTTGCCCCAGGGTGGTGTGGGCATGGAAAAGGCAACTGGAACTCTAAAATGCAACAGGAGAGACACTTCCAGAGGAGCAAGGGAAGCATGAACGTCCCCAATAAAATTTTGTTTGGAATAAAACACCCGATAGTGATCAATCACGTTAAAGAAAGCTAGGTTCTTAATGAAACAGGTACAGGAAAGGACTGCTAAGATGAGGAGGAGACTGGAGAACCTTTCATGAAAGGAAAGTGTGTGTACACAGCTCGTTTAGCCTGGAAGCTGAAGATCGACATACAGTTTGATTTCTCTTTGTAAATACATCAGGTAGGGGAAATACTAAAGGTAGGCAATCTTGGCATATGAGCAAGTGGGTATAAATTGGCCACAAATAATTTAGACTAACGACTAGGTGTTCTTTATTTACCTGCGTAGTGAGGGGGTAAAAATTATAGGGACAAAACCATATGTAGTTTTAACGTGAAGCTCACAAAATGTATTAAATGGATGATGTGATCCAGTTGCCTGCAGTACCTGGGGACTGGATTTGATAACCCAGAAGTCCTGCTGGTCCTACGTCTTAGTATATTCCTGTGTCTTAGCGGGTTTCTATTATAGTGAGCTACCACCTGTATCTTATAATCTTATTAGATATCACAGTACCTAATAATCCCTTCAGTCCTAAGAAACCTTTCTATCCTTCTGAATTAAATTTCGAATAGGACATCCTAACTGTGGATTACAAAGCCATATGTGTTTTTTTTCTTACCCAAGTAAGTTTGTTGTGGCTCTTATCATAAACAAAGACAAATTTCTTTAGGGACTAAGAGTTCCTTGAAGATAAATTATAGTGTTTATGGTACAACTGCACTAGCAAATAACGATTTTCTTATTTATTGTAATTGTTTAAATGGCTCCTAATGAAATTTTTGGCCTCGTGAAGTGATCAGCTTGGAATGACTTTCCCTTCTATGAAAATATTTAAATACAAAGTCTGCCAATGTGTTCAATTACAGTCATGTAGGGAACTAAAGGGATTATGTGTACTAGGAGTATATTCATGTGGCTTTCCAGATCAGCTGCTTCTACCAGAGAGGGAATAAAGTAAGCGGAAAAGCCCCAAAGTGAGACTGTTTCTGGTGGAACGGCTTGGGACATGATCATCAGAAAAGCTCACTTGTGTTATTTCCATAAGCCCATAGTGCTGATGGCCCTGTAAATAAAAATGCATCAACAACATGTCGCTTTTCAAACTAATTGAGATGCAGCGTGAAGATTACTTTTCAGAAATATGATGTTCTTTATACAGGAGATCATGCTGGGCCCTGCTGCAACAAGAGCCATTGGGATAATGCTGTATTTTATTCTAACATCTGCATTTATTACCAGTGAGATACTTTATGTGACATTACGAGGTGGCTTCAGACTCGGAAAGCCCTTGAGAATTAAATGCTATTGTTCCATGAAACTCTTCTGCCCAGCACAGGCCCTTATGACTGAATCAGCGGAGAAGGCTTTTAAAAGAGAAGCAAGGAAATAAACTGGATATTCTGCTGATGATTTTTATGACCTTGCTCACACTTCTGCCACTGCTGTGTTAGCAAGAACAGTTCATTCCAGCGAATATCATCTTAGCTCTTGTGATTATGGACACAGATTTCTCTAAAACCTCTAAAATCAGTTGCAACTTTTTTTTAGAGTGCAGAATTGTTAGGAAGTCATAGGTTCTTAGCCAGCACCATGATTTCAGGATCCTGATTTGCAGTTTTAAGCACTCGTGATGAGGCTGGCATGCACTCAACATATATTCACTGATTCAACATACCTGTTTTTTCATGGGAATTGGCATTACCATACAAGAAACAGGAAGCACACTAATGGATTATTAGTCTAGTTTCCAGCTAAAGCCCCAGCTTGAATAATACCTTCAGCTTCAAGCATCAAACTTTAAGAAAGATATAGGAAAAACAAGGTCCAGAGAGAGAAGCAGTAGAATTATAAAGATGTTTACTAAACAGAAGTGGTTTTTTTTAAAAAAGATGAAAGGCTTTGGGTTTAATTAGTCTAAATCAGAGCAGGCTTTTATTTTCCCCGTAAAAATGGGTTACAAAGGGGATCAGCAATCTGACATACTCCACAGTTTAATTTGCTGCAAAAAAAAATGAAGTTGAGTTTTCTGAATGACCTTGAGAGTCCTTTCAGACCTTAACCTCTGTGCTTCTCCTGTGACTCCATCACCGATGACCACAACTACTGCCAGCTCCTCAGGCTGGATATTTTTCCTTGGGGAAACATGATTTAAAAGTCGTGTTTAAATCCAGTGAACAGAGCCTAAGGGTTTGTCTTCCCTACATTTAGTCATCTAAACCCGAGGCGTATAAATGCAGCTGGAAATGTCTGCTCCCCCTGCAGTGACTGATGAGAAACAGCAACAAAGATCTTCACAGTGGGCAATTCCCAGATAATTAATCTTTGGTGAGATAAATCCCGTCCTGACTTGTCTCTGAGTGTTTGCTGTCAGGTTTTGCCCTCAGCTGCCTGATGACACATGAAGTGAGCACATGGCTTCACTATTTTGCTGTACTCATGAAGACACACCTCGCTATCATCTCTGAGGGGTTTGGCATCCCAGGGACTTCTTTGGCACCAGTCCTTCCTGTCCAGCCCTCTCTTCAACCTCTGGTGCTCTCCATACCCTGTCTCGTACTCCTCTTCATCTCCTCACCTCTTGTCCTCCTTCTGAAACACCTACATTCCTCCACTTTGGTTTTCCTTTGCACTGGCTGGATTTACTTCTTATGAATCTCAGTTTTATCTCTGGCTGCAGCTTTCTAATTTATTCACTGCATGGTGCTCCTCTAACAATGTTCTGCTGCTTTCATGTCTTAGGGGAGTCAACAGGACAAGAAAAAAAGCTATTTTAAGTGTTAACTGGCTTGTTAGGCATGCAAATTTTTGAATAACAGGTGTGATTTAAGTTCATCGTGAAAGCTGGGAATGCTGCAGCTGTAACCCCACTTCTGACTCTGTCACTACCTCCCTCAGGACCTGAAAATAAAGAATATTAAGCTTTTTCCCCCCTAGGAATGTGTAAGTCTTAACTAATAGATGTGTATATAATTTTTGAAGTCCTGTTTATGTAAATGCAAAATGCTTATCTTTTCCCTTCAAAACATTTACAAAAGGTCAAGAGAATTTTAGGGTTGAAAGATAAACAGCTCAGAAGAACAGAAAAATTAAAATTACACACGTATACACTTATCACAAACCTTTAGGCAGTCTCTAATTAAGTAATCACTCCTTCTCAGCACTATAGTAGATTCTATCATAAGCTGTTAAATTGTGTACCAGCTTGTAATACTGTGTACTCTGTTTATACAGGATAAGGACTCTCTGGAAATTATTCAAATTAATGTATCGTCTTCTGAACGCATGCTACAGTTATGCCTAGTCAGTCAGGATTGAGATGTTCCCATGCTCAGCTCTACAAAAGTCCAACAGGGAACACAAACTCTTCCTGCCAGGCCAAGATACTAACTTGGAGATGCAAAGGTGCTTATTGAAACACGCAGACTCTCCATCCCTTGTGACACTTAAGCAAGACTTGTTCGTGGGGCATGTCTTTGGCAGCTCCTCCAACAAACAGCTTTCACTGCAAGAAGGATGCTCAGAAAAGGGTCTTCTCCTGTGGTCTCCAGGACATCACTTTTTCCTTGAGATTTTATGTTCAGAGAAAAACAACCTCACTAACACCTGCAGGTGACCTCTCCTGCAGTGGCCCCTCTGCTCACCTGCACCTGCTGCCCTCTCCCACAACTCCACGCCACCCCTGTCTCCTGACCCCCCACCTCACTGCTTCCCTGTCTCATTTTGAGTCTCTGAAAACAATTTTTCTCTTTTTGCCAGTCTTCCCTTCACCTCTGTTACTCAACTCCATGGCCAGAGCTAACCTTGTATCACTTGCTGCAGCCTCATTTGACACAGAGAGCTCGATTCCTCAGCTTAGCTGATCTTTGCTGGAAGCATGGAGAAGAAAGCCTGGAGGCTAAAAGGGCGAAATTAATCTCCAGCAAGAGCAACTTACACCTGGTTGTAAGAGCCAAGAGATCATTTCACCACACCTGGATCAGTGGCATTCACAGACACTGTCTCAGGGGTAGGGAGTGAGGAGACACCCCAATGATATCTGGGGTCGCCATAGGTGTCCACTTGAAATACTTTATGCTGCTTAGAGAAGGCAGATTTGAGGTTGGAGAGTGTTAATGTGCTTCAGTGCCATCCGTTTGATTACCTTGCTCCTGAGCGAAGCTCAGTAAAGCCCAAAAGCCCAGAGTGTGAGGTATGTTACCTCTACCCCAACACTCTTTGCAATGCTACGAGCACTTGGATAGTGAAGTAGTAACAGATGGAAGGATAAATTAAATGGTGTTGGTGAGGAAATAAGCTGCTTTCATTGGAGATTTGAGCCAACAGACTAAAACTGTATGATACAGTAGGAAAACAGTAAAGTTGAAGAGCAATACAGGGAGAAAATTATTCTTTCATTGGTAAAGAAAGTAGTTTTAAAATAGGAACCTCACTTTGGGATTAGTAATGAAATTTGCAAACTTTCATTTTTGTATTGTCATTTATTGTTGAAACATGCCCAGTTGATTTGCCTGGAAACGAGAGTAGTCAGTCTAGCAGCTGGTGTCATCTCGGTGCACTTTTTCTGGTGACAACTACGTCACCATCATACATCCTCCCCATCAGCAGCCATGTTTGCTGCCCCATCAGAAAACACCTAACACATATCTTGTTGTTTATACAGCGCTAAGCATATGCCAAGTTCTATGTGCATCCATTAAACCTGGTGGAAATTGGCCAACTATAGTTAAAAGTTATTACACAGGAGAACCCCAAAACCACAATTACTAAACCTCAGTTCTTTTGAAAATGAGGCTAATTAAGAATTAGCCAAAGATGCGTAAAGCAGAGAACTAGCATTAGCGAGGCTGCCTCCCCGCCCTGACACACCGGGGGCTTTCTGCAACACGAGTGGTGTTGGGACACTTCAACCTCTTTGACCGACAGCTACAAACCCAGCCCAACTCCCCAGCAACCCAGCCAACATTCCAGGCTGCAGGGACGAAGTTCAGAGAGGCGCTGAAGATTAACGGGGCAGCCCTGTTCTGAGCGGTGGGGGAAAGCCTGCATGAAGCAGGCCTTCTAGAGCACAAGTCTTACGAGGAGTGGCTGAGGGAACTGGGGTTGCGTAGTCTGGAGAAAAGGAGGCTGAGGGGAGACCTTATCGCTGTCTACAACTACCTGAAAGAAGGTCATGGTGAGGTGGGGGTCAGAATGTTCTCCCAAGTAATGAGCGAGAGGACAAGAGGAAATGGCCTGAAGTTGCGCCAGGGGAGGTTCGGATTGGATATCAGGAACAATTTATTCGCTGAAAGAGTTGTCAAGCACTGGAACAGGCTGCCCTGGGAAGTGGTGGAGTCACCATCCCTGGAGTGATTTAAAAGACGTGTGGATGTGGTGTGGACTTGGCAGTGCTGGGTTAACGGTTGGACTTGATGATCTTAAAGGTCCTTTCCAACCAAAACGATTCTGTGGTTATATGAAGCGACGCCACCTTGAAGGAATGGGACCCACCGCGGGCTGGGGGAGGCACCCCCTTCTCCTCAGGGCTCCGGCGCCTGAGGAAACGGCGCCTGAGGCGCAGCACCGGGGCCGCGCCGCAGCCCGAGGGCCTCCGCCGGCTGCGCCTAGCAGTCCCCTGAGGCAGCGCTACCGGAGCGGCGCCGGCGCGGAGCGCCCTCAGGGCCGGCTCGGCCCCGCCCTGTCGCCATAGCGACGCTCCAGCCCCGCCCCGCGCCGCCCGCGGAGCAATGGCGCGTCCGCGTCCGCGTCACGTGAGGGGCGCTCCCCCGCCGGCGGGGGGGGCGCGGGGCAGACGTGGACAGTACCCACAATGCCTGGCGGGAGGCGGCCGCCGTGGCCGCGCGCCGGTGCCGGTGCCGCCGCCGCTCCGCTCCGGTGAGCCAGGTAGCTCGAGCCCCTCCCCCGCGGTGCCGTTGCTAGGCGACGCGGCCTGCCCGCCGCCCGGGGCCTGTGCCGCCCGGGGCCTGCTCGCCGCCCGGAGCCTGCCGGCGTGAGGGAGGGCGAGGGACGGGATGGTGCTGGAAGGTGCTGCCACAGGGCCCTGCGGCTGCCCGGTCTTCCTGGGCCGGGGTCTCGGGTGCCGCCTGCCTTCCCCTTCCGGCTCCAGGCCCGGGGCGGGGAGGCTGCCGGAGCGCCGCAGGACTCCCGGTGTGGGCGCGGGGCTGCTCTTGCGAAGCGAAGCGGCTTGTCGCCGGTTTCTCAGCCTTACGGGCCGCCGCCCTGCCGGGGGCTGCGGTGCGCCTGGGGCTGTCAGCCCGGCCGCGGGAGCCACGGGGGCGTCAGCCGGAATGAGAGAGGGGGGTCGGCGCGTCCCTCGGCACCGGCTGCCTCCGGCTTTGTCACTCGAGGTTTGCTGCCGGGGGCAGCGGGCAGGTGGGGTGCAGGAGGCCGTGGGTGGCAGTTCAGGCCTCTTCGTAAATGTCGTTTTGTAACAGAAGCCCGTTGTGGCCCGGATCTGCCACCCTCCTGGCTGGCTGTGTAGGCATCGACGTTTTGTATACAGTTTTGCAATCTAAAGCAGTGGGAACCCGTTTAAGTCGGTACCACACTACCTCTTGCAAATAGTGCAAATGATGGTGTCGAAGCCGCCATGTAAGTAGGTGGTAGACGGAGGGGTCAAGTTCCCGACCTTTGGGATGCAGCTTGTTCCGTTCCCTTAGTTTTTCAGAATCCTGATTCTGTTTCCAACATCTGTTTTTCCTCTGTTTTATGAGAAGGATTATATATGGGCTAATGGTTTAGGATTGTTTCCTTGTCTGGTCATACCTGATGATGTCAACGTGGCTTTATTTGTTGTGTCCTTCTGTAGTGCTTTAGTTTGTAATACAGATTTCTGAAGTATGCTGTAGAGTGGAAGAATTAAGACTCCTGCCTGCATAATGCAGCTGTGACAACCCTCAAAAGTGGGGACCATAAATTGTCCCACAGTATTGTGTATGCATGAAGCACAGAAACTGTATCTTCATTCTGCATCAAGCAGGTGTGCAGTTTGCAACCACTTCCCAACTTTATATTTTATGGAAAGTTGTCATGAGAGGCAGACATCCTGGCAAGAAATGCCTTCATTAAGTTGGTGCTGAAGGCCAGCAGGTGCAGAAGTATCCCAAGCAAACCATATTCACAGGTCACTTTCAAACACTTACGTGTAAAAAAAGTTATGAAAATATGTCAGATAGGTATAAAACAATTATTGTCAGATCAGAAATTGGAAGACCAATTCGTTACAAAAGAAGACTGGAACATATACTACTTTCTAGGACTTTTCTAGATGCTGGCTCAGGACCAAGTGCCATCATAACACACAAATAAACAAGATGATAATTGAATCCGTCTTCAAAAAAAAAAAAGCACTGTAAAACTGGCTCTGGTTTCCATCATCCGAATTTTCCTGCTCGTCGGGGGAAATGAAACTGAGACCACATATGATAGTTCCTTTCTGTGAAAGCAGTGGAGGTTGACATACGTATAATAAATTAGGGACAGCGGAGTAACAGAGGAATCACCGTTCCAGTTGGCTCTTTCCTGTCTGTGGCCAGCTTTCTCCATGTTCTTCTTTTCCATGAGTTCTCCCAGCCCTCATTTGCAGGGAGGGCTGTGAGGTGTCGGTGTAAGGGGAAATCAGTAAAGATGGGCCAGAAGTAGAAGCACACGGGGAAATGGAAGAATAGCACAAGCGTGGAGTGATGCTTCCATGGTGTACTCTCCCTGTAGTGTTTGTTTTAATAACCTGTGTAGTTTTTCTGTGAACTTTTCCAGTTGCCTCATGAATTCACATAATGTTTTAGCACTGACAGCATCCTGTGACAAGCCGTTCCGCGGGCTAACTGCATGTTTTGTGAAGAACCATCTATGGTACCCGTGAGCCTAACACCTCTGTCTGGATTTGATACTCCTTGGTTCCGGCGTAGAATGAGATCGTGAACCCAATCCCTGTTCATTTTTATTGGCCTGTAATGGATTTGTAGACCATTTGTAGTGGAAGTGCAGTCTTTTGATGTTTTCAGGTGTTTGATGGATATAGAATTTTGGAGGAAAACCTATGAAATTTGTAATGGTATGGTGAATTACTTTGTGCAGTTTTGAATAGATGTTTAAAAAAGACATTAAAAGGTAGTTGTAAAAACACTACAATATCTTCAATGTTCTTTCTTCAATCTCTACCTCTATAAATCTATATCAAATTTACCACTTGGCTCCTTCTGTAGAGCCTTTTTGTTTTTTCCTATATTAATACATTTTCAAGTAAGGCTGAATGTTTTGTTACAGTATGTGTATTACACATCTCTTCACATATGTGTGATGTTCCAGCCAAAGTGATTTTCTTTTATTAGCTTCATTTTTTAGATAGCTGTCTGATTCCACTGTTAGGGAGCTGAGGATAAAGTACATATTTTCACTGGGTGGATTTTTCAGATGAGAGTAACAAAACCTGGCTGACTGATGATCTTAAGACTGCATCTTAACACAACTTTTACCTTGTGTGATTTTGTAGTACATTAAGAGAATTGGTAGGTTTTAATGGAGGCTTATCTTCTCTTAGAGAGCCTAATTTCTCTAAATATAAGTAGAAGTCTTGAAGAAAGTAACCGATTTTTGTTCTAGATTTCTGCAAATATTTATTTACATGTAGAATAGACATAAAAATTGAAAGGATACCTCTAAAGGGGTCTTTATCCTTTGCTTTGTCTGTTGTCTGTGCATACATGCTGTTGTTAGTGATATTTATATTCTTTGTCCTTAGTTGTAGGAGTAGAGCAACTATTGTTAGATTGAATATTGAAGATTTTAATGCTTTGGAAATACAGCTGTGGTTGTGTTGTATTATGTTCCCGAGGTTTTCAGGTTTCTGATTGGAGGAGATTATAGATTAAATTTAGTGTATGGGGTGAATGATGGGATTCAGAGTCAAAGGTTGTGTTACCTTGAATTGCTCATGTACTGTGCAGACGAATACATAAATGGCTGGAGTGATGGAACTTCCTCAACTTCACTTAAAGAACATAGAAACATTTTAATATTTCTGTTCTAGTTTTCTTTTTACCTGAATACCTCTTGAGTAATCTCCCTGGGGTGTGTTCAGGCCTTTCTAATAAGCGTGCCCTCACAAAAAGAGCTGAAGAACATTGTTAGCCAGTAAATAATGTTTATTAACTTTTTCTGTTTGTTCTTATCTCATCAGATAGCTCAACATGAACTTTAATCATCAAGATCATTTAAAAAGTGAACAGAACAATATTTTTCCTTCTGAGAGCTGGCTACAGGATTCTGAGTTTCTCCTGCGGTGCTGTCCTATTTCCTACCTTTTCCTAAAACAGGACATGGAGCTAAGTTCCATTCTTCATATTAGGTGTGAATGAAGTTATTTGCTTCATCAAAGGAAATGCAGATCTGTGAAGTTACATTGTGTGCAAGTAAGTTAATGAGGGGAATTTTAAACTTCACTGTCATATCATTGTTCTTATGTTTATATTGATACAGCTCCAGGAATTCCCTTTCAAGACTGAGTTCCAAGTGGTAGAGGTGGTTATTGTTGGAGAACCATTACAGCTTAAAGCTCCTCTGCATTTTTACCATGCTCTTGAGCTCCTGCTGTGGTTACATGGTTAGCAGCATAGTTAAGAACATGAGTGCCTTGTGCTTTCCATGTGAATTGTCCTGCTGGGAGCACATGCATGAACTCAAATAGAGATAGGTAAAAGTTTCTACAACTGCAGGTTTAATTTCTAGAATGCTTCACTCCAGCACGCTAATCTAGAGCAAGTCCTAAAGTTGTTTTTTTTTCTGTTTTTGTGTCGAGCTGATCGAAGCACTTTGTACCAATAGGGAATTCTGTAGTGAAGTGCTGAAATAACAAGCGTACCTGATAAAAGCCCAGAGGTATTCGCTAGACTACAGGCAACAGTGGCTTCTGCTGCTGTTCTGACTTTGGTGAAAGTCTGATATGCTATACAAGTAAAATTAGAAGAGTATTAATTTGGAATTTATTTAGCTAATGTGATGCGTCTCAAAGCATGTTGAAGTTTGACTGCTGATGAAGCTGAATTTCTTAAATTGAAAATTACAACACATTTTCAGTGTTTTCATTATTATGTGCTTCTTTCTCTTTGAGGAGTAAATACTCTTGAAAAACCTGAATATTGAGTATTATTCAATAAATATCCTGATGTATATGTTACCTTTGGGTAGTGGGAATAGGGGAGGTGAGAGTTCAGGGAAGAATAGCTATTTCCTCTCTTTTATAAAGAGGCAGTGCTGTTTTGGGAAAATTTGGATTCCTGACTTTTCAGAATACAGTCCTTCAGTTGCTAAGGCTCGTAAAGCACCCTTAATGTCATAGTTTGAAAGGTGCTGTAAACATGTCAGTATTGCACATGAAAGCATATTTCAGCTGTATTCAGAAATCTGTTTTCTTTGCAGTTTGTGACTGTATGGAACCTCAGTAGCATCGTCTGAGGGAGGCAAAAATCTATTTTTGTCATAATCTCTAAGTGATAAGTGTAGTATATGGTAGGAGTCTGCAGAGCAGTGTTAAGAGTTGAGGAAGTGTTTGCTTTTGGCTTCATATAAATTCTAGCAGTTCGCCCACTTGCAAGAGGACAAACTTGTGTACTGATACTTAGCAGATAACTAATTCTTCTTTTAATGCTTGTCTTGCTAAACTTTTGGATGTTTTGGTTTAATGTAAGGTTTAAAGAACTTTAAAGTTTTAAAAATGTGTCTTCAGTCTTGAAAGACTGCAGGGTGTGTTTTTATACCGTTAAATGCCTGCTATAAATTTTTTCCTTTTGACGAAGAAATGTTTAAATACACAACTTTTTCTTTTTTAAGCGAGTATATTCCATGAAGCTTTAATTATTATGATTTGAAAATTAAATACAGTAAAAACATGTAGGCTTTGCAAGCACTATTTCAACCTGCTCAGTATTTGTGTAATACTGATAGAAGCATTTTGCAGATTTAAAGAAAATGGAGACTCAGATAAGAAAAAAGATGTTTCATGTGTAAGAAATTCTGTTGTGAGTTGGGAGAGCTGGATTACATTCCTTGCTGTCCCGATTCCTTGATTTCCTATTTGATAGTATGTAAGTTGTGTAAGTCTGTGTTTGTCAGTGTACTTAAGCATGTACTCAGTAACACAGTTTCGTGAAAGCGCATGAATATTATTGCTTGATCAAGACCTAGATCACTTTTCCATCTGGCATATCTCTACAGTACACATTTTTCCTCTCCAGCTATTGTTCTTTGTTTACACTATAATTGTTGTCTCACTAAACAAGAAGACTCACAGCTTGAAGGGTGCAAGCGCTACAGTAGTACTAAGGCTAAGTAACAGTGTTTCAGTCTCCACAGGTATCTCTAGGTGAGGATTTATGGCAGTTCAGATAAAAATATTTGAAAACGTGACAGATGTGCTGCTGCTTTGTGGTTCACGTAGACTTACTAGGTGCTGTTCAGTTAGGACTCTAATCTGAGTTACAGTTCAAAATCCTCCCTGTGCCCCATTTTAAGCATTAGTCCAGTGTACAGCTTGGGAAGTTTGATTAATCACAGTTAACTCCATTGGTTTTGCTTTTACCTTAATTCTGATTCCTCCTGATTTGTTTTGTTGCAGATTGTCGTTAACTCTGTTGGCAATGTCTATGATTTTATCTGCCTCTGTGGTCCGTGTGAGGGATGGACTCCCACTGTCTGCATCTACTGATTATGATCAGAGCATGGGAATGCAAGAATGTAGAAAATATTTTAAAATGCTCTCAAAGAAACTTTCTCAGCTTCCTGATAGGTGTACTCTGAAAACTGGGCAGTATAATATAAAGTAAGACTTCTCTTTTATGTATTTGTGACATCCTGGGTTGTGTCTGTCTGTAAGTTAAAAAGTTAACAGTTCATGTTAGAAATGATTAATCAAATTAAGGTTAATTCTTGGCAGTATTTATGCATCAGAAATTTAAAATTGACAAATTATAGTAAGATCTGAAATGTACTCAAACTTTGGTGGAAGTTCTTGTTTGAAATTGACAGTATTTTTATAAATACCGAAGTCCTTGACCTACTAGAAATATTTATTTAAATGTCAAGGTCGTTTCTGACATGAAAATGACCAGACTTGTTCTTCATCATGATAGTTCAACTAGTATTCATTTATTTTCTCTTTTTCATCTACACCATTTTAAGAAAGTACCCAAATACTTTCATAACCCAGTGTTTCTGAAAACTTGTGGTTATGATGTTATGGAATTAGGCCCTTTTATTGTACCTTCAGAATTTCTATTAACTTCAGAGAAAACATACCCTAAAAACTGAGCGTAACTCAATAATTATTTCATATGGCCCACGAGGAGTGAGGGAGTAGGAGGGGTGGGAATGATTTTTGTAGTGTGGAGGCAGTGTGTAGTAAAGTCTTGACTGGTTGAATGGAGCTTACCTATCCTACTGCTCCATCCAGCACTTTCACAACAATGCTTTTCGTTTCCTCTTCATGCTTTTGTGTTTTGACTATTTTTTAATAACTATTCCTAAATTTTTTGAGCTAGTCAATTTGATAGTGTACCTGCATGTCAACACTGATTAAGTAATAATTCAGAAGATGCTCTTTTTTCCCCTGTTCGCAGCATTGTATTATCATGAAATAGCTCTTTGAATCTATTGTTTACTCAGAATTTTGCTTTATATGTGACCTTTCTCCTTAGTATTGGTAACTAGGTGTACCTGTGTGTAGTTGGTAATTCGGTTGCACTTTGGCTGAGCTAAATTGGCTTATAAACTGATCAGCTTAAAAGAAACCTAAGAATCGGATAAAAGGCTTAGTCAAGAGTATTTTATTACTTTTGTCTTTGATTATGTTTAGTAGTGTAAGTTATGTACCAAGGTTTTGAAGAAATTTGAATGTTGTAAAAATGTGATCTCTACTTAGTGAATTGCCTAAATGCAAGAGGGATACGTGTATTGAAAACTGTTCCTTTCTAATTTCATATTTGCCATCTCTGGTCATCCTTGCAGCTATCTGTGGAGAGTGGTGAATCCCTTGTTCCACGGAACAGTTTTATTTCCTCACATAGTTTAGAAAGAACCAATTGCCCTCACCCCAGCTGTGAAGATACGTTTTTGCATTTTTGGGATTCACCAGGTCACATATTCTGCATTTGAGATGAATGAAAAGCGATTATGGGACAAGCCTGCTGTGTTTCTATATCCCAAAAGCTTTGTTACTTTATATTCCATGTATGTGAGGGTGTGTACATATGTGTACACACACACCCCTTATATATATACTTACACGTATATGTGTAACACAGCTTATCATGATGGTACAATGTGGTGTTAAAGTAAAACATTGCCTAAAATAAATTGTTTTTCTTCTAGAGTAGCGTTGGGCTTTTCAGTAAGCATTAATTCCTGTGTTACCCCAGGGCAGTTTTAGTGTTTCTGATTATACAATATGAGATCAGACTAGTGAAGCAGTGAATTACCTGGATTTAAATTTGAAATTTTGAATTTTTTGTCTCCACTATAGCTTTATCAGTTCTCTCGGAGTAAGCTATATGATGTTGTGCACTGAAAATTATCCCAGTGTCCTCTCTTTCTGCTTCCTGGATGAGCTTCAGAAAGAGTTCATCACTACCTACAATATGATGAAGACAAATACTGCTGTCAGACCGTACTGTTTTATAGAGTTTGGTAAGGATCTGACATTTTTTTCCCTTCATTCTCACACTAAGACAAATGAGTATTTAAATAGTTGTGCAGCTTAATGCACACAAACCAAAAATGTCCAAGGCAGTTTATAGCTGTATTTCAGGTGGATTTAGAATCTGATTTAACTCCCATTAGAGTCAATAAAGAAATAATTCTGTGGGCATTAAATTAGGCTAATAGAGTTTTACCCAAACTTGTTTATAATCTTTCTGTTTATTCCAGTAGGTTTTGCGTTAAGCCTTGTGTGACCAAATGTGGAGTTCATCTTCTAGTTAATAATACTAGGAGTTGTTTGACTTCATACCTGTTGAAGTAGTTAACCTGTAAAGGCATTGAGTCATAAATTTCTCAAGTAAAAGATTGCAATTTCATGTTTGCTCTTAGCTGTGCTGTAATTTTTGTTCAGTACATGAAAGGGAGAGATTTTTATTTGTCTTATGATATAGTGAAGCATTTAATCTTCTGTCATGCAAACTCCAAATACGACTAATCCCATATATACCAGATAACAGCTGTTATGGATTCCATTAATATCTGTTGCTTTAATACTATATGTTAGGCAGTTATTTTAAATATTCTTATAAAATGCATTAGAGGTTAGAATGTAGGTCTGTTACAGTTTTTATATCTGTATAACATGTTATTAATGTTCTCCACCTGAATATTTTTCAGGCACGTTTCATACTCAAGTAAGTTTATACTTGAATGCAGGAGTTAATTTTTTCCTAAGGATATTTACTAAACTAACAGAAAAGCTAGAATAAGTGCAATAAATCCATTGTATTAGCAATGCATTCAGTCTCATGCAGTGAAAAGTCATTAGTTTATTCACAGTTATTAAGTAATTAGATTTCTAGAGCTTAATTTTTTTTTTACTTCAGAATTAAATAGCCCATGATATATTAGTCAGAAAACAGAAATAGTATTAGAAATTCCAAGGTCAATGCAAGCATTTCAAACAACATATTTGAATTTGTGAAGTATGTAGTACATAAAGCCACATGGTCTTGAATTATGTAATTAACAAAAGTCCATAAGGATATACCTTTTTATTTTAAATTTTACACAGATAATTTCATTCAGAGGACCAAACAGAGATATAACAACACACGTTCTTTGTCAACAAAGATGAATCTTGCTGACATGCAGACAGAAATCAAGCTGAGACCACCTTATCAAATTTCCATGTCAGAGCTTGGTTCAGCTAATGGGTTCGCACATTTATCTGTGGCGGAATATAAGGGTACTGGTAAGATATCTGCAGGTAAGTTTCAGACTTTTGTTTTTTGTATCCTTAAATGAGACAGATGCAGGGTAGTAGAATTAATTTTTCTTTTGGATTTTTTTTTTCTTTAAAAAAAGCTTTTTTCCACCATGATGTTCTTAAAGCATAAAGCACCCAAGACTTTACATGTATTTTAGCTTATGTGTCTGTTTTGTCCTCTGCTGAAAGTGCATATCTTCCCAAGGCACTCAGAGAGGCAAATGGGTCTATTCAATGGACTGCTTTATTGAAGGGAAAAAAAAAGTCTACATGAAAATAAGCAAATGAAGATGAGCACTTAACAAGATGATCTTCTTTTTTTTTCTGACCTTTTGAGATCTATGAAAATTTTTATTATTTCTGCCCAGTAAGACCCAATGATGACATAAACTAAGAGCATAGTGTCATGAGTTACAGCAGCTGGAGGGAGAAGCATCACTTCAGGAAGCATCTGTGACAGTGAAAATCCAAAGCTGGCTAAAAGATCTACTCTCTAAAATAACTGCTTTGTGTATGATGTCAATAACAGCAATTTTGTATATACTTGCCACATGCATTTAACTAGTCATTGATTTTTTAAAACATTAACTGACTTAATGTAGAAGTTAAATATGGAATTGTGTGCTTGAACTGAGTTTAAGATTTGTGCTGTTAAGTGAATGCTCTGAATCAGTTTGAGGCCCACCTTTAGGTGTTTCCCAGCAGGACAGACAACTTAAAACTTGCCAAATCCTTGCACTAATACATGGAATCCACACGTGAAACTGACAGAATCTCATTTCAGGCTTCAAGTTTAGAGAAGCAAAATCATAAATAGAATCAAAGGAAGGGCTGCTTTTAATTGTTTAATATCTTCGCTTTTTTCCAAACAGTACCTCTGTAGTACTAGTAAGGCTAGTTATCCTGGACAGACATAACCGATGCCATTCACTTTACAGTGTTAGGGTGAAAATTGCAGTCGTAAAGCTAAACACTTCCTAAAGTTCTGTAATATGAGAGATCAGCTTAATTTTGTGCAGTTATATATATTTTAATATATATTTTACATATATATTATCTATATTTTAATAGGATCTCTTTGCCAGTGTATTCTCCTAATTACTCTACTTACTTGTAAAGTTTCCTTTAGAAGATCGAAAACTACTTTCTACTGAAAATGAAAAACAAACAGAATCGCTGGGGTGCCGTGTTTGTACTGCTGAGGCCCTGATCCTGAGAGTTTTAGGTGCTATGAGACAGTGTAGAAATGGCTTATGATCTCAGTATTTGCTATTTAACAGTATTAGAGATCAATTCTGGAAAATTAGTAAAGGAAATGTGTGAAGATGTTTAAATTGTTTAGACAAGTGGAATCTTTTAAGCAGCACCATATGTACCTTTAGTCTTCTACTACTGATATGTGCATCTTGTTTTTAAAGGTATGTTATGCTGCAATACCATTCTTTGGCCACTTCTGATGCTTATATTGTTACTTTTCAATGTTCCAGTGTAATCCTGGCTTGTGGAAGAGGTTATGAGGGCAACTGGTTAACTCTGAAAATTGTCTAGATTCAAACTACCTGTAGTTGGAAAAAGAAAAAAACAATTAGCATGAGAGAATACGCCTGTGTCAAAACTGGCTGTATTTTTAAAGTTGTCCGTGTAGTGGGAGATGAGGTTTTTACCACTTTTCTGAGTAAAAGTGTTGGAAGATCATATGGACCTAAATTAAAACGCGTAAGCACCACTTCTCTTTTTACTATAGAGTAAAATTAAACAATAATTGGCAGATGATCTTCCAATTTTTTTTTCACCTACCTTTCCACAACCTGTCTTACAGAAGCTGTTCTGTTGTCCTCTTCTCATTCTGTGTCAACTTTCTTTTTTTTACTCTCTTACTTTTAACTTTCTTCTTCTGAATTCCATAGATCTGTCTGTTCAGTTATCCACTTCCTTCCTTGAATTGCTGTAGAAACTCACCATCAAAGGGCTGTACATTATGAGAGGTTTGCATTTTGCTCCTTCACCTCTTCAAATTTTAGATGCTGTTGAATAACAGTGTCTTTTTTAGCACATCTGCTAATAGTTCTGTGATTCTTTACTTTCATTGCTTCTCTCCACCCTTGAAAGGAACTTTGGAAGTTTGCTACCCACTCAGTTGGCTAGACTTCAAAGTTTCTCCTTTGCTCTAAGGACAAATTCTCACAAAAAGATATGGTTTACCTAGTGTAATTTCCTGGATATGCTGTCCTGTTAAAAGTATGACTTGCTATAAGTGAATTGTGTTAAATCAAGTTGGATAGCACGCCGGGGAAGTTAGATGCAAATCTTGTTTTGCTACACGGAATGGCAGAATTTGATGTATTAGTTTTGGCTATGCTGATGAAGCATTGTCTGTTACTTGCTTACACTTGTAATTGGATATGTATCCAAGGTCTAGTGGCTAGGCCTGCTCTGTTGTTAAAGTAATTGAAAATAGCAGACCTATTCCTTTAGCGAAAGTTGTGCTGTGTAATGAGGAATAGAGGTAATTATTAAAGTGTGAAGCAGAAAGTGCAGATTATGGATAGAATTTTGCTTTAAAGGTGAATGTAGGTATTGGCAGACATTAGAAATAGGGCGACAGCATGCTGATGTGTGATGTTTTAGGTATTTATTTGGTTAGGATAAATTTGCTGTTTTCTGAGCTTTTTTCCAATGAAGGAGCAGTTCTCAAATCAAAGTTTCTTTTTGCTTGATGGTGTAGTCAATTTTTTTTTTGCTTTTATTTTTAAATAAGCATCCTTACAAGTAGTGCAGTTTCTCATATTGTGCAAACTTCCTAATTTTTTATTTAGATTTCAACATTTTAATTCAAAATTTGTGCTTTATTTGATCCTTGGCTTGTGTTAGAGAGTTTTTGATATGGCAATTATCATCTCTCTAAGATCTATGGATGTACTGACTCAAGGTCAGTTGTCCTTTGCCCCGCCTCCTCTGACACTCCTCCTTCCTTCTTCTGGTTTTCCTTTTATTTTTTTTTGTATTTTGGTGACTCTTGTTGCTTTGATTGTAACACTAAAATTTATTAAACCCTGGAGAGCTTGATGGCATCAGTAGTGGTATGCAACGTCCTTTAAAGTTTTGGGGTTTATTTTCATAGTTTAATAAGAGAGAAAAGTTACTGTTTTATGATCCTTCATAGACTGTCTTGATTTCGCTGACAAGACTCTCTACTTCTCCCCCCGTGGTTCTCAAAGAGGTGTTTTAAATGCCGTTTTAACACGCGATGTTTTAAAGTTACCCTGATGGCTGGGAAAATGAGGTTGTCTGGAGAGCTATGCTTGGAGAGCAGTGAACTGATTTTATCCACCGGTTAGTGAAATGCAGTGACTTTTGTCTAAAAACAGTCATATACGCCTTCAGCTTTTTGCCAGTGTCTAAATGAGGTGGTTTAAAAAAACCAAACAAAACAACCAGTTACAAGTCACTGAAAAAGAATGGTTTGGTATGCAAATAGCATGTCTAACCTTAACTGAGTAATTGCTGTTAGTATTCCTCTCATATGCACTACAGCTAGAAAAGCAATAAGCTCTGGAAGTTAAACATGGGTTATGCTTTTGTTAAAAAAAATTTAAAAATACTGATTACACTATTAAATTCAGCACAAATGCATTAACAACTAATTTTGTGTTTTATTTTTAAGTTATCACACACTCGTAATTAGAGAGCCCTGTCTGCTTATCAATGTGAAATAGCTTTTGTCATTTTTTCTTTAGGTTCTGTAAGTTCATAAGCTGTTTGAAAAGCCTTTTTCCTGGATCTGTGCAATGCAAACAATCAGGATTGACACCCCTCTCTCTATTAATGTTACAGTTCATTAACCTCATTGTTCACATCTTTACGCTTCGTTGATTTGAACAGAATGATTTAACTATGGCTCAGTACCCCTATTGTTTTCCCAGCGTTGCCTAGACTGTTAAGAGTTTTGCATTGTTTTTTTCATATTTGATTTCTGTTATTAATTATGGAAAGGGACACTAATGAGGAACATACACAACGTTTATGTACTTGTGACCCTAGCTAAGTCCAAAAGAGTGGGTGTGCATAGAAAGAAAGCGTGTTTTAATTTTAATATGTTTTGTAGGAGACTTCTAAGCACTATCTGGAAGGTCTGTATAAGGTTGTAATACAGATACTAGCTTAGTTTCAGAGCTGTCTTTTTATTTGTATCTTTGGTAGCACTCACTGGCTGTATTTTTTAAGGTAGGGGACTGTAATAGCTTTGCCTTAGAGTGTTCCATCCAGCAAACAAGCTAAATCTGTCTCAATGGCTCTGCTAATGCATTAGTGTTAAAGAAAAGTGGAGGTGGTGAGAGGAGCTCTTAAGTACGTGACTTATTAGCTGGTTACTAATTGTAAACAAATTTCACTAGCAAATGCATCATTTGCCATTGATTTCCGGGCATGTTTGAGCATCTTTCAGTACCATACTGAACAAACTGAGTGTATTGAGTTAAAGACTAAATATAATAAGACAATTATATATGTGAATGGAAGGAAAGTGTACTTTTTGTTAAACCTTGTGTTGAAATATTTAAAGTGTTTCTTCTTCTTTTTAGAAAAAAAGATTGTGGTTTTTTTTTTTGTAGTTTGCTTCAGTGATCTCTTCTTGAGCTAGAAGCCACTGAAAAATGAAATTACTATTTTACTAAATTTCTAAAGACATTGCTTTGACCTTTGATATCTTTTTTTGATCTTTTGCTTTGCAGCTCCTCATCAGCGTCTGGAACCTGTGACTCTGTCAGGGATTGTCTCATTTGTACTTAGTCTGTTATGTGGGGCTTTGAATTTAATTCGTGGCTTTCATGCCATAGAAAGTCTTCTCCAGGTATTGTACGTGTTTATGAATTTAAGAGTTATGCATCATAGGAGTCATAATATCACCTTAGAAGATGCTTGCTATATGAACTAAGTCTTGCCAGTTTTATTTTCAGAAATATTGTTTGTGAGGTCAGACCTCTGTTTATGAAATCTATATCGTTTATGCATCCTTCTTGAGTGTGCTGCATCATTCTTTGAGGCTGTGAGTTTCAAAAGCAGTAGAAGGTGGGTGGCCGACTCCTTCCCTAGGTACCTTGGTAGCAGTGAGTATGAGAACATAATGTTCTGTTTTCTAAATTTATGCCAGGATATGAGACGTTTAATTTTAATAGATGTTATTTAAAAACACTTGAGAGAAATGATGAACAGCTTTGAAAATCTGGCCAATTTTTTGGAAAGGTCCACAGAGCAGGGATCTTTAAACAGGTTTTGTAAAATTGTTTTTTAGAAACCGTTTTTAGTTTTTGTTTGTTTTTAATAAACCTTCTTAAGTAGGATGTGTATTTCTCTGTGTGTGCTGAAAAGATAAATGTAAGGGAAACTGTCAAGTGATTTCTTCTAAAAACCCTCCCCTAAAACAACACCACCCCCTTCACCAAACAACCTGCCCAACAAACATGTATTTGTTTATGTGAACTCTCTGCTCTGACTCTCCCTATAGCCTTTCAGTTTCTTTCTATTCCATTTCTTCTGCTAGTTGTATTCTCATTGCTACAATGAAAATAATAGTGGTTAATGATTTCAAGCAGTTCCAAGTGAATATGCTGGTAGTGCTTGCAAGCAAGCACGCACAGGAAGTTCATGTGTGTTAGAACAAAAAAAGAGACTTTTTTAAGTGGCTCTACTGTTGTGGTGATGGAGGTAGAAACTAAAAACCCCATGGAAGTTTTCGGAGAGAAAATGGAAATCTTCCTTGGCTGATAGATAATCTTTTATTCAAACTTATATCTGGACTTCATAACTGCAATGCTTTTGATACCTAATGGATTTTTTAGGGAAGGTAAAGAAGATGACCTGTATTCCAGCTGTCATACGTAATTATTGATACACGTAAAGATTTAATAAAGCAGTAATATTTGAGGTCTCAGCATTTTCTGAAGACTATTGAATAGATGAACAGGGTTAATGAAAGTGTTCCATGCTAGGTCCTTCTTATGAGTTGTATTTGGTTTGTTTTTTTAAAGAAAAACCAAGTGTGAAATAGTGAACATACTTCTCTACTTTGTCCCTAATTAGATTTTTCTGTTATGCACAATTCTCAGTTTATAAGTAGGAATGAATTGGAAGTACACTGTAGTACAAATAGTGCTGAACAGATTTCTACCACTTAGTGTAATGTTTCTAGAACTTGTTTTGTTACCTTTCCACAGCTGATTTTTTAAAAAGGAATGCCAGTGTTAGATTAACCTATTGAACTGATGATAGGGCAGCCAATTAATTTTATTCTATATGTTATTGCATCTGGAGGTAATAGATGGCAGTATAGATGGAAGATATTTTTTCGTTTCTGACAAATGAGGCACACTAAAAATCCATTAAAATTTCTCTTAATTTACTTTATTATGGAAAAATCCACAAGGTTTAGAGAGAAATAATCCAAAACATGATTAATGAAACTTCTTCTGAGAAGTCATTCAAAAGCTTCTCTCTGAACAAGTGTTTCCTTTATAATCAGTGGTTTTATTTGGGTGTTAGCAAAATTGTTACGCTCTGTAGCGATACTCCAGCAAATATGCAGTGGCACTGGGGCAAAGATTTATGTATGGTTTAGGAGTGTACTGCATTGTGTGGGTAAGTTTATGTGCAGACGTACAAACTTTTCCCTAGTCAACACTGTAGTTGCAAATGCTTCACACTGAACATACTCTGAGCAGAAACAAGTTGTAGTTCTGAGTGGACCACCTTCTTCTCAAAATGAATTCCACTTTCAAGGAAGAGCATTTGCATGAGTACCCGTTGTTCTCCTGGGAAAGTTTTTCATTGTCGCAGATGTTTGTTGTAAATGCAGTTAGAATAATCACTGAGCATGTAAATGTATACTGCTCAGCTCTATAGAAACTATTAACAACTGTTTGAATAAGTTGGAAGGAAATTTTTTGGTTTTGTTTTTTGAACGTATAGTGGAAAGACCTATCACTTCCAAGTAAATTTTTCCATCTTTTCCTTCAAGAAAACTTAATTTTCCAATAGTCTTTCCGTGGTAGATTCATGTGCTTTTGTTTGTTTTCACTGCCATGAACACAGAGCTGCCGGCATTATTCTCTGTGTGGAATTTTACCACACCCTGGTGGCCAGTTTCTGTCTTTTCCTTTTATCTCATTTCCATTTTGTGAAGCTGGAGGAAGGCACGATTCTGCAAAGTTGTTATTAAAGGTAGTTACCAGTGTTTAGACTCGAATTTTCAAAGGCATCTGGAGAAAGTAAGTGTCCAGTGTTAGAGCTGGACTGCCTTTAAGGCTTTTGAAAATCTCTGCATTAGTTGTCTATTGTGAATAAGCATTTTGGTCAGATTCCAGATCAGGTGGATTTTTTCCAGACATACAGGTAAGCAATGATTAGTGCTAACTCTTTTGGTTTAGCATAGTATAGAATGATTATAAATCTCTAGGAGACACTATTTTAGCATATATTAATGAATAACTTTCATACTGTAAATATCTGGTATTTCACTGAAACATTATAAAACATGGGGTTTTGTTTTATTTTCACAGAATGAAGGTGAAGATTTCAGCTATGTTATTGCATTTTTTCTTGGAACAGCAGCCTGTTTGTACCAGGTGCGTTCTTCTGCTTCATAATTCACTACAGTTTAGAAACATTACCCAGTCATGTATAAATGTCATCATGTTTTCTTAAATGTCACAGATACTTGAATAGGATGATTATAAAAATAATTTTGGGTCAGTTTTATTTAGTTAATCATAAACTGTCATTCAGTAGACTGATACAAAGAGCTTCTGTTTGCTGTCATTTTTCTCCTGTTAGTTGATTAAGAGATTTGGTATGCTTTTCTGTCTGGAGCTTACAATTTATCTCTAAAGTCACATGGAGGTTATGTCATTTCCTTAATGTAATAGTTTCATAGTTCAAGTAAATCTAAACATCTGAACAAATGCCTTACTGCTGCTTTCCTTTGAGAAGACTTGAAGTAAATACAGTAATACCTAGGCACTACACCCCAGAATTTTCCTCGCTTTGTACATTATTGTGCATCTTCTTCCTTCTCGAAGCTTTCAGCCACTTTCCACTATGTTTTCCTTCTCCTGTCTGATGTTTCACGTTGCATCAGGTCTGCGGGTTTTCTTTCTGCATCTGGATTTGACTTTCCCATACAATTTGTAGTAAGGTGTTCTGGTGCCCATTGGCATTTGTCATTCAGTGACACTACTGTTATGTTTAGCTATGACTATAATGTCTGTCATGCTCAACTGCTGTTATTACAATTCCTTTGACTTTTAATCTCCTGCACGTGGAGTGGAGTATGCAGTTTCTACTTGTTTCCATGTGCCAATGTTTAGTAGAGTGTCAGACTGTAAAATAAAATAATATCTCAGGATTTTCATTTTATATCAGCCTTTCTATCAGTCAGCCTTTTGTCCAGGTTACCTGTAATCTCCATTCTCTATATCTCTAGCAAAATGTCACAGTACAATTTGTATTCTTCACCACTGATTGACTTTTCATCAGCTTCTGCCTTAAATAATTCTTCAGATCAGTGTTAATTTTCCATGCCAACAGTCTGTTCCATATCAGATAAGGTGGAGCTCCTCCATTCTTTTTTGTGTGAAAAATACACATTCTTCCCTCCTCTACCAAATTAGAAACCTTATTCTTTATAAAGTATTCATGTCTGTGCATTGAGACATAAGGACATAATGTCTTTCCCCCACTGTCTGACTTGAATAGATCTATTTTAAAGAAAGAATCCATGCAGCTCGGAATGCAGGCTTTTCCTTAATATTCAAAATATATCTGTCAAGACTCTTGTGTGATTCATACAATATGTAATTGATCATTTTTCAAAACTAAGAGGGATGGCAGTTCTATGGCATGTTCTGATGTTCTTTTGCCACATTTAGGAGTTCAGGAGGTTAATTCCATACGTTGCATGACAACACATTTCGTTATCGTTCACTCACAAGGCTTCCATAATGTTGTATTCTCTTGTTCAGTTAATAACAACATAGCAGTGTGTTTCTCTTTCTAGTTTCCAAGAAAATGTTTCTAAACAAGGTGTGCAGGCAAAAAACGTGACTTACATGGAACAGGATGTTCTAGGCTCACTAACATTCAGTGTGCAATGATGAAGAATGTAATTTCATCATGATCGTTAGGAGCCAATAAATGCCTAAAGTGAAGAGTTTCTATGCCAGCTCTTTTTGCATTTGAAATGAAGCTCTTTGGACCAGCTCTGAAAACCAAGAATGCAAGTGAGAGTAGACAGCACAAAGAAAATCCCCTGCTTCTTTTTGAAGTATTGTAGTAATACGTGGGATGTATTGAGTGGCCCGTTAAGGCTGCAGGCATATATCTTTATGTATCAAACTGAAATAATAATAGTGTTCCCTTTACATTTTCATGTACGGTATGTGATCTGTATATTTTTAGATTGTCTAAGGAGAAAAGTAGCAACTGTTCTAGCATTGTGGAGGAATGGTCCATCACCATCAGCATCTACCGTACACTCTCTACTGCTACCAGTATTTAGGTTCACTTTTATATTGAAATCGAATGTAAAGCTTTAGGACACTTTCTTAGCAGCATTAAAATATAAACTATGATTTTTAATTGTCTAAGGTTTTTTACATCTGGTTGATTTTTTTTGTACCCTTCAAAGTGCCATTTTCCAGTAAACTCTTAAGTTATTCTATTTCTGGTTTATGGCCTATTTTGCTTATAAAATTGTAACTGAATATCGCAACACTGACAAAAGAGCAATGCTAGTGTTCTCAGGGTAAAATAACTAAGATTAGGAGCTCTGATAATCATAGAATCATAGAATGGTTTGGGTTGGAAGGGACCTTAAAGATCATCTAGTTCCAACCGCCCTGCCACAGGCAGGGACATAATATGTCCAAGAAGTCGAGAATTGCCTGTTCCAGTTCATCTAGAGCTGACATGTCTAGTGTTCCTCCATGGTTTCTAGTCTCTTCTAAAGAAAAAAGTGTGCAAAAGTAACAACTGTCTCAGTTGTACCTGAAGGGCAGAGTATTAGGAGCTGAGCTTCCAGTCATTTCTTAACATTTGTTAAAAATAAATAAATCTTAAAAAATCAAAAATCAAAATCTTCTCTGAAGTAGCATAGGAGCCTTCTACATAAAAGCGTGCTCAGTAATTGCTGTGCTAACACCTCCCTTCAATAGAAGAAAAAAAAGCCCTCAGGAATTTCATAACAGCTCTTGTTATAGCAAGGTATTAAAACCACAGTGTTTTGGCCTTTGGACTGGTGCTCTGTTTTGTAAGTGGCAAATCTTCTAGCATCTCGGACCTAGACTAATGAAAAAATAAGTCCCAGAAGTCATTTAAAACAGATCTTCAGTAAAATTCACAGTCATTCGACATCATGTTGCAGTGACATTTTTAAACTTCTGTGGTATTTTTGGTTTTGAAACCCTTCATGTTTATTAATCATTTTGATGAAGCATATCCTGACTCTTTATTTTAATCTTGGAAGCAGTTACACTTCTGCATATGTTGTCAGTGGTGGCGCTGACGCTAGGAAATTATCTGAATTCTTATTGCTGAGATACTAGAACCAACTAATTGCTCTTTTAGATGTGATTTGTAAACCTGTCAACCCAAGTAGGTTGCATTTGCTCTGCTCAAAATGGCCAAGCAGGTTCAGAGGAATTCCATCTAGACTCTGAAATGCGCAGATTACTTATATCTGGTTTTTCTTTGCTTTGGAGGAAGGACGTACAAATCTTACCGATATTGTCAGTACTCACATCTCTGAAGATATTTAGGTATCGAAAAATCACAAGCAGTTTTATTAATCTGAGCCACAGTTACAGTGGAAATGCATGCTTCATTAGAAAGTGGTTACATTTCAAATAGAATATAAAGTAACCTCAATGAATTGCATTGTTCAGTTGTAAGTGTACAATGCTTTTGCCCTTTTTTGAGGAACATGAAAAATGAAAAAAAATAAAGTAGTGTTTCTCTGATTCTGATAAAATGTGGCAAATGCTCAAGAAGAACAGAAATGACACTTAGATAATCTGATGATGAATGCTGTTAAAAAAATTGTGTGAGCATGGTTATATATCCACTGGGAACAGATTTGGAATACAAAGTAAGCCCAAGTGATGTTGTTACCTACCTTGAAGCACAGCAGAAACTCTCTTCATCAGGTCGAAATGGCTAGAATCCAGAGAGGGCAGACAGTTTTTTTGTGGAAGTCAAGGAGGTAGTTTGAACAATAGCAGAAGTAAAAATAATGTCCACAAAAAAAGTACTGGACATCTCTGTCCTTTTAGAGATAAAATCTGAAGTGAGATACTCAAACAGATTTCCAGTTGCAGCAGGAAGAAGGCAGAGTGGGAAACTGTGGGCAGTCCTGACATTGTGTTACACCACAGCGTGCAAAAACTGACCCTTAAAGTGTAGAACTACAGTAGAGTTGTGTATTTCTCCCCAAATGTGATCCATCTTGCAGCACCCGAAGAAGGACAGTGGATATATGTGGACCTCTCCGCATCCACCAGTTAATCCTCTTCATTAACTCTAAGAGGACACTGGGCTGGTATCTGGGGGATTGCCTTGTGCTGAGTGTTCCCGTCTTCAGGGCCCTGGTATTTTCCCTGTCCTTCCCACTGCTTTGCCTGAAGAAGACTTAACACTGGCTCATGTTCCTTTGCCGTTGCTGGGGTGGAGCAGGGTGTATTTTGACCAGAGACTGCCAGGAACATCCACTTTGCTTTGTCATGAGCCACTCATTATTGCAGGTTGTAATCAATTATTATGAGAGAATTGTTCTCAAAGGGCATTTAATGGCAGCAAAATGTAACCTTGTATTGATATCAGGTACTTTTCACCCTTCCATGACAGCTAAATTGCTACTGTTCTTACATGTTTGATTTAGAGTTTTACTTGTTTCTGTTTTGTAATTTCTCGATGACGAGATAATGTTTCTTCAGTGGAAGTTATTTTCCATGTGGTAATCCGATTCCTTTTTTCTTCCTGACAGTGTTACCTATTTGTATACTACACAGGCTGGAGGAATGCCAAATCCTTCCTGACTTTTGGGTTAATTTGCCTGTGTAACATGTATCTGTATGAACTGCGCAACCTGTGGCAGCTCTTCTTTCATGTGACTGTGGGAGCATTTTCTACCTTACAAATTCGACTGCGACAACCACAGGGAAAGTCCCCTGATTACAATGTCTGACAAGTCCTGGAACATTTGGAGGCAGTCTTGTTCCAACAGTTATTCACTCTCAGGAATGTAAAGCTGTTCTGCAAAAGAAGAAGCTGTCTAGATGGGGCTTTTTGGTTTGGTGTTTTTTTTGTTTTTTTTTTTTAAAGAAGGACACAAAAGAATACAGGACTAGAGGAGGAAAATGGGTCATATCCATGGAGTGAAATGTATGTAGGGACACCAAGATTGGGGAATTTGACTGGTGGCATAAAAAAAGCTTCATTCAAAAGTATGTTAATGGAAGGAATGTACTGAGTATATATATTCTGCATATTGTGCAAGCTCTTCACTTCCAAAATCAGTTTTGCCTTTGTGAGGCAGTAGGGGATAGGCTGAATAAATAATAATAATAATGCTATTGCATATTAGCAAACTAGATTTGGAATATGTAAGATGTTAAATTTTGGGATGTTTTGTTTCACATTGACATATATGTGAATGTTTTCTTAATTAAAATGTAAGCTGGAAACTCTCCGTTTCTGCCATCAGCTTTATGGCACCTCTGGCCCTCTGTCTAGTGCTATAAATACTTTAACATTTTTTCATTTATGTTTTCCTTTTAATTATCCTTTGATCTATGTGGACAGGGTTTCTTTTTAGTAATTATTCAAAAGGTTCTGCCACTTAACCTAGGATTTTTGCACGCTGCTTCTGTTTGAACTCTGGAAAGGTTGAAAGGAAATGGGTTGGTGAGTAAATGGAGTGACTTGTACTTGTTGGGACTATTCTTCTTCTTTTTATATACTTTTAGAAATGGATGAATAATTAGCTCAAACCTGAGATAAACAACTGATGACAGGAAAATAATAAATCAGTCTGATTAGCTTAAACAAGAAAAGACCAGGGATTTGGTTTATTCTTCTGGCTTTATGGGTTGGGTGTTTTTGTGCTGGAATAGAACTTCATTGATCTAGACCTGTGTTTGAGAGAACCGTTGTATACTCCTGAAGTTTGTGATCAATTAGCAAACCCCAAACGCTTAGAAAATAGCAACCATATAGTACCACCATCAGTTACACTGGGTTTTTTTACCATATATGACAATTTATGATGTTTCATACTGTAGAAATAGATATAGATAGATTTTTATATGTGACCTGGAATAACGTAGGAGTTCACTGAAATGCTGAAAACAAAAAAAAAAAAAAAGAAAAAAGCAAGCTTTAATGGCAGGGAAGTTGTCGTGCTGCTTGTGTTGTTGAATTTGGGGATTGGCAGAGCTTTGCTGTGCTATGAAGTGTTGCTCCAGGCAAATTTATTTGGGCACTTCATACCAAAATGTTAGGTGTTTCAGTAAGTTATTTAGTGTCAGATTGTGACCAAGAAGAAAGGAGCTAGATATTTTCCTTTCTTTTTAAAATAGGTGGTATTAGTCAAGAAAATTACACATAATACAACCAAGAAGAATTAGAGAATGAAATTGTAATTCAAACTGAACAGGAGCAATATGTATTACATTCTTCGTAGTGTGTTTCTCAGACTGGTGTCTGAGATCAAGACCTTGAAGATACCTTGGCATGCAGCCTCAAAGATTGGTGTTGGAGGTGATGTGCTTTGCAGTTAACTCTCTTCCCTCCCCACTTTGAGACAGAGAAGAAGAATGGTCTGCTTTTGTTTTGGGAATCCAGAAGATGGGGAAAAGATAAAGAGGAGGACTGGACTGAAGCATACAAGAATTTTAGGAAATATTTACACCACGAGTATTTTAAAATAAGAACAGAAACCAGCCTTTGTGTAGCACTGAGAAGTTTGCTTGTGTTAGCATTCAGTGCACCTTTCTGAACTCTGGACACCAGAAGAGGTGAAAAGCAGTCTTTTACCATTTTAAGTCAATGATTGAAAAATATAGCTATTCATGTTTTAAGTATAAAACCAGGTTTTATCTTGCTTATAGAGTCTAGAAGAGTCCTTATACCTAATCTTTTCACTTCACCTCCATTGATAGGCCGGGAAGCTATTATGAATGCGTGAAGTACTGCTTAGTTTTTAACTCAGGCTGTTGTGCACATGAAGAATTTTCTGTTGCATCATTTCTTCAGTTGATATGTTGGCAGAGAATCTTGTTTTCTCTGAGACACGTTCCCTTCCTGCTGTTCCTAAAGGTGCATTGTTAAGGAATGAAAACTTCCTTTGTCGTAGCATCTGGAGCCGTTATTCCATTCCAGTTATGCTGGCATTAAACTAATTGCTGATTAGCAGGTATAATGAACAAATGCAACTGTGGGTGTAATAGGAGACAGTTGGGGTTTTGTTTGCTTGTTTTAAGGCACTGATAAAAATCCCATTTCACAATGAAAATTTAATGAGCATGACTGTTCATTACCTGATATTACTAGGTGCTAAAAACATGGCTTTTGAACATGCTACTTCAGTTTGACTATAATATTAGAACTTGCTGAAATTTTGTGTGAGATGAGAAACAAGACACACCAGGCCAAGTTGGAGGCGAAAATTTACTGAAAATTCCCAGGATTTCCCATTTGCTTATACAAACTCAGTGTTCACAGAAATAGTAGATGCTTCACTGCTGATTTTACCAGATAATTGACTTATTAGACTTATAAAGATGAACTTAGGAAAGATGACTACTCTCTTGAATGTGCTTCATTTTAGTTTCAACTGCACAAGGCCATTCATAGTCGCTTGATTTTTCTGTGGGATTTAGTAGGAGCAGAGCCCACGTCGTGCTGTATTTATAAAGTAAGCCCTCTAAGGTTGGCGTGGGTCCATCCAACACCCACATACCAATACTTTTCTTTGAATAAAGTTTCACTGTTTACATTCACTTTCAGGAAGGGATGGCCAGAAGTTTGACTGACTTCCACAAGGTATATATAATGCTGTTTGAGGTTTGATTAACTCCGAGTCCCCTATTTGAACTTCTTTGCCTTTCATTCCCCATTTCCGTTGCAAGTGCTGTGATGTGATTCGTTTTGCTTTCATAGTTTTTATTGGAAAAAAGATGACCATTACCATCTGCAAACACTAAACACATGATGTTTGGATCAGCTTTTTGTCAGAATAGATAGCATTCTAGCTATGTGTTACGGCTTGCAAAAATCCGTGCTTTCTGAATGGTGTTTATATAAAGGGATGTATTAGAGGAGGTTTTTTTTTCCTGACTGGAGGTAATTGATGAGAAGGGTAGCAGCAGGGGGTCTGCTTCACCAGCAGTTGCAGCCCTGTGTTGACACGAGTCCAGCTGATCTCTCAACAGGCGTCTGAGGAAGCCTGGAGCGTCCGACTACTTGTGCAGTTCCAGTCACAGCTGGTCAAATATACTAGGTACCTGTTTACTTTCGTAAAGCCAAATGATCTCAGTGTCTGTACCAGTTCCCTTTACTTAACAAAATTGTAGTTCATCGGTTTTATTGATCTAAATGTTTGCTAATGAACTTTACGGAGCACTTTTGTCAATCAGTACACCCCTATTTCTTACCCTGGCATTACAGAGCTATTCAAAAGTTGTTCAGACCTTTTGGAGCATTTATGGAGTCTTTGTTTTCTTGGATAACATTTCTTCCTCAGAGGCAAAGCCTCCTGAGAAAGATAGATGACAAGCACACACTCGGAAGGTTTAAGGTACGTTCAGCAGGGGCTGCATAGGGGCACTACATGCTCTGACCTGGGCTTCTGGCTCAGCTTGCACTGGGAACATGTGAGTGATGCTGTAGGATTAGCCCACTGACCTGTATACTGAGCAGAGCTTAAGAACATGCCCTAGTTATCAAGCACCACTCAAAGCCTGAAAGCAAATGAGAACGTGCTCCATCTTGTGTACTGAAGCTGCCCCAGGAAGGCCATGAGGAGAGAGGGCAAGAGAGAAGGACGTTACGGGCTGGGTTTTCCTGCACTCGCCTAGCTGGGGAGGCCTGCTTTCAACATGACCTGAAATAATGTGACGTTAAATTCCAAAGGCAGAGCCAGCTCTACTCTGTCTTCTCCTTGCCCTTTTCAGGACACGATCTGCATCGCTTTGGTTCTTCAGGCAACTTACGGTGAGCCTGGTTTCTTAGCAAGAGGTGTGTAGCATCAAGATGGCTCTCGGGATCCCTTTATCCTGTTCTCTCCCGGTCCCCCAGGCATGGCTATGCCAGGATGCTGTGCTGTGCTCCTCGTTGAGCAGGTGAAAAGGAGAGGTGGGATGGTCCATTAGCCTGTGTTTCGTTTCAGACCAAATGGCAAGTCACTTGAAGGAGAGGGGAGCGTCAAGCAGACCTGAGAGCAGGAGGTTCTTGGCTCTTTTCCCCTCAGTAAAGGAAGGACTGAAGCCATGGTCCCGACGGCACGGCAGGGTTGCTGGTAACAGCTTCGTCCTGGGTTTGATGGGACTCGAGGTACACGGTGCCAGACCAGGTAAAGGAACAGAGTAACGTGGTTTGGCTGCCCCAGAACAGGCATTTTATGGCTTCTGCTGGAACTTGGGCTGCACCACACAAAAAGTTGTTTGCTATTAAGTGGGGAGGCCTCTGGAGCCTTCCAAGGGCACCCTCGGAGGGAGGAGCAGCAGCAGCAGCATATGTGGTAGGGTCTTGTTCTGTTGCACCACTGTCTGCTGTGCTGCCGGGGTGGGGGCGGTGGGGTGGCTGATGACACCCACCCAGTCTGGGATGATTATTGTTTGCTTATCTGTAAGTTGCATTTGATTGATTGTGTATAATCAGTTACTTCGGAAGGAGCGGCTGCCTTTAGGTTGTGAAGTGCTCCCCTCCCTGTGGTGGAAGGGGGTTTTCTGCAGGTACCAACGGCTCTTTCAGCCTGATCCTGCGTGGTACTCAGGAGCAGGGGTAGCAGTGCCTGGCTAAGGCTACACAAGTCTGTTTCCAGTAGATGGCAATAGTTATGTGCATCTGAAATTCTGTGTTTAAAGAAAAGATCTCAGGCCAGCTGGTTACAGGGGAAGGTCGCTCGCTTCCCCCTGGTGATTGTGCCCTGAGGAGCAGTCGGGAAAGTTAACAGAATGAAAATATTTGCCTCTGGGCATCATGTTTGGCCAGATGTCTGTCCATGTATGTTATGTAACGCACAGACAGCAAGGCCGGGGTTATTGGCAGCGCAGGACGCACATGTAAGAAATTTGGTGCGTCTCAAATGTATCATTTTATTATGTGCAGGCAGATATTTGATGTAGCCAGCTTTGTGTTGGGGAGAAGTGGCTAAACATCTTAAAATTCATCAAAATGCTTTCTGGATGGGAAGAGGATGTATTGAGGGAAAATAGTTCTGCCAGTCAGTGTGCACAGCAGTTCCAGTGCCTATAAAGACTGAAAATGTTGCATTGGCCAGCTCTGCTGCCTCCTTCCAGGTGTCCTGGAGAGGACAAGTACCGAGGTACCTGGGGAATTCTTTGGCAAAATACTTTTTAAAATACACACAATTTTTTAAAAAGATAGGACAGAAAAAAAATTAATTAGTTTTTAAGTTATTCAGTTATACCAATATATTTAATGCCAGTGCCACAAGGAGGCTTTGTCAGCTATCCTGAGACTAACGCTTCACGGCAAGTGGGTGTACAAGAGGGATGCGGGAGACATTCGCCGTGTAACCAAGCCCTTGAGGCTCTGTAACTGGGAATTGCGCAGTGCCAGTGTGGTCCAAGGGCCAGCCAGCCAGCGCTAGTCAGGAACTGGATATTTCTATGTGCAAAATCAATATCTCCTGCACAAACTATGCCTGATTGCCAGCCAGATGCAGCTAAAATAAAACAGAGACACTTTACCAGTGAAACAGTGTTTAATATAGTTAAATTACTTAAATAGATTTCAATTTCCATGGGAAATCATAACTGTATCCATTTTTGCAAGATCCAGAGTAAAGAGTGTGTGAATACCCCTTGAAATGATCATGACACACTGTCAACAATCACAGCTAGAGATACTGGGGACTTGAAATTTCATTGACAACACAACTTCATAAGATGAATCAAAAGTTAAGAAGACTGCAGACTTTCGTGAAGCAGAAAGCAAACCTAAAAACCGAGTGTATGGCCTGAAGGTCATGAAACTCAGTGAGGGGGTAAAAGGGATGGAAGGTGGAGGTGGGGGAGAAAGGCATAACAGCGTGATGCAACTTAAGTGTTTTGCAAACCAGCGAAGATGTAAAGGAGCAAAAGTATAGTACAAGGGCAGACTTGGCAGTTTTACAGAAGTCAATATACTATACTTTTCAGAGATGTTTCCTAGTGGAAGGGGGAAGGAAAGGGGCGATGCCATTTAAGCTCACGTTTAAATGGCTTTAATGCTCGGGTTATGCTTAGCAATATGGCAAATTAATTAAGACAGGCCCATGGATTATCACTTATTCTCGTTGTCGAGTAGGAAAAAAATAAATCACCATCACCATAGTGCAATCATTAAGCTCTTAGTATTACAATAATTCTGCCCTGAGAAGAGTGGAAAAGAACTTTATTAAATGTCAAAAGATTGGAGTAATTTTTAGTGCTAGCCAAATTCAATATCAAAACTCTCCCCTCATAGAATATAAAAAATATAGCTTTTTTTTTTAAATTCTTTTTTTTAATAAAATATCAAGGGATTTTTCTTTAATAGTTAAAAAAGTTACATAAATGATAAGAGTGAACTATTCATAAACCCCCCCCCACTAGTGATAAAGATGTCCAACACAATATCAATGGCATTGTATTTTAAGGTCGACCACCTCATATACACATTTGCCATCACAACCTTTTTTGAAGATCACCTGATTCCTGAAAATTGAAAATCTGTGACTCAGTTTAAATAAGTGTCAACTACAGGAAAGTCAACTCGATGTTGCAGTACATAGTTCCTTGCAATGTCAAATGGCAGTTACAACATCAGACAACTTCCATATCAGCAGGATTCTATTATTAGACCATCTATGAAAAATGACTTTTTTAAAGGAAAGTTCAAATGAGCTTATTTTTTTTTCTTCTTCTTATAAGAGCTCCTGTTAGAAGATTTGCTTAGAGCTCTTTTTAACATGTTTGACTGATACCGTCTCAGTAGCTAAAACTCAAAGGTCCTGTTTCCATCTGTTAAGACGCCACCCTCCGCTTGAATGCTGCATGGAACAACTGGGTGACTACCGCGTTTTGTTTTTTTCCTCTTCTTTGGGGCTGTAGATTTTTCTGGATTTTCATTTTAAAATACATATGATTCAGCCTGGAAACTCACCTGTTTGTTGTTGGTTGATTGTATAATGATAATCTGAAAACTGCCAAGTCTGTGTTCAGAGTATTATGCACAAAAAAAATTACACAAAAGTCTACAGGTTATATACACCTCCCACCACACCTTGGTGTGGACAGCCTGCCTTCTAATTTATATATAATTTACAAAATATAGAATTTGGTATATCTGTTAGATCTCCATGTTTTCAATATTACAAAATAAAAAATACAAAAAAAACCACAACAAATTTCAGGGGAGTTCCCCCCACAAAGCGTCTCTTGTTTACATCTAGTCTTTCCCATGTAAACTGATAGATACCAAAGAAGAGCACAGAAGACTTTTTAATAAATACGGTTGTAGAGCCATCTTTATCTCCATCTTCCCCTTCATCAGATGTGCCAGCCCCACTCAGAAGAGCAGTTATTTAGCCGTGTAGAAGGGAAAAGAGGGGGCTTGGGCTATCATGTCTTTTCATGCTAGAACATTACCGATGCCCTTCTAAAAGGCCTTTTTGTGTGCTGCAACAGTGGTTGTCAATTTTGAAAACCCATTCAAAACAGCTAATAAAAGCACAGTGGTACACCTCAAATAGCTGGCAGTATGGGATGGAAACATTATGGGAGTGCAAATCCATTCCAAGATAATGCTTTGTAGTGAATCATACATTCCTTCAACCAAGTAAATGTTGTGTTGTGTCAATAAATACTTAAATATCTTCTTATATCATCCTGTGGTAGCAGCCTTTTTTAAAAATTCCAAATTGATGTCTTATCTGTGAACTCTGTCGTACGCATCTTTGGTCGATTTAGCACTCAGCCAGGAACAGCTCCAAGGTGGTTTCTTTCGATTGCCTTTCATGATGGGTGGCCAAAGAGTTTGCTGATACCAGCTCTAGAGTCACGGTGTGAAACTTCAGCTGCGCTGCGTTTTCAGCTTCGCTGCCAAAAACTGATTCTCTTCTAATTCACAATCTTGGGTAATGCAAATTCCATCTCTGAGTGGTGCTGCAATCGGTGCTAACTAATCAGAGGCCCTTCGTTTAGAAAGTACGTGGTCATTTCTCCTTTGCCTTTGACCTTAATGACCCCTCGATATTCCAGCTGATAGTTGTTGGCTGCTAAAACCTGGTACATGTCTGTAGTTACCTGCAGAATGAACAAGAGTAAGCAGATTGTCATGCCTGCCACACAGTTGTTTCATTTACTTTCGGAGTAATCCACGGGCAAAATGAAAGTAGGATCAAGTGGTTCTAAGTTGCCTTTGCATATCAATCACTAAAAGGTTGGCACAAGTTGCAACACAACCTTTAGAAACTGAGAAATGACAGCAGTCACACGGGGCACACAATTTGAGGAGAACCACATTTTTCAAGGAGATCACAGGATAAAAAGAAATGAATCACATTTTTACACACATACCTGGCAGTTCAGGATACTCAGATGCATTCATTTTATCACTCGAGTGGTAGTAGGAAATCAGGTTAAAAATATTTTAAAAGTCCTCAAAAAAATGGCTTAAAAATTATACAGTGGATGTGTAATTTAGAAGGTGTCATTCAGGGGGTTGTTTTTATGGAAGAGAAGGTAACGGGCAATAAGAAAGACCGAACAAATGGAATAATCTAGCCAGCATCCAAATTCCTTGGGCAGATTCCATTAAAAAATAATCACTTGTGCTGCAGAATGACAGCAATTTAAATACCAGATTTCCTGAGATATTTATTTATTACAATGTATTTTCTCACCTTTTTTCAGGTGGCTTTAACTATTGCCACTTCTGGCTTCCTACTGCTGATTTGCTTAACTGGAATAAAAAATTGTTCACGAATTGTCTTGTAGGAAAGTTTAAAGGGTGTTGGATAAATATTGATCCAGTTAACTGACAGCTTAATTGGAAAGAAACAGCATGGCTTCGCCTCTTGGGTTTTACATCAGGTACTTGTAACTATTTTTACATCCCTTCAGTACTTTCCAAGGAATGACAATCTGTAACTGTGGACATTGGCTCAGTGAAAGCAGGACAGTGGAATTCAATGGCTGGAAAGGCCAAGGAGATGTTTGATTACAGGACAGTTTCCATTACCCTCTTAAACCATCCTCTCTCTAGTTATATATCCCCATCCTGCTGATGCCTGGATCCTTGCTAGCCTGACAGCACACATGGCATTGTGAACAGAGAAGGGAATCACAGAAACACGTACCTGAATCAAACCCTTGGAAAATAAAAACAACCTACAGTTGCACGTAGCTGAACAGCAAAGCCCACAGCACGAGTGAGTAAGCATGACAGCAGGTCTGTGTTCATAAGGCCAATGAGGCACTCGGGGAAGGAAAGTCAGCTCAGCACTTCCACACAGAACTAAACTGCAAGTTTTTGACCAAAGGTTGAAAAGTTGGTCCAGATTAAAAGGCAAAACTTGATAGTACCACTAGCATTCCCAGTTGGCTTTTCTTTCAGTACTGTGTAAATAAATGTATGGCATAAAGGAATAAAATGAAACCAAAATTCCAATTCTAATTAAGCTTCAAAACCTGTAAGTGGCACAGGGCTGGCAATGTAGTTTTCCAGTGAATTCCTTACCTGAATCCTGTCAGGCACACCTGTACTGTCCATTCGGCTGGCCACGTTCACTGTGTTGCCCCATATGTCATACTGGGGTTTGCGTGCTCCTATCACCCCAGCTACGACAGGACCAATATTGAGGCCTGGAAGGAGAGGAGAAATCTCACAACAGTCACATGTGAACCACATGAAGCTTGAGGCAAGTTATTGTTCAGACAATAAAAAACATCCTGAGGTTCATTGGTTCTAGCTGTGCTTTACCCTGACATCTAAAGCTACAGCCAAACTGTGAGGAAATGAACTTTTAAAGAAAAGTTGGCTTCTTTGATCCATTTTGCCTGTCTGACTGGCAGCACAGGCTGGATCTGCTCAATCCAGAGCTACTTTCCAGCACCAGATAACAGGGTAAGTTTTATTTCCCGTCTGCCAAGCAAGCTGCTCACTTGAAAGTCAGCATACAGCTGCTGCGATGCTGAGCGCCTGCGAGGCAGCAGCCCAGCAGCCTTCCAGAACAAACACCACACTTGACACCCTCACATTTCTTCTCCTTTTCTGTCTCTTTTTATTCCCTGACTTGAAAGGCAATTTAATGTCCAAGAATGGCACAGACAGGCACCACAGGGAGTGTGGGCAGGGAGTACGTCACAGGCAAAATGAGCCAAAGCTCCACCACTATGTGAGACCATGCTGTCGTAAGGGCTTCTCTGTGCCAAGGTCGGTTGCCCAACTGCTCCTAATTCTCCAGGGAGCTTCAGTAGTAATGCTGCTACTCTAACAGAACTGCTCTGATGTTTCAGAGAGGGCAACGTGGTCACCAGGCACAAGACAATTAACATCACTGTACAGCTAAGGTACTCTCCATAAAACCCCCAGCTCAGAATGACCACGACCTGTACTTAACCCTGTAAACACAAGTGACATTACCTATCTTCATCTGGAAGTTGTTGAATGAATGTTCATTAATGTATTTCATTTGGTCCATTAACCTCATGGCAAAATCAGCCAGAGCTTTGATATGCGTCTTCCCTTCCTTGTCGTAAGTGGAATCGTTCAGGCCTGATGCAGCCATATATGTACTGCCGATGGTCTTGATCTTCTCCAGCTGCCGAAATTGGTCTTCACTTATTATCTGTTTCACAAGAGCAAAAGAAGCAAATAAACCCTGACAAACACATACATGCTGGTAATGTCCTTGCCACGTGTCCTCCCTTGGCACAAGCACTACAAAGGACTGGACAGAGCCTCCACTACTCAAAAAGTATAGGAGGAAAGGGGATTAGATATTTGGAGGAGTGACAAGGGAATAGAAGGCATTTTAATGGGAAAAAAAAAAATAAATTAAAGACTTCTAGAGCAAGGAGAAATGAACCATGGCACAAGGATTCAATAAGCCACCCTCCTTCAGGAGCTCAGCAAAGCCCAACCAAACTCATTGATTCAGTTTTCTCTGTCCACCCAGATTTTCTGCAACTTACTTCATCAAAATCAGCAATGATCTCATTGAGCAGTCTTAGACACTCCACCCCTTCGTTGTTGGCCTCCAGCTCCACGTAAAACTCTGAGAAGTTGCTTATGGAGGCGAACATGACAGCCACGCACTCGCAGGACTGGTAGTAGAGTTCATCATTTCGCCGCTCTTGAGCCAAGAAATGGGCTGCCACGTCCTTCGGCAAAATGTTGTGGAGGAGGCGTCTGTTATAGGCCTGAAGCTCCTCCATTTCTTCTTTCTCTTCAGTGGCCTAGTTTAGGAGGGAAGAGACAGTGATGTGCTTACTCTTTTGGTAACAGCTCTGGGAAGGGGAAAAAGCTGAAAATGAACTTGCAGGGAGGACAGAAACAGAAGAAAGGGGGAAACTGCAAAGGAGGGCAGAACCAGAGAGATGCAGAAACGTGTGTTTTGCAGTGGAAGATGGTCCATCTCTTTGGGTGCACATATGTATGTAAAAGCAGGCACAGAATAACACCAAAATCCAATATTTCTGGGCCCTGAACTGGGTAATCTGTACAAGGTCTGTTCCTTTTGAGGAACTCCACTGCCATCCTTCCATCCACAAAAACACACATTTGGCTTTCCCAGTCAAGCACAACAGGTTTCAAGAGGACAAAGACAGATCATCATTGGTAAAGTCTGACTGCATGAGTGGCATTGAATTATAATCCTCTTCCTCCCCTCCCCAAATGCTCACGTAGCTAAATAAAAGGACCCTCCTTTTTCACAAGGTTTGCTGAGGTGCAATGAGGGTGGTGAAGTACAACTACCATGGAGCCCATGAAATAGGCCAGTCCGACACTCTGGAGAGGACTTTTCACCAGCCTGTAAAGCCCATGTCTGCCGTGGTAGTGGGGGTATGTGCAGGTGACAGGGAATGTGAGGAGGATGGGTTGTCTTGTTTCTGTGCTAACGGGCATGGATTTGGGTTTAATGTTCAGATGGAACCAGAGCTTCAGGAAGCACATACCTTGGATGTACCCAGGCCACCTAGGATGTACCTAGGCCTAGGTGACTAAAATAAAGCAAGCATTTAGAGTTCACTAGATTAATCAGACTTCAGAACAAGATTTGATTTCTCTTTGCAGACTTGCACAGTACCAGCATTACCTCAATTCATTGCTTCTGGTTTGTAGGTAAAGGTACAGAGGTGTGTGTACTGATCACCTCTCTCTCCCTCATTACCTCATGGCAGCACTATTTCCTCCCCTTTGTTTTACTTTTTGCCATTTTGAATATTTCTGAGCAAAGGAAAAAAACAGGGTGAGGCAAGGACTAGGGACGGTGCAGCTGAGACAGGGGCTGCACAGAGCAGTTTGGCTTGCAGGAGCCTCAAAGAGCTGTCCTGTGTATAGCACCCTCCGCTTCAGCAGAGGCATGAGGCAAAATGTACAGCTTTTTGAAATAGGTTTTCTTCAAATCTCTTTTTTTTTTTTTTTCAATGACTTGTCATTGCTGGAGAGTTTGAGCCAAAAAAAAGGAAAGACTTGCCTGGCACACTTGGGCTTTGGCATGGACAAACACAGCTCAGCCATACTCTCTAGCCCTCACTTCGTGAGGGGAGAAGGATAATCTCCCCACATCCCTTAAGTACATGTTGGTAAAGGCACAAACAATACTTGCAAAGCACTTGCAACTTTGCTTGTGGATGCTGGTTTCTGAAACAGGACATTTGAAACTCGAAATGAAGTTGAACGAGGAAGGACCTCATTTATGTCTGGATAGAACAAGAAAAATACTTCGCTCTGCCTGGGGAAGAAAATGCTTCAGCCAGCTGAGCCCAGACCTGGAACAGGCAAGTTGGCTCATCTCGTCCATTGTTATACCATTTATAAATGAGGACAACACTGTTTATCTGCTTCACAAGGAGCTTTAATTAATTGGTGCTTCCTCAGTGCCTCCTACTCAAACCACTGAGACCTATTATTAGAATGATGTCCTGCCATCCAGAAGGTAAAAAAAAAAAAAAATCTATATAAAACCTGCAGTCCTGTGGTTCCCCAGCTATGAGTCCTGGGCAGAGCTGAGACCTGTCCTGCTTGCTTGAGAATCACATACGATGCCCCAATATCACTCGTGGCACAAGCAGTGACAACATTAACACTGAACCCAGGGACAGGAGTACAGCGTGGTGTTGTCTGTAGTGTGTTGGTTATCCAACGCTGCTGTCTGGGGGCTAACAAGGGCTGGGTATCAAGCTAGTTCCCACTGCTTAACAAGAAAGTGAATGAAAATGCAAGTGTGAACACAGCAAACTAAAGCTCACTGGGAAACAATTCAGCAATGGCTATGAGCTTCTTGTATTCAAATATCATGTTATATTACAGGTTCCTGCAACAGTGACAGACTCAGTTGCCCACATTCATTAATCTAGATCTTCAGATCTATAACCCTTTACTGTGGGGACCATCCAAAGTGCATTTACAAGGAAACAATGGGTTAAAGTAAATAAATAACCAGGATGAGAAGCAGTGAGTATGCAAAGTACCAAAGAACAGCAGAGCATTACTAGTATGCCCAGTTATGTGCCAGGTCCAGATTAAATTCAAAGGCACTTTATAACACTCCTCAACTCGACCGTGAATAGCTCAGTAGTTTTGTGTTAATGCCAATGACTGTGTGTGCTCCTCCCACACAGCAAATGCTCGCTAACCTGGAGTTTCCAGAGGAAATCAAGCCTTGCAGTGGATTCCACTTGCTGGGCATGCAAGTACAGCGCCAGGACAAAGACGGTAATGATGACAGGGGTCACAATCTTCAGTGCAACTCGTGTCATCGCTGGAGAGCTGCAGCCAAGGAAAGAGCAGAATTTCCCAGTTAGTCTCAGCGTGGAGGAACACAGCTTAGCCACGCAGTTCCCACTTTAAGGCTAACCAACCTCTGAAGAAAAGGCTTTTTTCTTTCCCCTCAAAGCACTTGTTGGTAAAGGGACAAATAATACCTGCAGAAAGCTGAGGACTTTGGTGCTGGTTTCTAAAGCAGTAATTTGAAGTTGGAAATGTAATCCAACTTCTTAAAAAGGGTTAACATCAATATAAAAGCCATTTTTTAGAGAAAGGCCGTACGTGCTCAGCCACCACTATGCTTGGCAAAACTGAAGTGCTGACAGCTCTTCAGACTGTATTCACTATGTCTCCTGCACTGGCTTCCCCAGCCTTCTAAGTCTGGAACTGTTCTACACTTACTGCTTCTCTAATGAGGCACTTCTTAATGGCCTTTGTTTTGTAAGTAAGTATTCTATAAGCTGAAAAGAGCACTAAGACACATTCCCATCCCTTCTGACAAGCAAGTGAATATAAACTGTTACATCTGAATTACAGAGTTATACAGTGTGAAAATATTATTTTGATAAACCTTTGACTTGTAATTATACGTAAGCTCTAGAAGATGCTCTATAAAGTGAGTTGACATAAGTCCCACAGAAAGAGTATGCTCTGAGAGTAGCTATAATACACAAGGGCAATACTCTGCCCACTTAGGGCATTTCCACTGTGTTGCACCAGCTCACAGCAACGCATAGGGAAATACCAGACACTGCTGGTCAGTCAACGTGCTGGTATTGCACCTTGTGAGCAGAAAATGCTTATCAACAAAACCCCATAAAAATATTTCATGCCAAAGTGACTCACCATGGTAACGTTGCATTTACAGACATGCTGGAAAAAAAAAACCAAACAAACACAAACAAGGTTAGCAAAGTGTTTGGCTCCCGCCAGCACCTGTTCTTCTGTACATCATTCAAGTTCAACAGCACCTCTGCAATGAGGCACCACTAACACTGTGGGGGGCTATAGCCCTTTCAAAGCAGCAAACTACAAAAAGATGGGGGGGGGGGGCGCAGAGGAAAAAAGGTCATCTAAGCTACACTCAGAAATCCAGAGTGATGGTGCAACATGGTTAATGTGGTTAAAATATCTAAGAAGCATTAAGAGCCAGAGAATCATTTGGGATTTTAATGTCGGTGTGGGATGCTTAGCAAATGCTTGTGCATCCATCACTACTTCATTAGGTCAGGCTGGAAAATTGTATCTAAAGAAGGAAGCTTTGGGCTAATATCTCATGAGGAATAGCTCCTCTCTTACCCGTTTATTGTAACATGGAGATGCCTTTAATTCCTTTAACTCTAGCACTGCTGCCTTCTTCTGCAAGTTGCTCGTCTCCAGTGCTGTGTCTAGCTATGGGCACCGCACACGAGTGCACCAAAGAACACCTGTAGGTGCATTGCTATTACTATTCACGAGACTGCCAAGTACTCGTGTGAAGCAGAGCTGCTGGGGAAGATGGAGGGTGTGGTTTTCTTACAGTGAACGGAGGGAAAGGAGCTTTCTGGCAGGTAGTAGCTGGTTGGGTTCCTGACTGATTGATTGCTTAATGCTGCTGGGTTTCTTCTCAAGTGTGGGTGGGGTATTAGGTGGCTGAGAACCACGCACGTGGATCTTTTAAAACACCATTTAAATGGAAAGAAAGAGATCAGTGGTAAAATTCCTGTAGTGTCATTGATGCAATTACAGCTTTGCAGGCTACTAACATGATACATCTGTAGACTGAGAATCTCAAAGCTGCCTCGAGAGTTTCAGGCCACAGTTTTCTGGGGCTGGGAAGAACCTCTCACTACAGAGTCAGAGATACAAATCATCAAAATAGCCGAGGGAGCCTAACTGGGCAGCAAATTAAAAAATAAAAGCGTAGTGACTCTCTAACCTTCTTTGTTCTGAGATATTTTCTGCAGCTCTGAGCATGGAATTTCTTCTGACATGGATTTTGCAATCCACTGTTGTCTTGCACACAATCTATTGCACGGCCTCTTGGCCAGCTCCAGCACTGAACATGTGTGCTTGATGTGGACCCAGTTTGGGAACCCTGGGGACAGTGACTCCCACACCAAAGGCTGGATCTAGCTGGAGGTGGAGACAGTTTCCACATGCAGCATGATGCCCCTACTCCCCTAAATCAGTACCTGGGCAAGGATGACTGACTGCCCCCCATTGTCTCTGTCTTATGATGGGAGCATGGCAGATCTGACCCTCTGTCCTGGGGCTGTGGCTCACTGTGGGTGTTACACTTGCTCTAAAATCCTCAGCAGAGACTATGAAACGCAGCAAACCCAGTAGTTACAGTAATGCTTTGGATAAGTGAAAATGCCCAATGCAAGCAATAACGCCATTGCATTGGTAGGTTGCTCCCCCATGGGACAGACATTTCCAGTAGCAGATGGCTCTTTCATTACTGGGAGGTAACACAGAGAGAAGCTTGCTAAATACACTCCCGCTCAAGTTAAGTGCACATTTTTAGCAGGAAAGGTGGTTGATTTTGGGGACAGCTCTCATAGGACAGGAGCATCTCCCTTCTCATAGCCATGATGCCAAGGACAGCCCGCCCTCTAACTCCCAAACCACAGAAATGATGGGCTTCATGAGCAAATCACCGGGCAAAGCTCTTTTAGCTCCACCATGCAGGAACTCAGAAGATCACATTGGTCCATCACATCTTTAAAACCAATGCATTAGTTTTATTGCCTGCACAGGGAAAAGGTAAATGATAGTAGCTCTGTGCATCCAATTATACTTCTTGTGTCACCACACTGGTGTGTCGCTGCAGTCAAGTCTAGCAACTCCCAACGTGCTATAATCAGCCTTTCCGTTGCTTGCATGCTGGGCTGGTTTGCACACAGAAGTGGGAAGTGACATCTGCATCACTTCTAATTAGTCAGCGTACCATAATGGCTGCAGAGCAGACAGTAATTATGGAGCTACAATGGGCACCCAATTAAAGTAGTATGAGGTCATGGTTGTTTTTTTTTTTAGTATCAGCTGGACAATAAGGTACATGTCTGAACGATGTGCTACATGCTGAGCTACCATTTCCCACAACACGCAAACAGACTGCTAGATGTGGGGACAATAAATAGCTGTTCATGGAGCTCTCCAGACAAAACAAATACCATTTAGTGAGAGATAATATAGCATCACAGAAAGCTATTTCTGGGAAAACATGCTAACCTTCTCCACTTTATTACTGACATTTTGATTGTGAAGTGACGTAAATTGTACTTCTAAGTGCTGTAATTTCGTTTAGTGCTTGACTTACAAGAATGAAATGATATTTGGGATATAAAATGCCTTTATTTCTCTAATTGTGTTAGAAAATGCTAAATAGCTTCCCCTGTTGGAATACATAACATCTGCAAAAAAATGGAGGGAAACCTCATTCTCCCCATACCCCTACAGAAAGCTCCATGGGGCTTCCTACATAATTTCATTTGCTTGAGTTAAAAAAATAATTTAAGTGATTACTGCCAACGGCAGTAAAAGTCATAGCTCCCTTAATTATTACTGGGCACACAGGAATGCTAAAATAATGGAATAATTATGTGAAGGACAGAAGTAACCAGGTGCATCTGGCTTGAAGGGGTTAATGACCATCAAGAAATTTGAGCAACACCACAAGCTATCTCATAATATACAAGATAGCACTGAGAAGGACCATGGGAATCTTCTCAGCCATCCTCCTGTTCAAGGCAGGAGCAACCACAGCTATCATCCTTGACAGATGTTTCACCTAAATTGGTGCTTTCTAGATTTCTGATTGTTCTTTGCTGCTCTGGACTCCCCATTATCCTGAACTGCATTCTTGCCCCAAACTGGAAAACATTGCAGGTTAGGCCAGCCCACTCCTGAGTAGAACAATGGTCTGCTTCTCACGTCTTACAGGCAACTCTCCTTATTATACATCCTAGCATCGTGTTCACCTTTAGACAGCACCATGATTTTGTTGACTCACATTGAAGTACAACTGCTGCCTACAAGGGGAAATCATCAAAACAACTAGTAAACACAACAACGCAACTCCCAGTGAGAAATGAAACTTGGGGAGGAGGGCGGCTTTGTGGATGTGCCAAATTTCCCTCCCTGGTGTGACCTTCAGTAGAGGGGTAACCATGTCAGTGGAAGAAGGTTGCCACTGTGATTCATGTGTGACCTGGTGATGACAAACTACCTTTTGTAAGTAAAAGAGCAACTGTCTACTCCCACTTAGCCCAGGCCCTTCTGCTGGGAGTGGTGCTGAGACCAGCTGTGATACCGGCTTTTCAAATGTGGACATCTGTCCAACAGCAACTGTCAGGAGATAAATAGCCAGATGTCAAATACCACCATTCCACCACACCAACCTGGGTTTGATATACCAGATGTCTGAACATCTCGGTGGTTCATTATCACATCCCTGAGCCAGCTCAAGTTTGTTGGAGGTTTTTTTTTTTCTTATTTGAGAAAAGACATTTCTATATTGGGACTATAATACCAGAAGAAGTGAGAATGACTAACTACAGCTCCCCATTTCTAGAAGAAAAAGAAATACAGATCCACTCTTATTCCAGTTATATTTTGTTATTAATAGATAGCTCATTAGTCAAGTTCCACATTAAGAAGATCTTAAAGGGAACTGTGTTCTCCTACTCTTCAGAGGTGGAGAGCAGCATTGACAAAGCCTTTAGTTTACAGCCATGCCTTCTCTGGTATCATGCACTTCCCATGCTTGCATCACAGCCTCAGTGCTCCTGTCCACCTAATGCCACACTGAAATCATTGGGTGAAAAAAATTAGGTGAAGATTTCAGAAGTGAAAGGCACTTACTAGGTGTTAGCTGTAACCAGGAGATCTGCATTGTCAAAAAGGTTGACCCCTGGCACTTCCACAATGAGAACATATATAAATTCAATGATTAACATCAGGATCAGTTTTCCAATACAGCTGATCTGAAGGAACACAGAGCAGGCCAGGAGACTCAATAAGACACTGTAGGTAAAGTACTGTATAAAGACAAAAAGGGGAGAAAAACAGAAGAGAGGTGAATGGCAGTTGGATAAATCAAAACTGAAAACAAAGGAAACTACACAGAGGGCTAGAAAGGGATTGGGAGTTATGTAGTTGAGCTGACCAAACCTGTAAACCTGGGGCTGCCTGTGGGATTCCCCCATGTTACAGGAGATTTAAGTGTTAAAACTGAACCAATGGAGAGGAAAACTCTTGCATTCTTCATCAGGTGTTATTTGCTTTACACTCAAGAGGCATAAGGCTCGCAGCTGTATACCCAGGGTTGTGATGTAGGTTTGCCCTGGACATGGGTACTGAATTAGCAGAAAGCATCATCCTGATATGCTGGAATACTTAGTGCTCTAAGGTCAAATTCTGGACTTGAATTCACACATCTGCACAATACACAGGACCAAGGGTATGAGCAATTCACACCACCAGGACAGATAGCCACTTGAGGCCAATCAGAAAGTATCCCCCCTGCTGATGTGACACACTGAATCCATCGGCAAGATACAGGCTGGACAAACTTCTACCCATGCCCAACACCATGATCATTTTTTTCTGCCAGCAGTTGCAGAAGTGTGCGCGTGTGTGGTAGTGGAGCCCTCTGCCACACCTGGGTGGTGGGGCAGCAACTCCTGGCAATCTGAGAGGTGAATGCTTAGCATGCCAGTGCTTTCAAATGTGATTGCAGACTGCAGTGCCATTTATGGCTCCTGGGAAAGCTAGCATGGATGTAACATGAAGAGAGAGCACCTTCCTGCTATCACATCTGTGAAGATTTAAGCTTCCACCCTGTCCAGACAGGCCTATTTCTGGCAAAAGAACTGTATCAGATGCCTGAGGCAACCCATCCTTTCAGTTAAAAGCAAGCCCTAGATGAAATAGAAATACGCTTACGTTCTGAGCTCATTTATTAATAGTTCATCGCTGATATATTAAATTAGAGAAAATAACTTGTAGAGCTTGTAACTTGACTCTTCAGTTTCTAGAAAATAGGTGGATGTTCCCTGTGGCTGAGGGTAGGATCCCACCATCTCCTGAAAGCACTCTGGGAGCAACAGACAACGCCTGCACCAGATCCAACATCTGTCCTGCGGAGCGCAGGGGAGGGACTCCTCACTCCTTAGCCCACTGACCAGCAGGACCTGGCTCAAGGCTGACATAGCACCCTCAGCATGCCAAATGATTGCTCCTCATTGCTTAAAATCCCTCTCTGTCCTGAACCAGCACTCCTGACAACCTCATGATGGGCACAGACTGTTTCTAGTTCTCCGTTGTGCCGGACTTTGCTCCTGGGTCTTTCTGCAGACATACTATGAGTCTTTGCAGGGTTGCAAGTCACAGTAATGGTGGTCTCAGAAACCTCACGGAATCAGACAGGGATCATATTCCCGTTAGGTTAAATGGAAACAGCTTCAGTAGGATACCAGGGCTTTCAGTAACACATTGGACTTCTGGATGATAACAGATCAGCCATAAATCTGTCAGGTCCCCATAAACCCAGAAGACCTTGACATAAAATTCTGCCCCCATCCTAGACAGACTTTTTTCCTTTTCAATTTCCAGTAGACACCACACGTAATGGCAGTGAGCTACAAACTCAGAGAAAGGTCTTGAATAGCTATGCAAAAAGATAATTTTTTTTTTTCAAAATATTCTACTAGCATGTAAAACTTATTTGGGAGGTTTTTTTACCATTAGAAGCTTTTTTTTTTTTTTTTTTAAACAAGTTGTTCTGAAGAGGCAGGATTCTTATTTGCAAATTGGAGCAGACCACTATTGGGGCTGCTAACCTGCCTGAGGCTAGAGCCTAGTGGAAGAATACATAAGCAAAGTTTTTCATCAGGACATAAAAGAATGGAGGGAAGGGTTAAATCTATGACTCTAGACACTGGTTTTCAGTGAACTGATTTTCAAGTAACACTGAGCACCCCCAAACTCCTTTGAAATGATTTGCAGTTCTGCATGCCGTTAAGGCCTTCATGGAGAAAGGCCATTTCTGCTGCTACAGGCAGGATCCAACAATTATAAAAGCCTACTGATCATTCAGCCCTGAAGGAACTTAAAACATTAATGTGGACAATAACTTCAGACACTTAAGTTTGTATGTAGTAGCCTGTGTCAGTCCTATAACGTCAGTCAGGAGCAACCTTGCTGTCCTCTGAATGACTGAGATTTATCACACAGGTTTTATAGCCCCTTCTCAGATCAAACTCTGCAACCAACCCATTTTTTTCATGCAATACCTCTGGAAAGTTGCAGTTGGGCAAAGGACTGTCACAGAATCCCTGCAGGGTGCCCAGGCTGTAGTTGGAAGTCAGGTTGCTGATAAGGCATATGTCCACCTGGTCAGGAGTGATGTTGTATTCTGCAGCCATGCAGCTGGCAAGATCCACAGTGCTGCACATGAACTGAAGAAAAAGATGGTATTAAACTCAATGGCATAGACAAGGAGAAGAAAACAAAATAGTGTGCATCAATCAAAAAAACCCTTGGAAATGGCTGTAGCAATGTGCAAAATATGTAAAATGAAATTACCAGCTTATGTTCTACTGCACGTGCAATGGCTATGGTTTTTCTCCCCTGAAATATTAATTAATAAAATCCAGGCTGTGCACTCTAGAAAGCTGGTTTCATGCTCAACTTCACATACAACTTTATGTCTGAAGGTTCACAGGCAGAGGGGCTGTAGATATTACATGTACAAATATATCCTGCTGTCTGTGATAAGGGCCTGGTGTTGCTCTGTTTCTGCTGATGGGAATTTCTAAGCTGATAACTTTCCCCTGCCATCTCTAAAGCTTCTGCTGTGGGTCTTTCTACAGGGAAGACTTTAGCAGCAAGGCTCAAAGGCTGGTGTGCTACATTATGCTGAGGAGGCAGCAGAGGCCCATTCTGATCTCCTCCATGTGCTGCTCTGTTTGTCCTTTTTGCTACTTTTTACACTAAGCAGTTCACAAATGCAAAGAATCACACATTATGCAGAAAAACAAAGCTCTAATTTCTGCGTGGGGCTCAGCAACCCACAGCAGCTCTTTGCAAGTGACTATGGGGGAAGGCAGTGGGGTGTCGATGCCACTGAACTAGTGCCTCCCATTCAAGTACCTGCACAGAGCATAACATCATTGTTCCTAAATCTCCACCATGTGTATAGGGAAGCTGAGGCAAGAGCAAGTAGGGGTCTGATTTTTAGGTGTTTAAGCCTCTCCATGCCAGTGTAAGTCAGCACTGCCTCAGCAAGGCCATAACTGAGAGGAACAGAGGGCCATGTGAAATCTTTGTAGCTACCTCCAAGCTCAGGACCATCTCTCTTCTTTTTTTCCTCCCTCTTAAAAAATGAAATAGATGTGTGCAGGGTGAAGAATATTCAAGCGGTTTCTTTAAAATACATTCAGCCTTCAAGCCATTTGTACAAATGAGAAACCAGCAGTTGCAGGGTCCTAGAGAACAGCCCGTCTATCGCCAAGTCTGAAATGAGCAGCAGCATTTGAATGTGGAGTAAAACCACCCCGGTCCCCAAAAGTGCAATTCAAGGCAAAGTCTTCACAGCCCCTGTGAGGTGGTTACTGCACTCGGAGCAGGACGCAGCACTGTGCAGAAGGCTGGCACAAAGCCTACGCAACACTTAAGTCCCACTCAGTGTTGTGGGAGTTAAATGACGCATCGGCCTCGTGCTGGCCCTTCATGCAGGGGTACACTTCAGGCTTGGCTTATCTACTTGGAGCTGAAGCATTTAAAGAATCAGAAAAGAACGTGGGCACATATTGGTGCCAGGCATATAATGTGCTATAGGGATGCAGCTGTCGGGCTCCCGTTTCTTTTGTGTGCCTGAAAAGCAAAAGGGAACCGAGCTCAGGTGCTGTAAGCATTAGGCAGGATTACATTAAACCCAGTGGTTGTAAGGGTTACGATGCTGCAGAGCACCAATAAGAAAACCATGCAGAAACGAGTGGGTCAAACAGAAATAATGCACGTACCATGTTGACAAAGGCAGATAGAAAAACCAGGATAATGGCAAAGACTCCAACTAAGGTACTATTGGTCCTGGACTGTACAATCTTCTTAGAAAGAGTCTGTAGCGGACTTGGGAAAAGCTGCGTGTGGAAAAAAAAAAAAAAAATTAAATAAACATCTAAAATCATTGCTTGTTTTACAGATTACAACCTGCATTTGAACTGCCTGCATCCTTCAGTGCGGCGTCTGTGCAGATGCTGCACAGGGGTTAGAGAGTGGTAATGGGGGATGGTGGCGTCTGGACAAGGGGGTGAGCAGGAATGTGGCTGCCTGGTGGCAGCAGGCCCAGCCAGCTCACCAAATCTACTTCGTCCTTTCTAATGGGAATGATGGCTCCTGACCCAAGATAGCATGGCTTGCAGGCCTGTGCTCATCCTGTCATGATAAGCAAACCACAAGCCATCTGTAACTGAAATAGCCACGAGCTTGAGCCTGTAAATTACTGGATCAAAAATTAAAAAAAGCAGAAATGAAAAAAATATATGCCAGATCCCATTGATCACAAAGGCGTATTGCAGCACTTTCTGGTGCCAGTTCAGAAACAGACTGTTAAAAAGCCCAGGCCAGTCTTGTGATCTGTCAGACCCCCTGTGAAAGGTGCTGGGGAAATCAGTGGACCTCATCTGGTCTATGGCACTCGGCACCACAGACACACGGGGCTAAAAATAACGGCTGGTGAGGGTGATCACAGAGCTCCCCTAGACAGACTGTCCCAGTGATTCACTACTACCAGAGCTAGAAGCTTTCATCTAATTGCTTTCTGACTGCAGGCCACCAGCGTGCTTCGCTTTAGGTGCTGCATCGTATTCTAGGTAGAAACAGCCTCTGGATGAAAGCAGAGACTAACCAGGAGCCCTTTCAGCACAGGTCACCCCTCAGCATCACATGGGGCCTCCTTGCACTGCAGCAGCTACAAGAGAAGTCCAGAGGACACTGAATCAAACCCTTTCTCTTTACTCGCCACCACCGTCCCAGCACAAGCTCAGGGCTGGAGCAACAAGAGATGGACGCCAGGAAACCCTTGCGCAAGGACACACCTTGGCTCTGCAGTGCCCGTCCACACCATGGCATCGGGGCAGAGGGGCTCTGCAGAAGACTGCCAGAGTGTTTTCCAGAATCCAGTTCTCCTTCCCCCACCAGCACGCTGCGTGAATAACCAAGGCACTAGAGGGTATTTTTAGAGACACAAAGAAGCTAGCAGCACAGCGACATGGCGCTGCAATTTAACTATGACTAATGTTTCTATTAAAAGTCTAGCTTTTCCCTTTTATCCCTCACTCTTACATCTTCAGAGATGTAACATTTTGTCAGTGCATAGCTTCCCACACAGCAGCCCTACAACGTAATTACGAAGCGTTTGAATGGCCAAAGTGCTGATAAGCTGGTGACTGACAGAGGGGGAGAGAGGTTGACATGGCGAGAGTTTTGAAAGAGCTGATTTCACCTGCACATGCACAAAAATCCAGCTAACCCCAGGCAAGAGGAGAGGGCAAGGCTCTGGGGGGGACGGGAGGAAAGGGGAAATCAGGGTTATGACTTATTTGCCCTGCATGAGAATAGACTGAAATTCACTGAAGGCTCATGCAATCCTTCAGGCTCATGCAGCCACTTAGAAACAAAGCAAAATACCTTTCTCTCAGAAATAAACCCTGCTGATATAGAAATCCTTGGCTCTGTTGATAAGCCATGAACCAGTATACCCCCTTGCCCCACCACGACCAGCTGCTTCCACGCAGACATCAGCTATCAGATCCCTGCCAGTGCAGGGATGTGCGAAATGCCATGGGGCTTCCCTCCACTCTAACCTTTATAGGATTTGTAGGGAGAAGGAGGATTTGTGCTGCATGTAAACAGTTTTCTCACTAGATTAGAGCAGGACAGGTTTTCCTGCCACCCCCTTGTTTAGGCCTGCAGGCCAAGCTCCACAAAGGTATGCACAGACCTAACCTCCTTCAGTAATCTCTGGGAAATCAGGCACCTAAATAAAACCCGGGAGTGCTTTGTTGTGGATCTTGGCTCAAGCCCCTGCTGCCGGTGATCCCAAAAAAGCCTGACTTTGAACCAAGCTTGAGATATCAAGCAAAGCTATCAGTGCAAGACACTTAAATTCTAATGAAAACATGTTTTCTTTGTATTAATCTTGGTTCTCATTACTTTGCAAACTAGGGAAAATTTTAGGTCAGTAAACAAGTACAGCTGGAAAAAGTCCTGAAGAGGGAACAAATGCCAAAAACCATAGGAGGTCAGGATTGCAATAGAGCACGCAACAGCACAGTCGTGCCGCACATCTGAGGAACCTCTGCCTTGCAAACAACATTCATGGAGGCTCTAAAACATAAGTAACGCTCTCCCCGTTTCACAGAGGCAGATGGAGAGACCAGGAATTCTTGGAGCTTGGAGGAATTCTATGATAAAAATGGGAGACCTGTCTCAGCTCTGACAATTCAGCTCTGCTCTAGCAATGTTCTCTCCATAAAAACATCCACAAGTCAGGGGTATAACAAAAAAGAAGAAAAAAGAAAAGAAGATGACTTCCACTCCCATTCTCCAATAAAATAAAATAAAATGCCTTCTGTCTGAGGAAAAGCAGCAGACCATCAGGACGTTATAGTACAGTGAAAATCCATGCACTGTTACTGTTAGTCCATTGCTTGTACTGTCCAACACCATTTACTCCTGTTATAAGACTCAAGTCTTGCCTGAATGAAGAACAGGACAAGGGAAGGTCTGATGAAATGGCGACTCTTAAGCCCGTATGTGCACTACTGAGAACAGGGGCTGAAAGAAAGGATGTGATCCATTTGGGCAGCCAAGATTCACGTTTGGGTTGCCACACATCACTCATTAGCCCTCTTAAAATCCCCATGTAAAGAAAAATAACCACAGTGGGAAAAACTAAATTGGATTGTCTAGTTGATTCCAGTTGATTTTGAATTGAAATGCATAAATGCTTCTGGAAGACATTATCTCCCAGAAGAGAGAGGGTCTGAAAGCATGAAGGTACCAAGGGGAAAGTAGGGCACTGTGGTACAGGTGAAAGTCCAAATTTAAAAAGCGATCCAACAAGTACTAGTGTTATGCTGAAAATAATCCGCAACCTCCAGTTATCTGCATGACAAAAATACACTAAATAGAAACTGTACATTGCAATAACAGCTGATCACAGACCGAAGAGTAATATACCTCCTTTTTGTCTTCTTAACATATACTGTAGACATGGAAAACTGCTTAGATAATTGCTGTTGTGTTGTGAGACAAAAAAACCTATGAGGTCTTTAAGTTCTGATTTTTCAATTTGTAATAAAAGCCTTTGAGACATTTTGAAGTACATTAAGATGCTTCTGGAGTAAAAGACAACATCTCCAGGCAACCTGATGTTGCAAGTCCATTTATGTAACTTATTTCACAGTGATTTATTAGTGTATTAAAAAAGTACAGTTTTCAGAGGTATTTTTTTCCCCTGCTTGAGAAAAAACCCAAACACTTTAGGAGCAGCTAGATCAGCTTTGGGAGGCAAAGAAACACGTAGGCAAGCTGCACCTATGAAAAGCTACAGAAAAAGTTATTTTCTTGTAAAGGATAACTTGAAATTTCTCTCATACGTGCTCCCAGGAACATGCAAGAAGTTGAACTCCACACAGCAGTGCAGATATCAGAAGTTAAGGATTTTAAGAAGAAACACAAACTTGATAAGTTAGTAGCAAAACAGATGTCTGTCAGCGGAGTATTTGCGAAGGGACCCTGGTTCCCATGACCTTAGACTCTGTTGGGAAGGAACACCATCTCACGGTGGCCAAGTCTTCATGGAGCATCAAAGTGAAGAACGGGAACTCTCTTGTTTATTACAGCTGAAGAAACTTGGAAAGCCAAGCTGGCTGCGTTGGCAGTTCCAGGATCAACTTCTAGTCCGTGGAGAATTTTATAGTGGAAGATAATAATGACAGCAAAAGAAAATAAAACATGATCAAGCTGTCCAGAAAGAGCCTGCTGGCCACTGTCAAAGCCAGAGATGGAGAGGCCAAAACAGGGAAGGAAAATCTCACATGAAAGCTGGAAAGAGGATGCGAAAAGAGCCACTTATCATGTAACAGTACAACAAACAGGCAAAAGTTATGCTTGTGCTGATATCCTGGGGTGGACACCTGCTTTCCAACTTTGTGTAGCATGAACCACTGGAATGTAAAACACATGCTCTCCTATCCCACATCCGAGTGTGAAACAAAACAAACAATGCTGACATCCTGTGTCTTAAAATTTCATCTAAAAGATGTGTAAAAGTGCTTTCCTTGTGCATACGTGTAAAAATGCTTCCTGGAGCAGTATGGAGTACAGAAATAAAGTAACACCGCATAACCAAGGGCTGGGTAAACCCACTGCTTAAAAAACTCTGACTTGAAACACCAAAATCTTTAATGACAGAAGGAGGCTGCAGCTACTGGGAGCTGCTGCCATCAGACAGGTAGCTGACAAGCTAGAAGTACTCATCTCCTTGGCAAGCCATCTCATAACCAGATGCTGTCAGCACAGGCTAATTTGGCACACTAAAAAGGGGGTAATCAAAAAGGTACCGGAGCTAGAAGGCCCAATATTTGCAATCTGTGCACAGAAGGCACTGGCAACACTGCATATTATACATAAGCACCTTGTGGGTCTGAGCCAACACACTGAAAACTCACTTTTGGAAATACCAGGAGCTTCATAAAAAAACATTAAATTCTGGTGATAGTCTGAATTCCCTCTGCTGTCTTGTGTTTCCACGGCCTGTGCACCGAGGCAAAGCCAGCCTAAAAACAGTTGTAGACACCACTGAGCAGATCTCTTTTACAGGAATTTGGAAGATCAAGGCAAAGAAAGCAGGCCTGAACATCCGCCTAAGGTCACAGGGACTGAAAAATCCTGTGTGCCTTTTAAATTAATCATTAATTAGGATCAGTAATAATAGTAAACCAAAAAGCCCAAACCAAAACCAAAACCTTTGAATGATGACAGAAGAAATGAGTATTGCTGCCAGTATGTGCAAGCAAGCTAAGCCCGTAAAAGCCAGTGGGTGACAAACAGCTGTGAGCCTTGAAATCCATCTGGTTGCAAGTCAGCCAGCTTGAATGCTTCAGAGGTCCAGGTCTGCCACAGCTCTTGGCCCAGTATCTGCACAGCAGCAGTCGAGCTGGGGTGTTGGTGTGGCTCTGCACGGCTGGCAGTGCACTGGCATGTTGCTGCCAGTGGCACTGCAGCCTAAGCAGGCTCCAGCACAGCTCTGCACCGAGTTGGTTTCTGTGACCAAAAGCTTTCCACATTGATCGTTAATTAACTGCTCATCACATTAACTGCTGATACCATTTTACGAACTAATGACACTCAGCAGCATCCTCAGGTGCAACGGACACACCAAGTATAACCAGGGATCTTTGGGTACCACTTCCCAGCTCAAGGGACCCAAGACTTCCTATCAATCAGCACTGTTATTTCTGACTTGTAATTCTCATTGCTGGTAAACAAGCAGGACCAACGGGATGCTGCGCCTACAAACTAAGCTCCCTTTAAAATTGTCATAAGCCCCAGGGAAGCCTCGTGAGTGAGTTGTTAAGTTCAAATACAACCTGAAGCTTCTTTCACTGGGAACAGTTTGCAGCTCTTATTAAATGAGAAGGCAAAGCTTAATTCTCTAAATCTAACTTTCAAAAATCAAAAAGACATAAAAGGTACAAGTCTGTCAAAAGCACCCACATTCAACTGTTGAAAATGGCACAGAGAAGATTAATTAAATGGCACAGAGAAGGTTAATTAAAGTGAGGCAAATCATCTGCCTGACATAATCCATTACCCCGGTGTTTCTTCTTCAGGAGACATAATGCTACTGAGCTCTTTTATTCCAGGCTCTGAGGAACAAAGCTGAGCTTGGGCTAAGGAGCCTGAATCTGAACATATTCCATGTTCAAACACTGCTAGACTGGAAGGCTCCCCAAAACTGCAAATACAATCAACTAGCATCAACATTTTAATAGGAATACCTTTGAGTGAAAAAGATGAGCACACCACCCTTCCCAAAGCACTGACTGCCTATTCACCACAGACTGCCAAGAAGAATTAATATGTTTTTGGATTTCGCATAATGTATGTCTTTGCTGATCAAAACCAGTTACAAGAAAGAGCCCACTGCATGTTGGAAGCTCTATACACTCATCTGAGAAAGGCTGATAAACTTCTATATGTTTATGGCTTTTACTTCCCCCCAGGGCATTTTCCCTTGATGATATTCTGCTTCCGATTATCTGCCTACCCAAACATGCATATGCAGCAGGGGCCAGTACACAGGCGACTCCGCAGGAAGTTTACAGGGAGGAAATGAATGGTCAGTATTTCGTTCCACATTGGAAAATGTGTTCTTCTTACATCAATATGAGAGTGCCTGGAGGGGACTTAATAGACATGCAGACCCACAGAGTGATTACTTCTCCCTGAGCTAAAGAGACGCCAACTCTAACATCTGTTTCCAGTTCATTCTGTCTTATCAAAGGCTTTTTCTGTAACCCTTATCACATAGCGTGGAAAGGACTGCTAACAAAACATGCTCTGTTAGCTGAAGAAACTGATTGCTGATCGAGTTATCTTAGGCAAAGGACTGTACAAAGAAACCATAGTACTTACCTTTACACAGGAGTAAATGACTGAAACAAACACCACTGTGGTCAGGATCAGGAAACAGGTCAGGTAAAAACCCAGCATAAATGTAGAGCTGAAATGAAGGAGATTTTTTTGTTTTAATGCACACCATATAGAATAGCTACAGCTCTGCTCTCCAGACCATGACATTTGTTCAAGCTATGACACACTGCATGGGCCTTCCAATTAGGACAGCAGTAGGAGATGCGAGGTGCCTTGAATACCAATAGATGCTCTGTCCTATTGCAAATTACTCATGCAGGCTGCAGAGCAGAGAATACTGTATCTTTTATAGCAATCACCTTCCTGCTGGGGTGACAGCAGAGGGACTAAGAAATATTTCGTGTGCTAGAGGAGATGACGGAACAATTTGTTACGGCAGGTCGGCCCCCAGCTGGCTGTGGGCAGGGGACCCCTGGGAAGGAAAGCGTGCTGAGCACTGCAGGGCAGCCCAGTGGGAATAGTCTCAATAGGAATAGCTACCCGTCCCTGCTGCGCACAGGGAATGTCTGCGCTGCACCATCCTCTGTGCTCTGTCTCATGCATGGGATGGGAGCAACCATGGCATGAGGATAGTAGGGAAAACAGCTTAAGCCTGGTCAGTTTGATAGGTTTCTGTTCCTCCCAACTTTGAAGTACAAACAGGAGCCGAGGGCCAACTTTGTACTATGCATTTTCATGTGTTTTGATCATGAAGATATTCAACAACAATTTCCCAGTGACTGGTCTCAGTGTGACAGGACAGGCCCCCTCCCAGGAGTTAGCCTTCTTCATAATTTAAAGGAAGTATTCTTGCGACGTGACATGGAGGCCAACCACATCAAAGCCAGCTGGTCTCTCTGTTCTCTCATGACTACTAAGATAATGGTATTTGCTAATTCACTGTTTGAGTGTTTGTGAAATCACATCATCAGAAATTATCACTGCCATTTTGTCTCTAGTTTCAGATTCAAATTCCATGTTGTAGCTTTCATGAAGCTCTGATGGTGACACATATACACATGTGGGTTCAGTTGCTGCTTAACTGTTACCTTCAATAAAAGACCAAAATTAGGCAATTGAAATACACGGAAAAACAAACCGAAAGGTGAAGGAAAGTATATCTGACCTGCTGTTAAAACATGAAATTTTATTTACTCTTGAACCAAATCATCTTTCAGACAGGCCAGGCTGCCTAAGGACACTTTAGAACTTACCAAAAAACCTAATCACCACCCTTATGGGCGGCATGGAAGGAGACTGAGCAGCGTGACATTTACACTACGCTGCCATAAGGGATTGGCTCCCGTGTAATACAAAGGAGTCAGCCATATGGTTGCCACAGATCAGAAATTGTTAAGTTGTCATTTAAATGTTAAATCAGGTTTTACGGAGACAGCTTAGTGGCCACTTAGGGAGTTTGATGAGCAACACAAAGGCTGGTAGAGGGCCTCAGCAGGTGTGAAGTCACAGCAGTCATATCCAGAGATCCGAAGTGTAAGCCCTCGCTAAATCAATGACTCTCAAAGAATATTTTTGGCCATAATTAACAATGTGTTAATTGCCGGGATTGATCTAGTTTCAATTTTGAGCCTCCTTCAGCTTTACTTCCAGTTTCCCAAAGTGGATCTGTCTGTTTACACAGTGCATTTGTACTGATGTTATTTTGCTGACTCAATCCTTCTGTGAGCACAAGTGAATGTCCTCTTGTCTGGGAGAGTGAATGACCTCAAACATCAGACTATGCGTCTGTTTCTGTGACCTTCTGAATATCTGATCTGAATGGTACAAATCAATCTCTACTCCGATAAGGTCTGTGGTGTGAACAGAAGTAGAAAGCAGTTGTAATGGCATATAGTAGTATTGGAGCTCTCTTTCAACAATTTTTTGTCTTGTAATGAAGATGAATTTGGAGCATTTTCAGAGCTTCTGTGATCTTGTTCTTCAGATTAAAAATGACTAACTCCAAATTTATTTTCAACACTGCAGTGCTCAGTGAATGATATATTATTGCTACTAAACCAGAACACAGGAAATACCAACATGCTTTAATTTTAAGGGATTTTTTATGAACTATTTGAGAAGAAATACCATGTCTGCAGAGCTCACTGCTGGAAAAGACCCAGTGGGTTACACTCTGGCTTTCAGACAAAGCAATGCACTGCAGTGATCCAAGAGCACTGTGCCCCACAGCCCTGAGGAGTTTATGCCACTCTTGGCCTGGGGAAAGAAATGACTGCAACCCCTAAACCTGGAGTTGAGCCACCCAAAGCACAGGCACATGTAGCTCAACTCCTTCTGTACCTTTCTTCTTGCACTGCTACTCTGAGTCCAGAAGAATAAATGCATAAGAGGTTATGCCTCATCTGTGAAGCAGACCCTGAGACCTCAGTGCTCTGAGAAACAAGGCTGTGATGGGTTTTTCAGCTCTCTGTCCCACTGTGTTCAGATAAGAGGACAGCATAGCCTCATGTTGTGAATGTGTACTATGCCTTAGTAGGCAAACCTTCCCACTTAGTGATATTTATTTTCCACAGGCTTATAAACATGCTGAATTGAGTTTCCTAAGATGGAGGTAAATGGTAAGAGAAATCATGCTGGGAAAACAGAAATCCTCATGTGCCAGTGAGGAGGTTTTAATCTACACTAGAAATGAGTGAAAACAGTAAGCACCACGCAACACTTGAGCATGAATTATTTAAGGATTTTTCTCTTCCCTTTGGTGCTCTGAATTCTCAAGAAAAAAACAAAGCAAAGTAGGCCAGAATAGAGGAGGGGAGCAAATGGGAGCAAAGGGGTGAAAAGATACTCACTGTGGCACGATTATGATTTGAACAAAGCAGATGAAGAGGAAGACTAAGGAGGCACAAGCCACGTAGGCTCCAAACCTGTCATCCACCTGCTTGGAGTACTGAAAAAACGCAAATAGGGTTATGTCAGTGGGAAATTTTGCTCGCTGCCTTCTCTCCACAACAACTTCTTACTTGGCTTCCGTTTAGGTCTTTGGAAAGCAGTGCTGGTAGGAAACGACTAATGTTACAAACTCCTCTTTTCCCTGGGCAAGCTGCAAGGGCTTGAACAGATCCAAAGGCCAGGGAACAAACCCACACAGCTGGGTGGAGAGAGGATTTGCCATCTGCCCCTTGCATGAGAGGGACAGAATGGATTAACTGGGACCAGGATTCTAGGTCACCATCATCAGACCTAAACTTCTTCCATGGGAAGTTTCCTCCAACAGGGATGAATATTGCTAATGAGAAAACCTTGTACTTTGCGCAGACAGCTTGGCTCGTTCTAATGATAGTGCGAGGATGCTGCGGTTTTCACACAGTCACTCCTTCCAACTACTTGTCAACATATTGGTCACATGGGAGCTGCATCCGATTCCCAAAGATGCTTTATTTAGCTTGAAGCATGGTTCTCAGTACAGATGGGCTCAATGTTTGAGCCACAAAATAAAAGGTGCTCAGAACAGGTGAACCGCTAATTTCCCTAGCAGTTTTCAGCTATAAAACTGAAGGGAAGGAGTGGGGGGAAATTACATGCTTGAGCTTTGATCCAGTCCCACACTGATTCATTGAATAGCCATAAATCTGCAAAGGTATGCTTTTGCAATAGGTTGTAATTCCTGTCATTGAAAGAGTGTTTCTAAATAAAATGCTAAAATAGTTAGTGCAAACTTAATTATTGAAGCATTTTCCTTTGAATAATGAGTTTAACCTGAAGACCACTCAACTATCCCAAGCATCTGTGCTTGGATTAAAAAAAAAAGAAAAAAAGATGACTTGATGACTTTCTTTGGGCAATTAAAAACAGCAGTTTATACAGTAGCCTTAATAATAGCATCTGGGTACCTCTGGACTTAACTGAATTTAACTTTGCAGCCATCTAGAGCCAATGTTGTCTCTGTTACACAGACAGATAAATTAAATAGATCTTTGCCTCATAACAATGATATCTGAAACAAAATCAGGAAGCAATTCGGGATCCCTAGGTCTGTTACTCCTCTTTCTCACATTTGTGAGACAGAGAAAATTACTTGTTGCGTAAAATGGGGTCCCAAAAATGACCAGATTACGAATTGCAACCCAGTGAAGCTTAGTAGTACCTGGGGCTCTCTGGGGTGGGCAAAGGGCAGAGTAAAGCCCCTCCAGAGGTGATTCAGAGCTCAGGCAGGCTGCAGCGGGTTTCTCCAGTGATTTGAGGGAGATAAGGGGTGACTGCAATCTCAGTTTGGATGCCTCAAAGTCAGAGAAACAAATCTGGTTTATTCTGGATTCCCTTTACAACTCATTATTGTATGTTCATGTGTGTCCGACAGAAATGGCTTGGTTTTCCTGCCCAGTGCTCCCTTCAGATGACTGTGGCTTTCTAGGGACATGGATATTAAGATTTCCATGAAGAAGCACAGACTTTCTAAGAAAGATCACAATCCCACCTCCAATGCCTAAAACCTAGCTTTACCTATAGATATAAAAGTTTGACCTTATGCAGGACTACTAAAACTCACAATAAGCTTGACTGACATATTGCGATTATTTTTAGACAATGTTACCTTTTTCTCCAAGTCAGGCTCCCTGAATGTTAAGAGGAACTTGCGCACGTGCTCAGAGCGTAACCGATCAATACTTCTGGCATCGATGGCACGGCCCAGAAATTCATCCACTTCATCTTCTGGGTTCATACTTTCCTGTGTATTCCTGAGGATGTCACAAAAAGGGAGTATAAGAGGACAAGATAATTTCCCCCTCTTCACCATATGTTATCATTTCACTGTATAACAAGCTGGAGGTTAAAGGCATTTTGCTTATGACAGCTTCAAGTTGGAAAACGGATTATGAGATGAGAGGAAAATGATAGTGGCTGTAGAGCTCATCAATGCCAGTCCTGAGACTACCAGTGAAAGGATTTGATTTACTTGCCCTTTTTCTATACTACATCCATCTGTTTTCTTGCCTTGCAGTCGTTACCATCCTTCATTCTCTAAAACCCATCAGTAGTCTCCTTCCACTAGTCCTCTGGCCTATTCTTCCCTGCACTGCTGTGCTGTCGTAGCTGTTAGTCCCTGAACTGGCAAAATGATTTATGTAACGAGTCATAGTTCTTGCTGCCCAATAATAAATTCTGTAAATATTTCTGTGAAAAATTCCAAATTTGAATAATTCTCCATTTTTGGGAAAAAATTGTTCACAGAACAAACGTGGGGAAAAAAAAAGCAGCCTGACACCCCACTGCCTTCCCTCATGCAGTTATTTATGAGTATAAACCATAAACCAGACAAAATTTTCTGTTTACAAGATATTTACTTAACTCAACTCAAGGAAAGGTTGCAAAAGAAAAGGGTAGCAAAAGAGAAAAATACAAATGAGATTCTGCTTTCTAAATATGTGGAACAAGATTTCTAAATTGCTTATAATCTTTGGTATCAGTGTGTTTCTGATGCTCAGCTACAGCTTCGGAAAAATGAGGCTGATTTTCAAAAACTGTTGAAAAAAATAACACTGAGAACTTAATCGCCCTGAGGCATTTTGCACTGAGGATCAGGAAACCTGAAACATCTCCCCAAACTCTCTAGTTATTTTTAAAATTTAACAGGATTTCAATGACTTGATGCTGTCACTTTAATGGCCTGCCTTAAAATTAGCTATAGGCAGAAATGAGAAGCTAATCCTGAAGTGCTGTTTTTCTGCTCTGCTTACATGATTGCCGAGGTTATCCATGGGATATGCCAATAGTTACCCATTGGAATATGCCCCCAACTTGCACTGGGGCATATTCCGGTGGATAACTATGTGCAAACCCCATGATGGCACAGCAACTTACGGCTCATGCTCTGTGATCTTCACCTTACGCACTCTGGAGAAAAAATTCTGAGGTCTGACAAGCGCGATTAAAAGCTACACTGCTTTATTTTCCCCGTTTTATTTGTACTGCGTAACAGTGCAGAACGCACAAACGCTGTGTTGCAGCCAGCGGGCCCCCACAGGTACGACCGTGCTGTAGAGCGGAGACCGCTCAAAGCAGCTTACAAACCAGAATGGGACTCTCTCTTAGAAGTTAAAGGTCTCTTTCCAAATGAAAGGCTCTCCAAAAGCTTTCTGCAAAACTAGACCAGATTTCAAGAAGCCCTCTGTACCCTAACTCTACCATGTACCTCTTGCCAAGAGAAAAAAAACCATCTACTCATTCCCATTCCAACTCCCTTTGCCCCAGCCAGTGAGTTGAATGCATCTACACCTCAGCTGGGTCACGACGACACGCCATCGGCATTTATTTAGTGACCACATGGCAATTGCAAACCTAGTTTGTCTCAAGGTCTTATCTTTATTTCAGCCAATCTTAGTATTTCAGTGGGGTTGGGGAAAAGAGTTTTCTATTTTAGGGCTCTAGAGTTATTGAATTCCTTGAACTTCATATATTTCACTTTGAAATTAAAAGTGGTTTTGTCCCTAGAAGGACAGGACATTCAATTTACTTCTAGATGCTTCCTTAGAGAAAGCACATCTGCTTGAGCATTCAAGACAATGCTGCTTGTTATCATTTAGTCCTCACAATGTCTTCTGGACTCATAAAAATGAACAAGGAAATCATTAGCCTGTGTATTTACAGAATGTCTTCCAAGATCCTGCAAGTTATTTACACTTTTGGGTCATTCACATTTAGTCATTTCATACCACATACGAGAGATGCAGTATGTTTCCCCCTAGAACCGATGCAAAAGAGTTGGCTCAGCAGCTTGGCGAACCTCAGTTAAATTTCAAGTTTCAGTCTAAAAGCGTCACTCAGGAAGACACAAAGAGAAGAAACTGCCTGCTCAGGCTTTGGCCTCGGCTGCCTCCAGCTTTGTAATAGGTCATTACACTGCTGAGGGTAACTCTAATACAACAATGGCTTCTGTGGTTGCAGATTGTGTAGAAATACCCCCACAGGTTTTCAGTTGCCTTGCTGGGATATTCGCAGTGAGGCAGCCACCCTCACAGAGGCCGCAGGGAACCTCAGTCACCTTGCATACACCTAGCTGCTCGGGTGACTTTCGCAGCCAGTTTTACCCAAACTACATCACTGTACAGCAAGTTTAGGTACATTTGCATAAGTGTAATTTTAAATTGAAATACAAAATTGCCCCATGCTAAGAAGTGCCCTGGAGGCAGTGCCTCTAAGTCAGAGCTGAGGTACTGCCATAGACTAATGAAATTCATGTGTGGAAATACTTATTGATATATCGATAGTGTGTGTGTGTGTGTGGGGAAACAAGGATTTCAGGCCGCCACGAAACTTCCAGAAATACCTCTTAAAAGCACTGCTGAGATTTCTCCAAATACAGCCAACAGAAAATTGTTGCAAGGGACAGGAACAGCATGAACAGAGCTTGGAGCAACTTTTGCACTCTGCTTGCAAACGTGAAAGCTAACAATTAACCCAGAGATGCTGGCTTCAGAGTAATCCAAAAATGTTCTGCTGATTTAATTACTTTCTGCAAATGAAGAGTGTGACCACTGCCAAAACTACATGTATGCCATAATTTTAAATGCTTCATGCCTAGATTCAATAACTAAATCTGCATTTAGGCACATAAGTGTCGGGTCCTGTTGTCAGAGATGCGTGGTGCCTACGTCTGCCTTTGCTGTAAGAGAGAAGTATTGATGTTCAGTGTTTCCGCACGTGAAGGGACTGGGATGAGTGCTTGGCATGGTTTAGGTATCTGATTTTAACCAATATCACCATGAACATTTTCTGTTTGAGATTTTTTTTTGGCCAAATCTTTGTTCTTTAGTTAAACAAATTTCTGGATCAAGAGAATCTGAGGCAAGTAGCAGCTTCTTTTGGTGCTGAACAGAAATGCAAAAATCCTGCAACCTGTATAATAAGATGGCATCACACTGAATCAGCACTGTAAATACACAGCTCTTAGCTATTGGCTGTAACAGTTCAAGTAACCTTTTCAAACTATAGGATGGAGGAGAGTCATTATGGTCCTTGGAGCAACAGTGGAGATGCCGTTCCTCGCCAGCTGGGTGACTCTGTTGTGGACCAACACTGAGGCGGCTGAATTTATGTTTTCTTGCACAAACTATGCTATTTCATGAGGGATGCTTAAAATTTCTGTATTCCTAAGAATTATTTTGTTGTAATCTGTTAGCTCTTTTCTGTCCAAAGTATATCTAGCATCAACTGAGTTCCCAGCAGATGTGGAGGCAACAAGAAACTCTGGTGACTCCCCCTAGACACCTTGTAGCACCAGTGAAACATCCCAGGATGCAGACCGCTAAATGTTATGAACATCAAGCTTGCAGCGAAGGGCAAGGGCAGGACAGAATGATTCTTAATATCACCATATTCAAACTTATCACTTCCCTTTACTTTTAGGGAGTTGCTCTCAATGCTCAGCCATCATAATGTGAATTTTCCGAAGCCAGATGCCACAGACACATGTAGCTGTCCCAGCTCACAGAGGTCTGCTTAGTCCTGACCGGCAGTCTGAGAAACATGATAAGGAGCAACAGCAACATATTTTAGGCATCGGTCTCCTCTACTGTCACCTGTCTTGCTCTGAGCAAGCTTACAATTAATGCCATTCAGCAGGACTGAATGTGAAATCATTTCAAACACCTCCAATATAGGAAATGCTTTTGTTATATCCAGCTGTAAAAGTTAAAAAGTGAACACACTTGGCTTTTTTTCCTCTAAAAGCAATTTTTCAAAATATCACTCTTGTTAAATTGTTATTTTAACCAATTTTTTTTAAAGTTCTATATGAAGAAAATGAAAATGCTGCTTTAATGCAGCTGTATTTTAGAGCATGAAAGTTTGAATTTACTTTTTCAAATAAACTGTCATTTCTGAGTTCATTTTTATATACAGCAATAAGTAATATGTAATAATGAATAATATAAAATATATACAAATAAACTCAGAAACTATATATCCATTTCAATACATACATAAATTTTTCTTATGGGAGATATTCAACACTTGGACATACTTTACAGGAAGATTTTGTTCTTGGGGTATTTTCAAAGCAGCAAATAGCAAAGAATATTGAGGGCAAGGGGAAGTGCAGCAAAAGCATTTTAATTACCAAAGCAAGTTAGAACCACACAAACAAATAAATGTTTTGAGGGCAGCGGCAGTTCTGAATGCACATCAGTCAATCCCGTGCCCTCGACTGGCTGTCCCTCCTGGAGAAACCTCCAGGGAGTCCAGGCATTATTCTTGGCTGCTGGGCATTAATTTTTGTCTTTTTTTAATATGAGAAAAAAATCCCAAATCTGCAAACATAACAGTGTATGACAGAAGTAAATTTGCTTACTTGTCCTTGGGGTCCTCAAAACCCTGAAAGAAAGGAAAAGGACACAAGGGTTAGGAAACAGGCTGACCTTGAGAACACAAAGTATCCTGAGAACGGCATTTTGAGCGGAGTTTTCAGGGCGCTCATTTGTTAGGTGTGGATGGAGAGCCGTACCGACCCACGGGAATATTTTGTGCTGTTGTGTCTTCAGGCAGACAGAGCAGTTTTAGAAAAACACATGCCTTCAGGTATAAATTTATGGAAGCGAAATGCTTCAGCTGACTGCTGGTACACTTTATTTCAGGTGTCTTCTTTTTTTCAGTCACCATTACAAATGACAGGATGGAAATTAGGCTGATATTATATCTGAGGATGTATTTTACTTGAAATGAAACTCAGAATGATAACATAAGTCAACTACTGTATTCGACAAGGTTGCACCTCTTTACGTCCGGGCTCGTCTAAGGGAGCTGGATGCATTTTGGTTTTCATCTCTTCAGAAGGAACCTCAAGGGGTCCCCTTCCTTCTCCCCTCACTGCATGCACACACAAAACATGTTTTCTTGAATAAGATTTCAGGAATTATTTATAATATTTGTAATAGCCAAAATGTTCACAATTCCTTCAGGGCCACCTGAACTGATTAAGTGTATGTACTTACAGGTCATTCATAGTTTAAGTAGATAGAAGGCCTTCGAGAAAAATATGTACGGAGGCATATTTTTAGATGTTTAGCATTAACATACCTAATAGACCAAACTGCATCAAAATGGCCATTTTGCATGGGCTGAGGCAAAATCTGCCCACTGATATCTTGGCTTAAATTTAACTGAAGTCAAGAAAAGTTGTATATTTGACAAGCAGGGTCAAATACTCAGGCACAGAGTTTGTACCCTGTGTTCCAAAACATAAAACAAATGTAGCTGGGAGATAGGAAGAAGTCTTTTTGTTTTCCTCCCAGAGACCGCAAGCCAAAAACGCTCAGAGCACGTGAGGATATTCCAGCTGCAGGACCTGCAGCCGCTGTCAGGCTGGGGGCAGCAAACTGAGATCTGTCCTGACTATAAAAAAAGTAAACACCTTTGGGCAAAAGTCTTCCCACAGCTGCCTTGTCCAACATCATCAGAAACAAGAACATTGACCAGATACTAAAGGGAACGGATTTTGCCCTTGCAGGTAGTTAGCAGTGTGGGACATGATGAGAGGCAGAAGTAAAGCCAACACAGCCTCCCTGAGCAGCATCAGCTTTGCAAGAGGAAAAAAGTGGATTTTGTCACTCAGGTCAACAGCCAGGACTGTGATTCACTGAGAGAGCAATTTCCATTTTTACATACTCCGTTTCAGACTAAAACCACGCTTAAAAATAGAAACTGCAACTCCAACTTCACCCATCAGAAATTCAGATAAAGTCTCTCAGGCCCATGTAATAACCACTAGCAGATTCATGTGCAGTGGGAAGAAGGAAATAGAAATGTTGATGCAAAGTTAGCATGTCCAGTTATCCAAGCCAAAAAAAACATGTACTTTTTGATTTCACATTAAAGAGTGATGAAGTGATCATTCAGCTTTGTTGTGTGGTGTTTTTTTTTTCTTCCTTTGCTTAATCATTTCACAGTTGTCAGAAATATCTGATTGATTTATTTATTTATCCTCCAAGCAATGCTACAACACAGTGCCAAAACTGAAAGCTCACTGATTAATCACGGAGACAAAATGCTCACTAATTTGTCTGGTGTCATAGTTAGGCTGGGGAAAAAAAAAAAAAAGATCAGCTGAACATGAATAGGTACCAGCCAAGAAATGAGGGGAGGGAGCGATGAGAAAACAGCCAGTACTTGCTTATTAGATAGACATCAAGTTCAGATTTTCAAGCTTAGCCACATGGGAACTGGATGACTGACTGCAGTGGGAAAGTCCCCTAAAATGGTCTGATTTTCACGGACAGCTGCGTAACCATTCATCCTACTGAAATCCTGAAACTAAACACAGATCTCACACTCCTGCCTTCTAGGTGTATGAGTTTGAGGATACAGGCCAACCAGGTCAAGTTACCAAAAAACCTCAGCAAGCATATCCCCAATTCCTCAATATTTCAAGTGTGGAAAATACGTAGGCTGCATGTTTAACTGGTCATTTTCATGGGCAATTGCCTGATCAACATGGAATTCTATTTTCCCCTGCTTCTCTCCCCAGCAAAACTGTTATAAGGAAAACCTCTAAAATAATACAGAATTAATTGATCTAGCTTTTCAATTTAAAATAATAAATTGTGCTTGAAACCCTGGAAATTATTCATGCTGGTAACCCAAATTAAATTGGTTTTTCAAAATCAAAAACTCAAAAAAGGCATATTTCAGGTAAAGCATAAAAGGAAAAGATTATTACATTTTCTTTCCTGGATCTTCATTTAACGAGGCTAAATATTTAAGAGCAGCTTGAACTTTAATTAGAGAGAATCAGCTTAAAATTAAATGTAGTAGGAACCTCTTTAAGTTAAGCAAATTAAATGATTCACTTCAAAAGTTCCCATTTCATACGAAAGATTTTTCAAGCAGAATTGCCAAAAATGGAATTGTTATGGAGAAAGGTCTGCAGGATTATTTTAGGAAAAAAACCCTCAAACACAGCTTCTTAAAAACTGGTCATTTATTACAGGAGATTTTTCTTATTTGCACTGAAAGACTTTGCCAGGATACAGGCAAATATACCTCTAGGATCTGGCTGTGACCAGAGATTTTCTTCCCTATCCACTGAAGTGCCCGTGTCTCAATCATGTACCAAGAAGCCTGCTAAGTGGAGGAGACAATCGCATGCACAGGCTCACGCTGCTCACCCTGTTTTGGGTTGGGAGGGAAATTTCCCCCTGGGTTTTGGTTAATGTGTTTTCACCGCCTCCTACTTCATGGACATGCTTGGTCCATTGAAAAGTCTGCACTTAAATTATTTCCTTCCCCTCGCATGAGGCTTGGGCACTAATGGCACGTTGGCCTTTTATCTTCTCCACAGCTGGCAAATAGTTTAGTTTCTTGAGGACCCAGATGCTTTGCTCCAGTTAAAGCCCTTTGGCTCAGCATTAGGCTGCTCGCATGAATTGCAATCGTCTGTGTTACACACAGGATTAAACGCTAAGTACAATTCTATCCTGCAGAAATATGGTCTACATGGATTTGCCTTCATTCCTACAGGACTAACACACTCATGATCTAGTAGACAAATTTCCAAGCTCAAGCAGGAAAGCAAAATGACAGGGTCTGCTGCTGTGAGCATGTCTATAAAGCCACTCACCAGTATCCCGGATCTCACCTTCCTACACCCACAGCTGGAGGCTGGGTAGCTGGGCTGGGGCGGTACCCAGCCTGTTCGGGTATAGGGCAGGTTTTGAGCTGCTCAAAAGTATGCCAAGATTGGCATTTTTGCACACACACATACAAAAATCTGAACGCCTGTGAAAAGCAGCCAGTAAAAATGAGGTGTCTATCATTTAGGAGAGGGGGAGCAAGGGGGTAGGAAGAGAAACAGCCAAATCCTGGAGTTAAGTGTATAAACCCACTCTTGACTGCTCATGGATTTGTGCCGAGCAGACTGGAGCAGTGCCGATGGCTTACTAGGGTGCTGTGAAGGAAAGGCTGGGAATTGTCAGCAGGGATGAAAATGGCAAAAGTGGTGATGGCTACAAGAACCAGACAGATAGGAGTTCACAGGAGTTCAAGAATAGCTCCATAATCATGATGATAAAGTAGCCCTTGTTAAGGCCAAAATTCCTTTTCTCTAGAAGGGAACATAAGGCATGAGATAGGTCTTATCGCAGTGCAGTACTAATGGACTGCTGCATATAGGACCTCATGCAATTTTTATTCAGTCTCATTTTAACTATCCCTGATACTGGAGTTTTTCCCCCTTCCCCCAGGAGGCTGCATTATTCTGCCATCAGACTGCAAATGTAAAGGTAATAGCATTTAATAATTGCTCTGAGACTAAGGTAGTTCTCTCTCTGACTTCAGGAATATTAACCCAAATTTAACTGAATCATCTCCTTTAAAGGCAATAGTACCTACCAAAGAACAGTCCTGATCTTTCTTCTTCTCTACATGAGATTCTTAAAAACCATATTTTTAATAGCAGGTCAGGTGGCTCTGAATTTACAACCACTTACTTTTAATGACCATCCTCAGTGGGAGTAGACATGTGCAGGAGGAAGAAAAGGAGGAATGTCATATTACTGCATCTGTCCCTAAGGCTTACTATTTTATGAGGGGATATTTTATGAATATCTATTGTGCTAAAAGCTCATATGACTGCCATCTCTCTGCTTGACTTCTAAATTAACTAAGCCCTTTTCTTTGAAGATTAAAACCAATTCCTTAAATAGAATGATAAAGTGTTTGTCAAAGCCATGACAAGCTGACTGCTATACCGTAATGCTTCAAATCAAGAACCATTAGAAATAATAATTCTAACTCTGAGAACATTAGCTGCAATTATTAACATATTGTAAATATGCAAAGAAAAGTGGCATAGACTTTACATCCTTTAACTTTCCAATTAGCTCCAAAAATAAGACAGTAGAGGGGCTGATGAGCTCTGTGACCTTCTTAACGGCAACATGGCTGGGAAGCATGGATCCCACCTTAAAAACTTTGCTGGCAACTCCAGCAAAGATTGTAAGAGCAAAAAATGACAGAGAAACTAATTTTTCCTGCCCTTTTTCATCTCTAGAACAAAGCTGAAATGGGACTGACATGATGTTAAAGCAGAAATTGAAAGAACTTTAGACTCAGGGCCAAGGAGATTAGGGACAAAATGAGCTTTGTAAGAGGTCAGGCCAACTTGCAAAGCAAAGGTGCTTCACAGAGACAGTGACCATGGAAAACAGAAAAGGAGAGTGACAGGCTGAGTGGATGTAGTTAAAAACAAACCTGGTATGGCCTCACCACAAAACTAATTATTCACATCTGTGTTCAGCAGTGTTATACATTTTGCCTTTCTCCCTGTGGTCAACAAGGCAAGGCTATGAAGATAGATTCTGTCAGGTGTAAGAGCAGAAACAAAACTGAAGGACTTCAAAGCACTCAAGCCAGAAATAACACAATTTCTATACCAGAGTCCAGAACAAACTGGCACAGAAAATATTAAGCCTGATAGGAAGGATATTTAACAAGCATCTAAGCGCAGAACAACAAACTGGCAGAAAACCAGTTTATGAAAGAGATAATATAATGAGTGTGTTTGCTATAGCTGGAACACAGACTAATGAGCTCCAAAAAGGAAAGCTGAAGTGCTCCCTTCCTGCAGCCCACCTCACTTGGTAAATACCCTTTCATTCCTCTGCACTGGCCACAAATGGTGAAACCCTCTACTTTGTTCTACTCAAAATGATTTTGTACGTAGCCCCCAGCTGATAGACCGGACCTGGTCAAACCCATGAATTTACTTGGCCAGTAAATGCTACCTTTGAACTGAAGAAATTTGGATTAAGAGCTCACAGAAAACTGGTCACATTTTCAAGTGAAAGGGTATGTGATTCTGCGCCTCATTTGTGAACAGTTACCAAAATTTGCAAAACAGAAAAAGACATAAAAATAGGTGGTCCTAGAAATGTTCTGACTCAGTTCCTGGCTCCCTCATCTCTGTCTTTTCATCTCTACACTCCAAACGATGATAAACACAACAAACTTCTACAGAAACTACTGTCAAATAGTCTTCTAATCAGATGCAGACAGAATGAATCCAAGCCTAACCAGCCTTAATTGAAATCACACACTGGCGCTGGTTGGAGCTGCTCACCCTCTCTGAAAAACAGACCCAAACCTGCTGACCTGCATCCTTTTGTCGTTAAAGCTTACTGTCCGCTTTAGGAAGCTTTGGAAATCATTCTGGTCAGTGCCACAACTCCACCTCTGATGTCCACTTGTGCAATACTGCCATGAACACCAGAGGAAATGTTTCTGTGACTAAAGGGGAATTGGTATCTTTATTTCTTTAGGCTTAATTTAGTCCCACTCAGAAACTATCTGACACTTTTTAGTAGTGTCTCGATCCAAACCACCTTTTCCCATATGACTACGATTTACTCTAGAAAAGGGTACTGAATGGTGGAAAAATTATCAGTGCAAGACTTCCAAGCAAATATTAAACTCTACCTAAGTTCCACAAAAGCAGCTGCAGATCAGCTGTTGCACCTCACTGACTCTTATCCCTCTTTTAAAAAGAATTTAATCAAGGATGATTGCAAGCCCTGATCAACTAGAGTAAAAGCTAGGTTTGCAGATGAGGATACAAAACTGTACAAAGCCTCTGACAATTTGAGCAACGTACAATGTTTTATATGGCTCCCACTCATTTACATGAGGTCACATGGAATACTTGAATCAGGCAAATCCTCTTTTCAGAAGAACCAAAGCAATTCTATAGTATAACCGCAGGATAGGATTTCCTCCCCTTGCTCTTTGTGAGCCATCTAAACCAAACTGGCTATATAAAACCCAGACTAGACTAAGAATTTCCTCCCAGGTCTACAACAATACATGGAGATTACAGCAGAAAGGATTGCTCAAGGGTTCCTCCCTGCTTGATTACGAGTTCAGGGGATTCTGCATACTACAATAGTAGCGAAAAAAGAGTGGGTCAAATTCTCCATTGGGTGCCCCTGTCCAACTCCACTGACGTCAATGTTGCTATTACCAGATTTAGCAGATGATTGCTGGAAAAGAGGATAATGGTGACCTTCAGTTAAATGAAACCTTTAGAAGGAGGGTGAACCCTCGGTGCCTCATTCATGGACTCAAATCCACTTCTCTTTGATGGGGCTGCACTATTGACTGAGGAAAACTTGCCCTACTGAGTTTTATTTTAATTTTTTAATAATTTATGATGTTTAAGTGGTAGAGTTGGCACAGAACCAGCTATAGGTCCTGATGCACCTCTTGCCCAATTTTGATTTCTGAGTAACAAGAAAACCTATTGTACGGGCAACTTGGGAGACATAAAGGGAGAAGTGAGCTGTATTTGCGATGCAACGTGCAGAAAATTGTTTGATTTAGGACAGGGTGAATAGGACAAAGAATTATATTTTATGGTTGAATGACCAGGCTTGTAGATGAGTGTTGTTTCATTAGAAAGCAAACACCAAGCAATCAAGTACCATGTAGAAGACTGTGCAGGGCTCTGAGCAGTGGTGCAAGGAATCAGGCAGTGCCTACCTGAAAGAAGAGCTTGTTCTGTATTGCACTGGCCGTATCCAGGATGCATTTTTATAACGTCTCATGTTTTTAACATCTGCATGCAGTCATATTTCTTACATATCTATAGTCCCTATTTGATTTAGTTACAAAGTAAAAACCGAAATAAACATCGACATCATACACAATTTCATTGCAAATTAAATGCTTCATTAGTTGTACTCAGACTCAGACAGAGGCGTGGTCAGACTGAAATCAGTATTGCAGATCTTCAGGGTTTCCTCTTTCTGTTCCTAAACTTCCTAATGTTAAACCTTTCCAGCAGCTGAAAAAATAAAAGGAAATCTGCCAGGCATCTGCAGCCGGGCTCAGTAATCACGTTAGCCACTCTGCTCACATTTGATTATAAGGACTCAGAGGTACCTGTTTCTGAAGTAAACCTTCCCCAAAGCATGTCTCAGTGGAACAAGCTAAGCTGCTCAGTCATACTAGCCAGTGTAAAATAAATAGAATAGCTGTATGGTAGCCTTAAGATCCAGCAGCAGGACTTCCCACAGCTGAGTAGATCTCATGATACAACTAATGCTTTCTTTTTTGGAAGCCAGACAGCATTAGGCTGTGTCAAATCTGGTTGTAAGACCTCAAAAATGACCAATGTCTTCTGGGCAGCACTAATAATACCTCAGTAGGAGTGCCGGGTTCAGTGCGGGTGCTGCCTCTTAGCGATGAAACGGCAAGTGCTCCGAGGGGAACAAGAACAATCACCGGGCTGGAAAGCACCAACTAGGGAACAAACTTGCTGAGGGAATCAGAGCTGTGCAGAGACGTGGTAATAGTCTTCAAACAGAGAGAAGATAACTGTAAAGGAGGGAAAATTAAACTGTCCTCTATCTACTGTGAATAGCTCACGCAGCACTGCGTTTTAAAATTGAAGTGAGGGTATGTGAAGAGTAGGGGGAGATTGATGCCTTGAAGTTCTGTGCAGCCTAGATTGGAAACTTAATCTTTACCTCTATCTCATATTATTCTTATATCCTTTATTATCTATAAATTCTCCTAATACAGATTTTTTTACATTATTGTTTCTATATTTGCAAAGGATTTTGTGATGCCCCTCCAGACTGAAAAGCCTTGAATAAAATAAATAAAATGTTTTCAGGAAAATCAGGAATTCTACATGCTCCTCATACAGCCCATTCCTTGCCTGTAAGCTTTTTCTTAATTTAGATCTTCCTTGCAGCAAATTAAGATGATTATTTTTAATCCTGCCCTTTGCAGTCATGGAGAATGATTTATCATTATTTTCTGTCCTTACAAACCTTCACGTATTTGAAGACTTTTGTTTCTAATCAGTCTTCTCCCTTGTAGACTAAACAAACCAAATACTTCAACACTTCTTCACAGGTCACACTGTTGAAACTCTCCTGATTTGTAATTTTCTTCACTGGACTATCTTCAATTCATCCACATTCTCCTAAACGGTTGTAATCCCAAACTGGATGTGGTTTTCCAGCTACAAGCTTAATAATGCTGAGCAGGGTAAAAGATGAAAAAGAATCATTTGTCACCTCAAAGAGCCCTGTAATTTTGGAAGGTATCAACATTTGCCTTTTTATCGCTGTTTACAACAAACCTCTTTCAGTTTACAGTCAGCTACAATCCCCAAATTGTTTTTTTTTTAGTACTGGTTTTGTTTTGGTGATGAAAACTGAGACATGAGTGTTATTTCCAGAAGTCTAAAATCCATCAATATTTATAAAAGCACTTGTGAAATCTATACTGGGAAAAGCAAAGTATTTCTCAGTGGTGTATAAATATTGTTATAGCTATAAATATACCTGTACTCTCAAATGCTTTCAAGTCTGTTTATTTTTGACCCCTTTTGCAACTAAAAACTGGACCAGAGAGACAGTGGGGAAGACAAGGCTGGTGTATGCTGCTCCTTAGCACACATCACGAGCAGTACCAAAGTCTGCATTTCCAGAGAGAGACCGTCACTGGTCCTGGACTGACCGCTTTTGTTTAGGAAACAAGAAAACATGCTGTAAAAAGCCACAAAAATAGAAAGCAGCTGTGCTGTTCTTCTGCTGTGCTCTGGCTCTTTCCATACTCTGTATCCAGCCACAAAGCTGATCCTGTCCAGGCTCCTCTGCCTGCCCGGGGCGAGCGAGGCAGCCCTCCGCCCGCTCCACGCCGGCAGCATCACCCTGTCCAACACCACGGGCTCCCAGGGTCAGGGCTCCAGCAGACGCTGCCAGCTCTGAGCCAGGCTCTTGGCCCTTCCACGCCATTTGTATCTGATTTTCCTCTGCTGCAAGTTTACCAGTTTTTTAGGGGCAGCCACCGACCTGGCAGCCCAACTCAGCATAGTCCCCACGACCGGCTTTCTCCGGGCAGTGGCTTCACCAGCTAATGGGGGTCAGGGTCAGCAAGGAGCAACACCAGTGTCTCCTGCTTGCTGCCTCCCTGGAAGCTCTGCACGGCAAGGAAGGCCACCACCAAACAATGGGAGGGGAAAAAGAAGGATTGGGGATGGTCCTGTTGGGCAGGACAGGATGAGCCGGCACAGTTGCAATCCCAGCTGACTTGGGCCCCAGTTAGCTATAGCAGGACTAGGAAAATAACTCCAGTCTTCCAAGACATTTTAGATTACTGCTGCATGGACACGTGTAGGATATTTTTTCTTATTTATATGTGTGTGCAAGTGCCTGAATAAACTCCTGTGTGCCCAGGGGAACAACTTAGCCTAGGAGCATTGTGGAAAGTCAGCTGGACCCAGCAGAGGCTAGGCTCCAAGCCACAACGGGGAGAGAAGCAGGGACCAAAGATCTGCCCATGCTGCCGGCCAGGTTGCCCTCCCACACAAACCACGGGATGCACTGCTGATGTGCCCAGACATGGCAGCATGTTGAAATGCCACGACAAAAGGGGGGGAAAGGGAGTAGATGGCTACCTTTGATACTAATTCATCTCATCCAGGACTACTGCTAATACATCCTAGAACAGAGACAGCTACCAGAGCCACCATTCAAAGGAAAGAAAAATGGCCAAAATAACTCTGTTTTCTATTAAATATAACAGTTCCTTCCCAAAAATGCAATTCAGGGAACTCTACTATTCTCTTTCGGGGAATTGTAAGTAGTGCCACAAAAAACTGTCTCTCTTTTTTTTTTCTGGAAATATGGTTGTCTTCATAATGCAAAATGTTCTAAGTTTGTGACAAAAAAATGTGTCCTTTATAACCATCCATATTATTCCCTACACACAAATGTATTCATATCTACATAACAATATAAAGTAACTGCACATCACTGCAATGTTACCTGGCTCCTGCCTGAGGACTATCTCACAATTACCCTTATAAATGCCTGTTTCAAAATTACAGGGCTTAAGGAGCTCCAGGTTTTAAAGAGAAAGGCAATGTTGCACTACTTGCCTTCAGCGTACTACTTTGATTAATCCAGCCTTCAATGTTCATAGTTTCCAAGAAAAAAGGCTATATACAATTACATGCAAGAGGTCTGGGGTAAAGGTGGGTGATGTGGAACAAAGAACACATTTTCAGGAGCTTTGAAAGCTGGTGCAGCTTACTGAGATCAATGACGTCATCCCAGAGGGGCACTGAAAAAAGCCTTTGTAGTTCTGCTCCCCTTCTGTCTGTCTGTATTTTGTATTTCTAAGCAGGCGGTTTGCAGACAGGCTGCATGTGCGTGCAGCCAGTGTGCACTGCGCATGCATTTAAGCACACAGCATCCATGTAACACAATGTTAGAGATTACAGACAAATAAAGTACTGTGCAAAGCTAGGTGGCACAAAGAAATGCATATTTAAATTAGAAGTTGACACAGAGAAGAGTTGAGACAGAAGATGGAGAAATTGTTCCTATGATCTAATCAATAAAATGCCCATCTAGCAGATATTAAAATGGTCTCTAGGCCACAGAGAGCAGCATGTTTTCATTTTGACTAATGCATCTCAAACATAAAGCAGTGGGAAATACTGTAAATAATGGATTTTAAAAAATAGTCCCCAAGAACAACAAAAAGTCTAGCTGAAAATAATACATGTGAATCAGGTTTAAATTGGTTTTCAAGAAATAGCCTGACACATGCAACATCAGCCTCTCAAAAAGGAGCTTAACACAAGAGGCAGCACAGAAGCAGATTGAGTGGAAAAGATTTTCTGAGCTGCTGAATTTATGAAAAGATAAATGCCATTACAGGGAAAGGTTCAAGATAAGGAGAAAAAAAAAAAAAAAAAAAGAGAAGCTTTTCCTCCTACAAGTGAGGGGCAGTGAAGTTTTTAGGACTCAGCTTGATATTTCAATAAATAATTATGTTTTTCCAACTGAACAACCAGCTAGACGCGGCAAACTGTAATTAACACCAAGAAGCATAATACCATTTGGCATGCTTACACCTTGTTTCTGAACAGGAGGCTGCAAGAACCCCCTAAAAGCTATTCAAAGAAACTTGTAATTATAATTATGTGCTAGTGTGATTAGGCTCTTCTAATAATGTCACGCCTATTGAGTGCACCCTATTGAAAAGCCCACATAAAAAATGCACAGTTCCACTGATCTGTATGCTTATGTTAAAGCCCTCATTTGGAGATCTGAGAAATGAAAGAAACATTACTATGGAGATTAAGAAATTTGGTTTAGCACTGTAAAATAATATTATGATTGAATAATATTAGCACCAACTATTAATAAATGTGCCAGCATTTCCCATTAGAAGACACCATATGCGGTCGCTTATAGCTATGCCAAAATTTTTAAGCTGTGGGAGTGAATCTCATGTCAAAAAGTTCTTTGAATACTTTAAGGCTTTGGTGAACTGGAGCAGAACTTTGACTATGAGCAACAAAGTGGCCAACAAATACACACTTTTGACTGTGCATGAAGGGTCAAAACAGCATTAATAAGGTCATAGAGCAATCTGATTACACATGCAGTTATAGAGGTGCTAAATATTTTTGTTATTATTACAGATATCCATCATAATAGAAACTCTCTCTTATTCAGCTTTATTGGAGAAAACAGAGATATCTGCAACTTTATGTAAAATAAGCTATAAAAGTGCTCTCAGTCCACTTGTGTTGGTAACTAGCTCTTGTTCATTTTAATTTAGAAGGACTGAAAGGTATAAGCAAGAAATGAATATGCCTGCTACCTTAGGTCAATTAATCCATGTTCTTGAGAACGTATTCTCAAGAGTTAAACACAGTGGCATGATTCCTGGGGAGCCATGAGTATACATGGGCGTGTAGCTTACAGAAGGTGAACAGCATCTGGCTGTTACAACGCAAGCAAGAAACCTTTGCAGGTGCTGAAGTGCGTAATGATCTAGTACATTTGTACTAGCATTGTACTAGCAGTATGTCAGCTGCTGTTTGAATGCTCGGGTTACTGAGCAATTTTTGTAGATAATGACGTCTTCTCACACAGCCTGGATGAGTTTTCAGAATGTGGGACAAGTCAGACAAAAGAGCCTTCTTTGGGCCACCCAGCCTCCCTTCCCCTCTCAAACAACCTTGTGCCTCATCTCACAATCACCCACCTCCAGATGTACCAATTATTATTACTTCTGGAATCAAAGTAAAATTTACCACCCTCATTTGGAAAATGCCCTCAGGGCTGCAAAAACCTTCAGACAAAGCAGGGAGATATATACAATGCTGTATTAAGAAGAAAATAAATTAATGTCCATAAAGCAAGGCATTACCATTCTCTTCATCTCCTTGGAGACCTGGTGAGCTCCAAGGTGGTTATAAAAGGGCCGGTCAACACCCCAGTGTGGTGGGTTATGGCTGATGGAATTAGCGCGCTGACGGTTCATCTTGGCTATTGTGGCTTTCTCGTCTTTCTGAAATACAAACGAGAGAGAAATGCAGAAAAAATTTTGAAATGTTTACATGGCAGTCATTCTCCAAGCATCTCTCACTTCTGATCTCTCACTCTAGAAGCTGGCTTTGCACCTGGAACTTTATGAAGAGATCACTGATCAGGAGCAGTCCCAGTCCACCATTTCTTTTTCTTCTCATTTTTTAGAACATTTACCCCTAACTGGTACCCACCATTTTACTCCTTTACTTGTTTTGAATAACCACCATAACCTGTGTAAACAGAGGGAGCATTCCAAAATGGAGACATCTATTTTCTTTTTTAGTAAACTGAATCAAACGGAATAATTTCAGATAGGAAATTGCAGTTCCAAGCTGAGATACTAGAAAGAGGGTCCACAAAAAAAAAAAAAAAAAAAAAAAGGTTGACATGCCTGCAAGAGAAATGACACACAGAGTGATCTGGTTGAAGAATAGGAGCCTTGAAGCTCCTTTAAGCTATGGGAATAAAGGACACCTTTCTCTGTAGGTACAAGCAATCATTTTCCACACTTGCAAGAGCATCTTCCCAGACACGCTAAGGAAAGCACGTAAATCTTGCAAACAACTGTGTATCTGTTAAAGGTAATGGTACTGCAGAGTGTGACAAACGGTCTCCTGTACCCTAATGCTAGCTGCAAATTTTATCATTGACACTAACTTTCCTGAAGTTTGGACAAAGTCTTTGATTTTGTAATTAGAGCTGGTTTTGAATCTTGGTTGTAGTTGGAGCTTACTGCAAAGTTTGCACAGGATCTGTTGGAAAGGTTGCATTCAAGCTCAGTGCCAGTTACAAAAGCACAGAAGTGCAGCAGGTAACTAGGCTAACCAACAGGCTGGTTAGTTCCTTATTTTGAATATATTCTCTAGTTAAAAAGACAGACAGGTTTCCATGTGGAATGTGTTCTGTGGAAAGACAGGAGTTTATTGTACAAGATCAAACCCTTTCATCTTCTCTAGCAAGGACTGCACTGGAGACCTGCTCAGTGAGGGCTGTGCGATTTACCTGTACTGACTCAAGAAGTCAGAGGGGTGGCAATTATTACATCCTTGCTTAAAGGAGATAATTGAAAATTTGGACAGTAGGGCTTTATTACTTGAGAGATTAAACTTTTTCAAGAGAATTGTTGTTTCCATGAGTTTACCAAAAAAAATTAGACATAATAGTTAATTTTGGATTTCAGAAAGTGTTCAGACAACTGAATAATTTAAAAAGAAAGCATCAGTTGTTTTAAATTCTACAATTTTGGTTCAAGTGTTTAATGACAATACAGGTATCCGCACCTTTTTTTTTGCCTGGAGTCTGCTTTCGCTACCTATTTATTTTGATTCCCCACTATTCACTGTAACTTGTACCTGTCAGGAGTCTGCAAAATACCTGGTGTTATTTCCATGGTAACCAGAGAGTTAAATGTCAAGTGTTATGCTGCCTTAAATTACTTTTTTTAAAGAAGTTTTTAAAAGCCTGCTAAAACTCAGTGCTGGGGAAAGCTGCCTGATTGACAAGCATGGGAAATCATCATCTCTTTTCTTGCAAAGAAGAGACAGCTACGATGACAACATTTCCCATGAGACCACAAGCTCACCACACAGGCACCAAACGTTCCCAGGGATGTAGTGCTGCAGGCTTCATGGCCACTAGCTGGGGACATGGTGCCACTTGCGACAGGAGCCCTGTGCCAGACACCCGACTGGCCCCATGACAGTGAGTAGCAGTGGTCACTGCAGCCCCGGGCTGCCAGCAAAGATCTTTCTCCACCCAGCCAGGATGACAAGTCTAGGATCTCAAGGAAACTCAGGGGGAACACAGCTAAGGGAGCTGTCAGCAAACATCCCTGGGGTGTTTGCTGGGGAGGACCATACGTGTTCCCACATTGCATGCCCCCAGGACAGCAAGTGCCTCCCATGTCACCTCTTCCCCACATCGAACCCACCACTGTTTCATCTGCAAAGCTGAAAGCTCCATCACTTGGCACCAGCTGAAGTTCTCATGAGCAATCATGACAGAGCCACTGGATAACCTCCAAGGAGAGCTGCATTTTAAATGTTTCTAAATATACACTAATGTGATGCAACGCTGATGTTCAGATTTGAGTTGGTTTGAGGTTTTGCTTTTTAAAAGTCACTGGTCTTTATGGTCTCTGCCATCATTTGTAGCACTTTGTGTTTTCCAGTTATGCAATCTTTTTCATAGTTATGCTGCTTTCTTCTATGATGTGATGCCAGAAAACTGGCAGAAAATACAGTTTCATTATCTCCAAGCAAATACATATTGTTTTCAATAATAGAAGTGACACTGCCAATCCATTTCATTACAACTTAGTGAAGGGTTTTCAACCAAAAGCAATCACAAACCCAGACGCTGAAACTAGTCTGGGGACCTATAAAAGCAAAGCTGTTTGGTTATATTACAAATGCCTTGACATCAACAGATGATAAAAGCTACATACAGCAGGTTTCCCCCAATGAGTTAGTAAATTTGGTTAGAATTTGAGAAAAGCCTTAATGCCAAAAGTCCAAGCAGACATACTAACCCCTCTCAGTCAGCGAGTGATCCTTCTACCTGCTGCTAGGTATCTCTGAATCATCACTTGATTAATTTGAAGGGAATAAAAGACCTCATACATGTTTATTGACACTTATGGGTTGAGGTAAGGGTGGGACAAATGGGTAAATATATACTTCTGAGATCACTTCTAACCATGAGGTCAGGTACCATAAATTTTCCATGGCTACATGAACTCTGGCAGTATTTCCCCCCACCCCCTGTAGGTGTTTCAGCAATATTTCCAATCAGATTAAAACACATACATACAAGTATAGTGGATTTTTTGCTTTCCCACATTACATACTGTGCTACTATATTATCTTGAACAACAGGACTTTGTAGTTAACATCAATACTTATTCAAAAACATTTTTTTAAACCTGATATTTTTAAAAGTTGAGCTAATTTATTTTCTGAAATATCACTTGTTCAGCGGGTGATGATAACAACAAACTCTAAAAGTGAAGAATAAAAGGATCACAACTCCTCTGTAGAAATTTATGAGGATCTCTCCTCTGTTTCTTCCTGGCTAAGTGACAGCATGAGGACAACTTGCACATAGGGCTACCTAAGGCATAACAAGACTGGAAATAAGAATAAAGGAAAGGAATAGATGATACCTTTCAGTCCTACTCATTACAGGTACTACCAACAACAGGAGCAGGTGCAAATGTTTCTGACAGCAAAGAGTTTTTCAGAGTTAAAGTGGCTAAACTCCAGAAAGCTGTTGTGGGAACTTTTCGAATCTGGATTTGCAAAGAGACTGTAAATCTTATTCCCAGAGGTTTTGTTTTGCTCCCACCACCAATTCCCACAGAGTGAGCTACAGTAATGCTATAGCAAAACTGCAGAAATAGCTGGGATTTTCTTATACTTATCAATTGCATCAAGAATGCCTGTTACTTCTTTAGCGTGTAAAAGGATTTTCCAACATATTGATCACTCTCAGTGCAACAAAGCAGTGAAATCTCAGCGTGGATCAGCCATTTCGGATTCAGCTACATATTATTCTTTAAATTGTCTTGAAGTCCTATGGACATGTGAATGATATTTCTTGCAGTGCGACATGCTCCAAACCATTGCCTTCATAAATCTAGATGAGTGGAACCCTGCTGAGCTGTGATTAAATTTGTTAAACTGAGGAATTATCACGTTAGATTGATAGTGTTTTAGGAGAGTCACATGCACAACATTTAAAGGACCATTTTGTTTCTTCAGCTGGAGGGAGTTCCAGGACACTATTTAGAAAAGAATGAGAATTGTTTTTCTAGGAGTTACAGCCAAAGTTTTGTTGAGCTGTTTTAAGGCCACCATCAACAACCCTTTCTGAAACTGTTGTGTACCTGCTATTGTTAAAAGAAACACCCATGTTTACTGCAGTTGAAAGACATTAGAAAAAAATAAACTTTTTTTCAGTTTGCTGACTTTGTGCACTCAGCACAGTGTGTTTAGCCAGCAGTATTGCTCATCTGTTGTCAGTCACATTTTGTTTCCACTTGTGTTCAAAGCAAAGCATTTCCCCAGACTTCTGACAATGTTGAGGACAATAAAACTAGCTGTAAACCTAACGTGCTGTTAAAATCCTATTCCCTTAAGATCTGTTTTCCACTCCTCCAAACATATACTTTTCCACCTTCTCAGAGTAAAGCTTTTATCACTGATTAGAAGTGATGAGAAAAGTAGTTGTGATGGTTCTGTAAACTAGTGCAGCACCTAATCTCAAAGAAGAGCAGAAGGTTGCCAACAACCGCCAAGTGTCATGCTCCTGTACAAACTCCAGAAATCTGGGCAGCCCAAGAACCGGGACTACTGGATACTGCAACAATAATTAAGCTGAGTACTGTAAGAATAGCAGGGATGTGATAGGATAGCAGTAATGATTGGGACAGACGTTTTGAATAAAGTGCAGAAGGACCGATACAAAAGTTGTGGAGGTGGAGGTAGAGAGCTGTGTGTTAGGAACGCTACAGTCTGCAGGGTAAACTTAAGAAGAAACCCATATAACAAAAAAAACCCAAAATCACTCTGTAGAAGGATAAAGACATTGTATTGAGTAATGCTGGGTAATTCACTACAATGCCTCAGGGTTAAGTTTGGAAATCAGTAAAGATCTGGGTAATAATATTAGTAATTCTAGCTGATAATTCACTGTTTATCTGAAAACACAGACTTTCAGATAGATAAAGAATGAAGATGCAAAGCCAGTAATGGTAGAAAGGCAAATATCTCCTTGGACAATTCCTGTATTTCTTTCATGCTAAGCTATTAAGTCCATTAGAAACACATATCCAAATGAATGAGAAAAGTACTGAAAAAGGGCAGAAGTCACTCTGTGTAAGTCACCCTATATCATGCGAGGGTAACAGAAACTTAAAAATCTACTTTACTCTAGAACTGAAGGAACAGATTATTTCTCTTCAGATAATCACTACTGCCACAGTAGAGGCAAAAAAGAAGCGGGATCGTAAGCGTAGCGTTATAAAAAGAAAACATGACTAAGCTGGAAGTAAAACTTAAGTGCGATGTGCTGAAGTCGGAAGGACAATCTCCATCCCAGATCCGTCAAACTGTCAACTGCAATTTCAGTTCTGGTAACAGATATTTTTAATAACTATTTAATCAGGGATCATGACACAGAACTTGTAGAGCAGCAAATGTTGGGCTTGGATTAACAGCCTTGAGAGCATCCAAGTTTTTCTAAATAGAAAAAATCCAGTAGCCTTGTTTTTTCCATAGAGCATTTGACAGAGTGCTGTGCTGAAGACTAATGGCTAAGACAGATGGGGAATACGAAGCTGGGCAAAGAGCTGGTTTCCAGTGAAACGGCAAGAGATGGTTTTGAATGAGGAAATAGTAGGCTGGATGAAAGTTACTAGTAGAGTTAATTATTAGTCTTGGTGCAGTTTTTGTTCAATTTTTTTCTGATCGAATCTGGCACCAAGTGTAGCAATGACTGACTTTGCTAATGGGAGAAGCAGAGGTAGTATTTGACAGCTAAGAAAAAAAGGAGTATTAGCACCCGACATTTGAGGACTGACACAGTAGAAATGGGACCCGAGACATTCAAATGTACAAAATGCATGATCATTCACTTAGAGATACAGTCAGAAACTTCACTTCATTATCAGGAATCACATTAGTTCATCACAGAATAAACATCAGACACCAAGATAAGGCAATTACGCAAAAGGTAAAGGTTTCCTTTGATAATCATGAAAATGAAGAGCTTGCTGTGAGAGCTTGTGCTTGTCTCTTCTTCATTGTGAGAAGACATTAAAAGAGTTTGTCTTAGGAGAAAAAAGGCTGAGAGGGGGAGAGGGGATACAATTGCTGGCTGACAGCAGACACCAGACAACCAGAGCAACCAGGCACCAGAGCAACCAGGTTTTCAAGCAGCCCACTGTTAGCACTAATGGGAGCAAACAAACCACAGCAAAAGATTCAACAGACCTTTATGGTGGAGCCTGCTAACTTTATGACAAGAATTACTTCATATATATACACTTATATATATGTATATGTGTGATTATATATATAGGTTCACATTACAATGAAATGCATGGGCACCGTTTGTACCTCACACAGTTAAGACTCTCTTATATTTTAATTATCAAAACCCTAGCATAAGGAATTGAAAGCAAACACAAGGAAAACAAATTTGGAACTTTGGATCTATGCTTTCAAAAAAAACCCATGAAAACTTTTATCTAGGGGAACATGACACTGCAATAATAAAGTCACTCCTGCACTGCTCTGGGGTATCTGAGCACAGCCTTCTTCACAGGCAAGTGCTCACCCACAAGGGCAGCAGCATCACAGGACAGGGCAAACAGAAAGGTGAGAGCAGATCTGGAGGTAAAGATGAGGAGAGAGAAACCTAAACAGACTGGATTTTAAAACTTTGCAGTTCATTCTCTTTCAATAGAAAGCAACTCTTCTGTGTACCAGATAGAAAACAAGGACTACATTTTCAGCTCTAGGGATGTTATGTAAAGACTGAGTGATCAGAATATAGCTTTCCCCCCCCACTAAAACTGAACTAAATATATTCCAGTTAACAGCATCCTTAAGAAGGAAAACCCCCCTATTTTCAAAGAAGGAGCTAGTCTGAGTTCCTGGAACAAAAATAATAGATAAATGTTCCTCCCATTTACTCTGTGCCAAAGAAATGGCATTAGCATGATGAAAAAGTCAAATAAACAAAAAAAAGACATGAAATTCAAAGTTATGGCTCCCCATGGCAACAGTAAGCAGAAAGGGTACGGAACAGATGCCATTACATTTTATACATCCATCGTAATTCCTGGTATTGTTGGGTTTTGATGGCTGTGGGACTGACGGACCAGGTATTCAGATAATTCAAGTCTGCCTGTGTGAACTGAGGAACAGCTCAGGCAAACAGTTACTTGGGTCAACTATGTATCTGCTCTCGGGTCAATGCAAATCCTGTGCCTTGTGTGTGAGCATAGCAGGAACCCAGACAGGACTCACAGGAACTCATTACTCAGTTAGTGAACATTTTATGGCCATTACTGGAACAGACTGAACTGAAAACCTAGCTAAATACATCACAAGAAGTCATTAAAATCAAGCAGAAATGTAAGGAAAAAGGGAAGCACTAGAACTTTGCCTAGCATCAAGCAAAATATTCAAGACTGACTGAGCTGACTAGGGGAGAAAGCTTTTCTCACTTCTGATCTTCATATTATGTGAAAATGAGTTTTTGAAGAGGGAGAGAACTTTAAACTCTTCACAAAGGGATAGAAAACAGCTATGGGAGCAAGACAGTTGCAGCAGTATGGGCAAACCAGGAGCCCCTCAAACTCTAAACACAAATATCCGTGACCTGGGATAGCAGAATCACACAGAATCACAGAATCACAGAATGTTAGGGATTGGAAGGGACCTCGAAAGATCATCTAGTCCAATCCCCCTGCCGGGGCAGGATTGCCTAGACCATATCACACAGGAACGCGTCCAGGCGGGTTTTGAATGTCTCCAGAGAAGGAGACTCCACAACCTCTCTGGGCAGCCTGTTCCAGTGTTCAGTCACCCTCACCGTAAAGAAGTTTTTCCTCAAATTTAAGTGGAACCTCCTGTGTTCCAGCTTGCACCCATTGCCCCTTGTCCTGTCAAGAGATGTCACTGAGAAGAGCCTGGCTCCATCCTCTTGACACTTGCCCTTTCCATATTTATAAACATTAATGAGGTCACCCCTCAGTCTCCTCTTCTCTAAGCTAAAGAGACCCAGCTCCCTCAGCCTCTCCTCATAAGGGAGATGTTCCACTCCCTTAATCATCTTCGTGGCTCTGCGCTGGACTCTCTCTAGCAGTTCCCTGTCCTTCTTGAAGGAGTTTCTTCATGTTTCAATTTAGCACAATAATTACACAGGCCATGCACATGTCCCAATTCTTAGCTACTCTGGGATGCAGCATGTTAGAGCAGCATTATAGTAGGGCCTAGAGACTTCAGCTAAGGGCTACAATGTGTAACAGAGCTGCAATAAATACATATAAAGCAGTGAAATAATGAGGGGGAGGGGACCCATTTTATTTTACCATGGAAAATCAAGGCACAAAGATGCAAGTTCCTCAAAACAATAAAAATAATAAATCTGGAATGGAATACACATCTCTCCTGAGTCTCTGTCCAGTCTCCTAGTCAGAAGACAGCCCTGCGTTCAAAAATGAAGTCAAGTTCCAAGTCCTCTGTGTCTCTGATTTTGAGTTTTCTGTCTACACTGACAAGGATCAGAATCCTGATCTTAGATCTTCCTCTTCTCTCCAGAGAAACCTTAAATTCTCCACATGAGCATGCAGACAACTTGGTGAGTGCATGATTTAAGAAGTCAATATAGCTTCTCCACTCCAGGAGATGGGGCCTGACCATAAGGGTATTTTGGTTTTATGTTCTTAAATCTACCCAGCAAAGAAGAAGTGGTTTAGGTATAAACGTCAGCTGGCCCACTGACAGGCAGTGATGCTCAAGAAACAATAATCTTGCACTGCAAGCTCTAATCCTCTTTTGAAGATTGACAATTGTTAACGAGATTTATCTTATGAGCAGACAGAAACCAAAACATCAGCTTCTTTCTTTAGCAGATGATAAGGGATTTTCTTGGAGATTTTTTACCCAACTTCCATTAAGGAGCTTTGAGGCTTCCATTCTCTCAGGAAATGAGGCAATGATAGGAAAATATTTCTGTATAGGTGTTATAGTTATTCAAATCAACCATGCTATTGGAGCGTGTCACAAACACTAATTCATTTAATCTCGTGGTAGTCATATTTACAGCTGTGGGAAGGTTTAATTGGTCTTAGATTCAGAAATATTTGAAATGATTTTCCATTCAGGCCAATCTTTATATGCTTGCTCATACTGTGAATAGCAAAGTAGTGTCTATAGAGCAGAAATTACCTAGAGAAATATTATCGGTTAGGCTCAACTAGAGGATCAAAAGGTCCTTTTCTAGTATTACAGTCCACCATTATTTAAAAGAATACAAACTAGTGATAGCATCAACCTCCTTTCTGTTATTGGCAGTGTCACAAAAAGAAGATATATTGGCTGCAGTCCACTTGAGTTTGACTTGACTCAAGTTTAAGTCAGTAATGCCCTAATAGCCTTAATACGTGCAGCCTGACCCGTGTCATAGCAGTAGGTATGATCTCATCCCACTGTCACAGTGATCATCCATCATTATAGTGGGCCAGATTTTTCCATCTTCAGAAACAGAGGCTGAAAAGTAATAAGAACTGCTTTAATCTTTATGCTCATGGCAATGTGGTGAGCAGGTGGAAAAAACACCTCTGTCTGTAACGTGACAGAGAAGAGATCTTTGTGGTTTTGATCTATTGCTTTAAGAACTTGTACAAGTATCAAATTTAATTGAAAAAATACTTATCTCTATTAAATACATTCTTCAAAATTATTTTGAAAACAACTCAGGACAGTTTCATTAATAGAGCTAGAAAGTACTTGGTGCAGAAACTTTATGCAGAAGGTGGCTACACTCGCTTCTACGCATGCAAAAGTTCAGGAAGAGGAGAGTGAAACAGGAATTTTTGTCACTGAAGGTCAGGTAGTCAAGGCTGGTGTTCACTCTACTTTGGTGTGCTGGAGACCATCTAGTTATTAAAAGTATCTAAAATCTGCATTAGTTTGCTTGGTCTTACCCGTTTTTGGCTGCACCGTACAATCAAGAAGGTCTCAATGCTGTGCTCTTTCAGATAAGCGTTGCGTTCCCCTCCAAAGCCCAGCTCCACCTCATAGTCTCCATTGAGATAGTTCAGGGTTGCTTTTGTTATGTGGATGCGCCTTGAATAAGACAAAAGACAAACCACTATTGTAGGCTCTGAAAAGTTATCACCTAAAAAGCCAGTTACTGTCAGTGACAGGTTCCACATACTGGAACAGACAAGCAATAAAACCCAATTTCTTTAGCCATGCCACTACTCTTATAGATGTAGTACAGGAGTTTCACCTATTTTAAAGGAAGCAGGCCAGGAGGCATCTTCTTAAAAAGAGAGGTGTTCACGTTAAGCATCTTACACATCCATTTATAAGCACCTCCTTAGATATAAAGTACTCATTCTTTTATTCACTTTGCTCTAACACACAGCAGATACATTTTTTTGGCAAACACAGGCCCTTCACAAGGAAATGTCTACTCAGCGGACACATGTAATATATATTGTAGCATGTATCTTTTTTACTGTATCACATTAATCACTGTGGTACAAGAGTGCCTTGTAGAGGAATCCTGTGAAGTACTATAGTCTTATGCTTTCTTCCAGAGTAGAGAAAAGATGTAAAGGCATGTAGAAAAATTAGGAACTTGGCAGCAACTCAGTCTTCAGTTGGTCCATACAGCGGTGAAACAAGAACTGATCCTGCTCTCTCAGAGGAATGTTTCAGAACAAAAGGCTGGTCTGAAACAATGCTTCATACAATACCCATCGATAGCTGGGATGCTCTCCAGCAAACACTCCGCAGAGGTCACATCTCTCTGTAACCATGGCCAGCTCTGCTGGTGTTCACACAGCCCTGCTCATTTCTGTTGTATCTATCAGCTTTGTTTCACAGAGAAGGAATTCATTTCTTACCACAGAAGGATACGCCCATCTTGGGATTTTGTGGACTTTCTGTAACATGTATACATGGAACAGAATAACCTTGCTAACATTTGTACATGCTTAAACTACTACACCCACAGTTCATTTCACAGCAGACATACAAACTCTCTGAACCTCTGTCCCTCATTTCCCCACCTCACTATGACATGTTGACACCAAACAACACACGGATTAACACGACAGCTTTGATGAAGCAACTTACCCAGCTTTGCCCCCTGCTTCCATGTGGTTGGCTAACGTAACATCATTGGACCACACATCAAACTGCCACTTCCTAAGGCCCAAGACCCCGCAGTGAACTCTCCCGCTGTGGATTCCAACTCTCATGTTGACATTTACTCCCGTCACCTCCCGGACTAATCTGAAAAGAGATACGAGAAAAAAGGACATCACTAAGAACTGCATGGTTGTAGTCGGTGGCGCAAACTTGCACCCAGTACACAAAAATCCATAATGGTCCCATAAATTATTCACGCATCACACAGTGCTGCGCATCCACAACAACAGGACAACAAAACAAAACCAGACTTGCTGTATTGCTCTTGGATGAGATGGCTGGCCAAGCAGAGCACTAATTAGAAAGGGGAGCCCTTGGAGTAAATCTGTGTACTCTGAACGCATGGTCAAGTCAAGAACTCATGAAAAAAGAAATCTTTGGGGCAGTAAAAGGAATAAAGTGCTGGTCTCTGATTTTCTTACCAAAGCTGGACATAACCTGCCAGCACTCAGCCTCATTAAGAGTAATAGCATGTTGCAAAGAGAAAAAGGAAATGATTTCAGAGATCTTAATTTGTCTGTATGGCACCAAGCATCAACTCTTCCACAGATGAAATACGATACGTGTGTGAAATACCCCACTATAGTTGGAAAGCTTGAAAGGAGCTTAGAGCAGCAGTCAGAGCAGCAAAACCAGAGAACCACATCTATTGCAGTCACTCCAAAAAGGCAGCTACAAATACTCAAGCTCTGATTTTAATGAGGTTTTGGATGCTCTGCTTACTCCCAAAATGACTGCTGGAATACTTTGTGGGTTTTGCCCTTTTTGGGAAAAAGTTAACTTCAAGAGCTGTTCACATGGAAAATATATTTAGGAATGTGGGTAGGGGAAAATCTTGATGAGGTCATCAGAACAACTCTGCTTCTCGTTATTGCTGATCACATCATTCCCAGAATGTCCATGTTTCACAGGCAAATTCATCTACATCACATAGCACAGTCCTTTCCTTTGAGTCGTTAGTTCCTTGCAGCATGAAGTTGTACTTTATGCCTATTGGATTTCAACCTCTTTGGTTTTCAGGTTCATCTAGTCCTTTCTAGATAATATCCTCTGGACAAGTAAGTCCTCCCAACTTCCTAACATCAACACAGATCTAATATATATGCATTAGTTATTAATGAAAATGAATGATTAAAGATAGAACAATTCTGGACTCCAGTTCACTCATCACAGGGTAATATGCCCCTTAGAAGACTGTTCAAGATGACTTCTTGTTGAAACAGCTCCTACCTTCTTACAGTTCCTTTTACCTTATAATTCTTATCTTACATTTCACTATCAACTTGCTGAAGTGACATTCATTATTTTTATTAACAACCAGCAGAGATTCTCTAGCAGGGAAGGGAAACTGCATATGGGTAAGGTGCCACAGGCTTAAAAACTGGAAGAGCTCCCATCACAACACTTGGGAAAGCAACAGGAACGGGGGTAATGAAAATGCAGCTGCAGCCATCACCCTTGCAAGGACAACAGCAGCTGCAGTCTGAGTACAGCACTGGGGAGGGAGGAAGAACATGCTGCACAAGTGCTACAAACCCCACTGCACCCTCTGACAAGGCACCTTACTGACACAAGACCAGGGAACTTCTCCCAGTAGAGTCATTGATGAGAAGGTGACTTTCTCCAGACTTTGTAGGAAACAAATGTGTTTGGTTATCCTTTATAGACAAATGAAATATCCTTTCTTACCTTCCTTTTTGTTTTTAGTTCATTTATAACAGCAGTACAGTGAATATAATTCTATCTTTCTGATCTGGGGTAACACTCGTGCTGTTATTGTGCACAGATGAAATTAGCCTACGGGCAGGGCCCAGTGTTGGTGAAGCCTGCAATCAAATGTTCAGGAGCTATTTGTTACCTGCAATCAAATGTTCAGTAGCTATCGGTTACCTTAATTGTGAAAACTCTTATCTTGATCCTTAGTGGAGCAGGGGAGGGAGAAGCAGGGGTAGTGAGAACAGAGTCACTTTCCGGACTTATTAAGAGATAAGATTGTTAAATGCATTCATCATAGATCAAGTGGGAAGCAAGTTTTAAAGGCTGATGAAGAGCTATTTGTAAACAAACACTGAGTGCACTTCAGCTCCATGTTTATTGCAAGGTAACGTGGGTTGCAGTTAATCAATGAAGTCCAGACATCCTGGTGTTACTCAGCCTTCTGGGGGATTACAGAGCAATGTGTCAAGGTCTCTGGATTTCATCAGGCCAACCACTGCAGAAAGTGAGACTTTTCTGGGCAATGTACATGATATCTCCTTTGTAGGGTTGGTGGCTAAGAATTGCTGCTTCTTGTGTTTGACAAGACACTTTGTCACCGGCCACTTAATTGTACTTCATGTCAAAGAAATAGCATCCTTTCAAGGGCTACTGGAAACTAGATATTTGCAACTCCTTTCATTTTGTGTTTTGCATACAAACCCCAAAAGGAGACTGGTGCAAAGCAACAGAGTTTAAAACCAGGAAAGTAAAGGTAGGAAGTCCTGACAGCTCACGCTGTACACAAAGCAAGGGAATGCTGCTGTGTACTGCCCTTCGAATGGGGTTTCCTGGGTGAAAACACTGTTTTTCAAACAATGTATCTGTGTTATGAAAATGAGGCTTAAAAGTATGGGTGTGTATTCATGTCCTTGCAGAAATTCAAATGGTAAGGATGTACTGTATCAAGCTCAGCAAATAGCTAGCTCTAGTTTTTATCAAGGTGAAGTGGAAACTCCATCAATTTACTGAACGGAATGAGAGGAGAACTCCATAGAGATCTTCTACTTCTCTGTTGGTACCACTGATACTTTAGAAGATGCTTTCACAAAATAAAAAAACTAAAGAGAAGGGAAAAAGAAGCAGAGTCTCTGTGCATCCTCTGTGCAGCAGGGATGGTGTAGATATTAAGGTCAGCTGAGTTACCATCCAAAAATTACTGAACTTTGTGCCTAAACTTACATACACTCAAGATAACCAAATAAATCTTCCCTCCCTGAATTCTGAAAGAATTGGCCTGTGAAAGCTCATGTCTGATGCAAACAATATTCAACACTGTCTGCAATCCTCCAAGTAATATAACTAGATATGGGTCTCATATTTGTTACTCTCTAAAGACAGGAATGGTCTGGACAAACACAGGATTGCTAATCTGACCTCAGGAGCAGGCAAAGCTTCAGAGTAGATTTTAAAAGAATAATAAAGATGGGGAAGTAAGTGGAAATAAAAGGAAAAAGCACCACGGATCTGTCTCCATCTGTGCAAGACCAATTTTATGGTTTTCTTCAATAATTAATTTAACTAAAGAAAGTCTTGAATCTGACCTTTTTGTCATAGGGACACATGGAGAAAGATTAGTTAAAATAGACAAGACAGACCTTAGCATAAGAATTATGAGGTGAGTAAAAAGCTGGTTTAAAGACAGATAAGTGAAGAGGGACTGAAATTTAATAAAGTAGTTATTAATCCTCTGATTTCACATTTCTGAAATGTGAAATTCACTGGCATCCTCCCTTGGGAATGAGACTTCCAGTAAGTACAGTAACCTTTGCCTTTCTCATCAGGAGATTGAACTCTGATATCCACATGGCTGTAAGGGACTCAAGGGTCTGTCCTGCTGTCAAACCTTTACTGCATCTTGTTTTCTTGTTCCAGCCGGTCTCCCTTTTTGCTGACATCAGTTCCCTGGTTTGGCTACCTTGCTGCTAAGGTAAGGAAGATCTAACAGGAAAGAGAATCTACTTGCTATTTGCTCTGAAATTCTCCGTGGGGAATATAGTACTTACGAGATGGCCTCTATCATATCCATTCCCATTTCAACACAGCAGTGTGCATGGTCAGCTCTTGCTTCTGGCAACCCAGACACACAGTAATAGCAATCACCCAGGATCTTGATACGCAAACAGTGGTTCTCCTAAAAAAAAGAAAAAATTAAAAAAAAAATAAAAATAAAGGAGAGAGAAGTATTTAGCTTATATTCATGCTTGCAATAGCTTGCCTTTTAGGGCAGTGAATATTTACAGCAATCCAGTGAACCAGCACAGTATGTAATTCTTGCAACAGGAAAAAAAAAATATCAGAATTATAATAGAAAACTTACAGCTGCTAGCTTATCAAATCTGGCAAAGAGCTCGTTCAGCGTCATGACCAGCTCCTGAGCAGTGCACTGGGAGGCCAGACTTGTGAAACCCTCTATGTCTGCAAAGAGGATGCTTGGGAAAAAAGAGAAAAAAAAAATGAAAATGTCACAAAATTTGTTGCTGATATTTGTGTAAGTTCTGGGGTAGAAGTCCAGGGATGGGGAGGCATGTAGGGGTGTCCCAGCCCTATAGCAGCAAGGAGATGAGCACCCCTAATGACACCTTATGATACAGCCTCTATCACACATGAAGCCCTGAGGGGCACGGCCTCATTCCCTCCAGAGATTAGAAAGGGTGAGTAAACCCAGCAAGCCTTTCATCCTCCCACCCCCGCCCCATGTCCAGAAAATTTACAGTACGCTGGGAGCTGGTGGTGGCATGATAATGCTATCAGCCATCATTAACAAGAAGGTACTCCTACACAATGACCAGATTAGCCCAGCTATAAAATCAACACTTACCCATTTTATTCACATTCCTCAACCTCTCAGCTCGGTAACATCACCCTTGCCTTAACTCTGCTGTAGAAAAACCCCACTCCTCTGCCTGCTTCCCCCACTGCCAAAGTACAGCCTCAAAATAAAGTCCCTCTCTAGTGAATAACCTTACCCTGCCTACCACAGCTTTTACCCCCGCTTTGGTGCTCTGCTTCCAGGCACGCACCCCAGCCCCGTGGCTGGCAGCACCCTGCCCTGGACAGACACACTCCTGCGATGCTGTAAGTGCTCCAAGCCAGGCGCGAGGGCACCGCGTGCTGCTGGGGCGAAGGCTGGGGTGCAGCGGGCCTGCCTGCCCGTGCCCTAACACACGCACTGTCCTGGTGAAGACTTACCGTTGGGCTTTTATGCTTTTAATTCTCGGGAGAAGGAATCTACACTGATTTACTCTACTCTACTCATCTCCCAGCTGTACGCGCTTCTCACTCATTGCTTATTTTTTTTTTTTGCTCAGATTCTAAAGAACTACAGAAACGAAACCTCCATTTGTACCACACCTTCCAGCTGGCTTAGCCCATGAAACACTATAAAAATATACACCTCCAGTGCTCGGGAGCTCCCCTCAGTAAGGCTGCAAGCAGGCATTGTCGAACTTTCTGCCGAACAACAAGCGCAGCCCTTGCCAACTGAGGGGAACCTCTGCTATTGCAACACGGACACTGAATCGCTCCCATCAGCCCAGGACAGCCCAGGAAAGCCCTCTGAAAGCAGCGTGGACTGTTTTGAAAGCATAACTATTTGAATCAGAAGTATTAATAATGATTCTTTGATTTCAATTAATCAATTTTAATGTTGTACTGCAAAGATTATTATTTTTTTAATCAGAAAAAGATTCTGTCTCATTGATAATGACAACATTTTCCTCAATTTTCCTCAATATGAGGAAGAACTTCTTTACTTTGAGGGTGACAGAGCACTGGAACAGGCTGCCCAGAGAGGCTGTGGAGTCTCCTTCTCTGGAGATACTCAAAACCCACCTGGACACGACCCTGTGCAATGTGCTCTAGGGGAGCCTGCTTTGGCAGGGGGTTGGACTGGGTGATCTCCAGAGGTCCCTTCCAACCCTACCCAGTCTGTGATTCTGTGAACATTGAAAATATTGATTTGCACTCAAACATAGCCATTATGCTCAATTTAAAACTGTTCAGTAAAACAAGCACCAGACTATGTCTATATAGGTCTAAGATAAAATGCATATATGCACACACATTTATATAAATATAAAATTCACAAGCTATACTTGTATACTGGGACATTTATCAAGTGGCTGATTTCTTCTTTGAAGTTGATTATTGCATCAAGCTGTACTTGAATAGGAAGAGAAAATAAAAGTGTAATAATGAGCACTTTGGAATTGCTGCTTCTTTGTAAAATAAAACTCCAACACGTTTTAAGCAAATTACAGAGCCTATGTTTTCAGTTGGAATTCCCTGCAATGTCTTCAGACAGAAAGCAAAGACAACAAAAATATTTTCACAAGCATTTTTTTTGCAAAAATCCTGAAACACATTTCAATGCTGGCATGCTTCTCATATTTTCCTTCTACATTTCAACTCCAATAAATCATCAACCAAACATATTGCATTAAATATTTCTTTGTTAGACTGAAACTAAAATGTACAAGAAAAAAGCAAGAGAGGAATGCAGGGATGTCTGAATCAAAATATACTTTGCCATTTTTTTAAGCACTTGAGAAAATACACAAAAAATAAATCAAGATTTCATATATTTACAAACAAAAGTAAACCTCCCAAGGAAATACAGTTGAAACCAACTGAAATCTTAGCAATATCTGCATTGTTGGCTAAGCAACTTAAGTATGTTTTAATACACAATGTACAAATAGGAAATGTCTCCAGTTTTTGTGGCGGTAACAAAACATATCTTGTTGCAAGCATGTTCCTCTTCCAGCAAGGGGCAAATTGCAAATTCCTCATTCGTGAACATGTTCACACTCTTTGCTTGTGTGTGTGTTGTAACAGACATGTGTTATAATGGGAGGAGTATAGAGCAACTGCTACTCTGACGTTCAGATAGCAACGGGTATATCTGAAAATACCGTACAGGGATGCCCTGAGCCTTCTCCTCATGCCTGATTCAGAAAATTAGTGCTAAAAATTAGTGTCCTATTAAACATGGATAAAAGACTGAAGGTTGCGCCTTCCATTCCCCATTACTGTCATGCCAGATAAATGGATCAGACATTCCTATAAGTTAAATCGCAGCAGTATTTTCAACCAGGCAAATGAAGCAATCAGTGGAGACCTGTGGAGCTAACCTATGCACAGATTTATGCCTTTTCAAATTGAAACTACTTGATTACAACATTTTCTCAAACTCGTAACCTTCTACGGGTGACCAGCAAATTGCTCTTTGTTCAAATTCAGCAGCTACCTCCTTCATCTTGATCCTGGCCTTGCACTTCCAAGGAGAGCACAGTGGCAGCTCCATATGCAGCTCTCTGGTCGAGTTCTAGAAAACTACAACTATAACCACTACAAAAGGGTTTATTATGAGAATAAAACCTGGAAAGGTTGCATGATGGGACTCAGTAATGCATTCTGCAAACCAGCTGGTAGCAATATTGGGAAGTTAACATTGACTGACGCCCCTGTTAGGGGGCGAACATTTACTGCATGAGATGCTTCTCGGAATGAGCGTTTTGTTTGAGGAAAGACGGACGCATGACACAATTCAACAAAGCCAGTCTGATAATTTTTGAGAGGGAAGACAAGGAAAAAGAAGTTTGGTTTTATCTAAAGCAAAGTAAAGAACATCAAGTATTTTTTAAAGATGCTTCAAGTCTCTTCTCACTCTTGAACATGGACATGACTCTTGGCAACAAGGGGAAGAGTTTCACCTGGCACATACCTTTTCCTCTTTATATGAAAACCTACTCAGAATTCATTACATGTTAAGTCCTTTGCATGACTCACTTTTTGCACACTTTGTGATTAACATGAAGGCATCTACCTGCATGGTCCATCCCCTCGCCCCTCTTTCATGTCAGCTAACCAAGTAATATGTGTACCTGTTGTAGCACCTGAGTGTATTCCATTATGAGCTTCAGACAGCTGCGTGACCTGCTCTGCAACCAAACAGCTATGCCAGCGAGCTATCAGAAGACACTGCCTGGGATACGCTGGCTACAGGGAATGGAAAACCTCATCAGGGTGTGGAAAGGACCATGTGGGAGATGGCAGAGGACAGAGCAGTGATCTGGGAACTGAAGACAGAGAGGGGAAAGACACATTTGTGGCAGGTGACTGGAGAAAGAACAGCACACAACCATCAGAGAAAACAGCCTTTGCAAACAGCTTGAAGCTTCTCTGTCCTCTGCTCTCAACAGAGCTCTGAAAGCCACTAAATCACATTTTACTCCTCCAGCCTAATCTGTTCCCTCCACACACTCCTGCTAGCACTGCAGCTCCAGCAGTAGAGACAACAACCAGGTTTACCACTCCCAACCCTGCTAATGACCCGCAACGGAGGAATGGGGACCAGTATACGTGGTGCTGTGTCATACCACTTCTCTTCCTTTTGTTATTAGCCCCAGTGACCCTTAAATTCAGCCTTCTCCCTGTAAAAAACCCAACAGCCCAGAAGCAATTAGGAAAAAAGTACATTTCTCTTACAATAGCTATCAGGGAACACCACATGATCCTCATCCTGTGTTTAGTCAGAGCTTTTCTTTAAAAACGAAGCCCACTATATCTCCTTGCACACACAATGTGCACGCAGTGAGGTTGCAGGAGCATCTCCCAGTCCTGTCAGTGCATCTTATCCAGACTAGGAGCCTTAAACACACAGCCTCCCCATTTTCCTTATGTCCTCACTCCACACTTCAGTCTTTCATGTCAGACTACTCTTAGCAATGAAAAGATTTTACTAAAGGACGATAGTGATGGATGATTGTGATGAAGGGCACAACTCAAGCCAACTATTTGTCAGTCTTCAGAGGGCAAGGCATTTCCTTGCTGGTGGGAGCACAATGCCAGTAATAGGCCTTCCTTGTGCCAAAATGTGGGGTAAATGACAGTGGTCAACAGAAGGTCAAATGAAATAATTATTATAGCTATAAAATATCATGAGATAAGTAAGGCAGTGGTTTTGAAGTACTATTAGCTGAAGTTGACTGGAAGGGATTGACCACACAATCTGCAGCCTGGACATCAACAACTATTATCAACCCTGGGTCCCAGTCCCTTCATCTGGAAGGCTACTGCTTTGTGGAAAAACCAGTTTAGCATGTAATTAAAATGTAATGGTTTCAGAGCTCTTGATGTATTTTCCACTCCGTCACTGCCTTCAGATTTACCATCTGATTGGGTTTTGTCCAGCAGTAACCAGGGTATGACCTCAAAAAAGACAAAAAAATGTTTTATTTCTGGGAAAGACAGACAAGAAAAGGGGAGTTATCATTCATTTTATAAGCTTTTTTTAAAATTACTTCTGTTTAATTTTTGTTGAAAAGTACCACAAATTGTGTTATAGGGTAGAGGTGAATACTTTCCTAATCTATTTCAGCTCCTATTTCCAGCAAGGGCTGGCTCAAGATTTCATCGCTGTACTAGGCAAGCTCAGTTTTGTGCCTGTTGCCCTACATGGCTCAAGACGCTGACAGGGAAGAAAGATGTAAAGGAGCTTGGGTAGCTTCCTGATCCTGCCATCCTCCCCTCTGCTTAGGGACCAGCCTGGTACCTGCCTGCTCTCGCCCAAGCCCCAGTCAGGGGAGCAGGAAAGGCGGATGCACAGACTGGAGCATCCCTGTGCTGCTGGCTTCTGCTGATTCCAAGAGCCCAGGGCTGATGAGCAGCACAGGGCAGGCTGGGCACACAGCTCTAGCTGCCACTGCCACCGGGATACCAGCCTCTGCCTGAGCGTGGCCTTTACCAAAACCACCACCACCACTGTGGACTGCGAGACCTCCATGAGAAGGGTGTCTAGTTGCTTTTTGCAGAGTGCTTAACATAGCTGCAAAGGCAGACTGAGGTGAAATGGAGAGAGGAGCAGCTAAGATGCAGAGGTAAGAGGAGGAAATTCCTGAAGTGCTGAGCTCAGCTTTCCCATTTTTTGCTCTGTAATGCATTCACAGAATAGTTAAGATACACACGGACAGGCAGCTCAGGTACTAGCAGAAGTCTCAGTGCAACACCCCAGAGATCAGCAGTGTGAGCCTGCGCAGCTTGGGCTGCTTTCCCAGTCTGTGCTCAGGTCTGTCCCACTGCACCTTGGGTCCTACCACTGCAGGTCATTTAAAACTAGCTCCCGTAATTCAGGTGATCCTTGCTGTGACTGCACTCTGAGGCAGAAGCATCACAGGATCTTTTGGATGGCAAAGGAGAAGGTTCCTAGCAAGAGTGCGGGAAGGGGAGAGATCTTGGCAGAAAGCAAAGAACAACAGAAGGAGTAGGAAGAGCTAAGGACAAGGTGGGAATCAGGAAACCCACATGAGACGTTTAAAAACCACACAAACCTACAGAGTATGATTTTGAAGTGCAGCCTTAAATGTCTGAAGCTAACAGAGTTATCAAAGGAGGGACACGACACAGACAGGTTTCCCTGCAAATGCAGGATTATTCAAAACGCTAAATTAAATCATCAGTGCTTCTAATGTAAAAACAAAAAAACAGTTGTGTTCTATTTGAAGACATGTGCGTGCCATGCACGCCAGCCACAACATAAATCAAGCAAGGCAAGAAACACAAACCCTATCACCATCACAACGGTAATACCAGTCATGAATATAAACACCATGTGTTACTGGAAACTGAACACCACAGGCACTGCATGGGAAACAGAACAAAACCCCAGACTGGGTGAGCTTTAATGACTTACAAAAACAGCAAAGTGCATCTGACTGCATGTGAATCAAAGCCATGGTATTTTACTGCAACTAACGCTACCTACAAGACAAGGAAAAGTTAATGTACCATAATAAAATAATCATTGTTCACTAAATACAAGCTCATTAATTTGCATTCACGAGCAAAGGTATAACAAGAGAAAGCTATTTGCTGTAGACACAGTCTGCCCTCGTCAGTGAATTCACTAGGCTAACTGGTGAGGACAGTGTCTCAGGGTGCTGCTGTTATTTTACACCACCATCCACTGCTATTGGTGTTGCATGTCATTAAGTAATGCTATGAACAAGGAAGAAGAAAGAAGATGGATGGATTGGGATGAAGATGACAAAACTCTCAGTTGAAGGGCTGGGTCAAGCCCTTAACACCAAACTAGGCTTTCACAGAATGACAGAATGGTTGAGGTTGGAAGGGATCTCTGGAGGTCATCTTACCAACCCCCCTGCTCAAGCAGGGCCACATAGAGCTGGTTACCCAAGATCACGTTCAGATGTCTTTTGCGTATCTCCAAGGTGGAAGCATCTCTTGAGCGGTTTGGTAAATGAGTCAATTTTTGCACTTGGACACCTGTTTCAAAGCCAGTTCCCCACCAGCACTGTAAGCCCAGAAGTTTTTTTCCATCTTCAGTGGCATAAACATAGTATTAAGTTCATCTAGAAGTTCCTAGAATAGATATGGCATCAAGATACACTCAGTCTCTCTTTCCTAGCTATAGCCACGTGGGGATGAGACAGCAAGGAGGTCCTCTGTGTGCTCTCTCTTCTGCCCACCCTATGACAAAAAAAATCTCAGCTTCCAGAAGCACTAAGTGAGGACATCTCATAATGCTCTTTCCCTCCTGAATATAATAGCAGCAACAACAAAAGTACAAACCAAAACAAGCTGAGGACAAGTTCACAGCAGTGGCACAGTGACTACAGCCAGGCAGCATGTCTAGATAAAGCAGCACAAACATGAGCAAGGGCAGCAAAGCACACCTAAGGAGGGTGAAGTGGCCCACACAGATCTTCATGCTGAGTGACAGCCCAGTGAGTGGTCCAGCAAAGGCTGCAAGCTACTTCCAGACTAACTCAAGTCTCAACAGCACGTCAGCTGTGCTCTCTAGGGATGTCTATGCGACAGGCTAAGGTCTTAGCCTTAGTGACAAAAAATGTTCTCCAGAACAGCAGGACATCAGACAGACCAGATGTTAAAATATTTCCTTTTCCTACAGTAATGGAAAAAAAACAAACCAAAACAAACCCAATAGTAAAAAGATACATTCTCTTTCCTAAACTTATACGGTCATTTCAGAGAAGATCCGTTTACTATTGGAAATCACCTGTTGTTTCAAATGAGCCCTAGCACTTCTGTGACACATCAGCTGGCACAGCTCCCCCTTGGAAAGTGGGACTCCGTTGTGCACCATGACAGTGTTCCATCTTAGGATCAGTCATGCTGGCTCCCACTTGCTCAAGAGGATGAGAAGGCACATATGCACACAAATGCTGTGATAAGCAAAGCAATAAGAGAGAGAAAGAGAGAATAACACAAAATAGGAGGAAATACACAGAAACCCCCTACAAAACCAAAAGCCCAGAAAACTGTGAGCCTGTTCACCTTTTTCTTTACAGCAAAAGGCACAAAGCCTTCTGTCCCTCTTCTAAAGTAGTCCAAAATGTAAACCAAACCCATATTCCATATTTGAGTAGTTCACTCTACATGACCATACCAACTGAAGTTGGTGACAGAGTAAAAACCGACAAAGAAGCAGGAAATCAGATGGCTCTCAGAGACATGGGCAGCAACGTGCAGACTGCCATCCGCAGAGCCACTGCGTGATGACAGCAAGGCTCATTGCAAATATAAAAACTGCAGAACCCTGCCTTTACTTGATTTTCCCATGTTTGCTCTCAAATGAGTGTTACTGGCGGTTAGAACTGCCTGGGGAACTCAGCTGGGAGATGCATATCTCTAGCACAAACTCTCAACATTTACGGTTGCAGCTCTCTCTGCGTTAGCAACGTGCTCCTGGGAATGCCCCTCTGAGCATGTCTGACCCTGCTGGCACTCAAGAGCTGCTGAGAAAAATGGTACCGTACTTTCCCTCATGGTCAGTGCTCCTCATCTTGATGCCTGTGGTCTGTCCTTCACTGTCAACACAGGAAATTAGAAGAAATTAAGATCCTGAGATCACCAACCAGAAGGAGAAGACTGCACCAGTCACATAGGGAAAATTTTTCCATGACCTTCCCTGGTTTGCAGTTTACAAGCATGAGTAGCATCCCCAGTTATTGGAACTGAGTTATAGCTAAGCAGCGTCAGTACTCATTTTTTTATCTTAAACACGAAATCTTGCTACCCCCTCCCTCCAAATATCTTGAGCGAAAAGATTTTCCTATTTCAGCAGGCTATATTTAACCAGATTGATTCTTCACTGGAAACAACAGTAATAAATAGCTTTTTGGGAAGAAAAACTATTTGGGGAAGGCAAAACAAATAAAGACAGATAAGCAGTGGCTACCAGCCAAACTATAGGTGGAGCACGTTATAGATGTCTTTGAGATGAGTGGAAGGAATTTTATTACTCCATCATCACAAGCCAAATTAGATGCTGCTGTCCATCAAACATAAAAAAGAAATCTGAGCAGCCTAAATGAGATTTTGCGCTATTAAGAAGGAGGAACTTTGGAACTTTTTTTATGTATCTAAGAAGGGACTGATGGGAATGTGAAAATTTTTCCAATCACTCTGGTCAGGGGAAAAATCATATAAGTAAGATGCCAAATCCATTCCAACTCCAAGGAAGTTTAGGAAGCCAAAGTTGAAGGATATACATGGCCTTTTGCAGAAAGGCGCAAAGGAACCATGCATACTGCTGACTCTGATCGTGTGTCTTTGCTTTGGCTTTGAGCAAGCCCAGACTCACCCGGGTCTGCTTGACCAGTGCAAAAGAGCTGGCAGGTCTATCCAAACTGGAGCTGGATCCAGCCCACACCAAAATAAATCTCAGATTCATTTGTCCCACAAGACAGCCTGAAATCCAGAACTGCACATAAAACAAAAAGGAAAAGCCATGTTATTTTCTGGTTTTCAAATTTCAGGCATGCTTTTTGCTGTGAGCATTCTTGCAGTCTGTTTTTTGGCATTAGAGCAATCTCTGATGTCAAAATCCTGCCAAAAATCAAGAAGAAGGAAGACAGAGCTAAGAGAACTCTGCAAGAAGGGACTATCCATTACCACCACAGCTGTAAGGCTCTGACAGTATTCCTCCCTGTTGTCCTTCAAGAGAATGGCTTGCAAAAGTGACCGAAGCCATAGAAGCCGCGCAATAGGAAAGAGAAACAACTAAAAACTTAAGTATTAAACTAAAACACAACTTGTTGCATAGAGCCTGAGTGCCAGCAATCAATCAGTTGTTAGAGAAGGCAACAGAGTAATAAATTTTGGCACAGACAGTTAACAGTTTCACATGTATACCCTGGCACATGGGATAGGGATTGAGTAAGTTGCATCTAATCAAGTGCTTTCTGTTATATATTGCCCAGGTCTTTGTCTTTGATGGTGAAAGAATGAGCTCTTCATAGCTGTTCAAATTGCATTCAGTCTGTTCTTCTCTGGTATCGTGGATATTCAAACAACGACGCTTTTGTACTCCCTACCCAAGAAGCTGCAGTAATCCTGCATGCAGTGGTCATTTCAACCTAACCTTACTTCTTCCTCACTCGCTCCACTAGCTTCCCCCGAGTCCTGTCCTTTTGTGATTTATTTACTCTGCAATTTTGGGAAGTCAGGGTTTTCCCTCAGGAAAGTCACTGCATAATGAAAACATTACATTAGTATATAAATGTCATAATTTAAAATATTAAGGAGAAACTGTGCCTTTCCTATAGTTATCTCATTTTCCCAAGGAGAGTAGGTACCAAAATATGCAGACTGTTTCATGGATAAGCTGGGAATGGGCAAGTGATGTGATGCTCTGTATCTACAATTACCATTCATGTTTGTGAGCTTACTAGATCAATAATACTGAAGTGGCCATTTGCTGGGAAAACTGATTGCTGAAGAACAGGAACATGAGGCTTACTGCCCTTTTTGGAACAGTCAACAGGAGTCGACTTGCTGCCTCCTCATTTCTATATTTTTAAATGCAGTCAAGGAGTTGTGTTTTTAAAATGACAAAGATGAAACTGTAAAGATAGATAAATAGACCCACAGCATATAGAGAAACTTAACTGTGCACACTTCATAATAGCCACTTTTCTGAGAAACACCAATGCAACATCAGTGGAGAAGAACTTTAAAATGAAGACACAATCCTTTGTTAGTTATTCTGAAAGGTAAAATGGCTGGCCAAAGAAAGTCGGTACAGCTCATTAACTGAGGGATCAACTTGTTATTAATTAATAAACAAACCTGATAATAAATTTAGTAATAAAACACTATGTTTTGAGTGAGAAGGGAGATTGGCCGTAATTTCAGAATTAAATGAAAAGGAAAAAATCCTGCAGGAAATTGAACTCGTTATCTGGTTATTGTATACTACATTAATATTCCTTACCTGATAAGAACCAGTAATGAATAGATATCCTCAACTCAGGAGTAAAGCTCTCCCAACTTTACCAGGGCTACCATTTAACATTAAGAGTTTTTTTCCTTTTTAAGATGTGATCTGTCATCACATTGCAATTGATCAATGGCACTTCAGCTGACATCTATCTTTGGTTCCCTTTGGTGACACAGAAAACTCCAGCTGCCTTGGAGAAAGAATGTAAATATAATGAAATTCTGTACAATCAATATCAGCAGTACAAACATTCCCCCTTAGAAGGCAATAGAGGTGAGCTCACTAAAAGAGTATTTCTATGCAAAGATCATCCTTGAACAGGGAATATTAAATTCTATGCACCTCTTCAGGCCCTAACATACTTCATATTCTAAATACTTTGCGTATGTCCATTATTTCATAGACAGTAAGCAGTGTTAAATCTACTTTATGGCATCCAGATTATATACTGTAATATCAGAAAACATTTACACCACTTTTGTTTTATTATGCTGGTCAAGATACTAGTTATCAAGACACCTTGACTCCAATTTTTGACAGCCCATCAATTGACTCTGTGATCAGTTACTTAGCTGGCTCTGTCTCAAATTTCTTTCTTTACAAAATAAAATGGAAGATTGCATCTCTAGCTTCTTGAGCATATTAAGTTTTCAAACTGGCATTAAGCAATTGTTAAAATGTCATTGGTGCTACAAAAGCAACACCACACTATTTTGCAGAGACAGCAGTATGGTATATGAAGAAAATATATAAAGGGGCTCAAGGTCATGTGGGAAAACCATGGGAAAACCATGGTAAAGCAGGAATGTGAATCCTGGCCTCCTGAGTCCAGGGAACATCCACACCAAACCTACTCTGAGATGCTGAAGCAAGGAGCGTGGCGAGGCAGGTCTGCCCACTGCATATGTAAGTCTCTTTTAACTTTCCACTGAATCTCCCCTGATTTTTGCAATCAGTGGTTTCTTCTCATAATAAAGCAGGCATATAATTTTAACTTGATTTCAAGAGAATTACTGTAATTGCCATCACCAGAATAATAGATCTGCATATAAAGAAATGGCTTTTCTCTTGTATTTTCCATTGGAAAATTTAATTTCTATGTTAATGCATTACGATATTTCACTAAGTCATTTGCTTGCTACTCTCAATATTCACAAAATATCATCTTGAAATGAAGTTCCTATAAACAGTTATTAGTTTACCAGTGAACTAATACCAATAAAATCAATAGAGTCTGACCAGATCTTTTCTATAGCATAGAAAACCACCTCAGAGACCACGTAAAATATATATTATGGCCATGTGTCTCAGACCATGAAAATAAGAAGAAAGTTACTGTGTCAGATCTTTCTGCATCTATGCAAAACCAGTCTAGCTGATTTCTGCTTACTTTCTATGCCACTACAGTAGCAGCAATTTTGGCTTGAAGATTAAAAACAAAAAAAATGAAATAAAGTGCCTGGCATTTGAAAGGATGAGTTCGGTTCAGTTCAGAACAGCAGGTGTCACAACTTCAAAACACTTCTGAATATTCCGATGTTACATATACCATAAAACTAACCGCTACTTCAAGCAAGGAGTGAAACTGGAGTCACACCTCACTGGTGTCCCAACGTTACAATGGCCTTTCACGAAGCTGCACGAAATGGAATTAACGTGTCGTGGAGGACACATGCCCATCTGAAGGCTAACACAGCTGGCAACAGAATTGTGGCTAATGAGTCACAGGACAAACAGGTTGGGACTTTCCCCGCTGGGGATTCGGGGAAGCCAGAGCTAAATTCACTTGCAGAGCAGGAAGAAGTTATAACAAACTGTCTCATGTGAAATGTCTTATAGAGTATATATGTTAACAGCAACACAGCCCCTGTCCCTAGCACAGATGCATTCAGGTTTCTAAACAGATGCCTCAGATTAGAATAATTTGCTCTTCCAGACAGGAGTGGCCATGACAGTAGTAAAGTGTTTGTAAAACAACATACCCGCGCTCTCCATTTGTGGGGGCTGTACTATAACGGCACGAATTAACGTGGTACAAGTTTCCAGTGCGAACAGGGCCCGAGGCTGTCGGGCAGATCCGGAGTGATGGAGAGGGGAGCGGAAGGAAACGGAGCACACAAACACAACACAAACCATGAAGATCTTTGAACAAAGTGGAATTTGCAAGATGTGCACTAAGGCAAATAGCAGCTGTGGTATTTGATGTTTGTGTAGCCGTTTTTAATGCTCCTATAGTTCAGATATCAAGAGATGATTCTCTATTCTTAAGTACCAAGCCACTCTCCGAAAGCCTGAAAATGCTTAGCACAGCTACTCTATTTCTTATATACCACAACAAACAAACTTGCAAAGGAGCTGGATTCTAAAAGCCAGTGCAAAGAAAGAAAGAAAGGGGGAAAAAAAAGCAGCAGCCCACACAGCATCAAATGCTGGTAGGCTCAGTGCTAAACAGCAGATGATTCTTACTGAATAACTGCCCTAGATTTTGCAAACAATACAGGGAACAAAAATAGAAACCCATTTACATATTGCTGTTAATAACTTTATTTATAGTGTCACAGCTAGAGCACAATAACTGCAGCCACAGCTTAACTTGAAAGCCATTCACTGTGGAAGAGTCAGACAGATACTGTTTTCTCAGTCCTTATGCAACTGAAAAAAAATCCTGCTGACAACAGCCAGTCACCAGAATCCTTACAAACAGAACCAGAAAAAAAGTTAACAGCAGTCAAAGGCAAAAGCAAATCCTCCCCAGGATCCCACTGGCCTCTGCCCCTCCTGGTTACTTCAGACACGCTGTGGTTAATCAAGGACCACTGAGGCCAGAAAACCCAGCAGATAAATTTTCACTTCAGTTTGAGCCTCGTGATAGCATCTTACAGGAATACTTGACTGGTTTTGGTTTTTGGGTTTTTTTTTTGGTGGTGGGTTTGTTGTTTTTTTTTTTTTTTAATTAAGAAATACAGACAGGGCTCAGATTAAGTCAGTAGCTACAATAAAAAAAGATATGTGTCCAGCATTTAAGAACATCCCCACCACATCCGCACTGCCTGCTACATGAATGTAGCCAAATCTTTGCTGGGAGCTCATATTCCTGCCAGCTAAAATACCACTGGCCTGTCACAACAGACTGGCACATCTTTAAGGAACAGAAATGTACACAGAAATTTGTATCCTTGATTCCTTAGCATTCTGCAAATGCCTGCTATATATAAGTAAATGGAGTGAGAATGCAAGCAAGGAAACTGTCTCTTAAGACCCTTTGCCTGAGAAGTGAGAAAACATGGATCTGATTTTTTCCTCTGCCTGAATTCAGCCTGAACTGGACAATAGGCTATTTTGGATTGGGAACGGGGGTGCCCTCAGGACCTTGTGCTGCAGCTGCTCATTACATATAAAATACTCAGAATAATTAGAGGCAGAGACAGCAAGCTCTGCCCTGATGATTACGGCGTGCTCTGTGACATGGGACAGTGGGATTCAAGCTGCTGCTCTGGGGTTTGATTCTTTTATATAAAAAAATTAAACCAAGTTAACCAAAGAGAACGAGGACACCTTCTTTGGTCAGGGCCTCTCCTAGGAGATGTAGCCTCAAACACCCTCTGGCACATGGGAAAACCGAGGCCAGATAACCTACTCTGGCATGTGGGTTGAGCCTCTGCGCTCCCGGATGAGCATGGCACGCCTCGTCGCTTGTGTCTCCGCAGATCTTCACTACCTCTGCGTTTTATTTTCTGCCACCTGGAATGTCAACTGAATTAATGAATTTCTCTGGGTTTTCATTTTAGTGAGGAACAGAAAGATGCCCGTTTGGTGTGGCAGCCCAGCTGAAATGTAGCGTGAATTCCGCCTGCAGATCCAGCCAGCAGTCACGAGAAGCCCTCAACACAAAGAGTGTGTGTGTTTGTGCACACTCCCTGCTTGTTCCTTCTGCACAATTCCTCTGCAGCGCAGGCAGGGCAGAGCCTTCATGGTCTAGTCGTTAGGATGTTTCTGTAACAGGAGCCAGGCATTTCTGAGCTCTAATCAGCCTCGCTACCAAGTCAAATTAAAGAAATCACTGTCAATCTCAGTCTCTCCATTCCCCAGCCCTAACCTCCCCTGTGGGGTCGACTGGTAGTGGTGGATACTTACACAAGAAGTTGTGAGTGTAAAGCACTAAAAATGCAAGGAGGTGTTTCTAGGCAGCACCCATTATCCAGCAAGATGACTTAGAATTAGTTCAGTTATTAGTAATACAATAAATGCTGTGTATGATATACATAATGGAAAAATAAAAAGCTGTGGGACGTGACAGACCAACAAAATGTAGCTTTTATGATCCTTCACTAGAAATGTTAGTTGAATCTGCAGGAAAAATAACCTAAAAAGAGATGAAAGAATACACAAAAGACACTTAAAGAAGCCAGTGAATGCATGTATTTAAGTGAAATACACTGATCTAATAAATGCTAATGAAGTCCGTATTGGGCTTCTGCATCACAAAAGTATAGCCCTGGATGATTCTCAGCAGACATGCCATTTTATAGTGGATGAACAAATATTTTCACCCTCCTATGATGTTCTCAGAATCAGAAGTCTCCCCAAAAATCACACATTTCATCCTTAAACACAGCTTTAGTTTTGTACAGTTGTTCTCCAATACTATTTTCTCTCTTTTTTTTTTTTCAGTTGTTTTTAAGCTTTCAGAGAGGATATAATTTTCAATTTACTCTTTCCATCATTACATACTTCCAAGGAAAAGGAGCTCAGCAGGTCAGTCACATCTGCAATTTCAAGGTTTCTGGGCTTTGCAAGAAATTTGTAATCACTACCGATTTCAATAAAATTTTACTCAGTTTGCAGCTGAAAATGACAAAGAGTACTGGATCTTAAAAACAGAATATCACCATTTATATTCTGTAACACAACTTTGTCTCTACATTAGACCTGTTGTATTAGACCCGTCATCCTAAACTGCGACCTGCTGGCTGCTATTGTGCAGAAGGGAAGATTCTTAAGGAAGAAAGGCAAGGGCGATGTGTTTTTTTTTCTCCTTTTTAACTGAAATAAAGTAGAACTATTAAATCAAAAGGCCTCTTTTTCTCTTGCCTGGAAAGAAAAAGAATCTCACAAAGGGGCTTACAGTAGTTTTGAATGCAATCCAGAACAAAAGGTTCCAAATGAAACAGAGTAATTATACTTTTATGGATCAGCATTTGGCTTCTGTTGAAGCCTGATCTGTAACTAGAATTGCTCAAGTTCCCCTGAGCAGAAGCCAAAGTTTTGTTTGCTTTGTTCTACAAATTGATTCTTACTAGCTCATTCTTTGGAAACAGCCACAGCAGAAAGCAGCGGTGCATTGGTGTGCATGCTCCCAAGATTGGATGCTCTCCACCAGAACTGCTATGGCACGTAACTGTCCACTATCTAAAACTGCATGCATCTGTTTTCCATTCTCTCATCCCCTTTCCTCCAGGCATTACTAACAATTGCTAAATTTTCTCCTTGCTTTCCAAGGTTTTTTGGTCTTTCCCGTCTTTTTTGCCTACCCCCCCACCCTGCAAATATCCCATCAGCTCTGTGACATAGGTCTGTCTTCTCCTTCATGGGCCAGCATGTTACAAAGCATCTCTCCAAATTGCTACTGCATTCAGCACTGATGTATGGGTCTGCCAGGCCTTAGAGATAACAGAAATTAAATAGTTGTCAGAAGAAGGAGGGTTGTCCTAGTAACCTCCTATTAGCAACACATTCCCCACAATGAGTAGGAAATGGAGCCAGTGTATTATCAGACTCTGCAAAGAATCATGCTTAAAGTTAAAAAAAACCCACACAAACCCACCACCAACAAAAAAAACCCCAAACAAATGAGCTGACATGGTGGATCAACAAACTGTCACTACTATATCTCTGCTGGAAAAATTCCCCAGTGCCTCACACATTCAACCTTCCTCTTCATGTGGGAGGGCAAGTTGTACTTCCAGATGCTCTGCACAGCTACTGATGAGGACAAACAGGCATTTACAGATCATCTGAGAACTGAACAAAGCCACAGTCATCCAGCCTTTTGCATGCCACTTACTGGGGAGATCTCTGCAACAGGAGGCTAGGAAAGAGTATCTTGCTGATAGTCACAAATCCAAGTTTCACAAGCGGTTACTGCACTAGGTTTTTGGGCTTGGGGGTCAGCTCTGTAGAACTGGAGTTGAGGGAGCTGATTTCAAACCCTGACAATCCTCCTGTAGATTTAAGGGGTTCATTCAGGAGTTTTTGGCTCGAACAGGGACATGGCTACTGGTCAAGAACATCCTTAGAATTTCTCATTGCCTTTGAGAGCCTCAGATATTTGCCAAACACACATCAGCAACCCCAGAGAAAGATCTCTGCTGGCCATGGTATCAGGGAAGATACTACCTATATTCCTGTATTTTGTTTGCTTTTTAAAGCGTATCACACATACACTTCTTTCCAATTTCTGAAAACTACTTGCGAACTTCCAAGTCCTCAGAACCCACATGGTTTTACAAATCCTCATTCCCACCATTTAAAACTGAGTGCATCTTTCCAGGGCTTTATAACAGAAACACAAATGGACACAGAAAAAACTCAATTTTGTAAAAAGAGCATGTCTATCATTCTACAAGGCCAATGCCCTGCCAGCTGTGTGTGTGTGCGCCGAAATTCATTTAATCTCTTTGGCCTTTTGCCTCCTTTGCTGTTTTGTGCAGTCCTCTGTTGCGTCTCATTTCTGTTAGCTCTGCTTCTGAAGCGACCTGTTCTTAGCCTGGTTTCTTATAGAAACACCATTTATGGAATTATGCAGTCTGCACAGTCAGTACCAGCCTCTCCCTAACTTTTTAACCAATTACTATCAAGCAAAAGTGATAAAATTGAGCAAGTTTAAAAAATACACTATGACTTTCAGTTACTGGAGGACATAAGACTCAAGTTAGCAATGCATTAACTTGAGTCACAGGATACCAGACCACTTGAGAGCTCTCCTCCACTAATTGGCTTCAGCTTTTGTCTCGTCTTCATCATTTATCCAGTGTCAAAATTATATATAAACCAGTAAGAACAGATGCACAAATTAGCAACATTGTTGAGGGATATAAATATAGTATAAGACAAGAGAAGTTAATCCAGCCCCATCCAAGACTGTGCCTCTGTTTCACAGCTCCTGTAAGAGAGCTTTAAATAGTTTTGCAAAGTTCAGTGAATTACAGAATAAAAAGTTTAACTGATTTTTGCTTTTCAGTCATTATAGTCTAAGGAGGAAGCAAAAAGGTGGGATGATTTTAATAAGAACCTCTTCAAATGTTATATAAACTCAGTGTTCTTAAAACTACTTTGCATGTTAACTACATGACAAAGTAGTTCGTTAACTGAAATTTAACCAAGTCTTTACAAAAGGAAAGCAAGTCTGTACAAGCAAGTCTTTACAAAAGTAAAGTTTTGGTCAGAGAAGACTCAAATTTTCTTGTCAAGGTTACTTCAGAACAGAGAAGACTGGGGATGGATTAAATAAACAAAATATTAAATAAACAAAATTTGATGCTTATTTTTTACTATAAGCTTGATACATTTGTTTTTAGTATCAGGCCAATCAGCAGTCAGACTTCCATTTTTTAAAAAATGTAATTTATTTTTAGTACTATTGAAGAAAAAAGAGAATCCAAATAACCTTGATGAGTTGAAATACTGCTCTGTAAACTTCAGCAGGCACCTTCATTCTTCTCTCCAAATTACTGTTCACAGTATTTCATCATTAAAACATCTAACACTCTTCAATCCATCACCCTGTGAACTTCACAGACCCTTGTGCAAACTCAGAATAGCAGGGTGTGAATTATACATCACAGGCCCTTCCTAATTGCTGATGGCTTGCTGCTGGCTGCAGATCTGCAGTCACCTGGCACGCTGCACTTTGAGGATGTTATCTTTATTACAACACACGTGTTTAAGTAATGCATCCAGCGGGATGTCTTGCAGCCAGTTATTTATCTGTTTTGTTCTTCGGAGGGTACAAGGCTCTCTCATGTCCCTGAAGACACCAAGAGTTCCCAGCAGGGACCAAGATCACAATATATTCCCAGTTCAAAAAGAAAGATGGGCAGACAGTCAGATAAACACTTAAACAAGTCAGCATATATTTGTTCTTCTTAAAGGGTGCTGTGCACATGCACAAAGAGGTAGATTTGATAAAATACATAAACCTGCTCTATTCTTTGGCTTTAAAGTTTTCAAGAATGAACCATCGACACACACGTATTGAAAATAGGGAGCGATCCTGGGTTGAAACACCCCTTTTAATATTAACGGCCAGACTTACTGCACAGCTTTGATGTCAAGTTCAGGTGTAACAATGGCTGCAAAATAAGCAAATTCCTTTACACATGGATTTTAGGTTGAATGCCTTTCTCCAAAAGACACTGATTTTTTCTCTCAAAACCACAAATTGTCTAGGAGGAGTCAAGCGATCAGTGGTAGTAAGAGCAGAATAATTTACCTTCACCCATGGGTGAAACCTGCTTTCACACTTATTAAAACATATTGCTAACTTAAAAAAAAAATCATTAAATTGTCTGGAAAATTAAAAAGCCAAGATTCACTCCAGGCAGACACAGGTAAAGTTCCCAGGAGCTGGCTCTTGACAGGGAAACAGAAGAGTTCCTGTGCAAGTAAAATTCACTGCTGTTATTTGGGGAAAGGTGTGGGAAGGCTGATCATTTCCCTCCTACTCACTTTTCTCAGCCTACAGCCTCAACTAGCAGATACGGCAATTAAATGCAAGGGGCCCCTGAACCCACATGAAACCCACACAGTATCCCCCCACCTACCTGCAAAAACAACCTTCTACTGCTTGTGAGTATATGCCTTGAATGAAGAAAAGGAGGTAGAGGTCTTGCTATGACTTGACGCTGAGAACAACCAACCGACCCATGAACATACTTTGGCAGGAGATCGAAGCTCACGAACTGGCAAGGAGAGCAATACCAGAAAGCAAGAAGTGGATAAAACCTGCTCTTGGGCTTCCTCCTGCTTAATGCTGCTCTTCCTCATCTTCAAACATAAACCATCAATTTTCATTCTGCCTCCCCCCAAAAAGGGGAGAAGACAAGGAGAGAGATGGATTATACAGTAAATATTAAAAACAGCTACTGCTCCTGCCCTTTCCTGGTGACGGGGCCTTCCATAGAAATTAAAGGTACATAAACTTTGGCTGAGATGAGACATTTGGGGAATCTTTGAAAATATCCATGGAAGAACCGTCAGAAATTTATACACACCATACTGTAGTTTTATTTATTAAAGATGGCAAAATTAAACTGGTTTCTGCTTAGCTTCAATAACCTCTCATAAAAAACCATGAGAACAGAACTGGGATGAGCTCCTGAACAAAACCAGCCCATTGGCGTAACTACCTCCAAAGGCAACTCGCTATCTATCTGACCCGGGCTTGGGAGGATATGCCTCATTATAAACCCACTTAGCATTTCAAAAGGCACTGTTAGCAAGGCAGAAAAAACAGCCTCATGCCTATACTCACCAACAAGAATTTACCACTAAGCAGCACATTGCTTTGGCAAGTTAACAGCACTAGTATGTCCAGTTACAGCTATATCCTGGGAACCCTCCTACTAGCTGCGATCACAGCTCAGCTTTGTACTACTATTTATATGTATAAGGCCTTTAACATCAACAAACATTAAGACTAGATGTCCTGTGTGTGAGGATAGCGGGAGGAGGGAGAAAAAAGATGTTTGCTTAGTCGAAATTTTCACAAATTTCATAGCACACATTTACATAGCACCTTGCAATGTAAGAATTTAACACACTTCATAAGCAACTCACTAAGCATCACAACGCCTATAAGGCAAAGAGGTTAAGTTGACGCGGCTGGTCTGAATACCCTGACACTCAGCCAAAGTGCAACTATTTGGTCATTTTTAAGGGGAGAATTCTTCGTGTTAGAACGTAACTAAACCAGAAAACCAGTTAAAAATGTTTTCCATTTACAAAGCTGAAAGCAAATGGACTGTTTCATTTCTGCAAATGGTTTAGTTCAAGTTGTCAAGATGTTTAAAAAACTCTGAGATCAGGTTAATGTTGTTGAGTACACGATTCATAAGAATTATGGGAAGGGGAGAAGACAGGAAACTGCCACTTTCACCATGCTTGGATGCCAGCCCTAAAATAAGCTGCTTGAAACAGTTCATCAAAGGAATTTCAATGACACAGCCAACCTTTATCCCTTCACAGAGGACTTCAAGCCTCCTTTTATAGCACAGAGATTACTATATTTGGTTAAACCTAGATAACATTAAAGCCATTATCACTGCAGTGAGATACTATAAATAGCAATAGTAATGTAAAACATTTAAAATTCTGCCTGGGAAGCATGATAGATAAACAATATTATCTATGCGTATTTTAGGGTTTGTCTATCAGACATAATCTCATTCATGATAACGTGAACCAATTTAGTTACATAATTCACCTTGTTGTTTACCCAAAATTACTTGCATAGTCTTGGGAACTCCTTTCCTGATTGCATTTGACAATAGACTTTATATTTAACACACACATATGTGGGAAAGGTCAAATCACACTCTGAGGGTCTGGATTTGTCAAAGTTAATTCTTATTCAATAAATCAGGGTGGGAATTGGTTTTGTTCCCTGTTAAAAGGTTCTGTTCATTTGCATCAAAAAAGAGTGTATTAACCCCAAACCTCTTCATCTTAGTTTCGTCATCACCCTAAATTCTTCAGAAGAACATAATCCTGAAACAAATTTTGCTGCCAAAAAAATGACAGGAAATTGTATTTTCATTGTGGATAAATTAGCCTCTGAACTTTACTTTCCATAACAATAAGCAGGAGATTATGAACTCATTCACAGGAAGCCCTGGTAAGGCTCTAAAAAGGTTTGCTTTTACCCATTCAGGTCAGAAAGACCACTGTATTTTGTATAAAAACATCATCTTTCCCCGAAGAGAGAGATAGCCCACCCTCTAAAAGAAGTGTAACACAATAAGCAATATTATGGCAGAACTGTCCCATATTAAAGGATCATGGCTGTGTTTTACAGACCTACTACTGGCACCTGAGGAAGATGTCTTTTCTACATGGGTTTTAAATTTACTTATTTTTTCTTAGAAAAAAAAAAAGCAGTGTGTAACCTTTTTAAAAAGAAAAAAAAGCAGCAAGTAATGTAGTATCTAAAAACTAAGCATATCACAGCAGAACTGGTCATTTAAAGACTCCTCATTTTAGAACAGAAAAAAACCCCTCCACACAGTAACTTCACATAATCTTAGAATAACGTTTTCTGCTGGTAGAGTGGTTTGGGTTTGGTTTTTAATTAAAATTAGAGGGGGTCCCAAAAGCCCAGACCCAATCATCCCTGAAAATTAAAATATTTAATCTTGTCTGGAACAGAATTTAGTAAACCACTTCTCCCACACAAAACGTCAAACCAGGCGAAGTGCACGAGGCTGTGCTCCTGTGCCTCCCGAGTTCCAAGGGCCAAAGTTAAACCCGGCTGGATGGAAACCTCCAGTGTCAGTGAGGCTCATTATTTCCACGTTGACTGTGAAATTGATGAGCAACCTCACCCTGAAGATCCAGTGAAAATGAAGATCTCAGGCTCCAGGCATTACGACGGCAATCAAACTTTTAAATCAATAGCTGATGAAAATTCCCATCCATTATACTTCCACTTATAATCTAACTTTTTAACTAATCTGGGAGAGCAGGAAAAGAGAATCGCTGGATACAGCTGATGGAGGAGGGAAACTCACACCTCTGTGCAGACACACAGACCTTCCCACTTCTACGAACTGCGGAGGAAATGCTCCTGCTCATAAATCATCAACAGGAAGCCAGATTCAATGGCTGGGCACAGCACCCTTGCACCGACTTCACATACTTCTCAATTGCCTTGACACAATAACCTTTAGCTCATAAAAACTTAGATCTTATGACATTTTTGAATAGTGACAAAAACAAAACAAAATTGCTCGGAGCGTTCTCATCTCAAAAGCCTCCCCTTGAGCATTTCCCCATGAAAAGTAAAGAGCATGCTTGCTTTTACTCAGACAGTTCATTAATCCAGATCATAGAGACACTACCCCCCACCACCAGTGTGTTTCTCTGTGCATGCAAATGCTTCAAAATCATCCACAGTCGTTCCCACTAGAGGTGGTTTCAGTGCACCCAGGCAAGAGCAAAGGCTCCATGCTGAACTCCTAGTGCGAAATGAGTCATTTGTTCCAAGTCATGTTTCCTTTCTTCAATATTCATACTTAGTTATTAATTTCCCTCAAGTACATGAAGATGAGATGTTCCTAAGTTACCTTCTATTTGCTCTCAGTACATATACTATTTTATTCGTATTTCTTATCTTCCTTTTCCATGATCTCAGTGGGCTTTGATTTAGGACCTCGTAGGCACAGACAACAAAGTCCATACTTTGAGGAAGAGATCATTGAAGTTACTTCCCCTTGCAAGCTCTTTTGAGACCTCAGACTCCCTTTGCACTGGAGACAGTCAGCACCTGCAAGGGCTGATTCCTAAACGGTCATTACCATAAAGAACAAAGTTAAAATTACTTCTAGGCTGCAGAAGAAAATCTATTATGGAAATGTTCATATTATTCAATAAATACACAAGATGTGAAAATTAAATGTTTGCAAGCTTCCTGTTAGCTACCCATCAGGACAGCCCAAGGAACTGATTGGTGCATATACCCATTTATGTATGCATGTTTCACCTTTCATGTTACTTCACAGCCATAACTGAAAATCATAGAAAACTCTTTTCTCTTTCTAAACTCTGGGTCATGCATAATTTTTTGTTGTATCTTTTGAGATCTCCATGTCTCCATACCAGCCATTATCTTTGGGCTATTTTTTCCAATCATAATCGTTCCGTCAGATTCCCCTCTCCCTTTAAAATTGTTCTTTGGTAAATTTAGTTTATTATTGTTTACAGAATCACAGAATCAACCAGGTTGGAAGAGACCTCAGGGATCATCGAGTCCAACTATTGCCCTGACACCACCATGTCAACTAGATCATCACAGAATCACAGAATGTTAGGGATTGGAAGGGACCTCAAAAGTTCATCTAGTCCAATCCCCCTGCCGGAGCAGGATGGCACTAAGTGCCGTGTCCAGTCTTTTCTTAAACACATCCAGAGATGGTGACTCTACCACCTCCCTGGGCAGCCCATTCCAATGTCTAATAACCCTTTCTGAAAAGAAATTCTTCCTAATGTCCAACCTGAACCTCCCCTGGCGAAGCTTGAGGCTGTGTCCTCTTGTCCTGTCGCTAGTTGCCCAGGAGAAGAGGCCAACTCCCACTTCACTACAACCTCCCTTCAGGTAGTTGTAGACTGCAATAAGGTCACCTCTGAGCCTCCTCTTCTCCAGGCTAAACAACCCCAGCTCCCTCAGCCGTTCCTCGTAGGTCAGACCCTCCAGACCCTTCGCCAGCTTGGTCGCCCTCCTCTGGACTTTAGTTTTTGTTTATTTAGTGATATAGTTAAAATTTCAATAAATATAATCCTAAAGAGATAATCACCTTTACTAAGATTTGACTGTACTGAACAACTTTCAAACCTACAAATAATGACATATGGAAATTGATGTGAAAGACTATAATACCATACTGACTAGTCTCATGTCATATCTAATGAATTCAATCAGTTTGAATGTGAGGCTGACCTTTGAGTACTGGAAAAAAGTAATTTCTCTATTAAGAAAATTCACAAGCGGCATCTATCACAAGAAATTTACACACCTTCTTGAACAAGCTCAGTGCCAGTGAGGAAAAAATGAATGTAAAGACACAAAACCTAATCTAATCTACTGTAGCACATACTCTGCTGAGGGCACTCTGGGTGGCCTCTTCCCCTCACCTTCATCATCATATGTATATTCTTTGTTTTTCATCACTGAACCATTATTGGCTTTGATAATGTTTTTGTCTTCAGTATTGCTAGTGGATCTTTATCTGTTTACTGAGTCACAACCAAAAATATGAAGGGCTGAACTGAAGTTCGTCCAAGCCAGCACACAGACTTGCTCTGATTTCCGAGTTTTATATCAGGCTCTACATTCAAAGTGAGCAACGCCCTCCCGATTTTCTATTTGTACGTTACCTCTCCCCGCCACCCTCAAGGCTAAGGAAATGTCTCCAAATGCTTCAGAATTTCATGTGAATTTCACCGCATCATCTATTGGAGATTATGCAGGGTGCAGTATATTAGACATGTAAGAAACCCACTTTTATTTGTTGAGCACCAAGTACCAGAAAATATAATTCACCAACATACTAAAAGCTACATAAGAGAGAAGGTTATGCAAGCAGTTTACAGGAAAACCTCTTGTTGGAAGGGGAGATGGAGAAGAGAAGAAGGGAAGCTCTCTGTCCCCAGTCCCTGTGTCTCAGTAGAAGTATTTATAGACTCATGGAGCTGTTACACAGTTCCAGGATCTGGCTTAGCAGAGACATAAGTGATACCCAAAGAGGTCAGCTACAACAGCAGAGGTAAAATGCATCACAATTAAGTTAAACTTAACTTTGTAACTGCAGCCCATAAAGATATCAAGCAACTAAAGTACTACTTTATTGCCTCTTCCCTGGGAAGTGGACAGTGGGAACCTGGTGATGTTCAGAAGCTCATGGGGCTGGACTACCGGCACAACAGCGACTGGGTTTGATTTTGCATGACTTGCCAGAGGTTGGATATCAATTTCTTTTGCTCATCCAGGTAGATCAAGGAGCAACGCATCATTGCATGACTGAGCAGGTGCCAAGGGCTGTCACTAATGGACCCCCTGCTTGTAATTCCAAACTGGCAGAGACCACTCCAGGTGATCTTAACCTCAGCTGGGCTCTGCAATTTACCCCATGGAAAGCATTGCCAACCTTTAACTTGCATCCCATCATGGCTTATCAGAAGAGTGCTTGTAACTGTCAAAAAATAACTAAACCCAAATATACCACCTTCTCAAAACCACCAAGACTCACTCCAGGAAAGAAAGGTGGAAAAAAAAAAATCTAAGGAAAGAGATCAGTTAAAGTTTCTTCTCAAAGGAAGATGTTTTAGTAATGTGGCAATCCTCCTCCCGTCCTATATACAAACTTCCAAAGTCAACTGGTGACACTTTAGAGTCTTTACAATTATGTTGGATTATGTGTAGCTGTCATCTTCTTCCCTGGGTGTTAAGTGCCAAGCACTGGGAGGGTCCCTCCTCCCCAGCAGCTGGGAGACAGGCTGCTGTTCTTACCTGACATTGTCGTGCTTCTGGATGTAGATCTTATGAAACATCATATCTTCCTGTTTGGCATTAATGTCAGCTTTCATCTCCATGGCAACATGTCGAGGAAGTACAGAAAGCAGGAGACGCTCCTGTGGAGTCAGACAGATGAACCAATTAAAACACCCGCTGCCCAGTTAACAAACACACTTTGTTCCTTACTGGGGAGAAATGAGTCATCAGTTTGGTGAGAGATGAGTACAACCAAGCGAAACAGTCTTCATAAACCCAGCAGCTGATCCCCTAACAAGTCATACACAACTCTGTCCCAACCCCACGATAAGAATTCAATGATTTCAGAAGAAAAAATTATGATTTTTCATCCCAGCTGCACTGGGCTTATGATTCATGGTTGCCAATTCTTGCAAATGAAGGAGCCATGCAACTGAAAAAGTGCCCGTGCACCATTCCTGAAAGGACTCTGATAAATGGTACTGTCTGACCTCCCACACAGCCTCTCCACACCACCATGAAGTCCTCCTTCACATAACACCAGAGGACTGATACCCCAACACCCTTGGGCACCATTTAAAATTCCTTCCTTTCCTATCTAATCATCTAAGTACATTCCCCCAACAGGCACAAACCTGTTCTTAGCAGCTAAAAAGTCAACAGGAATGCCCAGGTAAAACTAGCATGAAAAGTTAGCCTAACTATACAACGCATTATTATACTTCTACACTTAAAACCGCTATTAGTGCCTAAATGCATTAAGAACTGTAAACCCACCTACTCACCTACAAGAGTATTTTTAATAACCAATTCTGTCATCAACAATTCACGGCTCTCCACCCTCACTTGGTACTTTTATTTAGTGATAATAGCTTTAGTGTGACTTTCATAACGTTCTTTTGTAAGCTGTTCCGTATACAGTTTTGCATGTAGGCAAAAATTAGTTACATGACAAAATGATGACTTTCTGGTAATTTTCCTAAAAAGTCACACAAAAGCCTGTGCTTGTTATTATTCTAAATTTGGTGGCAATTTCATGCTGAAGCTATAGAATTTAAATCTTCAGGTAATGTGTGCCCCAGGGATGCATTTGTGTATTTGAGGAATCACACCTGAGAAATTCTGCCCAGACCTTCATTTTATTCCCACTCACACTCCTCACAGTTCAAAAGAAGTTTTTTTGCTATGGCTGAAGAAGGTGGGGAGCATCTCCTTTGGGATCAGCTCCACTGCGGCCCAACCTGCAGGCAGTGCTCTGGAATAGCTGAAGAATCCCAAAAGCTTGTGCCACTCTCGTCTGTCTTATTATTCTTTACCTGCAGGGAGCAGAGGGAAGAAAAGGGCCTTCCTTCCTGATGACACAGCCACAATGTGGCATAAACGAAGGCCCCTAACCTTATCTAACAGCTCATTAATTCTCAACACCACAGGAAACAGTAGGGCTCAAACACAGTCCTGACTCAGAGGGGTCAGCAATCCTGTACTAATTACTCATGTCACCAAACCTCTTGCCAATACTACAGTTATAGACACATTCCTGGTTTCTAATTCCTATTTTTAACTGAAAGTTCCCCATTTATTTCTTCCTCTAAGGAGAGAGAGGAACATGGGGGGAACCAGAGGAAGATGAACTCACTGGAAATGTGCTCAGCATGCACTGAGACATTATAGTTTGAGGCACTGCCCAGTATTTCCTTTTTTTTTTCCCCTTCATTGTGTACCTTAAAGAGATTAATTCTTGCCTCCGGTCCCTGAAGATGTAGTAATAACACAGCAAAAGATGTGCTGGAGGGATTTCTATCTTCTCTGCTCAAGACTGCAGCAGTCCTGACAAGATACTTGTTTTTTAAAGTACTCTCACCTTCAGTAGCATACTCCAGGTGCTAACACAGTTACACATCCAAATTTTTTAAAAAAACATCATGAATCATGCATGTGTCCTCAGGCTTCTGTCAGCTACTAGTGTACTCCTTGAGCACAAAAGCACAACACATTTGTATGCTTTCCAGAGTAACTGGTGTATATGCTGTTGTCATTTGCATATTATAATAGGCATCCTTGAATGTGTGAAAGCTGCTATTTTACGTGTGATTTTACACATCCTCTAAATAACTCAGAGCTTAATGGGAAGTTCAGGGGCACCCACAGGTTTGGAACATTCCCTGTAGGCGCACGAGCGTGGAGGGATGGTTTTTTTACTTGCTTGCAAAACAGGGACACATTCAGGGAACTGAGTTTCCCTTACTAGTACTCCAAGAGATTTTCACATACACTTCTGGGTAACTTTTGCTTCAGAGCCCCCACCCCTACTCTTTCTGACACCACAGGCACTCGTCAGATTAAATCACCAATATTTTCAAGAAACTTGAGATCTCCAGGAGATGAACTAACACCGCTCTAAACTATCACCAACCAGGGAATAAGATAGACTTACAAGTGAAACAAACGCATGTAGCACAACGTCCCTTCACGTAGCAACTAGTTAAGAAGTTGAGCCATGTTACAGAGTTGGGCATTATCTTTATTCTGTTTGTTGGGATCACCACGATCACTGAAAATAACCTCTGAAGCTAACAGGAGGAAGCTGTAACAAGTGCCTTTGTAAAGCACAAGCCATGTTAAAAAGACTTTCAAAACAACAAAACCCCTGTGTTTTATTTCAAATGGAGCACAGAAATTAGAGTCTCCACTAGAGTACAATTTCCATTTTGCTATAATGACTAAAAAGTACCGCAGCCCTTACTATAAAATCACTTATTATGCACCAGCGAGGTGACTGGGAGTGCTGTTTTACAAGTATAACAAGGCAGCAGTCTGACCTGATAAAAAAAGCAAGAGCAAATTCATATATAATTCTCACTTCAAAATAAGATGCAACTATAGTTCCACTGAATTATGCATGAAACAAATGCATCCCGAGGAGCACTAGTCTCTAGAATAGGCACAGATGAAAGAGTGCAATACAGATCTGCTCTGTTTACATACGTACACAGAGATATATGTCTACGTGGGCACACGCATCCTTACGACAACTCTGTACTACATAGGAATTTTAACTATTTATGCCATACTCTCCCAAGATGACCTCAAAGCACTACAAATATTTAGTGTCTTATGACTATCCATTTGTCCTCAGGTTTAATTACACTTATTTTTCACCAAAATTTAAGTGATGCAGAGGTGAAAAAGAAGGAGAGAACGTTTTTTCAGAGACGAAAGACGAGCAATGCTAGAAGTAAAACTGTGTAGTCCTGATAACCCATCTCTTACTCAAATCCTAAGTATTTGCTCACTACAGATTGTGGAAAACATCTATTTTTTCATCCAAGAGTATTTTATTCTGGGCAAGCAACAGTGATTCCTGTTATGGCTCTGCCTTAGGTTATTGCAAATAATGAAATCACAAGAAGTCTCTCTTCTGCATTGGACATTCTGGATTTTTATTTACTTTCTTGCTAGTTTTGGGTGCTGGTAGATGCTTAATAAAGGACAAAACACATTCCATTGCCAGAGATAATCTACCTGCCTTTACCAGAAAACAGCACACAGGAGCACCATCAGTTCTCCAGAAACAGGCAAGCACCGATAACAGTGTTGGGCTACACAGTCGTCTTTCCCTCCCACCCCTGTTTGGAGACTGGCTCTCCCAGATGTGGGCTGAGCTGCCCTTATTTGTGTCCGCTGTCATCTCAAGATTATCTCAATGCATTATACACAGGGATGCACCTGAACTGAGCCTGGAGATCAATGTCAGTGCAGGCTGTAGCAGCAAATAATCTTATTAGGAGTCCCCAGCTGCCTGGACCCTCAGTTACTGCTCGAAGTACTGGAGGGTACTTCTGAGTGACTGGCTTTGACCCATGTTATTCTGAAGTCCTGGCTTTCTTCTGTATGTTATAGTCCTTTCTGGGAAGGGAGAGATGAAAAAGGCACAAAGCCAGGGCATTTGTCAGGGTTTTTTTCATTAACTACTTCTGACACAGAAGCTCCTAAATCCAGAACAGCACAAGCATTTGAGCAGACTGCTAAGGCGGTCACTCAGCACGAGGACGGAGCTGTAATCAATAAGTAAAATGGGATATTCTCTTGGCTCAACCCTTTCCTCCATTTCAAGGTGTGAAAGGAGGAGTGGCTGCTTCATCTTTCTGAGACTACATTCATTAGAAAGGAAAAAGGAATCTAGAGTGTGACTCTTGTTTTCATACAATTTCATGCATATACTAACAAAATAAAGCATGTGTCCACGTTATTTCACAGTAAGGGTTAAACAGCAAGTATGTCAGCCAGAAGTACCTCATGAAACACTGACAAAAGACAAATCCATAGGTGCAGATGTGCTGAGACATGAGGGAAAATTAAGCTGTGTTGCCCCAGAGATACAAAGACTCTCTAGTTGATTCATTCCCCTGACCTCTTCCCCAAACCCACAACCAAGCTCTGAGATATCTCCCTAGGGAAGAGTGGAAGCCCCATTTCATGATTCATTTCAAATTGGACTGGACAGACCACTACAAGATGTACTGCAGGGCAAAGATGTGTGTTAGCAAAGAAATAGTCAAGCTGCCCCCAAAGGTCTTTTGTATCTAATTCTGAGGACGCAAGAGATGCGTCGCAAGAAAACCCATGAATTAATTAGGGGAGCAGATACATTCGGTACCCTTGACAACTATGCTACATGCTGGCAGCAAAAGGCCTTTTTATAGCAAAAAAAACATTGAAGTTGGTGATGGATCTTACTTATCTAACAAATACCATTCCCTTGAGGCCTATAGGTATACAGAGGTGTGCAAGCAGGTAGGAACCTTTGGGAAAGGCAGGAAGAAGACCCTCTTTGGAGGCATCAAGGGACAGTGTGTTCTGTGGGCCAATTTTTACCTTTCACGTCTGAAACCTGCCTTACAGCTACCTGTTGGCAGTGGCTTTGCTGACAAACACACCACACTTTGACCTTACAAAGAGGGTCAATCTGAAGCCTGTGTGTTGCATCTGCATTCAATGTGTGACTTGAATGGTAGGTGCAAAAAAACTATGCAGACTCTCCGCGCACTGTGTAATTTTAATCCACAGAGCATAGACCACAGGATTTGTTGATGTCTGTGGAGAAGTTCATCAGTGTATTGGGGAAGAAATACTCCCCTGAGCTCTCTTTCAAACCTTTAAATATCCTGCCCTCTACCATCAGCCTATTCTTTCTTGGCTTAGTCAAGAAGCAAAAGGCCTGCATATCCCATCCTACAGGAACAATTTGCATGATAATTCTGTTTTGGCAATTTCATTTTTTATTTCCCACTGTTGCTCTTACCTGCTGCTGGTTTTCCCTTTGAGAATGCAGCCTGGCTTGTATGCATTCCCTGGTCTCCTGGAAAGCCTGTCTTTGGGACACCTCTGCTGGGTAGTGGGTACACACGCCTACAATGTTTGTACAGGAGAAGATGAGAACATTGGAGACCAGCTGCAACAAAAGAAAAAAGAGGAAAATACTTGGTTATACTTTGGAAACCTGCCATCAGTAACAAAGCATCAGCCAGAACCCAGCCCCTTCCACGACTCCGTAATCCAAGCCGTGCTTAAACCTCAAGATCTTAATTCCAGTGTATTTTATCTCTCTAGTCTTTAAAATATAAAACTTCCATATATGACCTCAAATACATGTTCTTAACACTGTGTAGTACTTCACTGGTAAAAAATACAATTCCACTGGTAATACTGTAATATTGCTTTTGGTAATCCAGTACCTTGGAGCTACTGTGAAAAAAAAAATCTATCTAAAAATGCATCATTGCTCTGTCAGCTGAGACTGGGGCAGACAGAACTGACAGAGGAACGTCAGTATTTCCATGTTTGCGTACCTACATATCTGGCTTGAAAACATATGAAAGATACACAAAACCATTATTTTGAAATAGTGCTTAAAATACTGAAGGGAAAATGTTGGTATTCACAGGGTTTAAGAGCAACTTAATTTTTTTTTAATCTAGTTCCAGCTCAAAATTTTATGTTACTAGATTAAAAAAAATACATTTTTTACATTTCTGGGAACATGACTACAGAAAGAGTTGTTAAGTCTGAAGCATATTTGGACTGGACAAGCACAAAGGAAAAGTTACATTGCTCTTCTGCTTCCACGTGGGTTATGTTTTGTAAGGAAGCTGTCATAACTTCTGCTGAAAACTAGTGTTGCAATCTTTTATTTCTCAACTACTTTTTAATAAAAAGGAAAAAAAAAATCCATTGGTGGCATTTGGTTCATGCAAAATGTTCAAAATCACTTCTGATGGTGGCATGTAAACATTTCCCTTGGCAGAGGTCAGTCACAGCATAACTTTTTGAGAGTTGCACAAGCTGTACTGGATCTCCCTTTGAGAACAGACTTATTTGAAAAACTTCTCATCTTTTCTAGGGGCAAAGACTGTCAGACCTCCAAGATTCTTAAAAATAGGGATCTTTGGTCTGCTCCCTAATGAGTCCAAATATATCCTTTGCCTTTATTACTTTTTTACTGCAGAACAAAAAAGTAATTTCCAGACCAGCCCATTCCCTGAAAATATGGGGCCAGGCTCTGAAGGGCAGGAAGGGTGCAGGGCATCCCCAAACCCTGAGCCCACAGCTGGTGCTCAGGACTCCCCAAACCAACTTGCTCACTGTGCAGGAGAGAGGAGCTGCCCCTGTCAAACATGGACCCACATCCTGAAGAGTAACAACCTCTCTCAGAAACCCCACTGGGATAACTCTAACTCTTTGACTACATCACGCGCTAAGGACAGCAACAATTATTTTATTAACAACACTGCCTTGAAACAGGATTTAGGCAGAAAAATCTCATCTTTCAGGTCAAAATAAGCAATATCTTAAGCTACAGCCAGCTGAGAGACTTCTCCTCTCTGTGGATGGCTGCCAGTAGATGGCAACACTCCAACTTCCCAAGCTCCTGCATCAAAGTGCTGCATTTTGGGCTACATCCCGCACTGGTTCCCACACTTACGTATCATACTATAATACAATAACCTGCAGGTTATAAATACCCACTGGTGATTATCATTAATGCCAGCTATATGTATTTGCAGATAACTGGTCTTCAAGGATGAAACTATTCTCACCCCCTACAGATTGCTCCCTCCATCTAAAGAGTCTACACTTTGCACAGAGATAGGGCTCTTGAAAATGCAGGTCATATGCATGAGCGTGAAATAAGCCCTGATCCTAAACTCACACATTCTCTTCACAATTATGCTCTCACTCAGCTCTTTCTAAGGCTGGCTGGATCCTGCAAGATTCAAGATCCTCTCTCTCTCCCCTAAGCTGATCAGACCCACCCAGATCCTGCCCAGTTACCCTAACCCAGTGCTGCATGCAATGGGCATTTGATGGTATTTTCTTGTTGATAATGATAAATTTTTAAGGACAAAAAATCCCCCCACAGTATAAAAAAATCCACTAGTGCTCATTATAATGAAGAAACAGCTTAAAAAGTGAGCAGAAAGGGTTTTCCTAGGAGTTACTCTGACTCCTGCTCCACAGATGCACTGATTGTGACTCACAGACTGTGAACAACACTTCTACAAGTTCAATATGGTTACTATGAGCTCAAAGGGGTTAACACTAAATAGCATCTTTTGCTTGGCTGTATTGCAGCAAGACTCCCAAATCCTCTCTATTGGAGCTATTCAGTTGCATGGAAGTAGAAAATTTGTCAGGGCGTATAAAACAGCATAAGCACGCATCATATATCTGAAATGGGTAAAACTGCGAGCACAGAAGATTTTAAGGAAATATGCAGTTTTCTTTTTTAATTACCAGAATTTAAGACTTCATTTTACTTGCAGTCAATAGTGCAAACCCAAAACAAACTCCCCAAAACAGTGACTCAACTCTTGAACCAAGAACAGGAGACAACACATGGTTTAGAAGGCAGGCAACATATCAGGAGCTAACTGAGCAGAAAAGAGGAACACCTCAGTCCTGAAAACAAGCTCTTTTTGGGTATATCTCAGTGCCAACAAAAAGTCCCCCCCGGGGGGTCCACCCATGAAGATACTGTTGTCATGATGAGGCCTTAAATAGCCAAGTTGTACAGTTCAAGGCATGCAATTCCTATTATGCATCGAGACCAACATTGTAAAAGGGGAGTACACAAAAAATCATCAGACTTGATGTTATTGATATCTTTTGTGGAACACAAAGCAATTTAACTTCCCAGCACTCACTGACGTCATTTTACACAAATCCAAGGGACTTCGCAGACTGATTTACAAGACAGACTCAGATGACTATGCTTCAACAAGTAGGAATAAAAACTATATTGCAATGTCATTTTTAAGTAGCAGGGGACAGACATCCATATTTATCTGTTAAGCAGAAGCTCATTTAATTCACAGTACAGCACCTTTGCAACAGCTTGAAACACAAGGGGAGAAATTACAGTGTAATGTTGAAAGTATCAAAGATCTGCAGAGATTTAAAACTGAAGCTCCTACTATTTGCAGCAGCACTTGTTACGTGAGCAGGAGCATTTTGCTCAGTATCTGTTCACAATCATTTTCTTCACAGGTGTTTTAAAATATATTAAAGCAAAAAAAAAAAGAAAAAACCTTTCTAATCTCATTAACTTTTTTTACAGTCCTCTGTCTTAATAAAATAAATTTATATCCTGGTTGCCAAATGGTACTACTTGCTTATCAGCTTCCTTGCCATTTTGCTATGGTAACCAGCTTCAGTCACAGGAGGAAAGAGATGATGTAGATATTAAAAAACTGATTCCCTAAGCTCCATGGCCTGAAAAGTAAAAACATATTATGGCAACTCTTTCCGACAATCTGTGCTTGAAGAGCTGTTCAAGGCAAAGGGAAAATGTAGTTGTCTATTTTGTAGTTGATTTCCTTCCCCTGCCTACAGGGCAGGGGATTTAGACTAAGAAGACTCCTACCCTTTTGATTTTGGAAACTAGTAGTTTATAAAAGTCTATTTCACTTACATATAACTCCTAGATAAGCTATTAAACCTGCCTGCAGTATTGCCATATTTAAGTATTTCATAAACTAATATATTTACTCATACAGCATCCGCACATAGCGGAGAAATGCTATTATCCTGATGTTACCGAGGCAGAGTTCTTTAAAGGTAATTTAACGCCTAAGGAAAAGCTATGTACTGTGAGGGGTTTTCAAACACCACTGCAATAATATATCACTCAATCTCAGACAACAAAACAGTTTCTAGTCACTCTGATTTCATCGCACAGAGCACTGCAATGCTTTTGTTGAACCTCTTGCAGGAAACTGTTTTCAATATTTTTTCCCTGGGTGATTGAAGGGAAGAAAAGAGAGAGATGGAAACAGTTTAGTTCCACGTGTTCCAGGAGTTATGAAAACCTGGTATTACAAAATCAAACCCGAGAGCTAAATTTGGCCTGAAACTATTGTTACAAAATTGATGTTTTGGGCGTTTCAGGCCCGGCAGAGGAAGAACCAAGATGGCTCAGTGACCAGGGGAGAGCCTCCAGACCACCACAAGCAGAAAAAGTATCAGCTTGCAGCAGTATTGCCTGCTGTGTTTCTAGTCGATTATTCTTCAAACACCAGATGCTAGTCAATACGTAATTAAGACATAACAATGTGCTTAAGAGGGAGAGCATCGAGATAACTTGGGTTAGTTTTCTACCTCTGCCAGGGCAAAGAAGTCTGGCTACTGACATGAGAAGGTGGGCCATATTCCATGGAATATCACTGCTTATTGTAAAACCCACAGCTTCCGGGCTTTGCCAAGTTACTCTGCTTTGGTCCACTTCTCTTGCAGGGGCTCAGGGTTATTCTGTTCTCAGATCACAGCACTAGGCTGTTCCCTGTTAGTTTCCAACACCACTAAGAAGTATTTTAGTTTTCTATTTATTTTTCATTTAAATCAAAATATTGTTTTGATATTTTCATAAAGTCCCATTTTGAAAACAACTACATTTTAAGCTTTTATTATGGGGCAGTAAAACTGTCACAAGGAGAAGGAAAGCACATACATGGGGATTAAAAAGTCATGCAAAACAATCCAGAGCAAACAACAAACTACATAACCTTTCTTTCCAGAGTGTGACACTGCTCTGCCTCTGCTTTCCAGCTCTCATGATACTCACCTAGCAGCAAATTTTTTGTCAAATCGATTATCAGTGCAACAGCTAGGTTAAAAGCAGATAACAACTGAGTTTCTAGACTACATTCATAGCGGCTGTACACTGAATTGACAACTGGTGCAATTATTAATTGCAGCGACAGACACCGAAATTAGCTTTCCTTTTGAGAGTTCCCTTTCTTAACCATGAAAAAGTATTACAAAATCTTTAATACTTATCCGAAACAATGTAAGGACAAAAAGATGATGGACTACAAAAACTCTAACTATCCAAGATATTTCCACAGCACCTATGAGTGCAAACCTGAATGGGAAGTATGGGTAAATTCTAAAGACAAAAAGCACAAACATTATGAAAAAATGTTGTTGTTATAAAGTATAACTGATGCTGTTTTTTAAACACTTTCCCTGAACAGCAATTAACCCTCTATTGCCTCTTTATATACTACTATCTAATAAAAAAATGGGAGCAACTACAGAGCCAAAGGCATAATGAAAATTAAAATGAAAGACAACATCAGCTGGCTCCAAGATCAAATTACTCATGTATTTGTGCTGTATATACAACAACATCTTTCATTTCCCAGAGCTACAACCAGCAGAGTACTAAGATAGTGAAAACTTGTAGATTATGTTAGAAAGATAATTAAACAGTTAAAGTCATATGGTCTTCTGCCAGTATCTGGCCAGTAAAGAACAGGATAAGTATTAGTGAAGAAATTAGGAGGAGTTTTTTATTTTAAATGTGACAAGTACTGTTACTGAGTACTTGAAAGAACTGCAACAACAAAAGATTACATCAATACACCAGAGTCTAAGAACAAATTTTCTGAAGTTGCTATATGGTGCTTTCCCTCTCTGTTCTGCTGCCTCTGTGCATCAACCACTTACTTGGATCTAGAGCAGAACAGAAAGCTGGTTACAGCTGTGATCTTCCAAAGACTTCTCTAAGTGCGCTTTATGTACATGAGTAGTGCTACTGAAGCCAGCTCTGAAAATTTAAATGCTTCCCTAAGTCATAGTATAATTTAACGATCCCAAAGTAGCAGAATTTATTAGTGATGCTCTATATACGTAGTAAATCTCTTCAGTTGACACTGAGAACAAAAAAAACTTCTTTGCAGAAATGTTTCTGCAACTTTTTTCCATATTCCTTCTATTTAGATAGCCTACAAGGAGCAAAATCTCTCAGGTAGATTCTATATTCAGGATAAAGTTACTCGCTGAGAGCAAAGCAGTGGCATTTTGTCTGAAAACACTAAAAGAACCCTTATGCCACTTGTGAATGTCTCTGTTCAAGAATTACAGTTAATAAAAACATTATACCGAAGCTATCTATTCTGTGTATTTCAGTGACCATCTCACCTTTCCAGTCCCAGTATATGTTGATCCCTTAGATGTGATGCTCTGTTCTCCCAGAGGAAAGCCAAACAAGTATTTTGCCCCACATAAGTTCATTCTTTCTTTAGAATAAAAAATCATTATCTAATTTACCTTTTAAATATATAGTTGCAGGTAGAGACATAATACACTACACCCTCCATCCAGAGAAAAAAAATAACACTTTTATGTTTTTCAATTCTTCCAGTTGTTTCAGGGGACATCAAAATGTTTGATGCTGCTTGCTTAATTTTAATGCCTCACACCTTATTCTATCAACATTTTAATTCATTTACTGATTGCTGTAATTGAAAACCTTCCATGCATCCTTTCCAACTGATATACTTATAGAGAATACAGTATTTATGATTTGGGGTTTTTTATAATTAAAACCTTTAAATCCCAATTTTATTAAGGAACAAAACATTACCAATACAGATGTATTTGTAGTAAGCATCTCAAGAGGAAACATTCCTGGATCAAACTGATAAATTCCACTTCCCCATCACTGTTTTATTAATTAATTTTTCTGCTGGGATTTCAGTGAGATCCTATTTTCTTTGGTTACTGAGTGATAAGGTTAAGAGGAGACTGTCCTGATGAAATCTTGGCATAACATCAGCTAAAAGAAGTATTTCTGTGTCTGAATTTTCGTGGAACTCTATCATGATCCCAGCAAAGCATCCTCTGCACGGTGGCACAGCCTGGTGGGGAGGAACTGCTGCCCTTCGCTAGCAATAAAATAATTGGGAAGGAGATTCCCGAGTCCTATTGTCCATCCTCACTGAATCTCCATGGCAACCAAGTTTCTGTGCATCTTCACATTTAACATACTTCATGAGCTACGAATCAGCACTGGTTTTCATGCGAGGATCCTTGATGGTGAACTGGATGAAGCGAGCTGACAGCCCGTGGCTAAGTGGGTGAGACAGCCGCGTGGGAAGCTGCCACTCGAGGGGAAACATCCAGAGGCCCTTGGATGCAAGAATGAGACCCTGAAACAACTTAGGGGAAGGCTCCTTCCACCGAAACAGGGACATTTCCCCTTTCCCTTCCCCTGTTAACAATTCAACCCCTGCTTTATTATTTAAATTATCACCTCTTAAGTCTTTGCAACCAGGCTGCCTCTTTCAAATCCAATGGCTTCTTATCTTAAGAGATGGCACACCAGCCAGATGCCTCTCCTCATCATGTACGTAGCAGCACAGAGAGCTGAGCACAAGCTGCAAGTTTGGCCAGTTTCAAATTTGCTGTGGCAGCCTCTGGAAGGAAGAACACGCTAGAAATCGAGGGCTGGGATTGCCACAGCTCTCACAAGTGGGTTAGTCGGGGCAGGTTTAACACTCCAGCTCAGTTAACCTGACCCTAGTGAAAATGCATGTGTACCATGAGTGAATTCATCCCCCTGGAAGTGTGTTTATTTCTGATTACCTCTATGTATCTATGTGTCAAAGACTTCAGCAATCAAATACAATCTTACTGAAATAAAAGCTCTTCAAACAGGACTTCAAACATCAGGTACATCTCTTTGAGGTCACGAAGGTGGATGAAAGCTCCTAGTCTTTCTGTGCATGACTCACAGCTGTTGTTGGGTAAGCATCTTCACACACACAGTATGTGAAGATAATTTTGACAACCGTACAAAATTTTCCCAGATGCATGACAGCTTAGGCAATTTAGACAATGATTTTAGTTAAGAAAACTAAGCAAAGCTCTGATACTCCAGCAAAATCAGTTGTTCTGCAAATAATTATATGCACATTTGAGTTTGGGTTGTCTTCATGCCTGTCCCACCTGCCCTTGTGCTCCCAAGGCAGGAGGAGCTGCTCAGGTAAGAAGATACTATAGGTGTTAATTTAAAAGGTGTTAATAGAAAACTGTGTAATTGAATAGAACTTGGATTAAGAAGTCTGGTTATGCTTTTGAGATTCTCCACAATGCCTCTGAAGCTAAAGGAAGCTGTAATCAATGAGGAGAAAGGTTGAGAAACGTCCTTGATTAATCTTTTATACCCTATTTCCTTCCCTATCTGGTGGAAGGGATGTAAAGGAAGGAAGCCAAATGCTTAGGTTTTCTGTCAGGCCCTCTTAAAATTAGTCCACTACACTGAAACACACATGAAACTCCATTTAATATATGCTAACTAACTCAACAAGCAAATACTTATGCTAGCTTGACCCATGATGAGATAGGATTTTGTTTAATTTGCTTTTCTGCATTTTTTTTTTTTTTTTGGTTTGGGTGAGGTTGTGCCTGGCAGCCAGTGTTTACCTACATGATCTCAGCAGAAGAGATCTCTGCAGCCTGTCCTGCAGGACCCAGTTCTTCACAGTCACCTCCACGGCTGCCACTACCTGCCGTCTCCTCCATCCTCCTGGCAAGGGGTGCTCTGCCTTTCCCAACAGCCTACACGCTGCCAGCAAACACATTTCACAGAGAAGTACGTTCCCAAGACCTGTGGTTGCATTCAATGGCTATGAGAAAAAATATCCGTACTAAATATGCAGAATCATGAAGATCAACATCCCTCTGCTTCTCTCCATCATAGTGCACTCTGGTCCTTAGTGTTTCTGGGAATATTGCTGGGAGCCCTAGACTAAAATACAGGCAGTGCATCACCCCTTATCTTCCATAGTCATTTAAGCAGAGGCATCACCTCCAGGTCACTGGGAAAACAAAAATATTTATCTAGTTACATGAAAGTCTTATTTATCTAGGAAAAAAGAATGTTTTCCAGTCACTCAGCAGGCAGAAATGAGTGCCCTAAATATGGTTTGCAAGATACAAAAATTGTTATTTCCCAAGCATTCAGAATGTGTGTTTTTGGGAGGTGGTGAGTTAGGCTGGTTTTGTTTGTTTGTGTGGGAAGAAATGTAAAATTGGAGAAGGAATGGAATAAAGATATGGAGTTTTTGGTTTTGATTTAAAGACGACCTCCTTTCTGCTTCTGTCGCTGGATTTCAAATCAAACTAGGGCAGCTTGCCCACAAGCTATACTTCCTGTTAACATCCCTATCCCAACATATATTTTTAATAAAAAAAACTTACCAAGCACCACCAGCAAAGTTTGAACTCTTGAACTGAAGCAGTGTCTTGCACCAGATGAGGTGAAGGAACAGCATTCGTAGCAGACAGCAAAGACTGTGCACAGCCACCGCTAACATACAAGTCAGTCTATAAGGGATCTGACTGGATCACAACTGAATACTCTCCTTTAAAAGCTGATGTGCGGCTTTGCCAGCTATTACAGTAAATTACGCTGACTTCTGAATGAGAGAGGTTGCAGAGAAGTCCGAGATTCGTTGTCGTATCTTATGGTCTGGCTGCTTGAGCAGTTGAGCATACTGATCTCTAAACAGATTTGGTTTCAACAACACAAAAACTATCAGTAGGCAAATTCTCATCCAAATTTTAACTGAGCACAATAGACAGTTTGAAGGCACATTCCTTGGCCTTCAGCTTCGTCATACTGAATTTCAAAGGTCTACAGTAATACAATAAAGATTTTATAGAGAAGCTCTAAAAGACTCTTCAGAATTGTTTTTATAAAGACAAGTGTAAGACAACCTAACAACAGTGGTTACGACCGGCTCTGTTTATAATACAAGTCACACCACACAATTTAGCCTGCCTTTATTTCATTAAACACAATCCCTCCTACCTCTGCCTTTGGAGCTGCACTACTTCACTCTTCATGTGTCTTTCATTCCGCCTCTTTATAAGGTAACTCTCCTTATTATCCACCCTGGACTGTCTTCTCAGCTCCCCAGTCCTGTCTTGCCCACAAATGCACACACAAACGCACGGCCTCACGATTCCAGGATCAAACCAAATGATTATTTTTAAATTAGCCATGATGAACCTCATTCTTTTCTGGTAGCTTCAATAATTTGGTTACTCTGCTACGACACGAGCTTTTCACAGCATTATGTTACAGGGCACAGTTTTAATGGCTTTGCAGTATCTGAAGGAAAAAATTTCAAGGTATGCTTTTGAGGCCTATGTATTGAAAACATTATCTAAGTCCCATACCACAAGACTGCATCATTAATTTCTGTAAGCATTATGAAATGGCAGGAAGCTGGATTCTTAAATCAAGATATGCTATAGCCAAGGTTGTTTTTGCTAGGATCTTAAACCTGCTTCTTCTCAAATGTGTAAGATGAATATACTGAAAATATTGGTATTACCATACCATAAAAATTCAAATATTTAACAGAAACAAACAAATCAATCTCACTTCGCTAGAGATGCAGAGTTTGGAAGAGTCTTTGAATTCTGACAATTGAAAAAAGCAGAGTCTGCTGGGAATCGGGCAGGATATAAAGAAAATAAATCCAAATTACTGTAGCTAGTGGAAAATGTTGAGTCTGTAATTGAGTATGTACTTTTATTCTCCCAAAGATCATTACCAGAGATTACGCAGCTGAATAGGTTTTCTGAGGTGAACTTAGAATAGACCTAATATCATACTAACCTCCCCAAGAGGATACTGTACACCACAGAATTGGACTTTGAAAAACAGTGAATTACGAATATTTAAAGTGACCTAATCTGAGGAAGGCAGACAGGAAAAAATAGGGAGTACTTATTTTCAGAATTTTTTGTAATATGACAACAAGACAGCAAAGGACCTAAGAGACGTCATGGACTATATAGTTTATTCCCCACTTGCTTCTTAAAAAGTTGTCGTATCCACGAATTGATACAATTCTATTGAAGTTTAAAGGGCACTGAATAGCAGTACTTGCTTTTGTTTTATTTATTATATATAGTATATTTCTTTTAATATATCCCAAATAGACTCTTACTTTTCCTGGAGTGGGCAATATTGACCATAATCAAATTAGCTTGCAATCTACTTTCCCTGCCATCATCATCTGTTGCATCGCTGCTTAAATATTTAGTAATGGCATTAGATTTTTCATTTCCAAGAATACAGTACCTGTGCACTTGGCCTTGCCTAGTAAGCCTTTCACAAATCAGCACTCGTATTATGTGGAGATTTATCAGTATACTTCAAAATAAAATGAGTTTATGAAAAATACTTCAAACATGGGAGATAGATAATTGGATAAATAACTTCTTAAAGAGGAAAAACATAGCTGAGAGAGGTTTTGCTGTCTACTGAAAATCAGGTACAGTTATTGCCTTTATGTCTGGGAAATGAGAGCCACATAAAAACAAATAAAGAATTTATCAAGAAATAATAATGATAAAAATGGTACAAAGTGGTGTAAAATCTTTCAGTACGAGATCAGTTCCACGACTGCTGTTTGAAATCATAGATTGGTTCTTTGCCACGCTACCATAATGTGATAGCATTTGTCGGTCTAAATCCAATAGGGAGCTCCTAAGCTGCTTTTGATAGGATAAAGATATTGGATCCAGTTCTCTATTCTTATCAGTTTAACTCTTATCAACTTAAGACAGATAGAACTAGAGAAAATGATTAATTATATCTTTCAGATCTTATCTCATCAAACACTTCTTAGTGCTTTATGGTAATCAGTCATAAGCAATATGAGATATCCCTTCAAAGGCAAAGCAGGTGGTCCTTGACAGATAGCAGTGATATATCATCTGGTGCACTGAAGGCCCAAACACTCTAATACTCATCCTGCTGCAGAGCTGGTAAAACAACAGTAAACAGAAGAAAAAGTGAAAGGATGGTGAAAGTCATAATTCCAGATATGCAATGCAAAGCCAGGAGAATACAGAAACAGAACAGACTAGAATAAAAGACTTAAATGGGTCTTTTCTGCCATTGACTTCCTTCTTCCATTGAGGTCTCCAAGACAGTCTTTAAAACTAACCAACTGCTCTTTTGAGAACATCAAATACCTTTCCTAAACAAAGAGTAGAAAAGACTCAGATGTATCTTGTTTGCTTACGAATAAAAAAAACCCTCAAAATCCTATTCCTTTTTAAGAAACTATTTCAGAAATTTGTAGCAGAAATCAGCTGATAAAAACAACTATTTCAACAATCTGATGCTGAGCCATTGGCATAATGCCAGGCATCCCATAGGCATCACAAAGAGTACCAACCACAGCTAAGTTTAACTCATACTTTTGTTATTACCAGAAGCTGGGCAGAAATTTCTCATGCAGTTATCTATCAGTTTGTTTGTTGCGTTCATGTTTAACTGAAAAGTTCACAATGTCTATGTAGTTCTGGAAAACACTCAAAAACAAAAAGGGAGAGAGAAGGGAGAGTGTGGTGGAACCTCAGAAGAGGCAGAATCTAAACCAAATGGAACAGAAGAAGGAAATGGAGATGGAGAAGCAGAGACCAAAACAGAGGGAAAGGACTAGTAAGTTATGGACAGAGAGGCACAAACATCTGCACTTTTCTTGAATGATTACACATTTCCTTCTTATAGGACTTTAAATCAAATCATTGTTATTTTCCCCGCTGTTTTTTTCTGCCTAAAAAAATAACTTCTGCTCAATAACAAACTACGCGCACAGTCCCTTCACCTGGCAGGTCAGCAAAGAACCAAAGGGTCTCTGTTGCTGCACCTTGCTCACAGAGAATGCAAGTATTAAACACTGTGTTTGTCCTGGGACTGCGCTGAACAAGGGAAGTGAATTGAAGCTGCAGAGGCCACCTAAATGCTGAGTGATGTTCATCAGCTCACAAGCAAGTTTTTATCAGTTTCTAACAAGGATCAGTAGGCAATGTGTCACATTTCCTAGCATGAGTGCCCAACTTCACAGATTCAATTTGCCCTTACAATATCAGTTTTACAGTGTAATATTGCTGTATCTGATTATCAGCACTGAACAGATCAGGAAGAACTATCTTACAAATTGTTATTAAACTAGTTCAGAGCAAGCTGTGCTCCTTTCAAAGAGAAACTTGTTGGAAAATCAGCACCAAGTTTTATTGGACTTTCAATATGTATTTGATACAAGTGAATATCCAGGACTCAAGACTCCATGGAGTATATTTACCTTCCCCACTGTTTCCTCCCACTACAGATGGGTCAGATGCTAGCATCTAATCATGATTTCATCCAGCTATGCACACATCAGGTCTAAATAACAGGAATTAAAATGCTAGAAGTTATCTATCCACAAGAATTTAGGAAGTGAATTAGAGATTGAAAACAACAGAAACAGGAAAATAATGTTGGGTGGCTTCCCATGCCTTTCTTTAATTCAAGGAACGTGAGCAGTGCAATTTCTTGGGGGAGGGGAAGGACAGAGAAAGAAAGACCTAAAGAGTACATTGTCTTAAGTCCACCATCCTATATACTATCATAAAAGCCACTAGAAGTGGAAGTCAATGTAGCTGACACTGAATAGTAAAGAAACTTGGTTGATCATGAAGTGCCTCTTTGCAAGCATGCCCTCTCAGCTCTGCTCCTGCTTCTCAATTTGAGTGCCTAACATCAGCTCCAGCATCAAAGGAACAAAAGATGCACTTGGCAGTGACAGCTTCCACTTTAGGTAGAAAAAGGTCGGCCCTTGGTCTGAATGCAGATGTAAAATGTGCTCAAGTATACTGATTCCTAAAGGGTCTGGAAGCAGCCAAATATCCCCAACATCGAAAATCTCCTTATTAACAGCAGGTGCAATTCCCTCAGGGGAGGTGAATAACCCTATGCCACGGCATCTCAATTTTCCCCTTCTCTGCAGAATTGCTTCAGTCCAACTACAGTTAAATTTCACCCAGCAGGTGTCCAATCAAGCCCCTTTTTAACGACTTTGTCTGTAACAGCTGTATCAAACAACCAACACACATTTCTTCATGCTATCTTATGATTAAAAAAGACAGGTAGTCTACATCTCTGCTCATCTAAGTATGTAAGGTTTCTATTTCTGTACTCCAGTGTCCCTTGACATAGCTTACACAATAATCCATCACCAGCAAGCACTAGGCAATTAAATGCCTTTGCTCCCTCTAAACTATTTCCAGTTTCACCATGCCCAACTTCTCAATACTTGATAGAGGATACAACACAGGAAGCACAGAAAGGACATGGAAAATGTGGGAACTTACCCTGTTCATGAGGAAGGTTTTAGGCAAGCAGACAGTGGTCCCAGACTACTACCTTTACCTCTGTCCTTAATACATACCATGAGCATGTCCATAATAGTTTTCAACAGCCGCACTTGAAACCTGCTCAATGCGCAGAGATCACCGCTGATGAAGGAACTAATGCTGCTTCTACACTGTACCGTGGCTTGAAGCGAGGCTGGTCTGAGTGGATCCCAAGGATGCAAGGCATTGACAGAGCTCCTCTGTTACAACTTTCTTTCCCTAGAAGGGCCACTTTGAAGAATTTACAGGAAAGTCCTTTCTCCTCCTCCAAGGAAGAAGGTTGAATTCTCCAACTCCAAGCTTGAATCCTTGCAACTGCTTACCCAAGGGAGTCTGGATGCCCTTCCTCCCATGGAGATCAGCTCTGATTTGCAGAACCCCCCTGCTGAGCCAAGGATAGCCTAGTCCCAGCTCATGAATTACATCCTAAGGCCTCACCAGCTTTTGAGAAAGGCCAAATTCTGCTAGTGTTGCATCTGCACAACTCATGCAAGGACAGTAAGGGTGCGTAGCTACTTAGCATTGACTCCTGCTGTTCTGATTTGAGACACTGATCAGGACCACAAGATTGTCAGGTCATCTCAAAACAGGGCAAAAGAACCTCCACCATTGAGTAGCTTATAATTAACAGATGTGTTGCCAGTATGTGCTATCATTTTCCCCACAGTATGATTGCTATATGGGTCTTCAGAGAAACAACAAACATTTGATTAATTCTCTCTCTACCTTTTACCTCATGTAGTCAAGTAGTTTGTGGTAAGACTCATAAAATATTGACACCATCACAAATACTTTATTCACACAGAACAGAATTTATTTAATCACTGAAGCTATCTCCACTAATTTTTACAACTATCACAGGGCTTTATATTTTAAGGAAACTATTATGCTTCTGAAAACAACTTTTTTTTTCACCTATTTCCCCTTCCACCACAGCCTGCTCTGATCTGTAGGCCCCAACTACACTGTTTTCTGCCCACTTGAGCATAATGCTAGTCCTTCTCGATTTGGCAAGCGATACAGAAAATGAAGTTACAGTCCAAACCTCTAGGATTATGATTCAGCCAGGATTTTAGCACTTCTAGGAGACCTTCTATTCACCAGATATCATTAAACCAGGTCCCTTTCCATATTTAATTTGGTAAATTGGCCCTTCTGTCATTTGGCTATTACCTCCCCTTCTCACTGTATTACAGAACTCATTTTTAATTGCCCTGCAACAACCTGATTTAAAAACATTTTGTGCCTTTTCAAGGTATGCACATTGGAAATATTCTCCAGATCCTGTGCTGCAGGGCTCAGTCACTAATCCATTTAAGCAGCATGAAGTGATAGGGAAGTCAAATGCAAAATTGCTTTTTTTCTCCTGGCCCCAGAGGGAAATCAATTTTTGGCATTTGTGCCCACACACTCAAAGATTTTCAGGTGTATAGATGTCACCGGTTCGTTAAGATGCTTTGATGATGTGGTTTTAGGAGCTGAAACTCTGTATCTGTATAAAAAGTTCAATTTTTAAAAGCAGTTTAAGTAAATGAGCTACTCCTACAGTAAAGCATAGGTTTTTGGCACCCAAAATCAAACGTAATTCATGTACTTTTTTTAATTTCAGAAAATCTTAGTTCTTGTTCCCCTGCATGTTCTGGCCTAGCAATTATATCCTGAGTTTCGATGGTGACAGACACTGAGAGGTATTAGCAAACACAGTGAGGGTCACTGTTCAAAAGTGGAGAGGCTGTTGATTTTATTTCTCACTGGAATCTACTGGGAATAAATGAACTGCAGGATTCCAGAAGAACAGCTTGTTCTCCAGGCTTCGCTCTGTTCAAACAGGAAAAACATAAGTTATTAAAATACATACACAGAGCACGAGGATTGAAAACAGGCTGTGAGGTCTTTTGCTCTCAAAATCACAAGCACAAACCCAGACTAGTGCTGGTCAAAGCAACTGCCTTTATTCTTCTTGCTGTTTTACTGCTTTTTAGTATTATCCTTATTATTAGCAGTGGCTTGTCAGTGTTGCTGTCCATACTGCTTCCCTCATCATACTGTCGGGGACTGCCCATATCACAGGCGTTTCCATTCAGACCAAGCCTTCATAGTGATTCCAGCAAGGAAGCTAATGACTGAATAAATAAAGGGTGGCAGTCCACTTCAAACAGGCTCAGTCTTTCAAACCAGCATGCAAACCTTCATGTATTGCTACCTCTGCTAGACAGGCAAAACCCTGATACTTCAGAGAAAGATACTTCAAGAAGTCCTGCATTAGACCAATCTATTGCTAGAATAACCCACACAATATTTGTCCAAAATCCCATTACTTCGGTATTGACTCTTCGGCATGAAGGTTAATGTTTCTTTTGCTATCCTAAATGCAACATGTATGTAGGAGAGGAGGGAGCACTGATCTTAGGCAGTCTTCTTGGTACTTATCTGCTACAATCTCTCCCCTACCTCCAAACTCTAGATTTAGTTTCTGATTTTAGCTGTAGAAAGGACAGAGTTAATTTTGTATCATCAGAAACTGCACTAACAAGTGTTATATTTCCTACTTGATCATTAACCTGTCAAATTCAGCATAATAAAGCCTTCACCAGTTTAAGGAAATACAAAAGATTTGTCACAGAGAGAATTTTAAGAACATGACAATCATGTATAAATTAAAAAAAGTACTGATGCTACTTTCTACAGCTGGATCCACAAGAAATAATTTTCCACCTTCACACAGTAAAAGCAACCCTTTCTGCAAGAAGTTTTTTTTCTTTTTTTTAAATTTCTTGAAACTTTCTGAGCTTTCAGTCTTGCAAAGAACTCATCTGAATCATAGAGTCACTCAAAGTGACACTTTAATGCTTTTCAGGAACCAGGCAATGGTCTGGTATACATTAAGTTTATGATCTATATTTCCTTGTAGCCTATCACAACCTAATAAAGCTATGTCAACAAGTATTAAGGAGGAAGAACTAACACAGTAATTTTCCAGCCACATTATGCCAGCTCTCAAATGCCAAACTTCTACTACCAGTGTATCTGCAGAGCCTGCAGAGGCAGTGCATTGAGTACATTGCAATCTGAGCTGAAGCAAGTTACTGCTGGCCAATTTTCTAATATGGAGTTCAAATGAGAGATAATTCCAGGATCTCCATAAGCAGGAGGAGGACGGTATTCCAGGCACAGTTTGCACTCCTGAGTTTGGAAACATTTGCACTATCAGATAAAAAGCCTTTTATAAGCAGTACCAAGTTAATGAACTTCTCCAAAGTGTAAAGAGAGCCACAGAACAGAGATCCTCAAGTGGTAGCACACAGACAAATGAGGGCTATAATTTTGTGGGAGGAATTTCAGTGTAAGTTTTTCCCTCACTCCGTTGTTTCTTCTGGTGGCTAGCTCCACTAGCTACAGCTTTCCTAGAAAGAGGGCCAGGAGGCCAGCCAGGGCTTTCAGGCTTCAGAGTCTACCTGACCATTCATTCGAGCCAGGTGATCAGTGCCTGTTCAACATAATCTGTGTAGTCTTTTACCAATATCCTCTGCTGCGGCAGGATTTAGCACAGCAATCACGCTGAATCACCTGGCAGAAACCATGAGGTTTGGGACGCTGCTGCAGCAACGATATTTTCAGTACTCCAAGCACTGTATGTCTTTCTCAATAGATCATGCCTGTCTATATGTCACAGAAAGACGTCAGTCCTCAGGACTTAAAGAGATGGTCTTCAAGGATATCTCAGAAGTCTTCCTCTTCTCCCCATTCTGAATAACTGATAAACTAAGCCCTTTGGGTATTCACGGAAAGGAAGGCTTCTGGCTATGGACTGGGTATCCCCACTAAGCACATCCTTATATGGCCAACAATTTCACTAGTAAAATGAGCAGACAACACTTACAGTGGCCTTGTCTGATAGCAATGGACAAGACTGTCCTTTCTTATTCACTCACTTGTTTGCTCGTAGCCCTGCTTGAGTTGTTTGAAGCAGCAATACATTAATGTTATCTGACAGCTGCTATTAAAGTGTCACAAGCATGTGTATGTAATAATGCAGATGCTGCAGGGAATCCGCTGCAGGCCACTGTCTTCCCAGGCACAGAAAGCAAGGGGAAGGAGAGGAAATACCTTGTGAAACAGAAATGTTCTACTACTCCCTACCGCTGTTACTCAGAGGGAAAATTGACAGAGGAGAAAAAAAACTAAAGAGGCCAAACACATGCAGAAGGCATGGCAACATTCAAACAAAATGAACTCTGCAAGTTTTCCCACCTGTGTCCTGATAATTAAAAAAGCCAACAAAACCAAAATTAAACCCAACCACCCAAAGGGCACCATCCCACTCAGGTACTCAGTACAAGCAGCTGGGCAGACTGATGGTGGTGCCCTATCGACCAGATGAGTGATAATGGGCTGTCAGAGTTTCAGGAGACATGAGAAAAATCTTTTCTTTTTAAGCTTCTTTCTTTACAGCAGTGTACAAGTATGGTGATAAAATGGCATAAGTTTGGTTGATGACATTTCCTGCCTCCATGACCCCTCCAATACTTACAGATCTATTCTTATACCACCCTTGAAAATGAGAAAAATGTTACCCTCCTGCCTCATATATACAGAGCAAGCAAAGAATCTGTCCAAGGTCACAGAAGAAAACAGAGGCAAAGCCAGGATTTGCATACAGATTTCTCAGGCATCAGATTGCCCAATACTTTAACAAAAGCATTCACCAGCTGGTTCTCTGTCTCAGCCTCTGCAAGAACGGCTATACAGGAAGAACCAAGCCAAATATTCTTGCTAGGTCACTTGAAGTCAGTAATGTTAAGGAATTTGCTTTAACCATATACTCTACTCTATGAACTCTGAGAAGGAAAAGTGATTCCAGGTCCATAACTTATGAAGGGCTGGAAACACTTGACAGCTGTAAAAATCTCAGATAATGAGAAATTCAGCCATTGTGACCTGAAGAACAACAACTTCATAAAAAGAATCAGATAATTATTTCTGTTCTGCATGCGACAGAGCTTTCCATCTGCAAGTATGAGGAGGACATGCAAGAACCTCATTGGCCCTTTTTCGTGGTCTCAATGAAACCATAAAGCAGTTTGTCCTCAGTATCCAAAGGACGACAGATCAGAATGATCACTATGATGTTTACTGAAATTCAATGCACCAGGTAGCATAGCATAATTCTGTTAATTTTTCAAGGAATGCTGAAAATAAGATCCAGAAAGGCAGTCTGAGCTGGGATGTTTGTCAGCTTATCTGCCAAACAAGCACAAACCTCTTAAGACATCTGTCCTAATAATAAAACTATGTTCCCTCTTTCCCTACTTTAAAAAGTTCTCACTACAAAACACTGATTTCTATCACATAAATAGATAAATAAATAAGTAAAATTTAGCCTATCTTCTTGTTGCTTGAGTGAGTTGACTGAGTCAGCTGATGTGGCCTGCTAATCACAAATCGGACCAACACTGATAATCAGGCAGGGAGTACAAAACAAGGACAAAAAAAGGTGCTGCTCAGTACTTACTGGTGCCTGTGCCACCACTTTGATGTGGTTTGCTAAAGATTCCATGATGCAGGGTCCGCTGAATGTATGGCTGGAAAGATGACTCCATTTTCTCACCTCAGAGTACTCTTAAACCCCTCCTAACAGGACACAGGCGCAACAGAAGTTTTGCACAACAGGTAGGACAAGCCAAAAGACTGATTCAAAACATTTACCCAGGAGACTTATACCTGTGCCAGCAGTGGTTCCTGCAGAACCACAGCAGGGCAGGTAACTAAATCCTTCTGGAAAAACCTGCAGCGTAGTGCTCTTTGCTTGGCCACCACCATCACTGTCTGAGCACCTTGTTTTGTACTTGACATCGTCAGCAGGAAGGCCGATGCTCCCAGGATCAATGGGGAAACAAGCCGTAACCTAAGTGCATAATCTACCTTCTCTCATTCCCATGCCAAGATGGTTAAAAAAAAAGTACAGGTCAGATTTGCACAAGTATTTAGGCCAGATGTGCAGATAAGCTGCTGAACTATTTAGACATACATTAAATCACATTAAGTGCCTATCTGCACCTTTTTAAACTGAGCTTCTTTCCCTTTATCAGATTCACAGTAATTTAATAGGAGCTGATTAGAAATGAAGGTCTCCAGGGCCAACACATAAAGTTTACTTCAGTTCACTCCAAGCCACAAAGCCAGCTGCAAACTACTTGTTGCTGTGTGAGCAGAGACATAGTGCATGCAAAGAGATGCCAGGCAAGTAAACTGGGGAGGTCGGGAGACTTGTGTCATGGGGGACACAAATCGTGAGTGCTGAGCTCCTCAGAGAAACAGAAGATGAGGCTGATGATGGCTACGTTAGCGCGCTGCAGCCCGCTACATGTCAAGCTGTGCCTTGGCTTCAAGTCCCCCTAAGGGGAGAAGAGTGCACTAAAAACAAAGGCCAAATAAAACATGCTTTAATTCTCAATCATTAAAACCCCAGCTGCAAATATAACTGAAGCATGTTTCTTTTTAAAGAAACAACACAACACTTTCTCCCTCCAGTCCTGTTGACTTCAAAGGCTTCAAAAGTAACTCAGTGCCACGACCAGAGGCAAAGCTGCCATTAAGTGCTGACTCCTGCAGTCGCAGAGATTTTAAGGTCCCAAAATCTGTTTTGATTCTTTACCTTCAAATGAATTAAAACAATAAAAAGAAATAAGAGAAAGAAGATGGGATGCAGTTTCCAACATGGCTGGCTAAATGCCCGCATGTATGACAAGAGCTGTGGGGTGAGTAAATGCACAGAGCCCATGGTTGCAAGACATGATCTTACAAATACTTCCAACACACTCCAGTGAGGACCATCTCTCCCCACTGCTGCATGGCTCATCACAAAGGATTTCTTATGTCCCTGTCCCCTCTTTTATTACAGTTTCTGCTACCAGTCTTGATCTAGTTCAGCACTCACAGAAAACAAGCCTGAAAACCCTTTTAAAGTGACTTCTCCAACATGCATATGTGACAACCCACTGACTTTAAGTCAGCAGAGCTTTAATCCACGGCTTTGCACATCGACTTCAGCAGAAACAGAGTTTCTGCATCCACAGGACACACTCAGGCTTGGGGGCTTCCTGAATTCAGCTGCAGACACTGGATGGCTCGCCCTCATCCCTAATTCAGGTTCATGAAACCCTTCCCTGACCTGGAGCCACAGGCCAGGGTCCAGGCTGCCCCAGCAGCCACAGTGAGCTGGTAACTTCAGGAGACTAAAGGCAAAGGGGGACAAGGCACCCACCACATTGTACTGTGTCAATACCGCCATTCCCTTCCCCTTTGAAAAAAATCAACCAGAGCGCAAGTCCCTGCATTGTCAGTACTGCACCCGGCCTAAGCCCTACTGGCACGTCCATGTGCTCAACTACAGAAAACTAATAGAGGGAACAGGAAGAGAAGGAAAAAAATAACACCAAAAAAGGGATTGAGCCCCATGGCTACCACGTACTTGGATGTAAGATTGATTCCTTGCTTATGCTGATGATGTTCTGGTACAGACTGCGCATGAACAAGGCATTCCCAAGCTTTTAATTTATTATAGTGTTCCCAACAAGTACAAACATAAAAATTACTTTTTAGGCTCTCTTGTCCCTGTGTACTTAAAAAAAATGCAGCCACACTGAACTTCTTTGGCCACTGCTGGGTCTGTGAAGGATCAATCCAGACAACAGCCCCTCCTTCCTTTCCAGTTCTCCATTAAACAGATGTGAACGTGGGGGGAGGAAAGAAACTGAGGAACAAATGGCTGAGCTGACTCATGCCTTCAAAGTGCCCATTTAAAATGATCAAGTAACTATTCTTTAGGTCAAACCAGAACAAATACAAGTCTGCATATAAAAGTATCTTGCATAAATGCAGATGCTAATCACAAAAGCTTAACTTCAAAAGAAACACACTCAAGGATGCTTGCCATTCCTGCCAGTGCAATATCCAGGCATCTTGCAATCTTTCAGGTATGGTGATAGGGATTGTAGAGGACCGAGAGCAAACAATCTTGAGGGACAAGGCTGTAATCCAGCCACACTTGCACATGCATCTACACCATTCTCTGGACTAGAGCTGCTGGAATAAACTGGAGCAGTTAAGGGAGAACAAAAATAATTAAAAAAAAATTATATTTTTTTTAGCACATAATGACAGCACAGAAGACTTCAGCCCAGTTTCCACCTCTGCAGAAGACCTACTATAAAACCCACAGCTACTCACTTAATATCATCATGTGCCAGAGCTTGGTTGTGGATTATTTTCGTTTCATATCCCTTCATGTATTTAATCAAACTGCTTGGAGAACAGTTTACAGTTTATTACTATGCAGCTTCACAGCATCTAGCACAATGCGGCTCCAGTCCCTGTCCCAGGGAATATAGCTTAATAACAATTTATTACAAACAGCATGGCCCACCGGTGGCAGCACGGCAAGGCTGGTGGAAGGCACAGCATACACAGCACAATTACTCTTCGTGATTTAACCCTGCGGTCTTTTCCTTTGCGCAAAGGCTATCGTAGTGCCTTCAATGCGAATTTGTTCAGAGTAAACCTTTCATTTCTAAGAAAATAAATCAATGCACTTGCAGCAGCATAAAGAACAGTTGTTTCTTATCATCTGCCTCTAAGACCTCAAGTTGTTGAATCCCCTCTACTGCCCCAAACCCCAGCCAACTTGCTGAGTCACAATATGCAGCCATGAAGGCTACCTTCCAATAGCAACCTGAAGTATTGTTTCTTCCTTCTAGGCCAGCCTTGTCTTCCCCAGAGATGTATTTTCCTATGACAATGAATAAAACCTGTTTTGTTTTGTGCTTTGTTTTAAAGCAATTTGTAAAAATGAAGCGGTGAAAAAACAGACAATGCCTTTTTCTTTAATTCTTTTCAACATAAAATAGGAAAGCATGCCTAAGGGTTTCCAGGCCAGCAGAGTTTTCTTGTTTTGTTTGTTTATTTTAACAAAAGTAATTCGGAAAGCGTGAGAGCAGGGCGTACTGGTACCAACTATGTTATCTCCGCAGTGCTGCCATTTCCCATAGCCTACACTATCTGCAGGATGTCTTGTTTCTTTCTGGTCATGAATTCAGAAACAATGATAGAGCTGAATAAAATCATGTGCCTTGATGAATAGTAGACATAGAAATCCTGCATTTGACCAGAACTTCCTGGCTGGTGCCTATACAGAAAAAGCTTGGCATGGGAGATGCCTTAAAAACTCAAGTACTTACTATTCAGAAGTCATACAAAACCTGTACTGCCCTGAACCCAGCCTTATCACCAGTCTCAAATTTTCCTCGCTACCCTTCATCTGCAAAGTGAGAGGCTGATTTTGGTTAGGGTTAGACTCCCATAAAGCTCATTCTCCCTGTACTGAGTGTGTTGAGTGTGTCTACAGGGTATTCACAGCAGAACAAGTGAGCGCCACGGATGATGCAGATGGGCAGGAAGCCACGTGGGTGCCCTAACGATAGTAGTGATCCTTCTAAATGGAGCTCAGTACCCTGTTAATGCAGCCACACGAATGCTCGCTGGCCTGGACAGCCTGCATGCAAAACATCTTGCAGGTGTAGCCTAGTTGTCTTTGCCGAGGCCAGAGAGCTCTTCTGCTGTTGTCGGTTAACAGCCGGCCCTGAGCAGGACACCCTGAGCTGCGGGAAAAAGAAATGTCAGGGTCTGACCAGCTGAGCCTCCTCTTCTTCAAAAATCACAGCAATTTCGCGTTGACTAGTAGCTCTGGGTTGTGAATGAACGGCACACCTGAGACCCTGGTAGGGAAAGCCCCACAAGAACTCACTTCGTTTTAAGCTGTAATAGAGAAATCTGCATTTCCCCAGATCAGGGAAGGCAAAATGTGAGGGGAGGAACCTACCATATCCTATCACTAGAAGACAGCAAGTTAGCAGGAGCACACTGTAGAGCTCACAGTGTAATTTCCCTACAGACTACTCTAAACTTGGAATGGGGGTTTTTCCAAATTTATTGCTTCTCTGATTTCATAACAAATGAATTAGCTCCATGTACCATTATACAAGAATTGCTTTGCTGTCAGCCCTGCAGGCTTAATTTGGGGTCTGGGAAGCAGAGGGCTCTTCCCTTCTCATACATTGTCAACAGCCATACAAGGTTTTGAACACTGAGTTCCACCCACGCCTGTCCTTGTACAACCCCAGTGAAGCCTTTCACAAGGTTGGACAGGTGTGAAGTGACAGAACTTGACCTAAAACAGCACTAAAAAGACAAAGCTGGAACAAAAAAAAAATAGCTGTTGCTCTAATAGTACATCACAGAATCACAGAATCAACCAGGTTGGAAGAGACCTCAGGGATCATCGAGTCCAACCGCTGCCCCTACACCACCCTGTCAACTAGACCATGGCACTAAGTGCCATGTCCAGTCTTTTCTTAAACACATCCAGAGATGGTGACTCCACCACCTCCCTGGGCAGCCCATTCCAATGTCTAATAACCCTTTCTGTAAAGAAATTCTTCCTGATGTCCAACCTGAACCTCCCCTGGCGAAGCTTGAGGCTGTGCCCTCTTGTCCTATCGCTAGTTGCCCGGGAGAAGAGGCCAACTCCCACTTCACTACAACCTCCCTTCAAGTAGTTGTAGACTGCAATAAGGTCACCTCGGAGCCTCCTCTTCTCCAGGCTAAACAACCCCAGCTCCCTCAGCCGTTCCTCGTAGGTCAGACCCTCCAGACCCTTCACCAGCTTGGTCGCCCTCCTCTGGACTCGCTCCAACACCTCAACATCTTTCTTGAAGTGTGGGGCCCAGAACTGAACACAGTACTCAAGATGTGGCCTCACCAGTGCCGAGTAGAGAGGGACGATCACTTCCCTAGACCGCCTGGCTACACTATTCCTAATAGAAGCCAGGATGCCATTGGCCTTCTTGGCCACCTGGGCACACTGCTGGCTCATGTTTAGCCGGCTGTCAATCAGCACCCCCAGGTCTCTTTCCACCGGGCCGCTTTCTAACCACTCTTCCCCGAGCCTGTAGAGCTGCATGGGGTTGTTGTGGCCGAAGTGTAAGACCCGGCACTTGTTCTTGTTGAACCTCATGCCGTTGGTCTCGGCCCATCTATCTAACCTGTCCAAATCCTTCTAAAGGGCCTTCCTACCCTCCAGCAGATCGACACTGCCACCCAGCTTGGTGTCATCTGCAAATTTACTGAGGGTGCACTCAATCCCTACGTCTAGATCACCTATAAAGATATTGAACAGCACCGGCCCCAGAACTGAGCCCTGGGGAACACCGCTAGTGACCGGCCGCCAGTTGGACTTTGCCCCATTCACCACCACTCTCTGGGCTCGGCCATCCAGCCAGTTTTTAACCCATTTAAGAGTCCACCCATCCAAGCCCCGGGCAGCCAGTTTGTCTAGGAGGATGCTGTGGGAGACAGTGTCGAATGCCTTACTGAAGTCTAGATAGACTACATCCACAGCCCTGCCCTCATCTACTAAGCGGGTCACTTGGTCATAGAAGGAGACCAGGTTGGTCAAGCAGGACCTGCCTTTCATGAATCCGTGTTGGCTGGCCCCGATTGTCCTGCATGTGCCATATAATGGCACTCAGGATGATCTGTTCCATCACCTTGCCTGGCACCGAGGTCAGGCTGACAGGCCTATAGTTCCCTGGATCGTCCTTCCGACCCTTCTTGTAGATGGGCGTTACATTTGCTTATTTCCAGTCAGTTGGAACTTCTCCAGTTAACCAGGACTGCCGGTAGATAATCGAGAGTGGTTTGGCAAGTTCATTTGCCAGTTCCTTCATTACTCTGGGGTGAATCCCATCCGGGCCCATAGCCTTGTGGGTGTCCAACTGGCACAGCAGGTCACTAACCGTCTCCTCCTGGATCATGGGAAGTTCACACAGCCCCCCATCCCTAACTTCAGGCTCTGGGGGCCAAGTCTCCTGAGGACAACCGGTCTTGACATTAAAGACCAAGGCAAAGAAGCATATTAGACTTGAATCAACTAAGAGTTTTCAGTTTGTGTTTTTTTTTAAAGAAACATCAACACATCAAATCAGGATGAAGATAACTGAAGGAAAGGGGTAGGAGGAAAGAGATTTGCTGCCAGCAGTCAACGCAATACTACTGTTTTCGCAGAACATGTGTTCCCTTTAAAAGCAGTCCGATAAGCTATAGCCATCCCACTACTCAAAGCACTGCGAGAATAGATGGTTAGGAACTGGGACCATGGTGTCATAGGCAATCTTTTGCAGATTTATGTAGGTGACTCTTGAATCTAATTATCTTTTTTCATCTCTACTACGCAGATCTCTCACTGATCATAAATACTATGCATCAAACTAGCACAGAAACAGCTTCTGTTGGGTGCCTGTGCTAGCTGGGGTAATGCTCGTACTGACAGGCAAACAGGAGCAAAGGCTCTATATTCAAATAATCCAAGTTAGACTTGGATTTAGTTGCATACACTAATTGAAAATATTGCCCAAAGCTGCAGTAATCCTAAATATGCTGAGTATGCATGCAAGCAAGCATGCTGTCATGATGCTGACAGATGATGAATTTGTTTGTGTAGCAAATATACAAGTAAGAAGCAGCTGGAAACTTATTATAACGCGTGCTCTATACAAATCTAATCTCTGCTAATATTCCTCAGATTCTACCTGTTGGTGAGCTGGGTGCCACTGACTGACAATTTGGTATAAACTTCTGTTTGTGACTAAAGGGCCAAGGAACTTTAGCTGAAGGGCAGATATTCAAGGAAGGGCCAGCATAGGCTATCCTAAAATAATGTTGTTTGAAGAGGTAGAAACAATACTCTAATCTTCACCTCAAATTTACTCACAGCCAGGGTGTTATGGTGTGAACACTGTCCTCTGATTTAACTCGGTCTTCTCCCTTTCTCAGTTGTCTCATTTATATATGAAAGAGGGTAAACAACTATATTTTAAAATATTCAGCATTAGTTTTTGGTAAATAAGGAGAAGCTACTTTCTTTTAATTTCCCTATGTGAGAGAGACTTTCCATTCCTTTGCTAACCCTAGAAGCCCTTCTCCTTTCACATCTAGTTTCAGGTCATTAATTCCCAAGCCTGGCTAACCAGACCTGTATGCAATATTCCTCACACCGCAAGGTCTCACTCACTATATGACAGAGCTACTAATCCCCTCTTGTATTGGGAGCACTTCACTGAATCCATCCCAGGGTTGTACTTGTCTTTCACGGCTGCATCACTACAGCAGCTTAGTCATTCTTGGACTGCCTCACGCACCGTGGTCTTTCTCCTTTTCTGTCATTTCCAACCGATGAAGGCTAAGTGCAGAGCTGAAATTAAACCTAACATGATTTAACAGCTATCTACTCATAAGACCCTTCCTCTAAGAAGAAAGAGTGCACAACTGTAAAACAAGAGTTAAGGTTTCTATTTGTCAATTGACATCACAACTGAAATCACCCAGGAGAGCATCCTGGCAGTTTACTTAGATGTATCTGCTTTCTCAAATATCCATCTATATTTGTTATTCTTCAGACCTATGACATCTTCTACAATATAATGCATTCATTAAAACTCCTTGCAATTTAATATACCACTCTTTGCCTGTTTTAGGATTTCTTTACTCATTTCCACCCTTCCATCCATTTGAGCATGCTTAAAATTTGCTTACATTTAGATGTGGCAACTGCAGAATCACTTCTCCATATCTCCTAGCAATACTCCTTTCACCTTTTCTCCCCTTCTCCCTCTCCCCTGCTGTTCAGCAGTACTGTCCCGAGGCAAAACAATTATTCACCTTTAATCCGTTCCTAGGTGGTCTTTAACTTAAACCCAGCCTTGGCAGCTGCTGTTCTTTCCTTGCTCTATTTTTATCTCTGTAAATATCTTCAGGCAGGCAAAATAAGAAGAACAGAAATGCTGCATTTAGGTGGGTAGTTAAATGACACAGTGCGAGTACAGAAGTCAAAGTCTGTAACATTTCAGAGCCTCATCTACTGTAAACCAGCACAGAACTGAACCAAGAGGCAGAAATGCTGAGCCAGAGACAGGGTGAGGTATTGCCCACAGCTCTGCCACAAGCGTGGTATCATTCCTAGGGAATAACGGGATACAAGTAGTGGGCTTGTATTGTGTGCAGTTAGAAATTACTGGCTGGCAGTTCGTGCTTTTGATTATTGCTCAGATCCATTTTTTCCTGCTTCTGTATGGTCAGTTCTAAGAAATAGTAAAAACTGGTTCACACTAACGAACCTCGAAGCGATCACAGAGCATGGAATCTTCTGGCAGTATCATCTCTGGAATTAAATATTTACTGGACACATTTCCATTCTAGGGACTTAGCCAAAATGAGAGAGAAGGCATGTGAAGCCATCCTTTTCCAAAGCAAGCATAAAATCTCACACACATAATGCCACACATCCCCCACTGAGAGATCAGAGAAACCTGTCTGCCTTGGAGATCATTCATCTGAAAGGAAAAACAAGAGTGGACTGGTAGGCTGGGAGGCACATCAGACAGCCATCTCGGTGGTGGTGTGCCAAGGAATAGCTGATGTGACCCTGCCCCTTGCTCCTTTTTCTCTAGCAAATACTGCTTCTTGCTCCGCTGAGGCAGAACTCCAGCAAATGTTTACATTATTGGATGATTAAGGTAACGTTTAAAAATACCCTGTTGAAGATTTTACTCCACATGTGATGAGAGCTTGAGATTGCCATCATGCTCTGAAACTAGCTGCTTACTTTTGTTATCACCTTCCTTCTCCCATAGCAACCCTTTCCAATCAAGTAATGCTAACTGATCTTGGAAATCAATCAAACTCCTATTAAGTTTACATACAATAGACCACCATGACTCACTTTCATTTACAGCCCTTGAGCTCTAAACACTGCTTTAAAACAGGCCACAGATTATTATAATCATGTTTACACAAGAAATATAATATGCCAACCTGTCAAAATACTGTCAATATTTATTCCACATAAATCCGTCCCCAAAAACTGAAGCAAAAACTTAATGAAACATTAGAACTGAGGCAGCTGGGGAAAAGGTAGAAGCAAATATTTGAATAGAACACAAATAATTCATGGATGAAGCTTAAAAAAAAAGCTGAGTATCAAAGAGAGAGAGTTGTCCCAAATAAATCGGGTGGCTTCAAAACAAGCAGTAAGATACATGAAATGAAAACTTTCATGGGCTATGGAAGACATCAAGACCAAAGAGAAAAGATGGTAGATTGCCCTTAGAGTCAGGAGAGAGAAGTGCAGGGCAAACACGTTAACAAGAGGAAAAAAGGCTACCTACATAGCAAGTGAGTAACATGCCTTGCTTTCTATGGATAAAAAAATAGAACCAGATGGCCAAGCATCATGGCAAGACGAACAATATTTCTATAAAAGTGGAAACTGGATATGCCTTTTTAACTACCACTCCTCAAGGAAAATTGCATGTAGAAAGGGGTTACTTTATGCCAAAGGGGAGGAAGGAACCTTTACAACCAGACTAAGCTCATTAAGCGACTCCACGTTTCATCTCTCCTTGAGGAACCATTTTTTCTAACACTGCTGGGCAAAAACGGAGCTGATTTCCACATCATTTAGTACCTTTTCTGAGAGATTCTGCACTGTCCCATGCAATGCAAGCTTAGATGGATTTCAGTGGGATTTAGTAAGTGAAGCTTGCAAACAAATGTCAGGAAGGAACTCCATGTTATTTTTACCTAATCTTATTTTTCCATGTGAAGTCATCTGGGGCAGTTTTGTTCCTGCTGGAACCCTGCAGTCCGTGGGAGTTTCAGGTAATCCATATCTTGAATTAAGCACTGCACAAACAAAAGGGCTGATACATTTGAAAGTTAAAAGTCCTTACCTCTTTTCCCAGGTTCCAATCTGTATAATATGGGATGATACAAAATGAACCTGAAGGGTTCATGAACCAGTTCCTATTTCTATAGCTAACTTTTAAAGGAAATAAACCATACAGTCATTTTTGAAGCACAACTTCTCTAAGTTCTATGAGTTTGCACTAAAACCCTTAAATCAGAAAAATCTGACACTAAAACGAATTCAGTGGCTCTCAAAGGCGTGTTCAGAACATGAGAACAAATAGAGCATTAACAGTACTTACTAGTCATGTCTTATCTTCCTATGGGCTAGATAAGATCTTTTGTTAGGAGTTTGCACAGTACTCGCTACATTAAGGTCCTGATCCCTAACTGCATGCTTACAGTGTAATAGAAAAATAAGGTCTGTAAGGAACTAGTTAGTAGTTATCTCAGTCCCCACCTAACACATACAAACACACATTTTGTGGGGATAAGACTGTTTCACAACATCAGTCATTCTTGTGGCCCTTCTCTGCTGTTACCTTTGCAATTTATCTACAAAAATCCACTAAAAAACATTGTCTTTTCATTACCAAGTTATTTTAATTGACTTCTGATCTTATTCTCAGTTTCTCTCTCAAATTTTTAGGGTCTTCAGTATTGTCACTGATGTAAACGTGCCTTTTATTGCCAAAAGAGTTTGCAGCACTGATGCAAACCTCGTGGGTTTTTCACTCTTGCTTAAAGAATACATGAAGAATAGCATCCATTTTTAATTTTTCTTTGTTTAGTTTGCTCTTCAGTATTCAAGTTTGTCCAGATTGGGAGCTGAAGCCTGTACAGAACTGATCACCAGTCAAAGGCAGTTTGATTTTGTGTTGTATCAGATATGAAAATACTTGTAATAGAAGCGTACATAATCAACACATAAATCAATGCAAGTCTGACCAGTATCCAATAACTGATCACGGATGGTAACAGATACAGTAGAAGGTGCAAGAAACTCTTCAGGGAAAAATTAGGTGAGAAACTGCACACAGAAGGAAGGCATCTTCCTAACGTCCAACACTCACCATGATTTACAGTCTGAAACACAGAAGTTTTTCTCTATAAAGAAAAAAGGGGAAACCTACTGGTAGACATGTTATAAACCTCAGGTAGGCATTATTTTGTTCAGTTCTCATCATTTGTCTACAAAGGGATGCAGCAGAACAGGATCAGTGACAGAAAATACCTACTAGTAATAATGGGAAGTATTCTTTGCTGTCCTCTTCCTTGCAATTCTGACATATGTTCTGTTAGATCACTGAGCAGAGATGTTCATTCAGCTTCCCACAGTGGAAACTGTGGGAATAAATATTTTTATTCCCAAAAATATTTTTCCACCCACAAACAATGGTTGTTAATTTAAAAATCTCGCAACACACACAAATCAGTCTTGTTACTCTTTGTTCTGTGCCTAGCTTGTGACAAAAATGCATTTCATGTGCCATCATGTCCATTCACCTCATTTGGCCCTAGTCTTCCTTAATCTTCATTAACCTCTACAATTCCCTGTCACGTTCAACTACTACCTCTCCTTCACCGCATTTTCCCAGTTATATGCATCGCAATTATATGGATCACAACATGAAATACTGTACTGAAGTCCCAACCATTTACTTACTTTGTACAAAAGTAAGTATTCCTAAACCTTTGTTTCCTATTTCTTGGCAGGATGGTCAAAGTAATCACCCCATTCGGAACAGCAGCAGCTCCAAGAAGAGGATAATAAAGGTAGTGAGTACTTTTACAAGCATATTCTGACCTAGGGGACTCCCCATGTTATACAGCTTTTGGCTTCAGAGAAATAGAGAACAATGGTGTTAGCAATCCAATATTTAAGGAAACTTTGTGCCCTCTGCTGCTGTCAGGGTGATGAAAACGTCACTCAGCTTCCCAGTAGTTAGAGATATCTAAAGCATAAAGGAAACATAAGCCTTCGACCTCCTCTTTTCCCGAACAAAGCCTGTCCTATGGGTGGAGTTGGTGATGAGCAGGGTGCTAAGATGGGTATGTATTTGGTGAGGGGCTAAACTGGGTTAGACTCTACATGAGTGGCTAAAATACACAGCAGTATTTCTTCACTGAAAAATAAATTATGCTGAACTTTCCACAACAACTCTGTCAGATACGGACCTCAGGTGTCAAGCTGACCTGGGAACAAAAAACTAAGATAGATTACAGAGCAGCCTTCCCTTTCTCTCCCCCACCAGGGAACCCACATTTTCCTACATGCTATTTCACGTCAACACGAGAAGCTTAGACTACTCCTGTTATCCTCTTTATTCCCAAGTGTTGGCTTTGGGTGCACCAGCACTATTTGTGCCCAGCCATCTCCTGGTCACTTTTTTGGCACATACCACTTCACTAAATAGCAGCAGGGATGAAAGTGAACATCTCCTTAAAATACTCATTGCAATACAAATGACAGCTGCCATTCCTTCCGAGGATGAGACAAGTTTTTTAGCCATGTTATTTCTCTCATCTCTTTTAAATTCACACGTCAGTAGATATTTTTCCCCAATAAATCTTCCAAAGCTTTTCATTTCAGAGCTGGGTTCAACAATAAGGACTGTGGGTGCCTGTCTGCTTTGGCTTTGCTGCTTAAGTAAGTGGTAACATATTTCAAGTTACACTGGATTGCCAGGTTCTAAAAGCCTTTTCTTTGCAAAATGACAGTACGATACATTACTTTGGCTTCTGAGCCTAGTTCTTAACCACAGTGTGTTCTGCACACATCCCAGAGCTTTACAGCTCCTAAGAAACCATGCCAGCCTTCAGTCCTGCAGCTGTTCTTTGTGAGGTTCAGATCTTGGTAAGTGTTTTGGTCTCAGATGAAAGATGATCTGAACACCCTTTTCTTTGACTGTTTTACCAGTAGACAGTATAGATCATAATTTGGACACAACTCTGAAACTAAGCAATTCTGTGAAGCTTGAACACATGCCCAATTCTGTTCAAATTCTGTTTTTAATCTATAATTAACAATTAATCTATTATATCAATATAATTTGTCCTATTTCAACACTCTTCATGTTGCCTATGGTCCAAGATGCACTGTGAAGGAGAGAGGAGAAAACCTTTTTCAGTCGCTTTTAGTTTAGATCATGAGATCTACACATTATCAATGTGAACTTCAATTTGCAGACTTTTTCATTAGGAAAAGAATACTAAATTAGAGGTGCCAAAGTAGTTTTATGCAGAGGGATTTCTTATTGGAAAAGGAATAAATAAAATTGTAAAGGAATACCTTAATGGGAAATTTGAATTCTGCTTTATTTTTAAAAATTATTCATTTATAGCTATCTATGTTTTCCTTCTCTTGCATTTTTTAGAATTAAGAGGGACATTTGCATCATGGTAAATTTTCAGTGAGATCTAATGCAGAAGCACTGTTTGCAAATATTATTAAGATAATAAGCAAGAACTTTAGTAGTCTGAACTTTCTCATTTGTTTCTGTTTTATTCTTAATCTATTTTTCTATGTAATTTTTCTATTTGAAACTGAAGTATTGTGGGTGTGACACCTTTCAGAGTGAATATGCTTAGGAAGTCACAAAAGAAGATGATTAACTGAGTAATAAGCAACTGTGAAAGAACAGAGTGCTAGTCATGCAAATACCCTTTGTAGAGATGGACTTAGCGCATGGACCTGAATGTCAGTTTACCTGAAGATAGTGTGTGTCACCTAAGTTCAAGATTGCATTAGATTAGCAATGCTGCCAAACTCTCCCAAGAGCTCTTTTTTCACAGCTTTCAAGCAGTCATTTATCTCCTTTAGATCTGCCATGAAATAAAAATTTACGGGAGTTTTATTCTAGTTATGGCTGTACGTAGAAACCCTAAGTTGTTCATTCTTCTTTTAAGACACCTGTGAGGCAGTGGACAAGTTCACATCACAACATGACAGTGCAGAGATTCCTGAGTTACTGCTGGCTATCATCATCATTAGCTTTCTTTTCTTTTTTTTAAGGAACAAACACAACTTTCTAAAGGTGAAGATAATGAAGCACTGAAATAGATTGCCTAGGGAAGCTGGGAAATCTCAGACTCCAAAGGTGTTACATAATAATTTAGACAGGTCAAAAATGACACAAGCAGATACTTAATTCTTCCAACTTGCTTTTTTAATTATTATCTTATGAACATGACTTTTTAAATGGCACAGTTTCTTCTAATAACGGTGTGTCAATTAACACTTCTCAGGATTATACATTTCAGTTGGCTTATGCTAGGAGAATGAAAGACTGAATAAATGCTCAAATTATTTTATTTATTAGAAACACTTATTTCCTAATTAAAAGGAAAATGCACTCTTGCTTGTATAACTATGGGATTCAACAGTGTTCCCAATGAGGCCAAAACTCTCATCAGTTTCAATGAGATAGCAGTAATTATGAACATCATCATCTATATAAGGCTTTTTAAAACAAAATCAAAAGAAAAACCAAGCAGAACAATCTCTTGCTTAAGAAGAGAAAAAGCACCCTCATGTTTTGCCAACAGAGGTTGGCATGGATGACGAGTTCCTGCTCTACGAGAAAGAGCGCAACGTACTAGCTCCATCTTACGATGTGCTTATTTTCTTAATTACATTATTCAAAAGGAATTTCATTCCATCTGCTTTATTGGTGACAATTTGCTTGTATTATGGAGTTACTGCAAAAGTCAGTTACACAAACATAACGGATGTGAAACAATAAGACACACATGCAAAATAAGAATGACTCTATTACTTTAAATGTTCAGACTGTTTTTCATGTGCCAGTTTCACATTATAGTGAAAAACATGCTCATCTTCTTAACCATATCATTTATAACACTGGTTTTGTTCACTCCTAAAATGTAATCTCTTCACCCACTGAAGCCTTGATAGGCCAGAAGTCATTTATCTGCTTAAAGCAATCTCAGTCCTGCAATTTGGCTTCTGACAGGACTCCGCTTCACCGAGATCTTTGTATTGAATCATGGAACATCTAAAATGAGAATTTTATAGCAGCAGGGTTTAAGGACAGAGCTATGGATAAGGAAACCCATCTACCTTCCAAGTGGTAAGTAAGTACTCCCTTTTCATAAAGTTGTAGCAAAGACTTCTATAAATCGGTGGTTCACTCTCATCTAGAAGACCACGTGCCAAAGTATTCCCTCCATTAAAATACACTGAAGAACTTAAAAGGATTCAGAAACAGATGACAATGATAAAGGGCATGGGAGGAGAAGGGTTTCTCACAAAATTACACAGAAAGACTCGAACTGCTTACCTGAAATAAGAAGGTGATTGACAGAAGTATGTACTGTCACAACTAACTGGCAGAACGGATTATCAGAATCCTCTATTCTCTCTCATAAATCAAGTTCAATGATTTATTCAAAAGTTAACCAGGTCCTTAGTAAGGCTTACATAATTGCAAAATGTTAATGATGCTACTGAAGCCAAAGTCTGATCCAGGAAAAATTGGACCGATCTCTGGACAGTTCTTCAGAGAGATGTCTAGAGAGGTGTCTAGAAATAGAGTTCAGTAAGGGCGAGTGGTGGAGGGGTTCCATGTCTAACACTTCGGAGTTTATTTAACTGCCAAGCTATTGGCTTTAAGAGGAGCAACTTCCTTGGGCAGATTAACTGCTTTCTTCTGGGTTCTGTAAATTGACCTCTGAAGTACCTGGGACTGGCTACTGTCAAACAGTCTGCAGATGAAATACCATATGCTACTTCCTACTCTTTGTTTCTAGAAACAGTGCCATGGAGATGCCCTGAAAATGCCCACTTGTATTTTTCCTCGAAGAAGAAAGTCTTTCTGCTAAGTTTCCTCAAAAAGAAAGCTGAATCATTCCTATTTGAATAAACCTGTGGTTTAAAATCAATGCAACACTACAATAATCAAATGTTACTCATATTATTTAACCATTAAACAGAAAGTTAAGAAGCTGAAGTTGTAATAACATCTCTATTGTAAGCAGAGTTCACATGTCAAATGACTTAGTCCATTCTACTTTGTGACTGCATACTAAGTGGTGTTATAACACGTTTGGCCACCAACCTCAAAATTATTAAACCCTCACCACTTATTTTAATGTGGGATACTCAGCTGCATTCAAAACACACTCTTTTCATGAATTTCAAATTGACTTGTGCTGTGTAATGCAACTGAACTGCAGAAAGATTTTGTGTTTTCTACTAGTAAGGAGAAAAAGCCTTTTCCCTCCCTTGCTACCATACAGTGGATGCCTACACTTTGAGATGGAAAGGGTCTTTGAAAGGCAAGCCTGCTGCCTCTGTGTAACAAGCAAATGTTTTCTCGCTGGAATTAGCAGTGAGCCCTTGATACCTAAGGCTGTGTATGAGTGAATATTGTTGTAACTACCCTCATTAATTTAAGAAAAGGTTTTCCATCCTGTGGAATGAACATATACAATGACAGACCGCCTGCTGGTTTGAGTCCTTAAAATCTCACTGCAATATCTTTTCTGACTGTTCTTCAAAAGAAATTTTAATTCTGCTTCAGATTCATCTGTTTATCAGGAACAGATTCTACTTCCTTACTTTAAAGAGAAAGGGAAGAGTAGTGTTAATTAGTAGTACTCCTAACACATGAACCCTTTGCACTCTCGGGTGCAATACTGCCACTGAAAAAGCAATGCAAGATGTTATCACTGCAGTAAAACGAATAAAACATTTTACAACAGCAAAGTGCCTTTATCCCAAAGGCTTTGCAGAGATACCAGGACAGGAATTGCTGCTCTCTGAAATGCAGTACACATACACTCAACCTGTTGGAAAAAGCTAAGGCAGCTCAACCACACGCAGGACAGCAGTGAGGAGGAACGGAAGAGCATCATCTCTGAGGGAAATTCCAGTGGAAATTTAGGTAGGTTGAATGCAACCTGGTACTTAACCAGGCCTAACGTCTCCCATTATACAATTTTATGAATAAATATACCTTGCCTATTCCACGTGCACTAGAATTCCCATTTTTCAATCTGTTATGGAATACATTACACAGAATCACAGAATTGTCTTGGTTGGAAAGGACCTTTAAGATCATTGAGTCCAACCATTAACCTAACACTACCAAGTCAACCACTAAACAATATCCCTAAACAATATCCCTAAGCACTACATCTACTTGTCTTTTAAATACCTCCAGGGATGGTGACTCTACCACTTCCCTAGGCAGCCTGTTCCACTGCTTGACAACCCTTTCCATGAAGAAATTTTTCCTGATATCCAATCTAAACCTCCCCTGGTGCAACTTGAGGCCGTTTCCTCTTGTTCTATTGCTTGTTACCTGGGAGAAGAGACCAACACCCTCCTCACTACAACCTCCTTTCAGGTACTTGTAGACAGCAATAAGGTCTCCCCTCATCCTCCTTTTCTCCAGACTAAACACCCCCAGTTCCCTCATCCGCTCCTCATAAGACTTGTTCTCCAGACCCTTCACCAGCTTCGTTGCCCTTCTTTGGACTCTCTTCAGTACCTCAATGTCTTTCTTTTAGTGAAGTGCCCAAAACTGAACACAGTATTCAAGGTGCGGTCTCACCAGTGCCAAGTACAGGGGGACGATCTCTTCCCTTGTCCTGCTGGCCACACTGTTTCTGATACAAGCCAGGATGCTGTTGGCCTTCTTGGCCACCTGGGCACACTGCTGGCTCATATTCAGCCATCTGTCAACCAACATCCCCAGGTCCTTTTCCACCAGGCAGCTTTCCAGCCACTCCTCCCCAAGCCTGCAGCATTGCATGGGGTTGTTGTGACCCAAGTGCAGGACCCAACACTGAGCCTTGTTGAATCTCATACAGTTGGCCTCGGCCCATTGATTCAGCCTGTCGAGATCCCTCTGCAGAGCCTTCCTACCCTCAAGCAGATCAATACTCCCGCCCAACTTAGTGTCATCTGCAAACTTATTGAGGGTGCACTCGATCCCCTCATCCAGATCATTGATAAAGATATTAAAGAGAACCAGCCCCAACACTGAGCCCTGAGGAGCACCACTTGTGACCAGCCGCCAACTGGATTTAACTCCATTCACCATAACTCTTTGGGCCCAGCCAATTTTTTACCCACTGAAGTGTACGCCCATCCAAGCCATAAGCAGCCAGTTTCTCCAGGAGAATGCTGTGGGAGACTGTGTCAAAGGCTTTAGTAAAGTCCAGGCAGACAATATCCACATTGATCTCATATTTAAAATGGACTCAAAGAGAAAGAAATCCTGTCCACTTTGAAGGTTGGAAAAAAGTTACTTGGGACAAAAAAAACACTCTACAAACTGGTAACTGGCCTTTCAAAAGTCATTAACTACTGGTATGACTGACAAGCTTTCAAACAGAAAAATGCCAGATGCAAAACTATCCGAGCATCAATATTTTAAAGGATATAAAACACTATCTTCAGCTGTAAAACACATCCCTCTAAAGCTTTTGTGTATGAATCATGGCTTTTTTATTTGGTTTATTTGTATTGCAATGATAAGCTAGAAGACAGAGGGAGGAGACGGAAAAGCACAAGGGACCCCTGTCTTACCAGCAGGCCCCTAAAAGAGCTGTCAGTTCATTAGAAAAGCACTGGAGAGTCCCCTTCCCTCAAGCTAATCATCCTGGAGAGCTCATTTCTCTGCAGCCTGTCTGTCCGAGATCAACTGATGGGATTTACTTTGCAACCCTTTAATCTGTGCAGCCTAAATTGAACTAACGGGGCCGGCTGAATCATTAAATTAATGAATCATTAAAGTTTGTTTTTCATGAAAAGCAAGTGTCTGAGTAGAAAAATAACAGTAAGAAAGGTAAGAGCCCAGAAGTGCAGTGGTCTCATGCTGGCTGCACAATATCCGTCATCGCAGGACTTAGAAATCCAATGCAGATCTTCATATAATGTTTTCATACCACTCTCAGTAAGGCCTTGGATAGGTCCCATCTCTCAAAGTCACGTAGGTCAAACTGTATTTATTACTAATTCAGGCTGAACAGTGCAACAGTATTAACTCCAGCATGAAATACCACAAGCAGCAGATGTCCAGCAACAACTGTTTTCCTACAGATAAACAAACTGGTGTGTTGAATTCTTGAGCAGCATCTAAAGGACACCAAACTTCACCCAGAGACCCAGCAGAGAACTAAAACAAAGCAAAGCATACTGCTGAGAGATGCTGAACTTCCTTATAGGGGCAAAAAATGTCTAAGAAAGTCAAATGAAGTCAAGTTTATGTCCTAGAAAGAAGGAAGAGGAGGAAAATATCAATAGATTGAAATTGCTGGTTTTATTGAGCTTTATGTAAATAGAGATCGGCTTACGTAACTATATCATTGTTCATTAAAAAGTTCACACTTAAATTACTGCTTTGAGTAGATGTTTTCTACATATACTCATTGCAAGCACTATTCTCTAAAAACAGAGGTATCAGCTTTACAAAAGGTGGGTATTAAAAGACCGAAGAATCAAATTATTCCCTTTGTTTATAGCAATGTGCTAAACTCCCATTTTTCCCCAGCTGCCATACATAGCTTTCCCATAAAAGGAAACCACTTTGGCTAACTTGAGCTCAGAATTAAAAAAACTCTTTTCAGCCCTGACCTGAGAAGTACCTGCAGCAGAACTCTGAAAGACTGGAAGACGCTATGCATATTTCAGGATGAGAACTAACGTTCTCCTGATGATGGGACATCAGCATGGCTCAAAGAAGAGGAGTTTTCAACCAACAGCACTCGGGTGAAAGTGCTGTTTTTACAGAACTGCGTTGGGATTAACGCCACCCACGCAGAGCCTTATTGCATCCAAGAGACTCCAACGCACAGAGCAACGGGATTTGCTGCAGCTGCAGCACCTCTAACGAAGTCAGGACAGATTAACCTTACTGATATTCTGTACCTGTGTGTCAGAGGAGATCCAGGTTTCTACACTGTGCCCTGCTTAACCAGTTTGAAACAAGGCGAGCAGAAAGGCCTATTAGTGCTGAGCTACCAGACACGACCATGAAGTGCTCCTTGTTTTACACTTGGAGGTGCAGGGGATGAAGGACAAAGTTCCTCTTCTATTCTTCTCAGTTTTGCTATATGCTCAACTTGAACATTTCACTGTGCTCGAGTTTATCATGCTATGCAACGGAATAACCCTCACCTCCCATGGAGGATGGCACGTGCTTTGAGAGGATGAGAAACACGGCACATCATAGTAAGTGCTATTGGCAAAGGGCTCTACAATCACTCCCTGCTGATGCAGTGTTTGGTACATTCATTGCTCAATACTGAGATGCACTGCTACGATTAGTTATCATGAGCAATCTAATGCCACTGGTTAACTATTTTCATATTTCTGCCCTCACAGAAGCAAATATTTCCTTAAATATAATTCCTGCGTGTATTTTCCGCAGCTGTCTTGTGAGCAAAGAAAACATTTGTCCGCTCAGGAGCGCTTTGCTTTGGCAGGGAAATGATGCGGAGCCTTATTCCTGCTACAAAGCCATCACACGTTACCATCTTTTCCCCCTTTCCTACAAAAAGTGAGGTGCTGCTCAAAGCATCAGCTGAACAAGCCAGCTCCTCACCATGCACCGTGCATCACTGCCACACACCAGCCACAAACAATTTATAGATTTGTCTACAAATGCTTTCTAGAACTTATGTCCGGCACCAACTCTCTCAGAAATTGCACCGCAATATTTCAACTTACATTTAGAGGTCAGACATGAAAGGAGCATGTCCTACATCAGTGGTACCAGTATTTCATTTAATACATGGGACTGCTGTTGAGTTAGACTTCCCTCAGCAACACTCATGACACCCTTTTGATTTACTGAAGCTCCTCTCTTTGAGGACTATGCTAAAGGCAAACTAGTTTGAGAACAGCATCTATTGTATGTGGAATATGGCCAGGAAGAAAAGGAAAGAAACTAAGGGTGAATATCCTCAAGCTAAATGCTAAAGAAAAAATAATCCCATGCTTTTTATTTATTTACAATTAAGCCACTCAATTCAGAGAAGATAGATGTCATCCACATTCACAGTCTTAAAAATATATATAAAAATAAACAGTGCACCTAGCAGCTAAAGTTATTGATTTTCTAATTCCTGTGGGACAATAAATCTAAATAAATTGAATTAGGTACTTCAAAAATACAGACCACTTTGTTCCTTTAAAATCAGCACAGGGGATAGAAATACAACCTTTTGATTTCAATTTAATCCTGGTTCAAACAGAAGCGAGATTTTTCTGTCAAAAAGTACAATATGAGATGTGAAAGCTTCCTGCTGGAAAGCACTGCTAAAGGAAGAGATAGATCCTCTTAATTAAGGTTGTCTTGTATTTGTCTCCCTAAAACAGACATGATCAATAGGCACAGAATAAAATTGATTGCTGCAGCTCATTTCATTAGGTGAAGCAAATGTCTCCATAGAGATTAAGCATGTCTTTAATATCTGAAGGTGGTAACATCTGTCTGGTTGAAACCATGAGCTCTCTGAGGCAACGTTAAAAAAAAAAAACCACCACCAGATTAGTAGCAGCTGCATAATTCTTACTGCTCTCTGCCCCACTCCAAATCACTGAACCCCATATTACAGAAATTATCCTTAGGGCTCTTATCTAATTGACCCTCTGTACTAGCACTAAATGTCACATCCTTCCCTAGCAACAGCTGCTAGACTGAGCAAGGTCTTGTCTGTCATGCATATTTCTGCACAGCGGTCATCCAGGAGCTCCAGCAAGAAAGCAGCTGGGAGGACGGGGGAAATGGGGCTCCTGCGCAGCCAAGCCAGGAAGGCGAGGAGGGAAGCTGCAAGCTGGAGCAGTGCTGGGGGAAGCGTCTGCAGAGCAGCATTTGGCAGCGAAGGAACCGTGTCAGAGGAAGACAAACGGTGAGCAGAGTGATCAAGTAAAAGGCTGAGCACAGATTTACCACAATTACCTCTATGTGCGTGCCCCCTCTGCTTTTCCTCTTGCCCCAGCTGTTTCCATATTGCCAAGCCCCTGTTTTAAATGCAATGCAGGCATATGGTGAGTAAGAAACCAGTGCGAGGGGATCAGGCATGGATGGATGGATGGATGGAGAGACCACAACCCATTGCACTGCATGCAGGGCATCTGACTTGACGAGCTTTACTGTTGGTTCCCGTTTCCAAAAGAAGTTCTTGGTTACTTTTTTGCTTTCACCAACCACCTCATCTGTGCAAGCAGGAATGCAGAAGGCAGAAGACAAGATGCATCTGCAGTGTGGGAAGTGTTTTGCAGCAGTGTAGATGACTGACAGAGGATCCAAAGCCCTGAGAAACCAATCCCACCATTGTTTCATGTTTTCATTTGGGAAAGGGTAAATAAAAATGTTTCTTGGAAGCCAAACAATAGGAAGAGATTAGAATGAAAAGCAGCCAAGCCAGCATTACCCCTTCATCCTGCATCTTTGCTGAGGTGAGAAATATTATAGGACTCAAGCTAGCTGGAACGGCATGATGCAGTTTTCTGCCAGCAAGAGCCCTGAGCTGAGGCATTACTCTGATCCCAGGCCCAGATCCTCCTAGAGCTTCCACACAAGCAGAGAGACATAAAACCTTCCCCCACCCATGTTTAAGGAATTGTTTTCACTGTAACTACACTTGCACCATCTGTCTGAGTTGCCTAAACAGTACCATGTGTGCAGTTTGTGCTACCCTCTCTGTACAGATATTTACATACTCTTGCACAATACACTTGCTGAAAGATGGATGAAAAGAAAGCATAATCCCACTGTGAGGCAGCTGCAGGGAAAAATTAAAGAGAGGCATTCAGACTTAGCATGACTTGGGATGTTCAGCAAATCATTAAAACATTCTCATCAGCGACTCACAAACACATCCATGTATGCTGGGAACGTAGGGGCCTGAGAAACAACATTCCCACTTGCCCCACTCCTCCTAAAATTTACATTTCTGTTGTTGTCAACTAAAAGTTTAAGTCCCGCAAGAGTTCACTAAAAGGTGGTAGGCTCTTCATCACATGAAGACTTTGACTTGAGAAACTGTCAGTCAACTTCTGATATTGGCATTTAAAGAAACATCACTGTAAATAACTAATGTTTCATATGGTGCCTTTCCAAAGGAAGGCTTGTGAGCACTTCACTCTTCATGACGTTTCCCTTTCCACCTCATTTTAGGGGATTATCAGGGAATACAGTTGCCTGCCGTGATGCAGCAGGCCAACAGCAAAACCAGATACAAAATCCACACAGCCTGCATTGCAGGCTAGTCCTCTGCTCATCAGGACACATAAGCAACGCTTTACAGTTCCAACAGAATTTCATCTTTGGGCTTCACGTTCACTCCAAATGAAAAGCTTCAGCACCAAGCTGCAGGGAGGCATCCCCCACTCACCCAGCCTACTCTGTCTGATAACACACAACTCTGTCCAATACTGGACAAATGTTTAGTGAAAGGTCCTGCAATATGATACAACTTACAAAACAGGACAGTTTTACAGAAGATGTGATGAGATTTAAAAAATAGAAAGCTTAACTAAAGACATAAAACACAGAGAGATTATGTACTTTCAGGAGGAATGTCTCAAGCCAGCAGTCAAGGTTGCACTGTTAAATCTTCAGAAGTAAATAGAAAGTGATTAAATTATTACTCTAAAAAACAATATGTTCACTTTTGTATGAAACTTTGGAAAAGCAGGGAACTACATAATTAGGCTGGTGGCAAACTGGATTGGGAATAAGCCAAATCCTTGTACACTACAGTCACCAGGCTCTCACACCAAAAAAAGGTGGAAACCTTATAAAAATAATCAGGAAATATTACAAAATCAGCACTCTTCTCATGCGTGGTTGTTTTTAAGCCAGTTTTCTCTCTTTGCTTTCAACCCAGAAAAAAAATTAATCCCACGAACAATTCTGAAAAACTCCAAACTTTTGGCTGAGCATTTAAGCATGAAGTTCTGGGACAGGTATCTCCACGTGCATATGTGGTCTGCCCATGTTCCTGCACTGTTTCAACGCCCCATATTCCATTTTTCCTCTGCTCCAGTCTATGGCATAATATAAACTTAAACAAAACAACCAACCTTTCAGCAAAGAGTAAACTCTCTCCATACATTATGTAGAAGGTAACAAAGAAGCTGGCTTGCCTGAAAATTTTCTGAGCCTGTCATTCTGCTGTCAGATGTCTAAACATTTAAGTTCCCTCTGAAAAGGTTCTTCCGTAGGTCAAATGCACAGTGAATGGCCCTGAAATAAGATTAAGGTGCAGGCAGACCAGCAATGAAAAAACACAATTTGTACTTAAGCAAAACCCACACAACTGGCATGGAAAGATTAAGAGAGTAACTGTAAGCACCATCCACTCATTCCTGGGGCTGAAGTTTGTGTCTCCATACTCTCAGACCTAAGAGAAATTTATGACAAACATTTTTCTGGGTTGTGACTAATCATTTCCAATGAAAGGAGATATTGGCCAGTCTTGTCTAAACAAACCAGATGAGGCATGTTTAGGAAAGGTGTTAGCTAAGGTTTTAAACACCACTTAGCACCTACTTTAGGTAAACGATTTAGCTAAAGCAGTTGGTAAACACTGGCGCTTTCCTAGTCTGGACAGTGGCAGAAGAAGCTGCTTTGTCCAGATTTTTACTCTGGTGGTTTACACTAACAGCTATGTTGCTTTAAACAATTCCTCAAATGGAATAGGCTATGATGTGCATGAGGAATTTTTTCCTCAGGTGTCGCAGGGCTACACTACAATGTCAGTGGGCACGTCCAGGCCATCCTACTCCCCACCACCCTGCTCCCCACCACCCATCCAGAAGCAAAGGTATAGGCGGCTACAGAGGTGGGATGAAAAGTCTATCCTCTAAGACAAAGCAAGGCTTGTAAATTGAGGTAATAAGTTTTATTAAACTGACATTGCAGAAAAAGCAGCTTTCAGACACGCAAACAGTTGTTCTGCTTCTGTCTCTGCCCTTGGACCCTCCTACCTCAAGCAAAATTTCCTCCTCTAATGAGGAGATGAACTGCCCTACTGGTACCTGTTTCTTACCATTGTCTAGATGACCACTCAGAAGCACTGCCAAGACTGCACCAAGACTTTAGGTATCTACAAGTTTTCAGTATCTACATTTAAATAAAATGAACCTCATAGCAGCCTTCCAGTATCTGAAGGGGGCCTACAGGAAAGCGGGAGAGGGGCTTTTTACAAGGACAAGTAGTGACAGGACGAGGGGGAATGGTTTTAAACTGAAAGAGGGTAGATTTAGATTAGATATTAGGAAGAAATTCTTTACTGTGAGGGTGGTGAGACACTGGAACAGGTTGCCCAGAGAAGTTGTGGCTGACCCCTCCCTGGCCGTGTTTAAGGCCAGGTTGGATGAGGCTTTGAGCAACCTGGTCTAGAGGAAAGGTGTCCCTGCCTGTGGCAGGGGGGTTGGAACTAGATGATCTTTAAGGTCCCTTCCAACCCAAACCATTCTGTGATTCTATGATTTATTCAAAGGAGATTTGCTTACAATGGGGCTAACTCTGGTTTCAAAACTGCAGGAAATTACAACAGAGGTGATTGTTTTAGATTAAATTCTGATTTACAGGGAAGAACCCTCTGAGGGTTCAGAAGAGGAAGGTGACTGATACTGATGTTATCCTCTGAGTGTGGGAGGAAACAGTAAAAGCAACACATTGAGGATGATGGACTTAAAAAGGCTTCAGTAAGTTCAGGGAACCAGCTGGCTGGGCTCTTGGAACAGAAACTTCAGCGGGAAAACACTGAAAAGCTGCCAAAGGGAAAGGCATTAGCTGTTTAAAAATCAGAAGTTTTGAAAATCCAACACAGAAACAACTTCTTATGGCTAAGAATAAATGTAAAATAACAGCGAAGCTCTCCTGTGACAAAATCAGATCTTGTGTCACAAGAAGAGCATCGCAAGTACCAAGGGATATGAAAGATGAAAACAGAATATTCTATAAATATATCATAAGGAAAGTACAGTCCTATTGCTTAATAGGGAAGAAGAGAAAAATTATTCATAACAGAGAGAGACTAAAGTAATCCATGCTTTCATTGCTCCGCATCTTCACAAAAAAAGGTTGGCTATGACCAGAAACTTCACACCATTCTAAAAATGAGTCAAAACCACAGACTAGAATAAGGAAAGAAACAGCTAAAAAATGTAAGACAGGTTAAATGTAGTCAAGCTCACAGTTCTGGTGAGATCCAGTACTGAATTCAATCAAAAAAACCACAAACCTTTGAACCACTGTCAATCATCTTCTAGAATCTTCCGTGAACACTAAAGACTCAGCAAAGTGGGAAAGTAAAATGTTACAATTCTCTCTAGAAAACGAAGGCACTGGAGAATAATTACTAGAAGTTGAGGGTGAAACATCTGGATTAGTTTAGTTTAGGAAAAAGGAAAATGAGAGGAGTGCAGTAACTCTCGATATATGTTAGAGATACTGAAAGAAGACAGCAATTAATTGTTCATCACATTTACAGAGTAAAAGTCAAGCAGTTGGCTCCATTTGCAGAAAATGAGGTTTATTTAGGTCAGACCCTAGGGAAATTTTCCCTACGTATGGACCATTAATGATGAGAACATATCCCAGGGGTACTTGTGGGACTGCCCTCCCTAAAGATGCTCACGAATAAGAAAACAGCTATCAGGAATGCCTTGGGATATTCAGTTGTGCCACAGAAAAAGGGAAGGAGTCATGAAAAATGAAGCTACATAGTTTCTTGAAGTACTTTCCAGGGGTACATTACATTTCTGTGATTCCCTAGGGCTTTAGGAACAAACTCGAGGTGATATTGGGAGGGAGGGGAAAAATAAAAGAACAAAACAGCAAAAAACAAAGCCCACCTCCAGGTTGCTGCTAGTCTCTCAACTTTGGTTCTTTTAGAAAAGTTGAAATGACTTTGCAAAAGGATTCAGAAGAATATGCTTTTTTTTTGGGACAGTGATTCAAACCTGAAACTGTGCCGTAGGTGCTCCAAATCGCCCCAGAAAAGCCTCCCAGTTGGCTCTTGAGGCTGAGAAAACAGCCTCCACAGCTAAATCAACCCTCCTGAATACTTCCTTCGGCTCTTGATAACAACAACGCATCTTAGAACAATGTTAACTACTTCATTTGAAAAACAAGCAAAATCCTGCTTGCAATGCAGGGTAATATATATGATCCATATTAGACATGGACTGCATACATGAAACCAAAGTTCCCTTTCTCTAAGCTGTCAGCAGCTGACTGACCCTTGCATTTAATTAACTACCACAGCTAGGGAAACATTTCCTTTCCTGCCTGAGCATCACTGAAGTAACGTGCACTGGTGTGAAGAAGCAAATTTGCACGGTGATGGTTACCAGCAGTTTCTGTGACACAGCCGAGGTGGCCTTTAGAACAACTGAACAGAAACTCATTTTGCCACCAAGATGATTAACTTGCAAAATATGCTCCAAGAGAGCCTTTGATCATTCACTATGTGCCTTGTCTATCAAGGATTTTCATCATCTGTCCTCCACTTGCAGAACAGCTCTTGTAGTTGATAGCCATGGAAGCAAGGACTGCCTTGTAACACTTGCACACCAAGGACAGAGACAGGGAAAATTAGCCGTGCAGCTTGCAAGGTGCAGTACTAAAACATGGTGATTTACCACTGAATAACTCAATTGATAGAGATTGTTTTTTTTAAAAAAAAAAAGGAAGAGAGGAACATGGATGCTTTGTTTGGATATAACTAGGGACAAATGTGATAGAAATCAAGGCAAACAGCTACCAGGGCCAGATGCAACAACTTAACCTGCAGGAATAAAGCACTGTACATCAGATGACCATGAGCTTGCTTGTCACATTATTTGGAGTTTCTACAGGCCTCTCTGTATATCGTTGCCCTGAGGTAAACTTGCATCCACCTACAGAAATATGGCTAGGAAATCTGAAAAGTCTATACTTAAATTCAGCTCTTACAATTTAGCAGGCATGCCTTAGCTTTTAACATGTATGACATTCCCAGAGGAGGTGGATGATGCAATGAAATGGGAAAGGCTATCTGGACAGAGATGTGCTGTTTATTATTATCAGCCGGACAACAAAATTTACTGACATACTCTTTGGTGGATGGACTCTAACCTTTCTTTTTTCTTCCCCAAAATAAGAACATCACCACAGTGAAGAAAAATTTTTCTCTTACTTTTGTGTGTAATAAGAAAAGACAAGTGTTTTCGCAAGGGCAGGTTCCTATAACAGGAGGAGACACATCTATGCAAGACGTTGTACCTTATACTATTATAGTAAAATTACCTGCAACGAGCAAGGCTTACTGTATCTGAGTAAAGAACATTGCTTACACCACCCGCTCCTGCCTGCACTATTTGTGGGAGTCAGGGATCATCTTTGCTCTGCCCAGGACTAGTAAATATTTCTAATAATAGCTAAAAAAACCTCTAGTATGGGGGGAAAAAAGTTTTTGGCTGCTGTAACATTTATACTAGTTATACACATTACAATGTTGGAGAAACATGATCTAGCGATACGGTGAAACTGGCTCAGCAAGAACTGCTGCAAGATTGCGAGGCTGATACACAGGTATTTTTGAGTGAGCAATTGAAACCAGTCCTCCAATAGCTAGTTTGCTGCTCATGAGATTAATAAGGCATAGAAACAAAAATATTATGGCAAATTTAACTTCAGGATTGCTAATGTGGAAAGAAGAACACCTTCCAGATGACTGAGGCTTTGGTAAACTTAATGCTAACCAGGTATTGTAAATACTTTTTTATGAAGCCACACAGTGTGGTGAATACAGACTGTGTGCCAAGTTTAACACGTTTGGTTTGTATGCAGATAGAACATCAAGCTACAAGTGAATCTGCTTTGTGTTCCCTTTCTTTTGACTATTCTTATTGTGAAACACAATGAACTGAAAGAAAAAATGAATTACAGGCTGACTTGAGATCTGTATCTCATTTTGGATCTCTTAAGCTGCATCCCTGTGTTTTTACCATGCTACCCTACAGCTATTACAAATACAAGAGAAGCCCAGTGTACTTCCATTGCCATCAGCAGCTCTGCAAATTCCTGTAGTTGTCCTGAAACACAAATGCTTAGAAAAGCTTCCTGAGGAAGCTCTCCAATATGTGGTTTGGCTAAAAGGAAAAATGGGAATTATAAGCACAAACCTTACATAACAGTGTAACAGAAACCTTAAATTAATCCGTGCACTAAACTGAGTAACTCTGTCAAAGTAGACAATCAAACACCTGCAAGGAGCCCAGTTCCCACAATAGCCATTTACAGTGGCTCCTACCCACCTATACCATTATTTTATCTGCACTATTATATTATCTTGAAGAAGTGCCTACCAAGAATTGAGCTCACACTACAGTTTCTTGAACCATCAAATTTTCACAATTCGCACACAATGTACAAAACCCAACTGCAGATATTCTGGAGGGACACTAGGCATTAAAGAAAGAAGCCCTACGCATGAAATGCGGTTCAATTCACTGAGGAACGACACCCTACAAGCAACACCTTCAGGCTATTTCATATCCTAAACTCTGTGCTAAAAATCCCTTAGGAGAAGTTGATAAAAGTTTTCGTACACTTCAGGCTGGGACTCCACAAACGTCACTGTGGGATCCACTGAGGCCATCCAGTAGTTAAGCTACAAAGTTTACCAATACAAAATTAGTCCACATCACGTTTCCTTCAACAGGCAGCACATAGTACATGCACCATATCAGCCTTGCCACGGTGGTTTTGATACCAGGGTATCCAAGTATTAGATACTTATCCTATGGCCAGCGGTAACTGGGTGGTGAGGTGACACAGGGACCTCATCACACCAGCTAGGATTTTTGTCTTGTGAACACAGGGGTTGGTTAGAGACTGCCTGGGATTGTGGCACTTTCCATCACTCTAACACATTTCCCACCTCAAAGGCTCTGGTTATGTGAATTAAACTGTGACTGGAGAGCTGTGCGCTGGGAGGTCCTGAGGTGGCTGAACAGGACCCCAAATCCCGCTTCTTGCCATGTCCTTCCCTCATAAGGCCACACCTCACGTGAGGTAAGCACCAAAGCCTGATTTTCAGTAAACTCATATCCTTAAAAGCTCTGCATAAAAGAAAAGCACACACGAGTGCAGACACTTACCATGTCAGCTGAAGAAGGAAAGGAGACAGCCCAATTTTGTTATGCAAGGAGGGGTTGATTTACACACCTACACACAATGCTCTGTCTCCTTCTCTTACTGTGGTACCCTCATTCCCCTGCCTCCTGGCAAGGAATGACTGGGCAGCCAACTGCTGCTTCTGGTCCCAAGTTTTGCCTACCTCACCCTCAGCAGGGCATGAATTTGGGTCATCTTCCTCTACCCAGATGCTGTTTTAGGCAATTTCTGGGACCTTTGTAACCTTTGAGACTTCTGTGTTGTCAAATGTGGTGGAAAACCAGTGAGCCAGTTTAAACCTGTCCTGGTGAGGGCCGGGGGGGGGTGGATTCACAGACAGTGTGATCACACAGCCTCATTTCCTTGGAAAACCAGGCTGAAAATCCCAAATATAAACAGAACAGCTTGTCAAAGTTTTTCCTGGTTTCTAAGATCTACTTCAAGGAGAGGGTTGGGTGTGAGGAGGCGCTCCAGGAGCTGGCCTGGTTCCTCCCCCGTTCCACGCGCAGGGCTATGGCCAAAGGTAAATGCATCTCCCCACCTCACTAGCAGTACAGAGGCTGTGTCCCTCTTGGCCTGGCCCAAAACAGAGGGGTCTGTGTCCCAGAGGAGACTCTGCACATTGACAGAAAATAAGCAGACACAGCGAGGGAGCTGACCAGGCCCCTCCTGAGGTACAAAACCATATTCCTTCAGACCCAAAACCCACAATGTTCTCTCCAAACATTCAGGTTCTTTTTTTTCCTGTATATAACACACTTACCTTTCTCTTTTTAAAAGTGAAATTCAGAACAAACCCCAGCAGTACCTCATGATCCAGCAGGTGCAGAGGAGCTTTCCAGCTTTGCTTTCCCCAGCCCTCCAAGGTCACCCTCTGCATGGTCGCGCCCTCCTCTCACTTGCCCGCTCTTGGCGGAAAAAGGTAAGAAGAAATGCCCACGGCCTGGGTGAAACCCATCCACCAGCACTGCTGCACCCGCACTCCAGATGCAACTATGCATAAGGCACAACACCGATTTGTTTGTAGTAGTACACAAATGCACTAGAAAAAACTCAAAAGTAACACAGGGTGAAGCTCCAGGGGTTCACAGACTATTTACAGAAATACAGCCATGCCAGCAGGGCTTCATTTGCTGTTTAAGCATACGCAATCTCAGATCCCCAAACTGCAAGTGTTCTACTGGCGTACAACTGACAAAACCATTCAGCCTCCTTTGCAAAAATTTCCAGTCCTCCCATGATGTTCCAATTAGGCCTGCTACTAATAACTGTCAGCTTTGTGAATAATTTCATATAATTCACTTGGGCAGAAATCTTCCCTACAAGTCTGCGGCTAGCACTGAAGTAACCGACCATTACTCACTTTCACACCGTAACGCAGTCACATTTCATCCCATTAACTTTCACCTTCAGTGCCCAACAGTGCTGCCCTGGTGACACTTTTCTATGTGTTGAATTACAATAATACACAGGAACACGTGTACGTAGGTGGACCCAGAGCAGCAGCTAATCATCTTTGGATCCAATGCAATCTCCTTCACAGCTGAAGGATTTTCTTAAGCCTCTCTTCGGGACTTTCTCCCATACTGTACTCAAGACAGCACATCCACTTCTTAACTCTGATGTTATCAGAGTCTTCTTCCTAATATGAGGAAAATTATGAAGAGTTGTGAATCTAGTCTGGACCAGAAAAGCACAGATATTAAAGCATGTTCAGTGCTTCCATAAGCACGACCAGGAGCATATTTAATCTTACTTTTTCCAATATTAGCATTTTTCTCCACTTTCTAATTTACTTTGACTCAGAGGAAATACGTGACGGTCAGCGCAGCATGCAAAATTAAATCTTGGCCTAGCAATCAGAGACAAAGCAGTCAACAAAAGCTGAAAAATTTCTTTTATCTTTTGGTTTTTGTTTTAAGAAATGCATATCTACTCTGAGTTTTAGATTGGGAAGCTTTTGATCTTGCAGTGCAACAGAAAGGAAACCTCTGCTTGAAGTTTGCAGCTAATGCAGGTAATGCTGTTTGCAGAGGACAAACTTTCGTTATCAGAGCAGGCACAGGACAGGAAGACCCATCTTTGACGGTGATTTGTAGCTGTGGCCTGGAATATATATATATCGTTATCTGCCCTGAACTGTAGCACAGTGGTGCAATATGCTTCTAGTACATGGCCACATTCCTTTTCAGAGGTGGGTGAAATTATTCGTCTTCTATATCTAGACCTGTTGAAGTACAAAATGATGCCGGTTTTTACGTTGCAATTGTCCTCAAAATATGCTTTCCCATTTCACATTATTATGATTATATGCTGAATATTTATCAGACTGAAAAAAAGTTAGCTTGTGCCATCCCTCATAAATGTAGATTTTAAGTTTCTCATCTTTACTGTAAAATTTTGGTAATTCAGAAATAATCTAACAAGAGCATTCCTAGACAAATAATCTCCTCTACCAGTTTGTCAAGTCCAGTTTAGTTGTTCAAGGGTTACAGGATTTAAAAAAAAAAACCATCTGTGTTTATATATAGTAATACATTAGAATATAATGGAATACAGTCAACAAGGTAAATCTCTTTTGTGTATTCTCCACTTGTCTGCAGCTGGGAAGTTTCATTGTTAGAGGTCCATTAACGAGATCAATACAAGTTATATCCACAAGGGATTAGCTGGCTCATATGCTATTGAAAGACTCTTGGGTTCAGCAAACTGTTTTGGTTCTCACGTGCAGTTATGCCTAACCATGCCCCTCCTTTCCTCCTTTTGCAATCCAAAACCTGGAAATGAAAGCGTTCCCATTTTTTCCCAATATCAACTTTCACACACAAAAAAATCATACAATAAATAGATTCAGAGATTCTAAATTTATCTTCAGTGGATGCTCTGGGAATGACGAGGGGTAGGTAAAAGGGAAGGCTCTCTGCCAGATATTTCCTCTCCTGTATTTATTAACTGACTTTTTCCCTGCTTTCCTTTGTGGCTTGTCTCAGGTTTAGTTATGCATTCATCAGTTTTAGTTTTGGTTCCTGAGCAAGCCCAGCTGTAGTTGCTGTCACCTCATATCAACAGCATTTAATGGCTCTCTTGTACCCTCTACTCCTACCCAAGAAGTCATAACTTTTATTTCCAGATAATAACGGGGGCAGGTGAAAAAATAAATTCATAGACAGCAACAATAATTTTAAAGACACTCCCTCCAATTTCATCCCCTAGTGTAAAGAAGTAGAAGGACAATAAACACAGAGCTGTGGAGCACAACAGTCTGCTTGTTTCTCTGGGGAAGAAGAACACATCAAAAACATGTGCATTTGCCATGGAAGAAAGACTGCCTTTCTGTTTGTGTCCGAGCTCACATGACAGATACAAGTTGACATAACGCTGGAGTTATTTATCACACAGATGTTTAAAGGTACCTCTTAATAAAAAATGATAATCACACACAGTACCTCAAATCCACCAGACCATGAAAACTAATATTTACTCAATACTAAGTACTTAATGGCCATGCAAGCCTCTGAGGAACCAAATTTGGTTACTGCTTCACTACTTGGAAAGCTAGAGCTTCAGAGAAAATAGATTATTTGGATGTTTTACAAAGCTATTCAGCCTTTACATTTTCCATCAGTCGGTCAGTCACAGCACACAAGTTTTTCATTTTCAGAAATACTGTGCCTTCAGCACTTCAAGTGCAAGTAAAATGGATTTTCACCTTTGCATTTAGTTTTGCTTTGATTTAGCACTGATACAGAAACTGGAAACGGAGAGGGAATGATGAACAATGCAGCCCTTGAGCAGAGTCCTGCCTGTGCACCAGGAGGTAAGGAAGGAGCTGAAGGAAAGAAGGGTCCCTTGCTGCACCCTTTCTCCTGCTGACACCCTGCTTTTCCTGCCTCGGTGGCATTTCCTGCCTTGCCTTGGTGAGGGACAGCACAAAGAAGCCTCTGTCCACTTTTCATCTGTTTATTTAAGGAATTTACATGGCCATACTATGGCCCTATATATGCCACATAAGCTTTAATTACTTTTTTTTTTTTAATTATTGCTAACTGTAATCTTTATCACTGAGATAGAAGAGTGTTACTGAGAGACAGTTTTCCCTCCTGCCCAGTTTCTGTACGGGTACAGACACTCTAGCACAGGGCAGGGCTATGTAAGAAGTCCCGAGCTAGCTTGGGTACCAGGAAAAGTACAGACAGACCAGTGTGGTTCCTTGCTTGAGCAAATCCCTCATTTTCTCCTCACCACTTGGCGTTGCTTTGCACAGCAATGGCAAAACCTGAATTTGAAGAAATTGCGATTTAATTGAAGCAGGTAACAACTGAGGTAAAAATCTTAAGATGCATTATTTGCTCAGTTCCACCCATTATGCAAGGATAAATGCTATAAACAGCAGAAAGGAAGAAAGCCGCTTTGGGATGCTGGGAAATACAGCATCAGTAAATGCAACGGGCTGTACATGGATAAAACCCACTGAGTTTGTGCATACACAGTTACGTGATCTAAATTACCCTTTATTACTCAGGAAAGAGATCTTGGAATCATAACACGGAGTTCTCTGAAAGTGTCAAGTTGAATGCTTGGGGATGCTAAAAGAGAAAAACAATGTCAAGGATGATTACAAAGAAACAGAGAACATCATCTCTCTGCATATAAACTGAAGTTTTGCCCACATCTTCAATACTAAGCACAGTTCTAAAGTGGATTTGGGATAATTAGAAAAAGACAGGGAGAAGGAAGACATAAATAGCAGAGGTACAAAAGAGCTTCTTTACAAGAACAGATTATCCAGAGGAGGACTTTTCAGCCTGCAAGAGAGATCATTGTGGAGAAGAACGTGATTATGGTCTAGTACCGTGAATAGCATAGAGAGAGTGGCAACAACTGTTCTCATGGTGCAAGAAATAGGGGGCACCAAATGAAATGATCAGACAATTAGCTTAAAACGAGAGGGGCCAATTTTATTTTTTTAATTATACACTACATAATTAAGTTGTGGAACTTATTGGCACAGGATGTTTTGAAAGCCAAAAACATAAATGGATTAAAAGAAAAGCAATTAGAGAATCTTATGGAAGAAAGGTCCATCATGGGCTATTAAATACAATGATGCAGATACAACCTCTCGCTCAAGTAGTACCCAAACGGCCGACTGCCAGAAGCTGGGAAGGAATACTGCTGCTGCTCTACACCGGCCAGTAGCAGATGCTTTGGGAAAAGAGAGTGAAGGACCAAGCTATGGTCTGAGTCAGCATGTTGGATTAGATGGGTCTCTTCTCTGGCCCCGTTTAGCTGTTTTGATGCTCTTCTGAAACGGACTAATTTGTCTTTGAGAATCTGATGCTTATTAATATCCAAATTTAATTCCTTCCCTATGATAAGAAGGGGTGACCAGAAATTGCCAGAAATATTACAAACAGCAATTATTTAAAGTAATGTAATTACCTATATTTCATACTTTTGGATTGTCTTTAATCTGGGAGTTGCTACATGACTTAAAAGCCACTCAGCTAAACCTACTGCTGCTTGAAAGTTTGTGTCCGTGACAAAAGCTTTACACAACACTACAATAATGCTTCTATGTTTAAATGAACAAGAAAAATATCTTGTTAAATGCACAACAGTTATTGCTTGGAGGAAGAGAGATGTATAATAGCAACAAAAGGCCCCATCTTCTCTCACATACATCAGTATAAACTAAATCAACTGCACTGAATTTCCATAGATCAGCAGTACCATAGAAGGGCAGGATCACCCCATAAAAGCCATTAAAAACATACTAGATTGTTTCAACAATACAAAATAATGGTTTCATTCTTCAGGTTTCTCTAAGGGCAGTGTAAAGTTGCAGAAAAATCAATTACTGAAATAATACCTAATCAATAATTCAAGACTATGCAGAAATGCATATGCACGAGGCTGCACAAATCACTGTCAACTTCTTGAGTTCTTCTGTTTCTCCTTTAATATTTCCCTACCACAGTTTTAGCATACTGAGTTATTCAGCTGGTTAAGGAACAACATCAAGCAATTTCATCAAAGTGAGATTTGTTCCTCCTCTGCATTTTCAAAAAACTAGAAAGATGAGATTCAGGTAGGTGGACAGATTTGAAGTGAGAGCATTTTGCACTAAACCTTTTACAACTTTGTAAGAGTTTTCAGTTTTTGAAAAGCGTCCACTCCAATTCTTTCAGACACTCCTCCCAAGACAGGCTGGAGAGGGCCCTGTTCTGATGTGTTCCACAAAACATTTGTGGGTGGAAAAAAACATACAAACAAAGCAAAATGTAACATTGCCATGAAAGCATAGCTCTTAAATTCAAGATTCACATTCAAAAGAATTAACATGGTTGGTTTCTAAAGCAAGTCCCTAAAAATAAGCTGTAATACATGAGACAGCTTAACTTAAAATTGATCTTGACCAATGTAGCACTGAAAGTTCTCACAATATAAATGTGGTCTCAGCAAAGTGACGGAGATGAAGGTAGGAGGGAAACGGATGCTACAAGAACATACCCACAAGGTAACATCTTCATTGGCAAAGATGCCAGAGGAGCCCTTGTAAAGCAGACATTCCTGACCAAGGTTGCATTCCAAGTGTTCACTTCTCATTGACGTCATCCTACCCCACTACAGCTTTAACGGGAGAAGGTATTCATTTTCACTCCTCATCCTAAATTGATGCACAGCAAACTGCAGCTCAGCATTCCTAAATGACTATCAGATCCCATCACACACAGCAGAGTGTTTTGGTGGTGGGAAAGGAATGATTTTGGGGTGTGTGTTCAGCATATTGCCTCCAAGGAGAGGGCGGATGACAAGCGAATGTTAGAAATGAACAACCATTTTAACTGCAAATGGATAATCCTGTCAAAACACCTGGGCCAGGTAAGTTCCCTCAACATTGTGCAACAGAGCAACTCTCCTTTGCCCTCTCCACATCTCATCCTCTCTTCTGTGAAGCGACATGCTCCAGCAGAAACGTGGAAGTGCTTCCTACCACCTTGTTTCTTGCTTAGATCCACGTGGCTGAGAAAGCCATTTCATGCACAAGTGCTCTATTACTAGGTTCTTCACATAAAAGGGGCAGCGTAAACCCAACTCCACCTTCTCTGGTTCTTCCACCTGGAGTTTAAGGTCTGTGAGAAAGGACAGTTGCACACACCACTCCTTCAAGAGGGCTTCAAGCTGCAGACCTTGGATACAAAGAAAAGTGTGTGGGCAGCCAGTTCCCAACCTCCAGAGGAACAATGTTACTCAGACACAAAACTATCCATAGCTTTTCCTACAGGTGGGAAGAGAATGTCCCATACCCAGCATGACAATGGTGTAGAGCTCATTCTCAGAGGCCTTACGCGCAGGGGAGACTGGGAGCCTAATATCTAAGTCTTAATTCCTCTGTGGGCTGATGTCCTGAAACACTAGGTGCACATAATGCAAAATATTTTATGGTATCTATAAGCCAGCATCATTGATTACTTTACTCATGAAAATATTGAGGCATAATGCAAAACTCCCACCCAAGCTCAAACAAGACGTTGGTTGAGTTGTTGCTTCATAGTCTAAGCAAATGATTAGAAACACGTAAGCTGCATGCCCCACAGCTGCACCGAGGTTCTGTTGCTAAAATCCCCAATGCCCACAAAGCATCATGTGGTTTCCAGCAGCATCTTCACAGCTAAGAGACACCAGGTTATCCTTCCTCCTCCTCCTCATGTTGAAAAATCCCTGCATCCAGATCAATATGATTCAAACACAATGAGCCCTTAATGTTGGATGAAAAAGTTGTAGTAAGGAACCATAGGATAGGCACAACTTCAGCTTCCACTCTGGCTCTGGGTAAAACAGCTTTCAGTTACCATGGGAACACATCTTCCTACAGTACCATAATCTCCCATCTACAATGATAAATGCAATCCAGCATCCTGAAACAACTCCTACTCTGAACAGTTCATGCTCTCCTCTTGCAAGGGCACACAGAGGCATGCATGCACACACAGGCACAGACTGACAACAGCCTGACTCTCCTGCTTTTCCCCTGGACCAGGTGTGTGCAAGACAGGCTGCCTCCTTCCACTTCAACTTTCTCAGGCTTGAATCTTTTTGAGATTTGTGATAGATGAAGATAAATTAAGCAAAAGGGATGTTTTAGTAGTTTGATTCCAATCTGATCTTTGGAATAGCTAGGGCTGACTCCTTTATACTTCCTTTCAGGTGAGTCATTTCAGCCTCTCTGTGCCTCAGCTGTGCAGAACACAAACCCAGTGCTTTTCCTTTTCAAAGGAGACGGAGGGAAGCATAGCATCTCCTGGCCACAGATGGAAGCTGCCAGAGCCTGTCATCCTGTTACATACATCACTGCAGCATTTGGGGTTTGTGGGTTTTGGGGACTTTTGTTTGTTTGTTTGTTTTGGCACCACTGACATCCATCTGCCTTCAGATCTGAGCCCCGGACATCCCCTTGAAGCAGCGTGGCCAGAGAGCTGGGAATGATGCACGTAGAGACCTGACAGAGCTGATGAAGAGAGCCATGGGTAATAAGCAGCACTTTGAACTACTGCATCCTTGCTGCTGCTGGCTGGGATGCACAAGTACAATAGACCCAGAACTATGCACAAAGCAAGGGAAAAGCTCAAAGAAAATGGTTTATATTTTAATTGTCTAACTTCAGCTTAAGGACATCACAACCACAGCTTCTCCAAAGGAAATCAAGGGGGTTAAAATGCTAGGTAAGGAAACACAGGTTGATAGGCCTTTTTGCACATTCCAACCTTGTTCTTGCAAAGGAGCCTGAAACTTTCCCAACTGACCATCATCATAATAGTATGAATCGTTTTTTGAATCTCTAGACAACTAGGGCATATTTATGGCATTTGGGAGTAGCAACTGTCCTCTGATCATCACCTGTTAGAGTAAGAATAAATGAAGTCTTTACATCCATACAACCTTCTGCTTTAAATACTCATCAAGTCCTATTTGGAAACAAACATGGTTCACCTGGAAGCCTGGAAATAAGTGTTTGGGGCAGGGAGCAGAGGTTATCCATGGCACAGTGGGTCCAGTTGATTTAGGACTGTACATCACACATTTCATTAAGCCAATTGGTGAGGCACAAGAGATGGCCCATCCTTCCAGTTGTCCATTACAGTGAAACGTTTTCATCTTGCCAAATTGCAATTAAGTGCATGGACAATACAAACTGAAAAAGAAGCGATTTCAGGGAAACCTTACAGAAAATGATTATTCAGTACCACTAATTGTGGTGATTTATAGCAGATGAGCTATCTGTCTCCAGACCTGCAAACACTCAAATTATTAAGCAAGAAAAGTCTGATCCTGGACAAAAAAAACCAGAAGTACAAGGACTGAGGGAACTTATCAATAAACAGATGTCAGTATTTAGCACCCCTTTTATCTCTGGTCCTCCGAGCACGTTACCAACATTAATTAGCCTTGTGAGATAGCCCTGATACCCATTTTATGGGCACGGAACAATTATACCTACTTTATGGGCACACAGCACTTAAATGGTGCTCTCAAGGTCAAAGAAGAGTTCCAGTATCCAGCCATCAAATCTGTCCAGCAACTCACTCCACTAATAATATATTTTATCCTTATTTATTAGATCAGTTCCCATGCTTGGGTGAACCATCTGATTGATGGAAGTTTAGAGGATCTAGTATTTCCCATAGGTAGAGAGCTAGGAACCTCAAAGCATTCCCCATAGTGTAAATCTACACCAATATCCCACTGAATAGCAAGTCTCAGAACTAGCATTTGAAGCCCTAGAAATCGGATTTTCCCATAATTGTAGTCAATACCAGCACTTAATGGAGAACACCTAACACCATATAGATAACCATAGTGTATTCATTCTCTTCCTAACCTGCAGCCACTAAATAGCATTGAGAGACTATAACTAGTCAACACCACTACAAAACTCGATTTTGCATAAATGATTGCCAATGTACCATGGCTGAGAGGAGGTAGGAGAGTTACCATAGCATGAGAAATAAGCCTTAATGCAACCTTTCTACTAAAGCATGGCATAAACAAGAAGACAAGCTCTGCTCAGCCTATCAGCTACTGACAGATGTTTCCTTCTACTGCAGAGGCGAGAGGGAGCAGTGATCAAGACACTCAAATGCATAACATTCTCCGTTCTGTCACCAACTTGTGATGCGAGTTTTCATATGCTGCTTTGCCCTTGTGTTTGTTCCTTCTTTAATAAAAACTGAGGGAACAACTCTTTCTCCAAATTCAACCTCCTCTGCTTTTCAGTTTGGGAGATCCCTGGCCATTCAGCCACTCCATTATGTATGCAGCTGCATAAATCAAAGACTTCTCTTTTTTTTTTGAAAAAGCTGTAATCAAATAATCAAAAATCCTACCCAAAGTTGTTCTTTTTTTTTCCTTTTTTTGTTGAGGTTCATAAAGTGACTGCTTTATTATTATTATCAGCTTCAGATATTGAGATGCCTTTTTAAGGTTCAGGTCCATTTAGAGGTAAAGACACCACTTCAAACAAAACAGAAAATGCAATTTACATCTCTTCTCATGCTGTTTTTCTTCTTAGACAAACCTGAACAAATTTGTGGATGACTCCAACAGCTCCAATTCAAAAGCTGCATTTTCATCATCCTTTTGAGCTTGAGAAGTTCACTAACAGTTTCTGCCCAATTTTACTTGCCTACTTACATAGAAAACTAATCAGCATTTAATTAGGTTCATGTGTCTAAGAGCTACTACGTAGATGCACCATGTGGAGATTAAGAGTATCTTAATGCATCACAGCTACCCAAAGCTTTCTCAGAAACCCTCAGATTTGTAACATTTTGTAGATGTAAATACACAACATGCCACAAAACCCCTTCCACAAATAGCACCTGCAAGCATTGGCTAAACAACAAGATCTCAGGCACATTTGCAGGTATGCAGAGTACAGACAGTGCTCTTTGACACGTTGGAGGTAGGACCGGATACTGTGAGAACAGAGCATCTTTTTTTCCCCTTGCAATTGCATCCCAGGTTGCTTAAGCCAACTGGGCCATTCTTTGCATGGGAAAATAATCTGTTCATTTAATCTGCTTAAATTCTGCAAATGAGTATGTATTATACTTTATTTTCTCCTCAACAAATGTATAAACCTATGGTCTAAACACCAGCCATTTTCCCCCACAGAGAAGTCTCAGAAAGGGCCAAGGCTTGAACACAACCTTTATGCAGACATAGTGAAGAGAACAAGCTCAGGAGCTCCTGGAAGCCATCAAGCTTACTGACATCCATGGAAGAGCAGCTGTGAGACCAAAGAGCTGAGTAAAGAAAGGTGAAAGAAAACCCCATGACAGTAAGCAAATACCAGTTCACCTGGGGATGCTCCACTCTGTCCTACCCCTTCTCACTCTCTTTTCATTTTGTGACCACCAGTGACAGCTCAGATGAGCCGGGCAGGACAGCTCTGGCCTGGTGACACCATGACACAGCATTCAAATGCCTTCCCACTGCTCTTACCTGGTACAAGACACCAAACTTGGGCTTCCATTTCCCCTAAATTAGAGAAATGCTGGGCAGCAGGGAGGCAAAAGGATATACAGGGTGGTGGGCACTTCCAGGATCTTCCTGTAGCCTGGTGGGTGAAAGGGTTTTAGCAGATGAAAGCCATTCCCGGCTCTGCACTGTCATCTACACAGATCACGCACAAACAAGGGAACAAAAGAGATGTGTTTGTTCCAGTTCTATTAGAAACACAAAGACATTGTTTTGGTGGATAATTTGTTTGCTCAGGAAAGCTGAGCTCAATTCCAGGAGCAGCAATTGCTGTGAGGTCCTGCAGTTGATTTAAACAGATAAAGTTAAAAACCCCACATTCAAAGTTACATTGAGCAAGAAACAAAGATCATAGGCCTTATTTTTAACATCACAGAGAAGTGATCCTAGTTTGCCTGTGCAACTACCTGACTTTTCCATGCAAGATAATAGAAATTAAAAGATGAGGCTTCCCCTTAGATTAATTTGCACAGTCACTATGTTCATAAGCAGCTGCACCCACAACGGATGCTCATCCCGCTTGGAAACAGGACTTGCACTAACTCTCCCAAAGTTTTGTTCATGTACAAGCAGCATCCACTGGCTTTGCTTTGCCTGTCTTGTGGCTTAATCCTTAGATGACACATTATGTAGGCATGTCTTACATTGTTTATTTTTTATATTCCAGACTTTCCAGATAAAAACGCATAAAATCTAGAAAAAACAAGCACAAACAATTTTTTACAAGTTGTTAAAGCTGTATTCATTTACGAAGAAAAAGCAGCCACATCTGTGCTACATAAGGATGGGTTGGAAGGCCAAAATACAATTATCTCATTGGTGGTTTAAATATAGCTTTCACCAGAGAGAGTTCATCTTCACCCATGCTGTAAATCGGGTTAATTTTTCAACATGCCAAGTGGCAATTTGTTCTCTTAACATGAATGGCTTCTGTAACATCAGCTGCAGCTTACAATATTAACATCTACCCTTTAGAACTCTGAAACATGAATTATTCACCCTAACTTGAGCAACCGCTTCATTCTCAAATCACGTAAGCAATATTAACCCTAAATTATTCTGCATTAGAGTAAGTAAGAGCTGTCTGAAACAGGGATTAAGTTAATATTTACTCCACTGAAAAATTAACCATCTGTTTAGACATACTAGTCCATGACAGGTGTTCCCTAAGAGAGTGAGAAGTGCTGAGCTGTGAATGCATAAAATTTTGCAAAGGGACTGCTCAGCTACAAAAGCATTGGCTCAGCCCACACAGGATACAGCAAAGTATGTATTTATTTAAATTAATTGCAAAACTAGTGGTGGAGTAGTTAGCAGGTACTTCTACATACACAATAGAAAACGATGGAGAGTTTGGAGAAACTCCAGCCTGTATCACTCTGCAGGATAATGGTTGCATCCAGTTGAGTAGTTTATAGGGAAAAAGATCTTTCACATCAACAAATTCTACTCACTGCATTCATGCTGCTGGACACTTCACAGTCACTAGACGGACCACAAAATAAAAAAAAAAAACAACCCTCAAACCTCTCCAATTTTTACATTTCTTTGTGGAGAGATGAAGGAGGGAAGTGGCAGTTTTCTAGTTGCAGAAACACTTGGCATACACCAGTGAAGGCAGCTAGTCTGCGTTTCTGACAAGGCAACTGTAAAACAAACTTTTATTGATTTCAGTGGAAGTTTCATTATACAAAAAAAATATCCCAGAAGTGTTTTCCAATGTTTTTTTTCTCCTATGGCAACCTAGATTCTAAAACACAATTTTCTAACAGGAAAAGATTTTCTTTGTGTTTTTCTTGCAGCTGCCCTACTCAACTCTTCCAGTATTTTATTTTGCTTTTTTAGACTACATTTGTATTTGAGGGCTAGACTACTTTAATATGCAATGAGCTGAGATCACTTAACTCTATGGAAAACAGATAATAATCCTACCTCCAGATACATGATGCCTTCGAAATATGTTTGGAAATTATTTTCAAGGACAACCTTTTCCTCCTCAAAACCTCTGATGAAATTACAGGTTGTGCTGAAGGCATTATTTAGGATCTAATGAGCCTGAAAAGTGCCAGGTCCTTTTCCCCACATTTACACCTCCAAACTTGTACACAGACTTGTGCACCCACATGGGTCTATACAAGCATGGAGAGGCAGATCAGGTACACTGGCTTCTCAGAAATCAGTTGCGAAAGGGCAATTACACTATTGCACAAAGGCTTTTCCCTTCTTAACCCCACTTGATACTTTCTACGTGACACACTTGTGAAAAATTCCATGTCCCACAAATTCTTACATTTCATCCTCCCTAAGGAGCGGGGAGGAAATTAAGATCTTCTCTGAAGTGCCTCTGAAGTGTGTAGTTAGACTTTTTCCAGATTCAAGTATTTCTGACCTCTAAGAGAGGAAGATCTTCCTCCACAGGAGACAATGGAGGTATTCCAGGCATGTGATGGAGCCACCTGCACATTTTACATCTTGTCCCATCTTCCCCATTTCACAATCGAATATTTCTAGTATGACCGGGCTCTACATGAATTGTAGGGAGCAGAGGCACTACCATCTCTCTGTTAGAAGGTCTGGTTGTGCACCAGCTTCCTTCAAGACAGAAGGAGATGCAAATCTGGTGTCAACACACTGCAGCTGCCAGACCTGGTCCAGAAGAATTAGGATTATCTGAGCTATTCTGTTTTCAAAGCCACCTTCATCTCGGAAGAAGGGGAAATAATTCTACAAAAAGCTGACTGATCATGTGAGGTCAATTCAGTGCAAAGCAGCAACACAAACAACCTTCAAGGATTAGTATTATTGAAGTGAAACTCTTCTCTTTCATGAAGAGTCCCCTATCAGCGCTGGCTCCCCTTAGACACAACATGTCACCCTTCTCTTGTTCTCTCCTGCCCATCTTTCTCTGACTATAGGTAAGTATATATTTACACAAAGACTAGCAATAATAGGCCCTCACTGTAATTTAATAAAAGAGAATTTATCTTTAGAGTCTGAGTAATTGCCAGAAATAAAATCTGGTTTAAATATTATGGTTTATTTAACATTTCCTTTATTCAAAATGTGGTGCTCTATTTACAAGCTAATTAGATGGTTTTATAGTGTTTAAAGAAAATCTGTTCACGTTAACAAACCATCAACAACATAAGTCTTGTGTAGATCTCTAAGACATCCAACAGAAGCTGGCAGCGTCCATCACCTGTCTTCATTGTCAGTACAGTTAGTATATTATTACTACAGCACAGTACTCGAGCACAGAAAAAACAGATTTAATCTAGGAAAACAATTGAAACAATTGAAAGAAACAAATCAACAACAATCTTCCCTGGACCCTCAATATGCAAATACATAACAAATATATAACAGTCTCAAAGTTCTACTTTTTATCTTTTGTTTGCATCGTGCGTGATCGAACAAATTAATGTAAGATACTGACAGCTCTACAAAATAAAGCCCCCCTTGTCCATCACAAGCAGTGGCAGTTTTAAAGTCTCCCCTAGGCTTGCTCGACCTTGCAACTGACAGTGAACACATTTTAAACATGTAATTCCTTCTAAGTCTTGGGGAAATATGTTAAGTCAATCTATTGACCTTGGAAACCCATCAGGAACGTGGAAGATCTGTGTGGGTGGAAAGCCCAGTTTCTAACATCTCTGTGATGCATCTTCAGGTTTGGTCCTCCCACCTGCAATCATCTGAGCATGCCACAGAAAAAAACAGATTGGCTGCTGTGCATTTTCCAACCTATTTCCTAGCGTCCCTGCCTCGTCACTGGGGCTACGAAATGATGTTTGAAGAGTCTGGCAATGGGGTTCTGACTGTAAAAGGTGAGTTACGCTGATGTAGGTGCAGTTGCCTGGGTATCACTCTGCCTTTTCACACTCTGGCTGTGATGCTAAAGGCACCTGGAGCCCAGGTCCATCCTTCCTTTGGGTTACAGAGCTCAGCACGCACACAGTCCCCGTGGGCTGTAAAGGTGCACCTAACTGCTCCCTAATTAAAATACCCTCCAGAAACACAAACTTACGGTAATTTGAAATGATAGACCACTGCACTGTAGCTACAAATCATCTGCACCATGCTGAACTGTAATTTCAGCGTATCTGTTTGCAATGCAATCTGGGTCTGTGTAACAGAACCACTTTGTATCTGTGATAGCATGTGGGAGGAGGTGTGGGCAGATGGATGACAGGTGCAGTAAAATAAAGCCACAAACTAAGCAGTGGTGAGGTTGCCTATAAACAAAAAAGGTCTTCAGGTAGCCATGTTTCTCAAGAGCAGTGGCAATCAATCAGCTGTAAACAGAGGACCTGAAAACATCCCTTATTTTCCATTTTACGTACACTTCTCCCAATATTTTTCTTACCTTATGTTCAGAAAAAGAAGAGCTTAAATCCACCATCTCAAGACCATAAAGCTATGCAGTAAGCAAATAAACACAGAGTGCAAATTCAAGAGATAGCACTGGTAATATGCGCACAGGGCCTCCAGCTAGTGAGATCTGTCAGCACACCTGCACACAAAGATGAAATTGCAGTTTCAGATGAGTTACCTATCACAGGCTGAGATATAATTGCATTATCAATTGTTACGGTTCTCTCTCATCACTGTATTATAGGATGCTTGAGAGACTTTGTAGTGCAAACCAGTATGAGCATAAACAGTGTAATATGGTCCACCGAGCATTAGGCTTCTCGTGCCAGGGACTGCTGTCTCAGTCTGTTTCATTTGCATTCCCAGCTTTCCTCTGTGTCCTTTTTGGTTATTTCAATTTCAGTATTGCCAGGGTTATTCTCCCTTGGAAGGTTTATCTACAAAAAGCCTTTATTCTGGAATGAAGCATAGTTTTAAAGTGCAATACCCACTTCGGAATATGAAATAAAAAAATTACTCTTGCAAGGTAGCTTATTTTGCAACAACTACTTGGGTCAGCTTCTCCTTGCAGACAAACTTGCCGTGGTTTCACAGGAAAGAACAAGATGAAGGAAAGCGTCTCCCCGCTCCCACACCAGAACAGATTTCTTTAAACCCTAGTCCAAATTCAAGTGTGTCAAAGCTTCAGCTGTGGAGAGACATCAACTCTTAGAATCTGCTTGTTGCAATGAAAAGTATCACCATCCACAGCCACTTGTCACCAGGCCCTTCCTAGGCATCACAGGAGAAGAGCCTGCGGGAGCAGCAGGGCAGCAGGCACCCCTGTCCTCCCTCGCACAGCAGGACATGGAGCCCACACAGATGTTCTCCACACCCTCCGTGGCAAAGATGGCACAGCACATGGGTGGGAAAAGTCCTGCATATTGCCTTTAAACAGTTTGCATGTGACTAGCAGCATATGTAGTTCGGCTTGAGGACCCCTAACTTACAGCTTTAGAGAGCTTCAGGGGTTTGAGCTGTGCCTTTGCCGAGGCTGTGGTCCCCAATCCCGAGGCAGATGAACTGTGTGGGCAGAGCAGTGCTGCCCATGAACTCCATCCCTTCCAGCCTGCTGCAGCACCGTGGGCACAGGCAGTGCCATCGGGTGTTAACCCAGGGTACTTTTCACCCATGGAGTGTACTGCAGGAGTCCTGCCCTGCAAAGCAGCATCAAAAGGCCTGCCCAAGATATCATCAGTGAATGCAAAAAACAACGATGCCCCATGACAGATTTTTGGCTTTCCACAGGCCTTTCCCCTGTACATTAAGTCATGGTGTCCCCTTCACAAATCAAACAATTTACCTTTCCTGACATAACACACTGGCCGTTTGTCCCATCTGCATTTTGCTCCCTTTTAAGCAGAGCTAGTATTTTGCCAGTTTTATTTCCCTCCAAACATTCACTGGAGCCTGATGAAACCCCAATGCCTCACCCTTTCAATCACCTCCTCCTCCTCATCAGAGAGGCTGGGACGTCTCTCACGTTTGACCTTGCCCCTACGCAACTATGCAGCGCTGCTTTGTTTCCCTTTTATGGTTTCTCTGCTTATTGCTGATGATGGTAATTTTAGTTTGTATCAATTCACAGTTAGATTGGTACCCTGTAATGTTTAGTCTTCTATAATGTATATTTTGGAAATGCTAATAAAAAGAATTTTTGCAGAGGAGAAAGGAATGGCATTCAAATTGCTCACAGAGCGTGAAGAAAAAAAAAAATACCATCTTGTCAAGATTAGCTGTGGGTCTCTAACATTATCCTTTAATTATTATTGAACGGCATTATCACAGGCTCGCATGGGGGAAAACTGTCTGAGCCTTCGAAAATTCCTAACCCACTGTTTAAACCTGACGTTTTCTAGAGTGTGGACTTCGAACCTGTCCCTGATACCCAGTGTGATCACTGGTTGCACATGAAAAGTTTGTCTTCATTAAAAACTGGAAGGGTCTTTTTGAGAAGCAACATGCTGCACGTTCAACCTGTGCACTGAATACAGAAGCATTTCCAGGGGATGCAACTGACACCTGAGAAAAAAGAAAAATATAGCTACGGACACAGAGTAGCTGGTTCCTGCACTCAGCTGCCTTTGAAAGGAATGCCCTGCACAAAGGCACAAGATTGATTACATTGTTCTTCTCTGCACAGAGCTCAAGAATCATTTTTAAGTCTAAATTAACAAATATCTACAGTATCGGTGCTCTTAAAGGAAACTAATGAACTGTTCTATATTCATCTTTCTCATTACAGATTTGTTACAGCTTATCACATGAATAATATTCCAGCTCTTCAGAGGAAGAAAAAAAAACCTGGGTCAGAGAAAAATACTTTGATTTCTCACATGCACTTAAACACTAAGTTAATTAAATAGTAAGAAGTCATACATGTCACTTTAAAGCTGCTAACACAAGTTGAACTCCTGCCTTTTCTGTGCACAGGATGAATTTTTTAAATTGCATACTCTCTAGCTGCTATCACAGATAAGGCTTTTGCAACAGTTTTGGACAGAAATTGATGTAATTTTGCAGCATTATGCATTATTCTGGGAATGAAACAAGGGCAAGATTTCATTCTACATCCATAAAGACGAGTGGTTCAGAATTCAGAGCCTAAGGACAGTATGAACTAAAGGGACTTTGTGTCACCTGATGGCACTCCTGCAAGGATGTCCTATGGGCCATGGCACCGTTCAGAGTCAGTATTTCATTATGGATTATAGATGTGCCTAATCACATCAGCCCTGCCTACAAAATCACTGCCCTCTGAAGCTTTTATGCTGGAGGGATCCTGCTTGCAGCCACAAAAGGAACTAGGGCATTTACAGCTCTCGGTAGCAGTTTGAGATTGGAGGAGTGTCAAAGAGCAAGGATTTCATCCAAAACAGCCAACAAAATGGCACTTACAAACACAATGCAGAGTGCTCAGACTCATCCAGTCTGCCACTTGAAGAACAACATGAAGCTACAATTAAACACTATTATAACTCTGCATCAGGGAATATAGTCACACCTGTCTATGCAAATCTGACAACATATATGCAAGCTGCATATACACAAGCATAGCCTTTCTGGGCTATATACTTAATGAAATTTATTGCTAATGTGGTTAAAAACAAGAACAGTCCCAGAAAATCGTATGTCTCCTGAGGCAGGCAGATGTTCAGCTCTCATTCTGATTCAATACAGAATTTGGACACCCTGAAATCAGCAGTTTTCCAAGTTCACCAAGCCCAAACTAATTGTCACCAGAACCTGGAAGTGGCACCTTCAGCAAAACAAGAAAAGACCAAAAAAGTTATAGTTAAATGGAGACAGGCATTTAGAACCGGCACACCTGGATGCATTTCACTGTCACCGAGGTTTTTGTTGTAACACTGGCTGCCATCCGTCCTTTGGAGACAAATATAAGCAAAACCCTCAAACAGCAGCCCTACTCTCCTGTGTCTGCAAGAAGCAGTTCTGACGAAAGAGCAGACTACAAAAATAGCCTTCAGAGGTCTAACAGGACTGAGGTGGCTCTGGACCTCACAAGCACCACTAAATTAAAGAGTCCCACTACAAATAAGGCACTAGACTGGGCACTGAACATCTAATATTGAATATTAACTCTGCTTGCACCTCCAGGCAAATCACTGCACTCTCTGCCTATCATACTCTCTCTCCTCTACTTTAAGTGTAAGTCTGCCAGAACATACACAGCTTCTCTCTATGATATTGCTGCCAGTGAAGATACAAAGCCCAGATTTCAGTTACGGTCTTGAGGCACAAGAGCATTGTGTTTAGAAATCATCCTTTAAGCACAACAGTGATAATTTCTACCCCAGTGATCCCTTAACAAGGCTTTCATATGCTCAAAAAGTTTACCTGTCCAAAATTGTTACCATCCCTGGGTAATTTTAGATTGATGGACTGTTGTCTATGAATCTTTGCTATCTTAACCAGCTGAAAGGCTTGAAATTAGAGATATTGGTATTAAGGATTTAATCTGGATTAAAAATTGATCTCAAAGCACCTACTCCCAATACTGCTGAATCTTTTTTAAATGAAATAAATGATTTTTTAACGTTATTTTTTTCTTACCCAAAGGTCATCTAGTCAAACAAAAATTTATTTATTAAAACTTCAAATACAAGTTCTCCCTGATTATCAAACAATTTCAATTCTCTAGTTAAAGGATAAATATTCATTTACATGCAACATATAATCACTGGGTTTTGCCCACTTTGGTATAAATATGGTTAACTAGATTGCTAGAGCAGCTACTTGTTGAAAGTCAAACAAATTTCTCAAAGATATCAAACAGCACATTCTAAACAAGAAAAAGACCACAGCTTTCATCTCCAAAAGTCACAAACATCACTGGAGAGAGAAATTGACATTTATGAGAGAGATAAAGGGGTTTGTTAAGTGTTCAAAAGTTCTTTTGATATAAAAACTGATTGATGATGTTTGACCTTAGAAGTGTGGATCAATCAAAAAATGAAAGCATTACGAAGGATCCTTTTAAAACCATAGACCCATGAGAAACCATAAGAAGTTTCAGCTGTGAGACTTTTCTGTTTGACATCCTGAAGGTATAAGTTTGCATCCTCATTCAATGTGACAAGTAGCTACAATATTCCTCATATCTGAATACATTAAGTCAATCTACTTCAAGATATATAAAACTGACCAAGATGCAAAAGGAATGAGGCTCCAATAAATTTTTTGGAACAAGTTATTTTTGAGAACTTGTGACTTTCAGGTTGTTTTGGTTTCTAAAAAATTAACTCCCAAAAGCCCACTGTAAGTAGTTCTCCCGATATAAATTATGCAACTCAATACAGCAAGCAATGTATACCTAAAATATATTCATTCCTCTAGAAGCCTCATCCAGATAGTTTAAGTTCCAGCCAAATCTGTAGGCCACCAAAATAGGATTGGTATTGTTTTTATACAGGTAAAAAATTGCTTCAAGGTATTAGAAATCAAAATTAAGATTAATTTGTGTCAAAATACGTGGTAAGCTTTCTAAAGACCTGTGAAATCTGGACTGGTCTGTTTATTTCCATGCAGGATGTATACTTCAGTAAAATGGGAACTGCAATGTTAAATTCCTGCTTGCTGGTTTGAGGTTTTAAAGGAGATACGTCAATTATTCTTTTATTTATTTAGGAAATACTTCTCTGAATGTACCCAAAAAGGAGCTTAAAAGGCACTACTTCATTTTATGAATTTGAATAAAGAACAGCACGGTACAGTTTTATGTTAGCTACACCCGGTAGTAAGATCCTTCTCTTCACCTGGTCCTCAGATTACTCTCTCCCCTCCACAGCTTTTTTCCTAGTTTCCCCATTTCTCTCCACTAAGTTTAGCTTCTGCTTACCCCATCTTCAAACGTCCTTTTTCAGTTGGCTCCCCTTTCCTCATAACCTTTCCTTCTTACTTTTTCACCTTCCTGAGCCAGCAGTACCAGCGCATAAGATCTTTCCATGGCTGGAGAAGCACAGCTGACTGAAAAGCTGCTGAAAACCAAGAACCTCACAGGAGCTGAAAACCACAATATCAATATATTTCTATACAGATGGTGTTTTGGACAGTGGGCAATGCAAAATGCTGGGAGTGGACTGTAATCCACTATCCTTCCCTTGGAAAGGATGGAATAATAATGATGGAGCTTGAATCCATCACTAAACTTTGCCCTCCACTTTCATCCTTCTTTAAAATCGCAATAGTCACTGTTACCATTGAGCATCACTTTCAAATGTGGCTATGAACAGGGTTGTTTAAAGCTAGTATCATTCTTTGAGGCTAACCACTCTACTCTGGGCTCCTTAAGTTTGACAAAGTTCATTTTTCCTAAGCATTTTCTGGAACTCGTCATTGGGTAAAAATAGTAAAACGTTATTCTGAGAAGCATTTTTTCCTGCTTGTTAATGTATTTCCTGATAGCTCTGTCCTGTGAAGTTAAACATGCACTCAGAAAGGAGCCTCTGCTAAAGAAGCTTCCAATAGCTCATCAGTTCGAAGTAGACCTGGTATTCATCTCTTCTGACAAAGCATTGTCCCTGCTTTGAGCAGTCAGGCAGTTTCTTTATCACATGGCCTATGAAACATCTGTACAGCAAGGCCAAACTGCTCCTGCTGGGTTAATTATTTTGACAGCTTCGCAGGCAAAATTAACTGCTTTGTCACCATGTACATTTCGACTGCCCCACAGATTAAAACCAGCAATAATTACTCCCCATCCCTCCAGCGCTTTCCATGGCAGTGGACTGTTTGTTCCCACACTTTATCTTCATGAGGTGTTGTTATGCCACTGCTGATGCAAACAGCTGGTCAGTTTTTACGATGGGTGTATTATCATCTGCTGTTACTGTGCAATCTGTAATACATTTGATTGCCTTCTCTCCTGCCGTCAGCAGAGATCTACCCATCACACAAGCCCACACAAACTTTCCATTAGAAACACTTCTGCCAAAATTAGATGATAAAGCATCATGACATGATAGACTAAGAGAGTAAGAAACCTGTCTTATAATATGCAAGACCATACCTGAATAATACATTTAGCCAGATCCCTAATTTTCAGGGATCCTTAATACCACCCACAAGTGAAATGTGAATCAGTGATTTGCAGAGAAGCCATTAGCCAGGCCAGGATCTTATTGTACACTGCAGGATTATAAAATAACAACAGTGTCTAACTGAAGTAAGTTATAGCTTAATATATATGGCTATACGACTAACAGAGGAGAGGTAAGTGGGCAACAGGGATCAAAGCAATGACAGGATGCTTCAGTACTTGCTAAAGTTAAAGCTTACTAAATTGTTTTTTATTTCAAACGACTACATTGCTTTGAAGACTCACATGGCAAAGCGCAGAGAGCTCGCTCACCTCGATGCCGATCCTAGGAGCCGGCTCCCCATCCCACCTGCGGTCACCATCCTAACACTGTACAGGAATGACGTTCGAGTGAAGTGTTTGCCAGGTACAGGGAAGTGAAGGCAGAGGAACGTGGGGAAGCGAGGGATGAATTCTGCAAAGACCTGCCTTGCTGCGTGGTGCACAGCTCATCAGGGCAGCCTAAAAGCTTTACTCGAAGTCAAGCCTACCTAACTAGCTAGGTACCTTTTGTGCCATGGCAAGATTTAAATCAGCATTTCTGAGTCTATCCTGGGGCTTCCCATGTTCTCAACATTGGGTGACCAGTTCAGGAAGAATTTCTTTACAGAAAGGGTTATTAGACATTGGAATGGGCTGCCCAGAGAGGTGGTGGAGTCACCATCTCTGGATGTGTTTAAGAAAAGACTGGACATGGCACTTAGTGCCATGGTCTAGTTGACAGGGTGGTGTAGGGGCAGTGGTTGGACTCGATCCCTGAGGTCTCTTCCAACCTGGTTGATTCTGTGATTCTGATTCTGTGATATTATAATGGCTGAGTCAAGGAGCTGAGGACAATTACGCCACATAACACCACCCTGTGGATCAATAACTCATTCAAGTAGTGGATGAAATAGCACAGCAGGACACTGGCTGACAGCCCCAGTGCAGGCCACAGAAAAGGATGCTTTTAGCACAGATTAACTAAAAGCATACAAAGGATGAGTTTGGCTGAACTCCACTGACATGAGCAGAGCTCTATTAAATGAAAATCTGGTTGAATATAGTGAACAGTTCTTTGCAGCACACATTCGCAAATTAACAAACCAGAGAGCTACAGAAGCTCCAATAATCTCAGATTTAACTTTTTCCCCTTGTTTCTAATCTTGAAATTTCATATGCGAAGGTCATCAAGAAAACTTTTTAAAAAGTAGCAAATGTCTTTTGTATTTTGGTATTTCCATGGAAACCTTTAATATGTTGCACAGCACAATATGTTCTTTAAATGCGCTAAACTTATGAGAGACTGCGCTTTGTCAAGAGAAATGGATAGGCTTGTATTACTGCTGGCAACACACTTAATATAAACAATGCCTTGCACTTTCCTTCAAGTGTGTTTATCCTATATTTACCTCTGAAAGAAAATGACCCCACAACCTGGCAAAAGGATACCAAATCCCAGCAAGTGGTTTAGGGCTGCCTCATGCAGCAGAATTGCCTGGTGCAATTCCTCTGTGCAGACAAGATGCAGGACAGCTCAGACAGCTGATCTCTGACATTGGTCTGCTGGCCTGTATCCCCCTGGCAATTTGTCCACCAAAAAAACTGTCACTCATATCAGCAAGGCTGACCGAGGTGTGCGTGGGTGTGGAAACTGAAGCTGCAGGGCTCATCATTCCAGGTCAAGGTGAGCACACGTTGTCATAGACACCTGGAGACCATCTCATTGCTCCTGTCTGTGCCATTCATGCTGCGTAAATACAGTTAGACTTCACTTGCCAGAGGGGTCAGTCCAACACGTCACAAACATTAAGAAAAAGTCATTAATACAGATTGCAGCCACAGCTGCCAAGTACTGGAAAAAGCTTTGCGTAGCTGTAACTGATAATTGTGCAATGCTGTCAAAACTGTATCAGAAACTAATTATCACACACACCCCAAAAAAGTATCCTGTTCCACCTCATTTTTGTTTTAAACGGTGTGAAGAAACTGCAGTTTCCAAAGAACCACGTACTTCTTCCTTATCATCTCTGTCATGTTCAAACATGCACACATTCAGGAATACCAAAGATTATCTATTTGTTCTCATATCATACCCACCAGACACGAGATTCATACTGCGACATACTGCACTTGTACTTCCACCTATTGTAAATAAGATAGTAAGTTTGCGACACAAAAGACCAATAAAGGTTATAACTAGATACTGCAACCAACTGAATAAATTTAAGCAGTCTACTGTTTGCCACCAGTAGAAGAACATTTAAAACTGACAGGAGAGATGGCTTTTATAGAAGTTATATTCTTAATGCAACTACAACTTGGGGAAGGGTGTAATTAACATTAAGTGCTACTTACTTCTTTAGAAATACATTTTTAGTAACCTAGTGAATATTTCTCTGAGTTCTAGTTAGACAGGTGGGGAAGAAAAAGATATAAATTAAGGGGGGATAAAAAGGATGCCATCACATCAGTAGATCACAACAGAGCTGTCTTCCAGGCACAAGGTGAACCACCAGGACTCTTCCTATCTTGCAAAATTTTAAAATTCACTCCCCCTGAGGCTAATTCTGTTCCTTTAGGTAAAAGGCAAAGCTCCCATTGGCTTCAAGTGGGAGCTGAGCAGGGTCAAAACTGAGTTTTTCTGAAAAACATTTCCATAAACCCAAATCTAGTCTCTTTAATGTCACTCTCTCACGGCCAGTTGTGGATCATAACAAAATATCAATACTATGTTTGCACCAAGGAACAGAAACAACATCAGGAACTTTTCCTATCTAATACATCATCACAATGAGATCATTCATGGTCTGGGTAATTCACTATCTAAACAAGCAAAAGCAAGAAAGTTAAAGATTTTCAAGCAAATTGTCCAAAATGGCAGAAGGAGTCTATGGCAGAACTACTACCATAGATTTCTCCAGCCCTGGAGAACCACGCTCACTCCTGCTGTGTTCCACCTCCATCAGCATCTTCATGCTCTCCACATTGATAAAAATATTAACAACAACTTCACACTTTTTCCTGGTGAAAACCAGGAAAGCTCCTTTCAGAAAGGAGTTTTGGCACCGAGGTAGAAAAGCAATCTGGTAAAAGCTTGGGGAACCCGCTCTTCTCTACACAGACACACCCCACAAGCTATAAAGACTTCAAGCTGGGGCAGTCAGGACTATTTATACGAATGACAGCTCTGTATTGGATTCTTCGATGCTCTGTCTCACCCACACAGGCTCAGTTAGCTCAGCTACACTCCCAAAACTACGGGCATAGATAATACCACACAAGGAAGTAAACAAGAAAAAAAATCCACTTAGCTTCTTTGGTGGTAAAAACAAGAGAGGGTTCTAATGAAAAAATGCAGCAAGAAAGGAAGTTTATAGGGACGCAGTTTTTTTTCATCCAAAGTCTTTGAAGGATAGCATTGCAAAAGAGGACAGAGTTTAATCACCAAGTCCAGTACTGCAGTTAAGAACATAAATCTACTGAATTTATACCCAAGAGACTTTGTGCTTTCCCTTGCAACGACGTGCCAGTCCATTCCTTGGATGCTTGTTCCTGTTCAGGATTCTCCTTTCTGAAGCAATAAATCCAGTGGGCTTGTGCACTGGCAGACTCTCAGGTTTAGCGCGTTTCCAGATACAGGCGTGTTTCTGGCTTGTTTTCCTGCTGTCAACATTCTTGTGCCTCCAAGGGAGCCTTTGTAAACACGATGTTAGGAATGGCTTTTGAGACAGTTTCCCCAGGTAAAAAGTGGCAGATATAAACCCAGTGAGACACTGGCAAAAAAAACCCTGAAGACAAAACAGGGACTAAAAAAATCTTGCTGCACTGATTAAACTGTCAAACGAGACAGAGGAGTCCATTATAAGACTATCTCTGTATCAGTACATTAATCTCACATTTCTCCAGATCAGGTGAATTTTACATTGAAAGAAATGTCAGCAGAGAAAGCTGAACACTTCTTGATCCTCTGAGTCTTGCACCTTATGTATTTAAATAGAACAAGGCACGTGTATCCATTTCAGTCTCTATTATGCAGGTACAAGGCATGTTTCTCTATCATAGCAAAATAAAGGCCTCGAAGTATAAACAATCTGTCTCATGGAATAACGTATTCCTTTGCATTCTCACCTACCAAAGTTTTATCATTGAATGTTCTGATCTTTCTGATAACAAGTTCCCTGTTTCATGTTGATAAAAATAGCCCAGTACAAGTTAACATGCTGGCATGTGTTTACACACAGTGACTAACTGGTCCAAGGAGGCTCTCGGTAACTATTCAGCCCTTTCAGATTCTCCATCAGCGCTTGGAACACACACATTTTCAGCTTACAGCTGTATATAGGAGAGAGTTATAGAAAACCCAATGCCTCAAGCTTCATTGAAGCACAGTCATAGGAGTTAGTTATCTGCTTCTCCAGGTAAAAGAGCAGCTTCAATTAAAAATTACTCCCTTCTACTCTTCATCACATCAATCCCTTCCATCCTACCAGCTGGTACCAGCCAAGACTGACCATGTACAGAAGATAGTGCATTTACTGAAAGAAAGATGGCAAAGAAAGTACATTTTGCCTTACTTCTCTAGGAACAGCCTTCAACAACTCTAAACCTGATAGCGACAGGGAAACCAATGGAAGAATAACATACAAAACATGCAGCAGAATGAACCAGAGATCTTCGCAGATTGTATTTGACAATTACAGATTGTATTTGATGTTCTCTGAATCACATATTCTACCAGTATCACTGTACTGCTGCATGTACACACGTTCCCAATGGTTCACAACTAGTTTACTAAACCAAAAAATTGATATATTATCTACAGCATTGGCTCAGTGACCAGAATTGTTGGTGTTTTGAGGCTGTTGATGGTCCATATGATAGCAACCGAATCTTAAGTTACTTCCAAGCAAATCTACTTGACTTAATGACTTCAACATCATTGGTAAGAGGAGCACTCAGACACCCTCTCTGCCACAGTAGTTAAAAGGTTTGATCTTGTAAACCTCTTTCCTGAGAAGTAAAACCTTCAGTACAATATGCTGCTGATCAGCACGGGGAAGTCTGCAGTACTTCTCCACTCAACTGAGAGTCATCCTGTGGAAATAACTCCTCTACTGTATGCCAGAAATTCTATTTCACAGCCTTCGATCACAACCAACGCAGTACCATCTAGGCTTTCCTGCAAAAACACTTGGTATTTGTAAGCTTTTGAAGAAGAACAATAGGAGCTAAGTGCACCTTAGCGGATTCTTTCTTTTCAGTGTGGCCTTTTAAGGCCACACTGCAGAAAATTTAGGAGAGAGCAGTGCATGACGGGACACACATATCTTAATCAAGATATACATGTGGCAAAACCTATAGAATCAGACACATAATTCCATATTCATTGATAACAGAGGGTGTTTTTCTTCCTACCCATCTTTCTCCCATCTCTATATTTGGAATTTCAGTGAAACATATGTTCCCAGTACCATAACCACCACTGGATATCTTTAAAGCTTTACCATATAAAAAGTCCGAGATACACCAGCTACTCTCAAAATGACTACAGTAAATTATTCCTCAAACAGGAACAGTCCTGTTTTATGGCTTATGAGCAAATATCAGGATGGCCTGTTCACCAAAGCACATGAAACCTACTGAAATATGTTCATGGTTTTTCATACCATAATTTTGACCTTTTCATTTTCCAATTATTTCTCTCAGTAACTGAAAAGATTTGTTTTATGATACTTATAATTTAGGAGGCCTTGGCAAGTGTGTACGGTACCTCTCAGCATCGTTGCCAAACAACTTGAGTTAAAGTAATAAATCAAGTCATAACTGTCCTCTGCTGATAAGCAGAATTACCAGCAACACATGCTTTATAGCTTAAGGATACTAGTTATTTGTATAATTTAAGTCCTACCATCACCCGAGAGAAATGCACACAAAATATAATCACAAAGCAGCAGTGATGTGTTGCACAAAGTTTGCTAGTTAGCAACTGCAAGTAATGGTATACTTCATTCAAAGAAAAATGAGGTAGAAGAGCAGTTTTATTATTCATCAGGACACAGCCCACTCCTTTCATACAATTTGTTTTCGTTTCAGCTGCCTGAACTTTGGAAAAGCAAATACTTTAATAAATTGACACAAGGGCATTGTAGTGTCCTTGACACCTCTGTAAGCCTCATGTTAAGGTCCAATCCTGCACCTGCTTTCTCCCATACAGCTGTATGTACTTCAAGTCACCGGCCCCTTTTTCAGTGTCACATTTTCATCTGAGGGAACAACATAAAGGATGGGGGAGAAATGCATCAGCAACTATCAGTATACTACCATGACTGGATGCATTTTGTGTGCAGCCAGGATACAAGGACCGGCATCGACTTGTATGATATCATAAAATACTAAGGCATGAAACAATATGCAGTGTGCATATCCTTTGCCCTGCTCTGAGGTGAGCACAGCCATCCTGGAAGGAACTGCTTTAGAAAAGCTTTGCAAAAAGAAAGGTATTACTTCAGCACCTCTCTTCTTCAGCACCTTACAAGCCTGACTTGCTGCTTTCCTTTGGCTAACCTGTCTCTGTCCTGCTAGGTGTCCTTGGTCAAGAAACAGTTCTTCACCCAACTGGGGCTGGCTCCCCTCCTCAAGAGACGCAACACTTTCTCATCAGCTTTAACCATGTGGATTTTGTGACTTCTCATGCCAGCCAGAAGACCCACCTAATACAAATGAGAACAAAGAAGTGCCAGATTTTATCTGACATGGCAGAGATGAGCCCATGGGTGAGCAAGCAGGTAGGAAGGCAGCCTGTCCATCATCCCCAGTCTCCCATCTCCATCTCACACAGTGCAGGTTGGAGGCAGTCTATGCACATTGGAGCCTCAGGTATGGAGCAGATGACAGCAGAGCCATAGCTACTGCCCCTTTTGCTGTTTGCCAGTCCAAAGAGCTGTAAGTAGGCATGCAGTGTAGCACAGGGATAGTGCAGTGACCTGCCAGCAAGGGCCACCAGCTCTCTTCTAGGAGGGATTTTAGCTGAATTCTCCATTCCTACTGGCAGACTTGTGGGTGCTGTCTGGCCTCCTCACACACCTATGTGCCAACCATGCCTCCAAGGAGGCAGTCCCATCCCCTGGGACTTGTCTCCCCTCTTCCTTCACTACAAGAGTACAGTGTCAAGTGGGGAACTCAACGGATGGTGAGAGCTGACCAATCCTCGTCAAACCTGAGAGGGCTGTAAGTTCACATCTGGAAAGGTTTCCATGTTTTGTTAGAAGATGAATACAGGCGTGACCATAAAAGGAGTATTTTTACATCTAAAAATGTTGCAAGAAGGGGTTCAGATTTTTATTTGCCAATTATGAAGACTTCTATTTCAATCTCTAAATTCAGAGCAGAGAGATTTTGCAGCAAAAGGCATGCTATTTCAGTGCCAGAGAGTTCATTTTTCCTCTTCCCAGTGGAACATATTTTTCATCTTGACACTTTCTGAGTACAGAAATGTGCAATAGAGAAAGCCTGGAGATCTAGTGAAATTCCATAGGACTGAAAGAGCCACAGCCTGTCGCTGCTGTGCAGCTCCCCCATGAACTGGGGTACACTTACCTCTGTAGTTGCCCAGGAACTTTCCCTAGTATTTTGCCACCACAGAAAACAAAGCACTATAATGAATTCATTTCTAAGCAACTATTTTAACGGGAGAGAGTAAAAGCACTATAGACAGAAGGGGAAAGATTACACTACTCATAGAAAAATTGTTTTGGGGGAAAAACAAGTGTTGAAGCAGTGGAAGCCATACAGTCTAACAGCACAGGACAGATCTAGAATCTCAAACATGATCTTGATTTGCTGCAGGGCTTTATTTGTCCATGCCTCTGTCTCCCCTCACCCATAAAACTAGGATTAAATCTTCCTTCGCAGAACTGTTAAAAATGCATTGCCATTTACCATCTGTTCAACATCCTACTTACCTAGTCTTGACACGAAACACCTTTCTCCTAGTTCTCAGAATAAGAAGCAGAGTTGCAAGAGTTGTCAAAGATTCTGCCTTTCCCTGAACATTAGAGTCTTTAAAAATTATATTAGCACTTCAGGAAATTAATTCCAATTAGCTGGCCTGGCAAGTTGCTTGGAATGGAATATAAACGTACTTTAGGAGAAATATAGGCATCAGGGAGGGAGGCGATATTTCGCTTTTAAAAATGCACCTCCAGTGAAATCAGGGCAAGAAAGCAGTAAAGCTACACATTTGTCTGGCACTTTTTTGTTGACTCAATGACAATTTCGTTGACTCAGAGCTCTGAATTCTGACATCACCTTGTTACAAAAGAAGCATTTTCAGCCACATGTTATTTTTCTACAGGGATTTGACTCATTCTTCCAAACTTTAATTTAGAATCAATTGTTTGCTGTGTTATTTTCACACATAAAAGGCAGCACTGGCTCTTATTACCCCACAGAGATTTTTAAAAACCTAGAATATAGTTGTGGAATAAGTAGCTCCTTTATTTAGGGAGAGGACAGAGAGGGGGAAGAGAAGCACAAAAACACCTTCAATTGCTCAAATCATTTAGTTAGACAAACATCCTAATGCTTTTCTTTTTGTTTCAAAGAGCAATTCTCTAAGGCACTAGGGGTTGCAAGTTCATGCAACTCAAAGGCTAATAAAACCATTTGACTGTCGTTTCTGAGTGGGTGGAAGCTCTCCTCTGAATCCATTTGGAAATGAAGTCACCCACACATTTCCATACTTGATAAAGACCATAGGGCAAACGACCACCTGCCAGCAGTGAGCAGGGAGAGGAGGAGGGTAGAAACAGAAAAGAAAAAAAATCTAACACAGGTTTTCCAAACTGTGCAATTGTGACAATATGCTAGAGACTAACATTAAACTGCTTTTTATTCCTCAGTAAACCTACTGGTCTACGGACAAGTAGGTTTTTCATAAGGATTTTTCTCCATCTCTCAAACAGGGCTCACAACTACACACAGACTTACTATGAAGCAGTTCCACAAATTCACCAAGATCAGTATTGTGCCTTTTAAGAGCTATCCCAAGCAAGGTTTTTTCCCATGAAAAGGACGTGGAAATAATGCTGCTTAGCAAATCAAGCATCTTCTGCAAGTTGCAACAGTTCACATTATCAACTTTTTATCATTATGAGAAACACGTACTGTCTGGAAACGCACAGTCAGCTGAGGCAACAACATTACACCCATTTGTATGCTGAACTGATAAGGCAGGTGACATCTTCCGCAAGTGGGGCGCAGAAGATGCAATGAAACATTTTTTTAAAAAAAAACACCACCACAAAAGTGCATACGAACTTTCCTGGAAATGTAGTTTTTCCCCCCTCTGCACCAATGATCTCAGCCCTGGCAAGCGCCCTGTGTGCATTACGCAGTGAACTGCAAATTTGGGCTTAATCTAGGTCTTGTGTCTGGACCAGCGGCCTCTGGCTGCCTTGGCATCCTGGCAGGATAGTCCTGGCCTATCTTTTACTAGAAGGCCCTCATCCTACTCTAAAGCCTAGCCTGCACAAGACTGAAAATCTGAAATAGTTTCAAGGAAAAGTTACTAGAATGACCTGATCTTGAGAATAGATCATAAGGAGCTCATTTACGCAGCTTAACAAAAGCAAAATGGGGAGGCATTTATTCATACACAGAAGAGAGAACTGATGCCACAGAGCTCTTAGTCATGCAGATGAAGGCAGAACACGATCAGAACGTTTTCCATTGAAACATTCCACTGATCAGAATTTAAGAAACAAGATATTCAAGCTGGAAACAAAAGGCACCTTTTTACTGCACAGGTAATTCCTTATTGTGATTGTTTACAGAGGACAACAGTAATTAACTGTCATTTAGGATCCACTTTAATCAAGACTGAATATTTTTCATTAAGATCCTTTAATTCATCAGCGCGCAGCCCAGCTTAAAGCAAAAAATAGTCAGTGGAGTCACACAACGTGTCACATATGAGATAAATCTGTAAGCCTGAGCATAGCCATTACAAACCATGCATTAATCTTTGTAGGGCTTTCCCAGCTCAGAGTACGAACCAAATCAATCCAAGCTACTTTGCATGGCTATGCAAACAAGCTGTTATCATCCTCAGGCACATCCCCTTCATTGTGGAAAAGGTCGCTGCTGAGCAAGGCCGGATTCTGGCATGTGCAGGGAAACCTGCCCACACTGCCTTGAGATGAGGTGAGGTGGTGGAACTGGACGCACGGTTCCTCTCGCACAGAGCTCTTATCGCTTCTCCACTGCCATCCCCAGAGCAACACACAGTTCTCTTTCCCTGCAGCAGTACCCATAAATCCTCAATTTGATTATATCAACACAAAGTTATGCAAGTTTCCAGACATTCCCCATTTTTAGATTAAAAAAAATCTTTTTTCCTTTCCACAATCACTCGCTAAGCATGGCCACAGCACCTTATAGAAGGTCAAATGGAGAGGTCTCATGTTTTTGAAGGTGAAGGCTATGGCCTCTACGCTATCAACATCCTTTAGTCAGAATAATGTCTAAAATTTACACCTGGATGCAAAATAGCATATGCCAATTTCATATGAACAGAAAGACCAGATTTGAAGTCTTTGGGCTTTAGAACAAGGTTGTATTTTTGCTTATGTTGTACAGCTGATTTCTTATAGTAACAGGATATCACAGAACTGGGGCAATCCAGCTTGCTCAGGAAGTGATGACAAAAAATGTAGCATCAGTAAAAGATGCTTATTTCTAAATACTGGATAAGCTGTACATATCCATGCTATAATCTAAACGTGCCATAGTGGGGTGCATATTCCTTTTATTAGCAGTCGTTCAGAATATGCTACACTGAAGTAACTTTGCTGCTGACAAATAATGCACTACTCTTAAAATTTCTGCAATAAAAGCTTTATACCACATTGTTATTAATTTATTTACCTCAAATTTTATTATCTTCAGGATGCACTTCTTAATAACTCCTCTGAAATTGCGAAAGCTGGCTGAGAGCCAGCCGTAGTGACACTGAAATTAAAAGAAAAGATCCCTGAAAGCTGAAACATGGAGCGATACTCATCAAAAACTAAAGCAAAATGTCAGTGTATTTTAGATTTTGACATTTTAAGTAAACCATTACCTTCTCTCTCTGAAAACTTCAATGTAATTGTTATATAGAACAGGTTCCCCATTAAAACTTCAAGAGACAGTCATTAAAACTCCAGAGACCACCTCATTCAACATAAGAACAGTGTATTTGAAAAATCTCTCATGCTTAACTAATGTAATTTGGTGGGTCCCCCCACTACACTAGACTATGCACTGTTTTCTGAGGCATACGCTTGTAACAGCTGAAGAATGATGCAGAGCCATAGGGAAAATAAATGCTTTCATGTGAACTAGGAGAGGACAGTAGTTACGAAGAAGTGGTGGATAGGCAGTCAACAAGGTGTGACAAAGACTGTATTGCACATAGGTCCTAACGTATGGCTGTTCTCTAGGCATTATCAAGATGAAACTTCAAGTGAGGGCATGCAACTTGACAATATGTAGCAGAGCTCACCACTAAACAAACAAATGGAGAGAAACTGCGAGTCACAAGACTTAGCCTTTCCTCCTCCTGCTGCTGTTTAGTCACAAAACCAATGCAGGAGTCGTAGGATCTCTCCCAAGCCTCAGCTTCTTGCCAATGGAACCTAGAGAAAAAATATCTCAAGAATGTTTTTTTTATTTTGTGTGACACAAACAACTCATGCTTGTACCAGTGATGCAAGGACAGGCAACTTACACAGCTTGTTGAGCACATGCAAGCACACTTACATGTGCTTGGGCAGAAACGCTAGTTCTTTCACTCTTATTTCAGGACACCTCTTCTGAGTTATGAAGCACACAGGAGGAGAATACAACTGGGAGACAGACAGAAAGCAAGACTGAGTTTTGTTAGGGAGCTCACTAGGGAGGCCAAAGGGAAAAATCGATCTGTCCCACTCTTACAACTAAGAGTAGAGCATCACCACGACTCATCTGAAACACTGTGATTGTCCATCAGCAGAGATCAGCACAGTCTCACAGAACAGTGGATGAGGCTGTGCAAAGCCAGTGGTGTCCAAGCAGACAGAAGAGGGAAGGCTGTTTAAATTGTGCAGAATCTGGTCTCCCACTCTGTTCATCGCTGTTTGGGGATGACTTTTTAAAATGTGAGGCTCAGGGAACTTCACCTATCATGAGCTCAGTAACACTATGATGTCTCACCCCAATTAAAGTAATGTGGGATTGAGAAATTTTGCCTGTCTTCAATAAAATTATCAGCTGGAAGTGAAGAGGGGGAGATAAATCACCAGAAACAAAGCACTTAACCAATTGTCATTGATATTCTGACTGCTTTCCTTCACCTTCCTTCTCTTGACGGGAAAGTTAAAAATTAAGGGTGTGTTTTAGCAACAGCACAACAGGCTATGAAGAATATCCGTGCTGAGCAATCCTAACACATACCTGACTTTTGCTAGCCTCAAATTTAAGACAATTCTAATATCCCACTTTTGTCTTTCAAAATTCATGTTTCTATTACCGATGCTTACGTTCTTAGAAAGGCTGTTCAATCCCGTCACAGCCAGGGCATCCTGAGGCAGCGGTATGGGTCACATAACTAGTACATAAGGAAACGATGGAAAAAGAGCTGAAAATGGATTTGATCAATGCGGACTGGGAGTGAGGATGAAGCAACTGTAAGCAAAGATCAAAATAAAGCCAAGAGTAGAACTGGGATTTCATGAACTGAAGGAAGATGCTGCTTTCTCCTTACCAGTCCAGAAGGGAAGACTCTTTCAGGCTGCCTGTGATCCTCTCTAGGATGGGCTTAGATCTGTACAATTTTCAAGTGTCACAGTGATGACAGTGAAAAATACACAAGGAAGGAAGGCTAAAGAAACAAAGTTGGGTCATAGTAAATATGAACAGCATCTTTAGTTAAAGCCCCAACTATACTGTAGCCACTAAACACTGGCTTACAGATCTGCTCACACCAGCATCCCAGTGAGCTACCAATGCTGTTAAAATGGAAACCCCACCAAACACTGTAACTGAGACCAACTCTTTACTCACGAAGTCTTAGGTTTACACAGATCATAGGAATTATTTAAAATACCAAAAGAGCGGAAGGGGAGAAACAGGTCAAAAAACATCACTTCGAGACTATGCATCGTGGAGATGGAACTGTAAACCCCAGGAGTATAACTAGAATTGCTTCTGCTTTGAAAAATTATTCAGCTGTATTTCTTATTTCCAAAGAATAAAGATGTCATAACAAGAATTAGAGATCGTCAACAGTAACAACAACTAAAGGAGGATTTATTTATTTGTTTGTTTGAATGAGACAGAGACAGCACAGGAGCCCCTTCTGAGACCCCAGCCTCGGGGTTAACAGTGGCTTCCAGTCTAGTCTCCAACAGGAGATCTTCACCCTATAGAGTACTGCATATAAATGCAATCCAAATTGAAGGTACAGCTATGAACACAGATATTACTGCCTAGTGATATAAAACATGGAATTCCCCAAGTACTGGAATTAAGGAAGTTTTGTTTCCTGCCAATCTGCATCTCGGGCTCAGTGACGTCTCACAGCACAAACTTTGGGCAAAGCTCTTCCCGCAGCTGGGACTGTGTCGCAGGGCTCTGCCCTGGGCAGATTCTCTAGTGTCCATAGGAAGAAGCTGATCTGTAGTAACACAGTTACCCTTGGGTCCTCTACCGGTCTGTAATATTTGGCTGTGATTTACCAATGGGTTAAAAAAGGGAGGGGAAAAGAAGAGGGAAGGAAGATATATGCAGAAACAGCTTTATCTCGTATGCTTGTTTCCTATGGAAACAAGGCTAAACCCAACACATTACACCAAATGAACACTCAGTTTAGTGCCAGTTCTGTTTCAGAGCGTAAGATGACAGAGAAACCTCAAACAGCAGAAAGTATTTGTCCTTCACTGTCTCAAGCAGGAATCTGTGTGATAATTGCACTAATCCCTTTTTCATGTTGTGTTGTATTATGGCAGTGCAATGGGAAGGGGAGAAAGGAGAGAGAGCAGATGCCACTAGATTTTGAACACACTGTTAGCATAGAGATACCCCAACACTGAAGCACTGCTAAAGAGCCAAATTAATGGTATCTATTAGACTGATCTAACTGGATGGTCTGGGGGTTATTATTATTTCTCCTGCACAGAAGTCATACAGCTTGCTCCGCACTAATGTCATTGCCATATATAAACAATGCATAGCACACAAAAGGAGAGGGTAAAAAGAAAATATATGGAGAGCTGTATATTTAAGCTTGCCAAGTGTTGCCATTTGCCTACACGTACAGTTCTCACAGCTATGAAAGAACAGCAAAAGCTCAAAACGCCTTTGCATTTCCAAGTATCCGCTCTCTTCTCTGAAGAGTGACTCCTCTTCTAATGTCAAGATGAACCAGCATCATTTTAAGTCAGCTGGACACATTCTAACCCAGAAGAAAGGAATTACTTTCCAAGCCCCTCCCAAGTCACTTGCTCTTAGTGCCAAGTAAACTTCTGAATCATCCAATACATATAACTTACTTTTAGGGAGGCAGGTTTGCAGAATAACTTGATTTCTGTTCTTCAGCACCCACAAGAAGCCATCTAAATTACCCACATGTAGAAAAATAATAACTTCACCATGCACATAACTAAGCTAAACACCAAAGGCTCAAGCATCTTGTACATGAGTGGAAAGAAAAGTCTGTTACGTGAAATCAATAGCAGAAGACAGAAGGCATTCAAAAGACCCTCAGTCTACTTCTAGGCAAGTTACTTCCCAGTTTAGCAACTGCCTTTTCCAGATCTACCACTTTAGCTGCTCATCTGCTCAGGACAGAGACCACTATCTACTGCCCATTTCCCTGGGGCCCAACACAAGGCAGCTTTGCTGGTGGCTTTACACTCCTGAAGAGGAGACTCTGGGATCTGCCACTAGACTGATTAAGAACACCTTCAGCTTGCGTTAAATTGCTTTGTTGCAAAGGAAATCTTGTCCAAGAACAACAGCCCTTCAGTTCTCTAACAAGGCTGCAAAATCCTCTGAAGAAGGATCTTGCAGTGCTGGCCCTCAGCACACAGTTCCCAGCACATGAAAAGAAAGGCTGCTCTTAAGCACTGCTAGGAGGGAAATCATTACTTCCATTCAGCCAGCTACTAGGCAATGCCACATCATCCTTCTATTTTCCAAGCTTCACCAAATACCAGTGAGTTGCAAGCCTAACATTTTCCACTGCAAAACATTGTGATGCCTCCCTGCAGTCAAGTCTGCCATCACATTTCCAGAAGCACTCTTACCTCTTTATTAAGGACTTCATGGGCAGCAGATGACCAATCTTCCAGTCGCTGGTCAAAACAAACGTTTCTTCTTGTTTTCTTGTTCATAATTTCAGATTCCTTCTTGTTAGAGATTATGCTGTACTACAGAGAGATGTATTCTACCTACCCACCAATCAATAGTTATCCAAGAGATTGTCTCAATATCACCCTTGGAAAGTTAAGGGACACCATTCTGACACATAAACACTGCCAATTAACTACACAGGGCCTTATTTTCCAATAGAAATAGTAATTCACGTATTCACCCAACTCTCCCTACAGATTAAGCTTTTTCTCAGCCAATCACATTGTCAAAATGCACAGACTGTAGGCTATTCCTAATTTATTCTATAATTTTACCAAGGAACTGTGTAGCTTTTTCAGTCAAGTTTTCACCTAGTCAGACAAAGAAAAGATCTGCACAAACCTCATCTCTTTGCCCAGCAAAACAGTTTTTAAGAGCAATACACCAACCTTCCAGAGAAGTCATCCATAAGCCAAGGCCAATCTCTTCATTGCAGCCACCGAGAACTGATAACTGGAAGTAAGGGTAGTCTAGGAGAGGAGTAGGACAGTTGTCCACTTAAAACATCTGGATGTAAAGATAAGTAAGTGCTGATTCTAAAGTGTGTTTATCATAATAAAATTAACCTCCTTTTCCCCCAAAAAAGGGTGATTTTGAGACAAGCAACAGGTCTCTAGCTGGAGCCCATTCCAAAACACAAAGCCTGAGTTTCCGTGTCATCTAACAGGAAGGTATCTTCTTTCTATGGTGACACTTACTCACTAGCTCACACCACCCACACCACTGCTAGAGAGGACTCTCAGCTCTGCAGTGGAGCAGGTTTTCCCCCAAGCATGGATGCAAACAAGCCAAGGTGCTAAAACATTCAGAGGGAGAGAACTGACAAAACCTCCATTTAGGCTGCATACTGCTGTCCGCTCTGGAGTGCTCAGAGCGCACTTGCTCTCGCTCATGTGCAAACTCATACATTGAAGCCCAAACTTCCCCAAATACCATGTCAGCCTCTGCCACTTCTGATTCTCCCCAACTAATGTTGAGCATTAGATTATTTCAGACCACTTCCAATTCCCTCAGGAGGTCTCTGTCATCATGAAGCAGTGAAGTCAAGTAAGTAATCACTAGCTGGGATTTCCTTTACCTATCCTCTTTGACATTAAAGGAGACCAGCATGTTTGATAAGCCCTTAGCCCTGACTCAAACAACTCAGAGAACAGAACCAGATGTTCAGGCTTGTGGCACAGAAAGGTGGCACTCCAGACCCTCATGCCATAACAGGGATTCACCAACATCCCACTAACAGGAGGCATTTTGTACATGAACATCTCTAAGTTCCCATTTCTCCCTTCAAGCATACAGGTGCTTGAATGAAGGCTGAGCACTGGATGTCTTCATGTAGCTGGACATAGAACATGAGGCCCTTGCCAAAGAGATGCCTGACTGAGCAGGGTCCACCCTCCAGATTTTTTTGGCATCTGTATCGAGTGAGGAGCAGGTCATGCTGTCCCTGCTCAGCTTTAATTAACAGTTTAGAGTATTCAGCCAGGAAAATGAAAGACGCTCCTACTCAGTTAAAGAACATTTAAATTTACTGTACCCACCTCCCTGCTCTATCAGGCTGATCCAGACAAAGGCACCCCCTAAGTGCAGTCAGAAAGCAAACACCGTGGGAGCAGAAGCAGAACATGACACCACAGCCCCATGGTTAAAACACTCTCATGGAAGTGGGAGAACTAGGTGTGAGGTCTCATTCCTAGAAACATAAAACATCTGAAGTGCCTGGAACTACATCTAGGTTCACCCAGCTCTCCTCCCCAGGGATGTGGTTATTGCAATAGCAAAGGCTGTTGAAAAATCAAGACTGAAGCATGCAATTCTGATGAATGATGGCAATAAACTAGCATGTGATGAGTCTTCATTTTTTAAAGGCAGCTCTCTCCACTCTTCTGTAGTGCTATGGATCTTTCATTACTTTAATGAGATGCCAAGATAAAACACTCCAAAAGCATTACTGAATACTATTTTCTCCTCTCTCCACTGCTTCAATTTATATTTGTCTCATCATTCTGCCAGTGCAAATCTTATTTGATAATCTCTCTAAAACCTTCTGCAACAATTTTAGAAACCTGAGTCAACTAGATGTTGACTTTTGACAGGCTTTTGAGAGAAAGACTTATGCTTAACAAGTTATCCAAAATGGTTGTCTCAAATATTCTGATTTTGAAAAGATTTGGTCTGTAAAAAACAACCTAGATTTTCTTTAGACTTTTTAGCATGTCTGCCTTACATCAAAGACAGCTGCTCCCTTGTTAGTAGTAGCAGAAGAAAAGGAACAAATCAGGCTTGGTGTAAGCCTTATGACTGATGATTTGCACCACATGATAAGCCGTATTGATGATTTGCACTGCATCTTGCCACAGCTGCCCAGTGAAATGAATCTCTAAGACCATTAAAAGCACCTCATAGCTCTGAGATTGGCATCTGTGCATAAGGAGGCAGCATGGCTGTGAGACTAAGAAAAGTGGCTGCAAGACTAAGAAAGCATAAAATCGCCTAGAGCATCTGATAGAGCATCAGTAGTGCTGCGTGGCTGTTTAGCACAGAAGCAGCATCTCAATTGTGCTGTCCTGGTTGAGATACACAGCGAAGTTTATGAAGTGCCATTTTCACTGAGCATTAAGTTACCAAAAGCCAAACAGACAAATCCCAGAATCCACACACAAGTAAAATGGATATATTTTACTAATGTATGTGCACAAAGGAAGGGAATTGCAGACGATATCATGACTTCACCAAATGATAAGCTACACGCGCAGTGTGCCTTTCGATGGACTGCTGGGAGTCGTCAGGGCATACGAACTGCAGGCAGACTGATAAGAGCATCAAAGGAGGCTCTTACCATTTGCATTAATGTAATTGGCTGTAGCACAGGGATGTGGACAGAAGATAATGATGGCAGTAGTTTGTTATATTCACTCATTGTTCTTCCTTCTCTGCAATTAGAGCAACTATACACATAATGCAATGCAAAATTATATCGACTGAATTTAGTCTACTAGCCCCAGCAGACAGTTTCTGCTTGGTATGTTGTCTTTCAACATGCAGCATAATGCAATATCAGAGGCTTAAGATAGCGATAAACAGCATGGGGTCATTACAAAGATTCATTACTGATTATGCCCTCAGCATTGAGCTCTGGTTTTTCCAAAATGAAACATTTGTTTTCCAGCAAGGGAAGCATAGCTATTTCTGTGGCAGAGTCCTGTTGAAGTATCCTGGTTGTAAACAGGGCCAGAACATGTCAGGTCTGTTGAAATCTGGGATTCGATAAAGTCACTCAGGTTTTGCTGGAAGGACGTATTCTCCTGTTATCTGGGACAGCTCCTGCGTTCTGTCAAGAAGCAGGAGTGATGACAAAGTGGCTTGGCAACCATCTTGTCAGAAGTAACAACAACAAGGAAAGAATAGCACAGCTTAGAAACAAGAGAACAAACACACACCGTTTCCACCACTGTGACCTTTTCCTCACAAAGGGAGAGAGAAAGTGCTGTTATCAGGAAGATATTAGAAGGGACCTTGGAAAAAAGGGCACTGCTTAGCCAGCTGGTGGAGATTGTTCTGTCTTCATTCGAAGTGTTCAGTGGAACTCGTAATTCTGAAAGTGCAGCAAGGAATTTCTAAAAAAAAAGTGTAATAACTGATAATCCACAAAAGAGTGAGGAAGGGTCTGTAGGTGAAGTCTTGCATTACAAATCTAATTCTACAATTTTAAACAAAGTGAGCACAAAATAGACTGACACTTCGGTCTGCAACAGAACAACGAATCAAATCGTTCATTTGGGTGGTTCATAACTTGAGGACTGCCACTAATTCTCCACATAAGTGCCAGATACGTCCTTCATCTGCTTATACAAAAGAGCCATTATATAGGCTGAGTTTGCTGAAGCTACCATCAAAGTTAAAAACAAATGGAAAAGCTGGGTGCACTTAAGGATAAACAACATTCATCACTTACGCTTTCATTGACCTTGCAGTGAGGACTAGAGCTGGTGCTTTTTCTGGATTTCAATGGAAAGTGTAAGTACCTGTGCATGTAAGAGCCATTTCACTGCACCACAGCATGGGAAAAGGACCTCTGTCTGTCCATGCTGGCAGCTCAGAGATTCCATTTGCTGCATTCCTCACCCTTACAAAATGACAGATTATTAGGAAATAAAACCCAATCATACACTGAAATTAAGAAAGCCAAAGAAATGACCTGCCCTAATTAAATCTTATTATCAGATCTATTTCAAAAGTGAAGGTGGTTATTTTTTTCCAGCTTGCCTAACTCACACATTCTTCAACAGCCTCTGTTTTGCAAGTCAAAATGCCATGGATAAGATTTAGTCAGAATCAGTACTAATTAGCAAGGTGCTATTTACCAGTTGTTCTTGCCCTCATAGGCAAGATCCTGTCTTTCCTATTCTGAGGATATAGATCCTCAATGAGGTGTTTTCAGCTACCTTGCTTCCCTCTTCACATGACTTAATTCTGCATGCAAGATAGGGAGAAATAATTAATTTCCCAGTAACTGAACCCTCAAAAGCAAAGCATATCTGTGCCTTAAAGACAGGGGTCTCACTTACCCCATCTAAAGAAACTCAACCCTGGCAATGAGTTATCGATCCAGAAATGGCCCTTTCCACCAGGTGGGATTTACACTCCAGTTTGAAAACCAGCTCCTGCTAAAGGAACAAAGCTTCTGCTTCAGAAAGGTTTTATATGAAGCTGAACCTTAATGATCACCACTCAAACATGAAGGCTCAATTCTTATTTCTATCAAAGCTGTTTAAGAGATCCCTGTAAGAAGGTCCTGGTTCCCTATCCAGAGAAAAACAAGACCTAAATGCAAGCGGGAATCCAGCATCCTGAAAGAAGCAGAATTTGCTGACTAAATTTATTTCCAAAGTAAAATTCTAGGAGATGGAAACTTTGTCCATGTGTGAAAGATCTGAATGTCTTGGTGCTGGTAGTGGGAAACACAGGTTCATCCTCTAGTAAAGCCTTGCTGCTTGTCTAGCAGAGTCACCTTACACTCTCTCTGAGTAGCCTGAATCCTCCTGAAAAAAAGGCAGTCTTGGTGATTTGAGGTAAAGAAAGAGACATTCAGGAAAACATATTAAAGTAAACACGTAGAAGCTCTAGCTTAACTGGTGCGGCTAGAACTCAGGGGTGCTTTATCCAAACTTCACTAACACAAGATATTTTAGAAATCTTAATCAGAGAAGCTAGCAGCCACTAATAGCTGCAGTACACAACTGAATCCAGAAATGATGGACTGTTTCCAGCTCTGCCACTGACTGGAAGCATGAAAAAGTCTGAGTGCCAAGGCAGCATCATTAAGACGGCATCAGGATGAGTTACCCATTTTTGCTGCTTTAATACATAGGAAAGATCTCTTTGTAGATTAATAGGAACAATGCTAGCTCGTCTTCCTGCTTGTCCCCAGGAAGTGGCATCTATTTTTCCCTACTTCATAAACAGAGCTTAAATGTTACAATACGCATCCTCTCAGTTTGTATTACCAAGCAGGTGCACGAATACATCACATCCAGGATTAAAAGAGAATGACATATTCCAGCTCCCCCAAATATCTGGTTTTGTTCAAATGAAACATACCCCAAATTCCTAATGTAAACAGCTAGGGAAGCAATATAGCAAACTTTTGGGGAAATAGAGATAAAATTCATTTTCTTCTCTATCTCACTCAGTCACCATCTTCTTCATATGTAAATACAGGTTTGTTTTAAACTCATCTCTGGTTCACTCACCATCCTTCTTCCTCACACTTCACTAATGCTCTACTTTCTCCCTCTGTCACTTAAAATCATGGTCCACAGCTTTTAGGACCTCAGTATAAGCAATTTAGTTTTGTTATTGCCATCAGTCTTCAGTGTAAATTGTTATCTGCTAAAAAGTTGTCTAAACCCACACACAGCCATCAGAGGAAAAGAAACTTTCAGCTGCAGCAAATCTAGTCTTAACAACTACCGATGGCAAAGTTGAAAGCTTATTTGTTTCTAGGTAATTGCAACACATTCAACCACCTAAAACTGCATGAAGTAAAGAAAGGCAAGGCATCCTAATGCTGGTTCCTTTTCTCCTTTGCATAGTTCACCCCAGCCTTTCTCTGGGAGAAGGGAAAGCATCTTGCGATTATGGTGTACAAGCAAAATAAATTTCAAAAGTTCCTTGGGTCGGCCAACACAGAAGAAAAAGAGACATGGCGCACCCACTGTGTCCTTCTACCCCCTTCTAGCGGTGCCTATTCCAGAGGTAAAACCTGGCAAACCAAATCTTTCAGCTCAAGCAGAAAAGCTTCATGGGTTTTGAGACAGAGACCCTCAGCACAGAAAGAGACTTGTGCTCCAAGATGTGACCTGTGTCAGAGTTTGACCTGGGTGAACATAGAGCCGAAGTTCTCAGCTTTGTTAGCAACTGCTGGATGTCCCTAGGCTAGACAGAGAGCCACGTTAAGTTCAGTGATGGTCAGTCTAACAGAAGCAGCAAAGGCACATTATGTCAGGTTTAACTGCTACCAGCTGCACACTATTTCTGCCAAACTGAAACAGTTTACACTGGCACTCGGTACTGATTAGCAATGTCCTAATTAAATGTATTAATTACAGATGTTTCCAATAGAATTCATTTTTGAGGTGCAGACAAAGCTATAGGACAAAAGGAATAACACGTTCCCTTTTTACACAAAGAAGAAACTGGGACAATTTTAACACAACAGCATAGCACTGAACGTTAAGGGCTGAGAGAAATACCTTTAAATTACATAGAGCAGCTTGTCCTCAAATTTTTATAGTCCAGACAAAAAACCTGACAGATACAAGCACTGGAGGAACAAGTGATCCACACAGAAATCCCTCCAATATCTTCACAGCAGCTTCTTCAAAGGCAATTTTATAACTAAAACATAAAACATTATTAACGGACAATGTCTCTAGGGACACCACTCCGAGCTAACAGCAAGACTGGGAGCCTACTCAGAGTTTATGGAGTCACTGTACTGGGCACCATATGAGACACAAAGAAATGAGCCTACATATAATTTTTAACACAGGAGTTGAGCTGCTCCCAACCTACTGAATTTTCACCACTAAATTAAAGAGAAACAATCAAAACATGATTAAAACCATCGAGAAACACAACTACTGCTTAACCATTCTTCATCGAGGGCAGCACACAGGAGTTCAGTTAAAAACAATGAAACGCACAGATCAGCAACACAGATGGAGTTTGCACCTTCTGCTCTTTTCTTCTGTACAGCTGAAGAGGGGCAATGCCAGGTGAGAAACATGTTTCAGACACTGGTTTTATGCAAATCCCCTGGAGCCAGGAAACTGCCTGCCAGGAGCTCGGTCGCACTCACAGAGCTGTTTCAGTTTCTGGTTCTCAGGTAGCAGCCCGGCAAACACTGAAAGAGGAGCCTCAGTACATGCCAGCTCCCTATAGAAATTAATCAGCAGTTCCATGAACTGGGGAAGTAAATGTGCTTTCCTACAGATTTATAGTTTAGTTCTCTGAGATTTAATGAAGTTGTTGATTCAAGCTTTTTTTTTTCAGTTGGGATATTTATAACACCTCTTTCTTCTCTGAGTATTCTCCAAAAATGGCGGAGGTCAATCTTTCAGTGTTATCATCTGTCTGAATGGGCACTAATGCTTGGGGCACCTTGTCTTCCACCTGCCTAAGTTCATGAGACTTTATCTGAAATTGATACTTTATCTGTGTCATATTTGGTTGAAAATAATGAGATTTGAAACTTGTGATAAGGAAGGAGAGAAGAGATCATTTGAACCTTGTTTTCTTTGGAAGCCAGGCCAAAAAGAGCACAAAACTATTTGTATTAACATTTTATACTTTAGATCACCTCCAGCTCTGTAAGCTGGTCCTCTGAATCCCAAAAGCATCCTTTAAGAATGCCCTAGAAATCCGTGTTGTGTTGCATTTCTTTCAGCATCTTGTTTCAAATATGCTAATTAGAGTGGAAGCAATTAGAACAAAATTAATTTACCCATCTATATTTGTTGTTCAAGCTTTCTCCAAACGCTGAAGAAAATTGACAAATGCGAAGTCAGCATGTCAAAGAGCTATTTCTAGCTTGTCATAGAAGGTGTGAAGAAATACATGGCATTTGACTGGTTTCTCCTGTCCCTATTGAATTTACGGCTTTAAGGATCAAACTGTCAGAAAGCATAACTGTCACTGACTGTAAACAGTAATTGCTTCCAACAGCCCATGTGATGATGTTTATGTCTCTTTAAATAAGGCACGTTGTCCAGACCAGCCATAGACTAAAAGAAAACTCCAACTGTTTAACAAAACCAAACACCTCGGAACTTTTAAAAAAAAAAAAAAAAAAAAAAAATCGAAAATTAAAGGCCAAATCTGTGCCTGAAGTGTTTACTACAATTGTACTTCTCTGTCTATTGGGACAGCTTGTTTGATGTGCCCTCTCTTATGAGATGCGAAATCTGTTGGGTCAGCCAGACACTAGCTTGGTCGGGTGACATGGGGAAGGAACAGGGTAACCGAAGAGCTCTGTAACCTCCAGGTCACCTCACTTCCCAACAGAAAGCAGGTCTGGCTATTCTCACCTTCAAATCTCTGCTCCTTGTCTGGGACAAGATCAACAGGTATTTGTCAGTGACTACAAGCAGTTAGGATTTTATTTCTAGCCTTACAGACAGAAGCCAGGGGGAACATTCATTCCTGCAACAGCTCAGGTTCAAGGAGAGGCTTGCTGTGTCACCGCTAGTACTGATAGGATTACAGTCCTTCCTGGGGTTTTGTCATCTACACATTTGATGATAGATATACCTCTTCTGCTAAATACTGAGTAGAAGCAGATCCAGGAAAAAAAACGTACTTACAAAATCTCACTCAATGCATCCTTTCATCTGACTGCAAAGCCTTTACAACTGCACTAGGATATACAATCATTTTTGTCTCTCCTGCTTGACCCCATATTAGGAAAAACACTCTAGATGCCATTTGCTTCTGAGGTTGTTGTATGAGACAGAGTCAAAAGCCAACCTACAGGATGCAGGACATCATTATTATTGTTACTGTTATTCTTTCTCTTACTGCGGTTGCAGAAGGTGACTGGTTGGATGCTGTTTGTTCTCAGCAAAGCCACTTTGGCTGTTATTCATCTCTGTGTTATGTCCCAGCTGCTTGCACTCTCTGCTATTATTTCTTTTAGATTTTTCCAGGAACTGAAGTGAAGCTTGATGGATCTACAATTCCCCAATTCTTCTCCCCGCCTCCCCTTTTTTAAAAGGCAGGCGTTATATAGGATGCTTTCCATTCTTCCACTACCTCAATGACCTCTCAAATATAACCAGTACAGTAACAGAAGGGTTTCAGCCACTTCTTTAAGTGTGCTAGCAGGCCTTCTCCTGACAGCAAATGGGGCTTTTAAGAAAATGGCTGCTACCAACACTGAGAGAAGCACCAATGCTCCAATGTCTGGTGCACAGGTTGCCAACCTGAGGGCATGACAAACAGTTTTCTGGCAGTTTGATCAATTTCTTCTTTCATCACATGAGAGGGTCACCAAAGGTTTGAATGTAACATAGGGTCATGTAGTTGCTCCTGAAAACAGAAACTCTGAAAATCCAACAGCCTGGAATTAAAGCCTTGTTAACATCCTGATGGGGTGTATCTATCTCTACCACTCCCATGAAAAGCAGTGCAACTTCCCTAGCATGGATGAAACTACACTACTATGAGTACACTTAAACATTTTATTTATGTACAAAAACACAAGCCTCTCTGTAAAAAGTACTGCATACTGTCACACCACTGAATATAAGCTAAGAGCCATGTTGATACAAGCCATTATCATACTTCAAAATAAATACTCAGCTGCTAGAAATCCCACGTATAAGCCAAGTCTAACATGCCTCACAGCCAAAAGGAATGTTTAAATTATTTGTTTAGGTGGATTGCTTTTCCTTTTAACTGTGACTGTAGACTCCCACAATTTTCTTAATACTTCCATTTAAAATGGATAGATACATTCTGTGTCCAATTTCATATCTATAAAAGAACAAAATAAAACTTCTCAAACTGATTGCAATGAGGTATTTGCAGAAAATTCACACCTAATCTTGCTGTCAGAAGAATAGCAATTTGCCAACTATAATATTTAGGAACTCTTCCTCCTCCAGCAGAGGAAGTTTAAAAATATTTATCTCTAAGAGTTCATGAAGTTCTGTACATCCATTCTGGAGTTTGTCCTAGGGGGTAGAATTAGGAGATGAAAATATGAACTGTTTTGTACACAAGTTATCCTGGGCTCATCTAGAAAACCTCAGGTTGACAGCAACCTAGCTGGTTTCTCTGGTAGCTAGAGATAACTAAACAACAATCGAAGTTTGAGGAAAAGTGCCTAGTACAAAACCATTTGCACACACAAGAAGCGATTTTGAAAGACTTGCAAAAAGTCATTGAAGAGGAGATTTCAGTATTGTAAGAAGTCTGACGTTGCTCTGGCTCTTAGGCAGCCTTGCCATGATGAGCTATGGAAAAGACATCTAGGAAATGCAAGCCTGCTCTTAGTAGGTTTAAACTCCTTCCCACAGTTCCCTTGGAAGCAAGGGCTTTTCTCAAAGTCCTGAAAAAAGATGGATGGCCACTGCCTCAAACTATTAAATGAGAGTGTTACTGCCTTCTCCCTGATTATGCTTTAAAGAGTACATATAGGTGCCTGGTTCAGGAATGATTCTGTGCTCTGCAAGTGCCCAAATGCATCCCCTTAACTAGGTATTTAAATACAGAAACCTCTGGAAGCTTCTTCTCAGCATGTTATTGCTTGTTTTCATCATTTTACAACTTTCCTTCTACAAGGAGCCCAAGATGCCTAAACCTGAGCTTTTACTTCCACTCCGGGGAGCAAACATGTTAAGTACCAGAGACTTTAATCCAATTTAATCTTCAGGCACCAGAACAGCTTTCACCTTTGCATCATTCTTTTTCCATTAATATTTTGTACATACAAATGCAACTGCATTAAAACATCTTGCTTTCAGGATAGATTCAGATATTTGAGAGATTTCCAGAAAGAGTAAGTCTATTATTCCAATTATTCCATTGGAATAGTAGTTCTATTATTCCATTTATTTTACATACTTTGGATTTAAAATATTCCTATCCATGGTCCTAAGAACCTTAGTAATTAAAATGTTGCAATCCACAACAATAACATTTGTCAGTTATACCACAAAGGCAATAAAATACACTAGATGCTATCCAAAGCCTGTAAGTTCAGTCATATAGATGGTCCTTTGCTCCTGATGAAAGTTGCTCTGTTCTTCTGAAAAAGCCCTTATTAAATAGGTAGTTTTAGGTAAAGGTCCCAAAGGTCAACCAACTTTGGCAGAGGTTATTATAGAAAGGACAATTAAGGTAGACTTACACCCATGTGCAACCATTAAGAGATAAAGCCAAAACCAGGAGCTCTAAATTGGGAAATGGCACCTACGGTATTCAGCAGAGTTCCAAATTTCCATCTCCATTCCAGCGTGCCGCTCCTTTGGGAAAACTAATGAAGCTCAGAAATAGTAAAGGGTGGGAACCGTCAACATGAACTATTCTGCTCTACAGGCTAGCCCAATTTCCTACAAAGGCAATGGAAAGATTCCTAATGGTTTCAGGAGGGAACTAACTCACATTTGCATAATGCATCTGTGTAAGTCTGAAATAACTCCACCGATGTTTACTTCCTCAGCCCATGCAAGATGCACACTGGCTTAAGAGAGTGAAAGCTGTTGCACAGCATCTGCACATGCCCTGTCTGTGGAAAGCTTTTTGCACGTTCATCAGTTTCAGGTAACTTTAATACGTAGCCTTACATCTGCCTATATCCTATAACAAAGATATTCAGATCAGACTTTAGACACATAGAAAAAGTTTCTTCTGGTGTCTGACTCTTTTATTTGATATACCAGAAATTGTACTGATACCATGGACTCGTACCCATCTTTCTTTAGGCTGATCAAACTTAGTCTTTATTTATTTATTTCCTGGTATATATTTCTATCACTCCAACAAAGGTCACTGAGCCACACAGCACTGTTGGTAAATAGAATTCAAAATATCATTTTTTTGACACAGGAGATAGGGAGGGAAAAAGAAAGACTCTGAATAGCACAGTCTCTACTAATTTGCTTGTTATCTTCTTTCTCCTACAAGGCTAAGAGTGAACAAGCCACCTTGTAAACCAGAAGGAATTGTAGTTACTTCCCTATCGCTCCATTAACAGTGCTGTAGTGCTGCCAGCTAAAATTTAGTTCTCGATTATGCCTTTGGACGATTTGTTGCCTCCTGACCCTTAGATGCAATGGTGTGGTTGGTGGCGATACACAAACACCTGACAGCAGAATGGTAACTAGGTATAAGTCATCAACAGTAAAGAATTATTTAATAAATCATTTCAATGACATTCAGAAGTTCTAGAGAAACCTGCCACTCCACCTCTTATCAGAGGATCTGAGAATACTTTTCAATTAATTTAGTCTTTAAGGTAAATTAACAGTGTTTCAAATCAGTCAATATTGTTCTTTGATTACAAACATGGAAAATAAATTTGGAAATTAAAGTGGAAAAATAAAAAATAAGATTAAAAGAGGGGAAGGAACTCAGTCATGGTCACAGACAGAAGAGCCTCATCCAGTTTCCCTCCTTGTTCTCTCTAAAGCAAATCAACTGAAAGAAGGTACATAGACTTCACGAAAGACTGACTTCTATCAGAAAAAACTTTTAGGAAATTCCCATACAGTAAGGGTTAGGTTACCAAAATTCAGCTCATTTCTCTGGAAAAGTTAACACTACCTCAAGTATTAAATTAAGAGCACTGGCATGAGATGGAAACATCATGCAGCATACTCCTTCAGAGTGTAGACTTCGCAACTTCTTTCACAATGGGAAGATTAATTGAAGAAGGAAATAATTAACAGAGAGACAAAATGCAAAAATTTTGGAGTAAAAGCAGCCAACTCAAATGCAAAACAAAAGCAAATCTGACACAGAGAAAGCAGCAACAGATTACAAGAACATTTTTTGTTTGCCTCAACACAAATATTTTTAAAAGCTACTTTATTTTTTAAACATTCAAACATTACTCCATATCTAAAAGTACTGCTCTCCAGACACACACTTTCATGTTTCACATGACTTGTAACAGCTAAACAAGTTAATGAAAGGTAAACAGCTTTAATTGCAGCTTTCAAGCACATGTTCAGAGACTCTCACCAACTCTCTGATATTATTTCACTAGTACAGTGCCATTAACTGAAGAATAGGTGTGCTGGTATCTAGCATCAGGTGCTGCAGTAGTCTAGCTGCCTTTTACAAGATGCCCGTGTTTTACATTCTTCAGAGTTCCTACTTTTCTAAGCTAAACAGGACCATTACCACCACTGCCAGTGTACCGTAAGATAAAGTGGACTCTTTTTCCCAAATGCTGTAGGACTCGGTACTTTTCATTAGCAGGAAAAAGGTTTTACAAGTTTACTCATTTTACAGATAGGGATCCCAGAGCAACAATGTACCCAATGTAAATCAGCGGTTTAGTGACAGCCACCATGAGAGCCACTGTCTCATCCCACATCCCTGTCCATTGCAAGCCACAGGTGCTCCTTCCAGGTCTGTAAACCACAACTATTTAAATAAAACCTCCAGTGTCTTCCTTACCCCTATGGACTCCACCTACCTTCTAATTGTCAAGAGAGGCAAATCCAATAATGCAAAAAGATGGTGGCTAGAGGTATCAGGAAGACACCCTGGGACAGGAAAGACAGAACCAGGGAAAACTGACACTGAAAGTAGAGAAAGTGATGCCCACTAACCAAAACCATCTGGTGACAGGGAAGGGAGTCAGAGCTACTGGAAGCAACAACAACAAAAATAGTGATGGGATGCAGCAAAGACACTCCCTCCTCCCTGTATGCAGCAATAGCTTGGCAAAGAGACAGAAGCTGAAAGAACCAACTCGTCTCTTGGACAAAGGAGTGGTAAAAACTGCAGAGAAATAAGGCAAAAAGTTAACTGGATCAACAGAGCAAGCGGTGGCAATTCTGTCAAGAAAACAACATGGGATCTGTCAGCAGACATGCAGGCGGTCATCATTGGTTGCAGTTGAAAAGCCTTTGCCAAAGGCTATGAGGTTTGTTTCTTTGCAGTGATGACCCAGCTTGGTGAAGATGGCAGCTCAAGTAGCTGACCATCACAGTTCTTTAAACAAGCAAGATGCCCTACAGAGTGGCATTGGCTTTGATGGGGTTGTCCCAGGGATTAATGGGCCCTTCGTCACCGCTGTAAGCTGGAGGCTGTGCCTCCCTGAGGCACGGGGAGCTGAAGTCAGAACAAGCTGTTCCCTTTTTGTCTACTTGCAAATGTCTCCTGGTAAAGAGATAACTCAAGTGGGGGCTGCTCTGCGGGAATCTCCAAGGAGCGCCATCCAAGAGGGCTGGGATACACAGCAGTGGGAGGGCTGCTCAGCCAGCTAAGCAACGGCCTTTCTTTCCTAATTACACTTTTTTGCCAAGATGTAATTAGTTTGCCTGCTTTGTCTTCTGCTTGACAGCCTGCTGATCTCACAGTTACCACCCTGCATGCTGACCTGGCAGGAGCTCCTCTCCATCCCTTCCTGGCATATAGGTATTTTTATTTAAAGCCCTTACAGACTAGATAGGAGCAGTTTTGCTGATTCAGTGAAGTCTATGATTCCTAATTCTACAACTACCTTATATTTGGGTATAATAATACACCCAGCCCTTCTTCCCACACCTACACAAAGGATTTCATTCCAGCTATGCAGGGAATAGAAGCTGTAAGTACCTATTATCAGCATTATTCCAGACCCTCTGAAGTCAATGAACTATTAAGTTAAGCAGTCACTGCAGCAGGACCCAAGTACTTAACTATTAACTAACTGAAATGAACCAACTGTCTTAATGCAGGGTTGCCCTATGTCTAAGTTAATATTCTATGTGCTGCAGCAGCTCACCTGGTAAGAGCCCATTACAAAAAGTACTTTAGTCTTCTGACAATTTGTATTTAAATATTTTCTCTGCAATGGCTGCTGAACCAAAGGAAATCCAGCACCTTCCAGGCTGTGGGGGATCACAGGTCATGGCCAGAATTATACAACTTAATATTTCCATGACAACTCAGTCAAATCAGCCCAATGCTACAGGCCAAGAAGGACAAAGACGCTCCCAGAGATGAGACCCACTTGGAGCTCTGAGCTATATGGACTTGCTCCAGCTAGAAAGCTGCCCTTGCAGTTTACTCACCCCATCAATACTACACTGAAGTCCTGAAGAAGGTCTCACTTCTTCACTGATGTAGTATGCGCATCTGGTGCCAAGGGAAAAGAGAGCACCCTGCCCTGCCACTTCATCTTTGCAATAGAAACTAAGGGCTCTCCCTTCTAGAAGGGCATTTACAAAGCGCTCAAAGTTAATACTTGTTTTTTGTCACTCTGCAAAGGGGTATGGAGTTCCCAGCTACTGAGAGGCTCCAGGGATGCAACTAAAGCCACTGATTTTCTCTCTGCATCTGCTCCTTGCAGGAGTGGTGCTGGTTTGCTCCTGCCAGAGTAAATTACCTCCCTAAATTTGGTAGCTGACAACACAGGCACCTCAGAGGCCCTTTGTTTACTGGGCTCTCACGACACGCATCTTAGATTGATGATTCTTTAAGGCTGCTATAGTTTGAGTCATTTGCCTTGGAAAGATCAAGCACCAAAGTTTCACCCATAGTTCACTTACTCTCCTCCATGGACTGGCAGGCTTTTATAAAAACAGTGGCCAGATCAATGAAAGTGGGCATGGTGGGCTTCTAAATGCATGGTTAGGGGGAAAAAGCTACAAATAAAGAGAACTGTATTTCTAGTCCATGCTGAATCACAGATGTTTCTTGGGTGTTCTCAGTGCCCCTCCTCTAGAGGTCCTTTGGTCCACCATAGCCATGAAAGCCCAAATCGTGCATTCCTGCAGCCAGAGCCCTGGACAGGTGGGTTGGTGTTGCAGTTGATTCCCCCTGATTCACCACCCTGCCTCCTTCAGAAACAATGTGCATCCCCAGATGGCCCAAAATGGAGTAGACATCTCAGACATTCAAAGGTATTTCCTCTCCCTAATTACCCCATATCACCTGACACTGTCCCTGGTGTTGGGGCCAGAAGTACTTCAGGTACCTCCTCTTCACCAGCCTGCTGGCCAACATCCGCCCTCCCATGAACAGCTTAGTTTATATTCCCAGCTCCAGGTGAGACTACCGACAGACACATCCCCAGGGACTGGCTTGCACGATACAAAAATCGGGAAAGTGCATTTATCTTTGCTACCTTGCCAGTTCTCTGGGCCACATGTTATTAACACAGACGATAAAACTAAGAGGAAAAAAAGAGATACCGTGGCCAGCCTTGCCAGCGAAACAAAGGCACCATGCCTTAAACCGGCCTTTGCTGGAATTTCCGTGCCTGTACCAGTGCAGCAGGTGTGTGCCTGAGGATGTTTGATTATCCCACACTAAGGATTTTTAAAGCCCGTGGGAGCTACAGCTAAACCCCGTTGCCACCAGTTCCTACTATGAGCACTCTTTCAGATACATGCCTAAAGAAACGCAAGTCTGAACCTTTTGGAGGGTTTAAAATAGCTATCAACCAACTTGAGCGAAACAGGGCTGGTTTGGGGAGTGTTCCTGGCAGGGCTGGGTGAGAAGGCACAGGTTTGCATTTGTACTTTCGACTTCTCAGTTGTAGGCGTGATGCTGCAGGAACCGTGCTGATTGTTGTGTGCCGATAAGTCCAGACAACTTTGCTCTTCCGGGCCCCGTCGCTTCTCCTTAAAGGGGAAATCTCAACTCTTTTACTCTAAACCTTCCCACCTGCTGGCAGGCTGTTTCTCACCAGAGGGCATGCATTTTCTTGGATACATAATTTCCCAGATATTCTTGATAGTGGAAACTGCCTGCCTAGGATTCAGATGGATTTCTTTCAGCTCCTGGAACCATATGCTGTGAATATACGGCATGATATGAAACGGGAATATAAAGGCATGTGGTGTGACAGCTCCTACCCTGAGATACAACTTGGAGATTGGGGTGGGACATCACACAATGATAAAGTCACCCTGGGGTTTAAAATGGAGACCACGTGGCATCGGCCAAAAAAAAAAATCAGAGCAGACTGAACAGACCGAGCGGTTAGCACTGCAAATGCCAGAACTCACAGGGGCTGGTTTACTCCATCCTTGCGTCTTGTGGCCGACCCACTTGCTCCAGCTGAAGCTTTTCTGTGGTTTTGGCACTTACAAAAGTCTTGCCTGAGCTGATGGCCCAACCTTTGTTCAGGGGAGCACTGACACCGCAGCCTTTTGCCTGCGACCGGGTGCTCCCCTCCACTGCTGGACTGAGAGTCCCCACGTTCACACCGAAGCCCTGGAGCCCACGCTGGAGGGTAGCAGGCACAGGGTACTGTTTGAGGCAGGGAAAGGAAAGGCACTTTTCAAATAAATAATCTGAACAGACCGATGCGAGCACCATAGCCTCAGTTAACTTTAGGTTTCAAGTGGAAGAGCTGCTGGCGACTTGCCCAGATTCCCTGGCCTGCTGCCTGCCAAGTCCTCAGAGACTATTTTTATCATTATTTATTTATTCAACTTAACTGTATTGGGGCTGGACCGCAGACAGATGGAATCTAAAAACGCAGACACTCAACGGAAAGCTCGCTGGGAGGTAGGGGGAGAAGTTAATTATATAGATTATATATCTGGTCCTGTCCCACTGAAGAGCAAAAAAAAACTTCTAAGAGAGTTTGTGGCTTAACAGGCTTAAATTCTTGCAATTCTTCTAGGCACCACGTTGCGTAGAAAGAGAAGGTGCTGGCTTACCTGGAAGGTACACGTGCCATTTCCATACAGACTGGCAGGCTGGGCAACAGCTTATGAATTCGGAGAAAGGTCGCGGACTAGTAAGAGCAAGAAAACAATGCCATGAAAGCTGACAATCCATTGCACCAACACCAAGCAGGAGAGCCCACTTCTAAGGAGCAACCTGAATCAGTAACTGATTCTCCACTATGAATCAGTTTTATCTGCTGGGATCAGCACTGGTGAGGCCACACCTTGAATACTGTGTCCAGTTCTGGGCCCCACACTCAAGAAAGATGTTGAGGTGTTGGAGCGAGTCCAGAGGAGGGCGACCAAGCTGGTGAAGGGTCTGGAGGGTCTGACCTACGAGGAACGGCTGAGGGAGCTGGGGTTGTTTAGCCTGGAGAAGAGGATGCTCAGAGGTGACCTTATTGCAGTCTACAACTACCTGAAGGGAGGTTGTAGTGAAGTGGGAGTTGGCCTCTTCTCCCGGGCAACTAGCAATAGGACAAGAGGACACAGCCTCAAGCTTCGCCAGGGGAGGTTCAGGTTGGACATTAGGAAGAATTTCTTTTCAGAAAGGGTTATTAGACATTGGAATGGGCTGCCCAGGGAGGTGGTGGAGTCACCATCTCTGGATGTGTTTAAGAAAAGACTGGACATGGCACTTAGTGCCATGGTCTACTTGACATGGTGGTGTCAGGGCAATGGTTGGGACTCGATGATCCCAGAGGTCTCTTCCAACCTGATTGATTCTGTGATCCTCTACAAGACAGGCACTCTGCATTTTTTTTTTGGCTGCCTGAGACCACCAAATTATACCACACAGGCTGCTTGTAACTAAGCACTCAGTCCAGCTTCTGCTACTAGATACCTGGTGTTTTGCTAGTGCCTTACAGACCTAAAGAGAATTCCTTTCAGTCCTTCCCAACCTGTGCTGGAACCAAGCCAAAGAGGCCATATATCCCATTATAAAGCCCAAACCACACTCTGCTATTTGGAGAAAGCAAATCCAGCCAAAGCCACAAGCAATATGGATTGTTCCAAAATGCATTTCCAGATGGATCATGATGAATGAAATACAGAACACCTACAAAGAGATCTCCATCTTCAAAAGGAATCAGAGCATCTGATCTCCCCGAAAACCAGGTCTGGGAACGGAAAACTATGGCAAGTGAGAGTAATTATTTCTACAACAGAAATACTTCACACTCAGACAAATGCTTTCCACCCACAGATCATAAAGCACTTTTTCTAAAAGCAAGCACTATTCTGGTTTCACTCAGAATAGCAGAAGCAAGGCATGTAAACCACTTGCTCAGGGTCACGCAGTACAATACAGTATTGTCAGCTCTTTGACCTTGCTTTTCCAGGGCTTACCTTGCCCTATTGTGCTGCCAGGACAATGTGTTGATAGACAACAGGCTTTTGATTCCAACAGAGTCCTGTAAATCACAGCTACCAGTCTGCCCACATCATGCCTGGGTTTAACAGAATCAGGAGCTGGTGGCTGTTGCTAGCACAACACTGATGCAGGAAACCTCATCGTATTCGCACATTAACAGCATGAGCCATGCAAGCATGACACAGCACAGCGCTGGGAGTGCCACGCAGAAATCAGAGACTCACTTTTGCTGCTACTAGACAGCCACTCTTCCGCAGGACTAGAGCATGAGCCTCAGTAGTTCACGTGGCTCACACGACTCTGCATATCCCCTTGGTGGGACATTTCCCTTGGTTTCAGTGGGATTTCTGGATGCAAAAGGATTCACAGGTATAGTGATGCTTCAGCATGCTCTGAAAAAGACAGTATGTGTGTGGATTATCTAACAAATTTGAGGTCTCTCCTTTTTGCACCAAAATCCAGGCCTAGAATTTGGGTGTCTCCTTAGGCAGGTCGAAATCACAGCCCAAACCACTGTGATGCTATCAGTACAAGACTTTAGCAACACCTTAGAGACTACCTACAAGTATCTCACTAAAAGTTCTATTTGTAGTCCAAGCTTCACAGCCTACCAAACATAAAGCACAAAATCTTCTTTTCTCCCATTTAGAAGAACGCTTTAGCTAGGAAGGACATTTCCATGAGATTTGCATACTTTTCAAAATGTAAATATAGCAGTGCAGGAAAAGAAAAAGGACTGTTTGACTGCTAATGAATCACCCGCGTTGAAACTTTCCTTTGGGGCATTCTGCCATCTAAGTGACTTTGCTCTGCACGCTTTTTAGCTTGGTTTTCTCCTGGCTTCATTCACCAGACATACATCTCTCTTTAGGTTGTAGGCATATACACTTCTGCTTCTGTAATTCTATATGTCATTAGCTGGGCAATGGATAAATATATGGCTATATTTCAAGCTCACTGCAAGGGCAGTGATTAAGGGGACAAAAGCCTTCTTTAAAATAGCAGTTTTCTTTCAAGAGTAATCTTGATACAGTCAGAACAGCACTTGTATACCACTCCTCATCTTCAGGAGAACTTTGCTAAACATTAACTAGTTGCTCCTCGTATCACTTGTGGTGTGGTCTCTATAAACATGCATTAATTTCCTCATCAGTTTAACAAATATGAGATTGATAAATTAAAATGAGTTACTAGAGACCAGAGATTAAATTAAAGACATGCATCAAGCCTTGGGCCCTCTCAAGCCCTACAATCTGGCCTGTCTGTTAATAGTGGAAGAGTTAATTGCTTTCTCCTCTTTTATTCTGATGTGGTCCAGGTCAGAGCCCATTTGTTAGACGCATGAAACCAGAAATAATCACCTCAAGAGCTGTGTTTTGGCCAGTTTCACTCATACTGAACCTATACACAATTTCACCCAAACGAGCACTAACAAGCATGTTATGTGTCCTGCCTTCCCTGTACTATCTACAACTGTCCTCCTCCCCCCTCCCCCAGGTAATTTCAAATCCAGCCAGTTCCCAATTTGGGTCTCCACATGCCACAAAAACACTTATGCTGCCACAGCAATGCTTCTTTTGTGGCTGTGCCAGGCTACACAGGTTTGTAGTGTGTATTAAACCAGGTCAGAAGATTTCTGCTGAGGTGAAATCACATCTGGTACAGCACATTCCCTATCAGTTGCTTCCTCCAGCAAACCCCCTTGGAGTTCCCAATCATAATAAACTAAGTTGTCGCTCCTTCATCCTCAGTATCTCTCACTTTCCCTCCATCTAGCCCTTGTAGCCTCCACGTCTTCCTTCTGGCAGAAGCCTTGATAGGTAAAACATGACTTCAGTAAAGCAAGAGAAGAAAGCTGTGTCAAGCCTACCCTATGAAAAGCCACAAGGCCTCACAGTTATGCTTGTAACACAAGATCCCATCCCCTCGGAGTAACACTTCTTCACTTAACTGCTGACCTATGCTTCTGGACAAGGCGTGCGGAGGGGAATCGGATTCCGCAGAGTGCTCTGCTTTGCCTGCTGAGGATTTCCTGACACGAGTAGACACTGTAAAACATTTTACAAAGAGAAACTGAAATGCACCCGCTCAGCTGTTGAGCCTGACTCACTCACAGAGCCACACTAACATCCAGCGTGGGGGCGGCTGAAGTGACACACCAGCTTCATATATTCATGGGTCTGTCTGCTTCTAGCAATTTTGGATGTGCAGGAGGGCACCATCACCACGCTGCGGGAATCTTGGGATCTGCAAAGTTAACTTTGCCCGATTTCACCGGTTCAGAGCCTGGGAGAAGAGGAGGTGGCAGCAACACAAAGACAGGGCACAGGAGCCTGCCAGCAGTTTGTGTTAGATGGATACTGACCCTCGGATGACAAAGCTTGCTAGCAGCCTGCTGTGTTTACAGTTGTACAGCAGATGGTTCCTTTAAAACAGAAAAGCTCAAGAACAAAACAGGAGGTAGCCCTACCACCAAGTTGTTTGGTGAAAGTTTCCTACAATTTTTCCATTGTCAGTCCCAGCTGAGAGATGTTTGTTATGGAGAAGTCACACGTGAAAAAGAGGACAAGCACGTGCATGCCAGGAAGCTTCAGTAAGTGTTATTCCCAATGTAAGACCCATAGCAAGATATTCTGGGTCTCATCTTCAGAGTACCAGTCTGTCTTTGTTTCTTCCATACAGCCCCTTGTTCTCTCCTCCCTCCACTCTCTTATTTGCAGCCTCTTTCAGACAGTTTTGAGCAATCACTACCCACTCAGCCTGTTGCCATATACCCACTGCCCCCTTCCAAGGCGGCAGCAGCAGGGCTTGGGCATACTTGGCCCATTTTGGTGCCCCACCCCTTTGCCACAGTCAAGGCTCTGTGCTTCACTGCATCCTACACAGCACACTATCAGACTGACAATTCAGCTAGCGTGTGAGTGTTTGCTCAGCAGGCATCCGATAACACTTCACAATTCATTTTAATTGCAACTTCTTTATAAAGAAGTTTTCCTTTGTTTGAGGGAGAGAAGAAAACTAAAGAATTGGTTGATCTTGTCTACATTATAGTGCTGGTCCAGATCTAAAGCAGTCCTTGCTTTCAAAAGAACAGAAACAAGTTTATTCTGAAGAATAACAACCCCAAGTGATGTCTCACAGCTGCCTCTTCTCAGCTCCATGCACTATCCTACTGATCTTCCTAGTTTCTCTTCCAGTCTGCCGCCACCACCTCCATACAGGTCCACAAGCTTCCTCCATCTCACACATGGTGCTTGCTGTCTCCTCACACGCACGCTCTCCTTCACAGCCCATTTTCAGTTTGACCCTCCCCAGGATCCCACAGACCTAACTCTACCATCCCACATAATATCCCACCACTTCTCAACAGTGAGCTGCCACTGCCTTCTCTTGCCATGGCACACAAGGGGGTGGAGAACAGAAGAAAACAGGCAGGCAAGACTGCAAGCACAGAAGTCAATAAGGAAGCTGTAGCCCAACTGTTAGTATCCCTAGGTGCTTGCCCTTCACCTGCACAGCACAGACCATGCCCTTCCTCTTCAGGCCAACACACAAAGCATTTTCAATAGTAACTTGTTCCCTTTTGCTCTCCCAGCATTCAAATTCAAAGCTGTATTCCCATTGAAAATGTTTCTGCACTTTAATGAAACCAAACAGACACCTAGGCTCTGAGTCTACTGTATTTTCTTTCATTTCTAGCAGAAGTCTGCTGTTCAGAGTTTAGTCAAAGGCACTGTGAGAATCTCTTCTGCCCTACCACACCAATTTCCACCGCTGATCACACAAGTAACCAGTGTGCTGCAGTATGCAAGATTGATCAGGCAGCTCATGCCTCTTCAGGTGCACCTACATCCAGAAGCTTGACTGAACAGTAGGAAATACAGAAGCCCACAAGCTTATTATTTATTCTGTAGAAATGACTAGAGGCAAGAGGAGGCAGTCACCGTTTAGTCAATGAAAAATGCTCTTTAGGAAGATTTTAAATGCCTAAATTCAGAAGACCCACTCGGGAGCTTTCAGATGCCTGAGGCATCCCATGTTGAGTGCCTAGGCACTACAGGAGAGAGTGGCTTTGGAGACTTTGTTTCACAAGTTAACCAACCCAAGACAATGCAAGAAGAAGGTTTTACTGCTTCCTCAGACCCCTCTCCCCTCTGTCATTACTGAGGCTGGAAAGCCAAGGACCTCAGGAAGCCACATGCATTCCCCTCGTGCTGCAAGGTAGATGGGTCAAATGGGCTGTCCCATAGGTTCATTGTGACAAGTATTGGATGCTCCACAACATACCAAAACCCACTTTCATGCAGCACCACGTTCCCACCATGATCAAAACAGACACCTGTGCACACTCATCCAAGAGGCTCAGGTTACTGTCCTCCTCACACTCCTCAAACACCCTGGTGTGGAGAGGGATTCTGCTGTCTCAAGGAGCTGATCAAATGAACAAAACATTGGATCAGACACACGATCATTGCAGAGGGCTAGAATACAGTCTCCCAGACTCAAAGCAAAGGAACACTCATGAACACAACTGCTTGAAAAAAAAAAATCTCACTGTTCCATCTGCTTTTCCCTTAGGACAAGTTATTCTGGTCTGAAAAAAAATAATGTTGGTTTTAGAAAAAGTAGCTAAGTTCAAACAGAGCCCAAGCCACCAGTTTCTACACCACAGTTTCATAAAACCCTTTAAGGCAGATGCTAACATACAGCTGTGCATGCAACAGCCACAGAAACGCTGCAAACAAGAATCAGTTCAGAACATGGTTATGGAAAGAGATGCCGGCACAGCTTCCTTGGCCACCACCGACAATGCTCTTTTGTTCTTCCATAAAGCTGTTTTGTTTAGGGCCCTCTTTGGAAATTCCGTGACAACACACGTGCAAAGCGCCAGCATGGACCCATGTGCTCCTCCAGGATTGTTCTCACCACAGTCAATATTCCACCCCCCAAGACGTCCTCAACCTATTCCATATGTTCATTACTTCATGAGCAGGGATATACAGTCCCAGCCACACACACAGTTCCTGTCTGCCTGTCCCCGCTCCTCACAGAAGTCACCAAGTGCTTCTGAGGCAGCTGCTTTTCATGAATTTTGGAGCTGACTCCAACGATGGGGCCTCACGCATCCTTTGTGAACTCCATCCACCTCTGTAAATCACACAAGCCAGTGGTCCTGATGACACAAAATCATGGCTCAATGCACACCTCTGTTACAAAAACATTGAGCAGCATAACTCTGTAGGACCTCAGCACAAGAAAGTTAGGAAACTAAGTTGAGTATTAATGCTAGCTAAGTAAAAACCTCCCCATTTCCTCAGCAAAACAGCACTTGACACACATTTATCTAGAAAACATCAGCTTGTTTGTTGCTCTGTGCAAACCCTACTTAAAAAGAAGGAAAAACTGGCCCACATTTGAACTGTCTCAATAATCAGTGGTGCATAAGAAAAAGGCTCCCATAGTAACACCATTAACCCAGTGGAAGGGTTCTCTAAGGCAATTTTTCTTTTGCAGGGACTAACGCTGAACTTTTTCTTCTTGCCTACAGCATCCACTCAGAGTAAAGCTGGTTACTCCATACTGTTATCCAGAGCAATCTTGCCCCACAAAAAAAAGCTTCCACCTCAAAAATATATTTTATAAACTACCAGCTTCCTATTAAGAGACATATTAGGAGACACTGTAATGATATTACTTGTCAGGCATTCAAGAATCAAACGTAGATGGGGGGTCCATGGTGCAAGGTGTTCTGCTGCAATAAAGCAAGCCATACAAGGAGGCCTGGACCAAAACTTCATGATCGAATTAACATGTCCCACCTACACTTCCATGCCCTCCTCTCACTGTCAGTGACTTGTAAAGTCTCTTCTAGTATTTTAACCCCTTACTTCTCCTATAACCATTGAGTATTGAACTGCAAGTTTCTTTTGCCAGACCTTTCCTATCCAGTCTCATTTTAAAAATCTTTTGAAACAATTAATATTCTGATTAAGAATCTCATCACGTAACTCCATATATATGGAGTTTATACACACGTCATCTATACTCCAGCATATACACACTCCAGAGAGTCATCGTTGGTCACAAATAAACACTGGATATCACAGATATTTTAAGGTCCCTGTCACTGTTACACTTAAATCAAAAAGACAGATAACAGGAGAATTGCTCTGCAATGTCCCAGCAGCACCTTCCTTTCCCAGGTGATGCCACTTGCAGTGCAGTTCATCAGAAACCAGCCCAATGTTCTGCTGAAAAGAGGTTAGAAATTGAGAGTGACAAAGCACATTAGGGAGAGATGGTGCTGGAGGTCTGTGAGGCCCAACTGCAGCACGTTGGGCAAGTCATGGCCTGATCTGCTAGAAATAGCTATCGTTTCCTCTGCAGTGCTGGTAGCAGGAACAGGCAGGTGGGCCAGGCTGGGCAGCAGAAGAAAGAGGCAGAACGCCAAGGTAAGCCTGAAGCAAATTAAGTATCAGAAGGCAACAGGTTCCTTTGAGACTGCTTGGTTGCTCTTTTGGCAGAAGAGGAAAGCAAGCCATTAAAGAGGCAGAATACACCCTTGTTGACTTCATTTGCAGCACTAATTGCCGTGCACGTGCACTAATTGCCCTCACATGAAGTGCAAGGGAGCGGGCACTACTTGAATCCCATGCAGTAGGTGAGGCTTCCAAATTAATGCTTGTTGGATCACGCTCTCACCACACACTCCACTCTCACCAAAGCAAAATGGAGGGAAGCGGGGCAGTGTCCTTTTTTAATGAAGTTATCCATTGCAGTTTATTTAGAGACCAAAGAGAAAACTTTCAACCAGACTGACAGAGATATTCAAGACATTAACAAAGTCTGGAGCTTCTTACCAATGTAAGAGTAGGTTACAGCCACTGAAACAAACTGTTCTCTGCTGTCACTTTGGAGTACGGGGCAATGGCGATCCACTCTGCAGCTGCAGGTACCTTATGCAACTGTCTCTCCTTTCATCAGTAAGCAACACCACTTGATTGCTGTCAGCAAAAGCTGATGGCTGCCAGGGCTCATCCCAGCTACCTGCACAGGTAAAATGCACCAAAAAAATAAGCATCAGCAGCAGGAACACAGAGCTGCACTGCTTGGGGCCTTCTTCTGTGGCTATTCACATCATTGAGGAGGTGAAAACAAGGAAACAGGAGATGAAGAGTGGGCTGCAGCAGGTGGAAAGACCATGCTTGGCCATCCTCTCTCCTGTCATTTTAAGGGTTTCCTGGAAACAGGGCTTTCTGCCCTTCCGTGCAGCAAAGTCTGAAAGCAGCATATGTCCCTATCAGGATGTTGTCCTTAACATCTTTCAGCTGCATCTGTGTTTACTCCCAGCTCCTTGACACTGTTTTCTCACTAGATGATACCCACCCCTCTGATCTGCTAGCTCAGGTGCATATGTGCACCTCCCAGACTATTTTGATCCAAATAAACGGACTAAACTAACTTTGCTTGACTTGGGCTGAAACCAGGCTGGGAGCAAAAAACATTTCAGTTACTGAGTTTGACTGTCTCTTTGGCAGGTACTGCTGCTAAAGTACACATGACCAAAACTCTGGAAAACCAGAGCCTCTGATTGATTACCACATGGGTGAAGAGGAGGAAAATGCACCCCTCATTACTAAATTTTTTTACAGTATTTCTTCTCAAGGTTTTTTTCCCAGGACCTACAGAGGAGTCAGGCTGGGAAGAGAGACAGGAGACACTGCAGACACATCTTCCACCAGCATCTCTCTGAAAAACGTGCACTGCAGGGTCGCTAGTACAAGACAGATGCCTTTCAGTAATGTGAGGATTGATCAGTGTAAATCAGTCATTATTGTTCTACACCAGCTGTCCCTTCATACAGAAAAGCCCTGAGGGGAGTTAAAGGCACTTTGCAAGCAGCCAGAGAGAAAACGGTATTTTTGGCGACAGACAGAACGCATTTAGATTCCAACTCATTTCTTGTGGTGCTATATAACAACTAGACAAGGATTTAGGATATGGTTTGAACAGAGGTAAGATTCCTGTTAGATCTGGCTGGGTCAGGGAATAGGAGAAGGAGGTATCCTGGCCGTTAAGATTGAAAAGTTGTTTAACTCGGCCCAGGAAACTGCAGCCTTGCCTAAGGCCACTGTTTGTGCAGAAGGCACCTTTCATGTCTTTTCCTCTTTACTGAAAAGAAATCAACACTTTCTCCCACTCTGCCAAGACCCAAACACTAAGTTTCCACCAGCAAGCCAATGTTACAATGCCACCCCTTTGAAGGGAGCACAATATTTCCCCAACAATCTCCAGGAGAAGGTTTAGCGGGCAGGGAGCTGTCAGAATCTCTCCCCATGAAGATTTACACGCAGTGGATATGCTCACATTGCAATAAGGCCCTGGCTGAATAGCATATGCAGTATTGCAAAGGGCTTAAACAGAGGAAAAGCTGATGGAAACCAAGGGAGCTTCTCCCAGGAAGGACACAGAAGAGCATCACCTGTCACTTCAGCATTTAACAGCCTGGGATCCTAGACCTACATCTTATTAGAGTATATTGCCACAGTCACAGCTGCTAAGGAACTGGCAATGAAAAGGTTTATTCTCAGCCCCAAGCAAGAGACCAGGAGCTCTGAAAACAGGTCATTTCTCTGCAAAGGGCGAGTCGTGAGCAGTCGCAGCAGTCACTAGCAGAGAAGTAGTCGTATCGAGGAGACACTCGTGACCAGGCTCCTGAGAAGCAGCTTTGGTGACAGGACCAAGCGCTGGTGAAACGTGACAGATAAGCTCCTCTCTTGACTCCGTTCCTATCACAACCAGCCCCAGCCCTTGCCAAGGGGGTAAGCACATAGTAGAGAGGGTGACACTATCTCTTTTAATAGAAAATGGCATATATGTGCAATGCATTAAGTTAATAACAAAGTACTCCTGACTTACACAAGCTACAGTCTTACCCTGGAGATATTATGGTAAAGATTGGTCTGTTAGAAAAGTTCATCAAAATAAATTGAAGAAAATTATTTAAACCTGTGTGAACACTCCTCTTAACAAGCATGACTTTATTTAGTTTGCATTCCCTCTGGAAATGAATTAAATTAACTAAGTCTGTTCGCATCAAAACCAGAAGAGTAAGGTGATTTCAGCAGTGGACTACAGTCTCTATATAGTGGGCTCTATATTGTGGCTTAACTAATCCACCCAGGGTTACCTTTCCTAAACATCATTACTTGGACAAACCTTTAGTGTCACAACTACAGCCAGATACTCATGATCTATATCAGGGAAGAAGGAAAACAAACAAAAAAAAAAATAAATGCAGTCTCCTAACTTTCTCTAACGAGAAACGAAAATATTTTCAGGAAATACTTCCTTAAGTGTTTGTTCACACTCATTTTGACCGCGGCTGCAAAAAGCATACACTTTGAAGAGCCCCAGAGCAGCCCTGCAGTGCTAACAAGTTAACTAAGTACACCTGTCCTAACAGCAGAGAAGGACTAGGGACTGAAAGGAAAGTCGCCTGCGAAAGGACACTTAACCTTCAAGCTTATTGCCTGTACTGCAGTGCTTTCAAGAAGGCCTCATTCAGGAATGAGACCCAGCTGTGCCAGATGTTATACAAATGTACTGTTTGTGACAAATAGAGTACTGCAGGCTTTGGGTGGGAACTAAAGATAGGTGAAACAAGGAAACTAAGAGCCAGTTTCAGCCAAGAACAGCCAGTGAGCTCTAGTCATGGACATCTTTATGATCTGACCCTACCCAGGGCTGTGCTTGCTTGTTTGCTTAAAAAAAAAAAAACAACAAAACAAACAAATACGAAAGCCCACCAGTACCTCTATGACCCCAAAGAGTACATACACAAAGGAGGGTTTTTTCCAGATGGATCTGTGATTAGTACTTGCAGCAAACAGTTTAGGCTGACTTGGTCTTGTCTTGGTACACTGGGATGGCATAGCTGACCTCTGGAAGTATCCTTCAACCATATCATCTCTGGTTTTGTAGCTTTCAAAAGTTATCAGTGCATTTGTTGTACCATGGGACTGACACTTGCTCCAGCACTCCAACACAACTAAAAGATACTAGCCTGAGCTCTATTCCCTCATTTTTCTGGCTTGTCAACAGCCTTGCAAATTTCTCAGATATGATAGTAAAACCCACATATGCACAGCAGCTCTTTGGTGGTGTACTGCTAAAGAGTCCAGAATAGAAATGGAGCAAAGAAAAATGCCATATTCAACATCAGTTAACAAGGCAAGAAGAAGATGATTACTCAGTACGAAATCTGGGCATGATGTCAGAGCCCCTTCACAAACTAACATGACCATCTGTGTTATGTTTTAAGTAGATGGCACCACCTTCAGCAGGAAAATGCCCCCAATATGTTCCATCACGGGGTGTTATAATCCTGTCTTACTAAGAGGGGAGAGGAAAAAAGTACTGGTTCAGTTCACCTTCAGTTCAGAGATCACTGCAGATTGCTATATCAACTGACAAATACAGTGCAATTCAGCATTTAAAATTTTTTTTCCTCCATACCATCCGAACAGAAGAAATCATTAAGTGTAAGAGAAGAATTGTTCAGCGAGTAAACGAGCTCAGTAGTCCCTCCTGGCCTTAAGATCCAGAGAGTTCACCACACAATAGCAGTTCCCACACTAGTCACCTACTTCATGTTTAATGGTTTTGAAGACTGCAGTTAGCTCTTAGCATGAGTGAGACTGACATTTTAATTACACAGTTTCCCACCACACTGCAGAGTATCCTCCTTTCCTAGTACCACAGAGCATTTCTTCCTTTCCTCTATGAGCTTACTAGTGACCACTTGCCCCAAAAAAAGAAATCCCATTCAGTTGAAAACATCTTAATTAATAACGTATCCCTTGGTCCATCCATTTGTGCAATTCTGTGCTTAAATACCCACACATTAAGCAAGAATACACACAAAGGTGCTGTTGGGTACCTCCCAGCAAACAGAAAGAGTTAATCACTCAGTAACCATGTCTGAGTAGCTCTGTCATCTGTGGGCTGAGCAGCAAACTACTGTTTTTAGAAATACTGATTTGAGTAGTCCCTTACCACATCACTAGCTCTAAGGATTCAGTTTTCAGTCTGAGGGATGCAGAGATCAGTGCTTGTAGCATTTAGTCTAGAGCAGGGAATAAAGGGAAGCAGCCATGGCTTTTTCTGGAGGGGAAAATACAGCCAGGGAACTGTCTGCGTTAGCAATGTTTTATGACAGATTCTCACAAGCAATGTCATAGCCTTTTCTTTTGACTAAGAAGTGAGACAGAATGTCTTATACAAGCTGCAAACACATTTAAAGGAAGAAACAGTTTGCGTAAGTTGCTGCTTTGAGAGATCAATTTCTAATGTCTGGGGGGAAAAGAAAAAAAGAAAACACAAACCTTTCTTCATTCATATTCCCCCTCTGTTGCATCCGCACAGTCCTTTGTTTACTGTCTGCAACATGCACTCTGATACTAGTAGAATGTGTACGTTAAATTTGTAGAGCAGCTTTAATCTCCAGCTAAACCTCCCAAAAGCAGAGTTTCCCAGGAAAAGAGAGGATGATAGCCAAGCACTGCAGTACCCCAAAGGCCCAATTCACAGTAAAAAAATTCTATGGGTGTTGCATGGATGTGTAAAACTTTTCATGAAAGGAAAAGGAAGTTTAATATTTCCTCTGAAAACTCATCACTCAAACTGCAGAAGAAGCAGTCTAGCTAGAGGAATTAAAAACAAAATCGGGGCAGGATTGAGGATGCTTTGAAATATACTTCTCTTCTGCTATTTATGCTGCTATGAAGTATGAGAAGCCACAAATGATGACCATACAGTGCACACTGGATTTGCTTGATGCTATTACTACAGACAGTCTGGATAACATCTGAAGCACACAAACATGATTTGTGTTCTTGATGTCTGGGGAAGAGAGTAAGGATAGATCGCAATTGCATTAGTGACTTATAAATATGAAGAAAGAAGTACATAAAGATATTTTATTTGCAGAACAAAGCCTGACAATACAATGAAACTTTCTATAGTGAATGCTGTAACAAAAATCCCACTCAGCATCAGTGAGGCCAGCCTGGCACTAGAAACAATACTGTTGGTGATCCCAACGCTGTCCGTCAATTCTTTAACTGTGGGGTCTAAACACATCACCTTTATGGTGCAAAACTGACTGTGTCTGGCTGAAGCAGTTCACAGGCTTGCCTAACTACCAGGCTTCTGATGGCAGAAGGGCTCTGCAAATGTTCAAACGTAAGGTTGAAAACAGAAGTTAAAGGCAGAGCTTTAAATTGTGTTCAGTCCATTTCTCCGAGTGTCAGAACAAGACCATTTCATGCTAAACTCTACCACAGATCTGTTCAACAATGCCATTCCTGTACCTGCCAGCGATGAGGCTGGCAAGTCTCATCACCATCATAAAACATTAAGTAGAGATTTCCTTGGGAGCGGTCCAGTAGCAGGTGCTAAAAAGCATTTTGACTCTTGTCTTGGCCTGACAGACATTTTATGTACGATCTTATTAAGTGCTAGATACTTCAACCTTTCCTCTGATAAGGGGAGAACATTTCTGAGTTCAGGAGACAAATATTAAAATTCTTGTCTGTTTCTCACACCCCCTCATAACTAGATTATCCTTTTTAATATCTTTGGGGTTGTGCTTTTTCATTCACATGAGATTTCCCCTTGGGTTTTCACATACCCTGAGGACTCCATAATAATGAAACAAATTAAACTTCTGGCAGCAGCAGGATACATCTCAAGTAAAGACAAAAAAAATATTTTTGTTAAAGTATCATCAATCTCAAAACAAAAAGAAGAAAGAGCATCCCTTGAATGCAAGATATCACAAGTTCAGATCACTAGGCTAGGCTTCAGAAGGAGGGAAGGAACTAACACCGAGTATACCCCACATCAAAACACAGGACTCACAGGAGATGAAAAAAGTCACACAGCAGTTATACAGGAACACCACCCACTTCTCAGAAGCTGTGAATCTTCACATTCCTTGCACACACTTTGTCACTGTCCTGCCCCTCTGGGCCATGAAAAAAAAAAAACCACACGTAGCACATCATGAAATCATGTAGCAGCTGGAAGGCTCGGGGGAGACTATGGTGCACTCCAGCTCCCTCCACACTACATTTTCTGGGTACATATTACCTGTGCAAGGTGCCATGTAAATCCTGCAACATAAAGCAGATGGGAAGATAAAGCTTGCCCAAGGCTAGGAAAACTTGGAGCCCTGTCTTCCGGGTATTTTCTTTGAACTGCACCCACCTGCACAGGAAAACAAAAAAATGGGAGGACAGGAACTTTCCAAAGCTCAGGTTCTCACAAGCCACTACCATCTACAGGGTGGACCACTTTACCAGATACATAGAAACTGCTGTCAAAATAATTTCAATTTTTACCTCTCGGTGTTTCAGCTGCTGCTGGAGATTTCTCATTGCATCTTCTACCAGGACAGAAGGAAAGTTCTTTTAGTTCTACTAGAAGATCAGAGTAATATCCAGTATCAAAATATGGAGTCAAAACCAGCTATTCCCGAAAGACTGTATCTATTCCAACTACCTCAATGGCCAAAAAGTTAGCAATTGTTCCAATTTTCCTTAAAAGACAGAAAGCGCGCTATGGTGCATGACTGAAAGATTAGCTAATCGAACACAAATTGAATGCGTTTGGAGAACAGTCTGGTGCCCAAAGTTCACATTCCAGCTGGGCAGAGTCCCAGTCCTCTTCCAACCCAGACCGCGGGAGCACTGCCCGAGCAACAGCAAACTCGGAGCAAAAGGGCATTTAGGAAGCGCTGGAGCAGATTTAGGCGCCAAGAAGGCACACAACCAGTTCCAGAGAGCCCTTAGCACTAGGATAATCATCGTTTTCCACTAGGATAATCATCGTTTTTCCACTGCTGTTCAGGTTTATAAATCGTCTGAATGCAGTTAATCACAAAAGACCATGTAAATGAGATGTCCTGTCTTGGACTGGTCTCTGACAGAGTATAGGGGTCACATTGGTGTCAAACAAAGCCACCAAGCCCAGGACACTGAAGGACAAGTCAATGACTGCTTTGTAAGATTAGGGCATGGAGAACTATCCTACTGCCTCATGCATCTCAATGAATCCCAATATTTTGCTGAAATATCTTCACTTCTAGTTCTCTTCATTTCTGGAGAACACCCTGCCTTTTCAAGCATGTCATGCCTAGAAGGACAAGCCTTTTGCTAGGATTAGTGCATCTGGCAGAGCAATGCACCTAAATCTTCCCCATCAGGTTTCGCCTTCAATTCACTGAGATTCAAGCCAGCTATAAGACTGAGATTGCTACGGCAAGGCTGAGAGAAATTAGTCAAACAGGTCAGTTTACTGAGACAACGAACCTATTAAGAATCCAGGAGTGCAGAGAAATTTGACTCACAGCACTCAAACACTATTACACTAAGAGTTATTGGTACCAGTGAACATTACAGTAAAATATTAAACAAATGCAGGGTGGTGAGAAGAAGGATAAAGCAAGGGGGGGAGATTAGGAGGTGGCAGGATCATAGTGTAATTTAAGAGATAAGAAAAACAGAGACACCTTTGTAAACCTCAAGCACCACATGCATTCCCAAGAGATACAGACAATATTCCTGCTAAGGACTAATTGGTGTACAATACCTCAGGGATTTAATTAATTACCTCTGTTACAGAATTACACTAGGGAAGGCAACTGTCAATGCAACAGTTACTGAATATTTCAGGTTGCCTTTTTTTTTTTCCTGAAAAGAAGATTGCAAATCATCAGTTTTTACTAACTTCAAACTGTGGCTCAAGCAGATTCTTCAGTTGTTAGCGGTGATGAAGCACATCTTGCTGTACGAGCAGCTCTACTGATATCAATGTTTACACAGAACAGGACATTAAGTGCTGTTTGAGGCACACAGTATCCAGCCACATGTGGCCAAGTGCCTTAAAAATCACAGCCTAAATGAACGTTACTCAAATTTACTTTCCAGGTGGACAAAAGTAAAACAGGCAGCAAACAACCATAAGAAAAGTGACACACAGATCTATCTGCATTTCAGGTAGCTCATCTCTCCTTTTTCATGAATAAAGGCCACTCAAAGACAATGAAAGTGCAATACAGTGACTTGAGCAATGCACTTCTGAGAATCTGTTAGTCTCAAAATCAGTTATCACCTACGTAGCCTAAGCATGCTGAGGCTGAGATGAAACATACAGGACTATTTCTCCTGCTATGTGACTAGCTTCTCATCAAATGTCATTTAAATTGTATCTAAAAAGCACGTTTACGAGATGCTAGAAGATATCCACAAGACTCATCAATATCCTATTACAGTAAGAAGTTGTTTTTAGCCCTGCTAGAGTGAGTTTATTTAGGGAAAGGAAAAAAGGGAGATTGCACATTTTCATACCAACATCTTCCTAGAAATGGTTAAACTGAAATGCTACACTTTTGAGGGAGCCACATGCAGCTGTGGATCAATCACGTACCATTAACATGGACCGACAGGGAGAAAGGCCAACACGTACACAGTTCTCAGAAGTGAAGGATGAGGAGTACTAATGCAATGTTCTTGTGACAGAGGCGTATGGAATGGGGCTGAGCAAGAAGGAGCTCAACATCAGGAGCCTTGAATCAGAGTGCCATAAGCAGGAGCCACGTCCTGGGGCAGCTGTTCAGAACTGTGCTATCAGAGATCCTTTGCAGGAGGTTTGCAGTAGTATTTGAGGAGGAAAGAGATCAGAGCATTTCAGTTTCTCTTTCGATGAGATTACTGACACAAGACAAAAAACCAAAGTATTTATCTTTCCCAGTCTTCTGTTTTCATGGTACCTTAACACTCACCCACTGACATCAAGTTAATAAGCTACAAAGGCTTAACTGTATCCTTGAACGAGGAACCTCAGAAAGTTACAATAAAACAGGTTTGTATGGGAAAACAGGAGTAAATCTAACCTCAGTCCACGTGTTGGTGGGATGTTTGTATATGGCATTCTTATCCCTCACCCCTGGTCCCCAACCCCCTCCCACACACAATCCTCATCCCTTTTTAAGTCTGATTCAGAGTCCAATAAACTCTGTTGTGAAACACTCTGTCCCTTAGTCCCTAGTCTTACAAAAATGCCAGTGCTTACTCAAGACTATCTATCTGCTCTGAGGGCAGCTGGTCTACTCACATGACTTCAGTTAAGCATCTGCAACCCGTACACTGTAAGTTCTTCCCAGGCGCCTGTACGAGTTTGTGGGTCAGCTAGGTAGTTTGTTTCTACCAGAACATAGAATAAATCTCAGTATCACCTTTGTTGTGAATGCAAGACAGTTTATTGATAAATAGTATATTTCTTTCTCAGTTAAGTATTAGTCAGTCTCATTCGCACGTAAAGTACTTCTTACGTGAATCCTGGAGTCGAATGTCTTTTCAGAGCCCAAAAGTGTATCAAAACCAACACATGGAAAAGGCTGGCCTAAAAGGAGATACACTATATATACAAAGAGAGGAAGACATAGACTTGTGTGCATTGAAACACATTTGTAATCCAGACTGTTCCAGAATAACACAAGGACACAAACCTGAAGACAAATGCATTCATCCCCTCCCCAATAAATCCAAAAGCCGTCCCTCTAGAACTAATTGATCATAGGTACACACACACACACAAAAAAAAAAACACCTTTAAGCGATCAAGACTTGCAGCTGGCAGTGTGTCATACATTTAATGTGCTCTGCTTCCAGCAGTCTTTGGATGCAAGTAAAATCTCAAACACATCATTTCGTGTCCCCCCACCCCCCCCCCGGTCCCTGTCCCTCAGCAATGGATAACTTTTGACTATAATGCAATAATTTGTATTAATTAGCATTTTTCATTCCAATTAGACATCAATTCAAGAAGCCAAGATCATTGCCTCTACCCAATCAGACTTGCAGAGGTACCAAGTACACCTGCTGCTTTTGCTAGGGGTGCTCAGGACACTCTTCTGAAAGACAGACCCCAGACTCCCCCAGGTAGCAAACAGAAGTCAGAGCCTACTTGCAAAGTTCAGTGATCCCAGAAAAATTATTAAAAAAGCAGCTCAGTTAAGACTGAACAATCACAACTATCTTCACTCTTGTCACCTTAACGATTCAGAAATGGCAGACTGCCTTAACCTTAACTTAGCATAACCTCAGACCAGACAGTCTGGTGACAGAGAAGTCCAGTAGTGCTAGAAGGTAATTCAGACAGAATCAGGCATCCTCAGCAAGGGAATCCAATAAGTTGCCTTTCTCCCGAAAGAGAGCTACAACCAAGAATTTCACTTTCTTGAGAAAGAGGAGCAGCAAGGTTTTTAATGGGCTCCTGAGCCTCATAAAAGTGCTCAGGAGTCTACACAAGAGTCACCCAACTTTGAGTGTTAGTGGATCATAACAAGAGTGTGTGATTTTTCCCTGGCTTGGAAACAACTGGGAGAAGATTAAAAGAAAAAAGCCCACACAAAGAAGAACTTGCTTAAGTATTATGATTAAAAATGCCATGAAAAAGAGAGGAAAGGGGATACACATACTAATCAGCCTTTCTTCTGTGACTGCCGTGGATAAAGAACCATCTGGTCACGTAGTCACCAATGCATTCACATCCACTGCTGCTCCACAAAACCCAGGCTGATGTGACTGCCAGCATGAAGTCACTGAAAACAACTTCACCCATCCTCTCCATTTATCTGGTCTTCGTCTACCTTCGCCCCTGTTAGTTTGAAGGGGGAAAATAGGACTTGCGTGCATCAGTGGGGCAGAGCTCAACACAACAGATTTCCATGGCAACGAGATACAGCCCCAGTGAGAAAGGCGTGTTCATAGCTGTGAGGCAATGTGCTCGGCAGAAACAGATATTTCTATCAGTCAGTCAGAGACAGCAGCTCATGTTCATACGCAAACATGTGAGGAATCCGATTCTTGGCCTTGTACAACCCCACTGAATTCAGTCAGAGCTACGCCAATGTAGACCACAGCAAGATAGAGACCGGCATTTGGTGTTAGGAAGAAAAATAAATATGCAATGTGGAGACACGCTGCCTTTAAAAACAAAGTAAGAGTACTCCTAAGACATTCCTCATTAACTGAGCGTTTATTGCCAAACTGCAAGAAAACCCAGCACTAGTATGAAAGGGAAAGCAACTGTGTAATGCAGTTTTGTGCATACTGTACCATCACCTACTGCCCGTGCTTTTACTTTCAACAACTGCACATTTATTCACGGGCCCAACCTCTTACAAATAACCCTGCTCATTTGGAAACGGAGGGAGCTATCATTATGCCAAGTTCTCCACTGAGAGGGTCAATCTTTTGGCCTTTGTGATTTAGGCTCCTTTCCATTAAAATAGTTACCCACACTTTCCAACATAACGATATTTTATGCACTTGTTAGTATCCTCCAAACTCAACTTTGCTCGTAACAGACTGTTAAGTCTTCTGGCCGCAATGATGATAAGCTGTGCCTTCATATGTAAGAATTCAGTCTCCAAATACACTGAGCGCAATAGGACAAGTCTCAGTTTATAAAGTTAAGAGCACGCACAAGGCTTTGCAGGACCAGAGCTGCAGCAAGGAAGAGCTGAGGCCATTAGTAAACTTTTCCAAGTCAAGCAAAAAAAACCAGCAACTGTCCCCCTTACAGAGTATGCTCTGCTGGAAATGTACAAAAAGCCATTTATATCAAGCATAAGTATGCCATGCACAGTTTATAAAAATATCTGTAACAAACTAAGAACAAAGCCAGAAACTGTCCAAGCAGTCTTAACTGGGCAGGGGAGGAGAGAATAGAGGGGAGGGAAGAAAGTGATTTCATGGGCTATTTTGTAGTGCAGAGCAGCAACAGCCCCATCCTACTGAAGTTTTATTTAAGCTCTACAGCTTTTCCTGACACTGCAATAGGTGGAACTCAAAACAACTTAAAGTAAGACTCAAGGGAGGCACTGCAAGTGCAAGGCTTTATTTTGTATTATGTGATAGGGCTGTAAAGCTACCAAACAATCCCCAGTTACATACAAGCATCAAGGATGACTCTGTGACAGGCTCATCCTTGTTCATAGTCCTGCTCATCAGAGGGACTGTGACTACCACATAGCTACGACATTTTAAGTCAATGGTTTCCTGATTGCCAAGGTGTCTGGTAAGCTTAAAGCACATGAGCCCCAAGGCTGCTTGCTCTGCTTGAAAAGAAGAGTGGTGCCTTGTATTGCCATTGTTATACAGATACAGTAATTAAAAATTGCACTTAATGCATTTGACAATAGTCTTATTGTTCCCGTGAATCGAGCTGCTCCAGTTAAACATGATATCACAGCTAAATAATAATCTGCATTTATATTTTTTTTTAAACTTTTTTTCTGTCTGTATACAAACTCTGGGCTTCTTCACCGTAGATATTTCCAGCACATCTCAGAGCAAACACCCTCCTGCTAAACCAAAAGCTTATTCCACGTTCCTGTGGAGCACCCTCATTGATGTCTAAGCAAGCACTGCGCTGACACCGAACCCAGACTGTAGAGTGACACACAAGGTTAACCCCTAGCTGATAAAACCAGCAAGACTTTCCACACATTTCTCAGTGACAGCAGCACGCGCGGATACCATTCCACAGGTGTGCTTAGCGCAGAGCTGTTTACATTAAATACAACTGAAGGGCATTAGCAGGGCTGGCTGACAGCGCTGGAGCCGCGGTCACGGGAAACCAGTAAGGCACATTTCTTAAACATTTAGAGCCTTAATGAAAAGCAGCAACAAGGAAACACCACAACTATAAAAGCAGCAAGATTACAGGCTAGCCACCATGTTGTACAACATCGCGTCTTGCGGTAGGTAACCTAGGGGTTCCATAGAAAGCCCTGTCAGCCTTCCAGCATCGGGCAGGCCTGTGGAAGTCAGACAACCCCACTTTCCTCACCCTTCGACACGGCAGGCAGGTGGGGGCTGCCGAGTGCACAACCGCAGCAGTTTGGGGCTCGCCTACCTGCTTCAGGAGGAACTTATCCTCCGCGTTGATCTTGAGGGAGACGGCCAGGTGGATGGCAGAGAGCACAAACCCGCTGATGACCGCGGCTCTCATCCGCACCGGCAGCAGTGTGTAGATGCTGTAGATAAAGAAGACGGTCCACCAGATGCCCTCTGAGGCGCTCCTGGGCCACACCAGGAGAACCCCTACCACTTGCACTGCCAGGATCACCAGGATGACAGAGTAACATGCCAACCACATATGGTCCTGGTGGAAGTCATTGCGGTTGCACACCATGCACAGCACCACCATCAGCAGGATGGCCAGAGAGAGCACCACGACGTAGGATACCTCGTAGTGGCCGTGCACAGCATGGAAGATCAGCATGACCATGCAAACCAGCACCAGCACGGCCATGAGCATGGTGAGGCTGCTCTGGTTGAGCCGGAAGAAGTAGCGCTGATAGAGGCGCTCCAGTTTCTCTGACTGGAACTTCTTGGACCTGAAGATTTGCAGCAGGCTACTGCAACAGCTGCCCATGGAGAAGGCCACTTCGGAGTCCCCCTCGTCCCCGTCCTCCTCCTCCAGCTCCTCAATCTTGGCCTTGATGCGTCTCTCCTCCAGCCCCAGCTCCACGGACCGGGGCCGTACCTCCCCCTGCTCCCCCAGCTGCCGGGGGCTGGCATTGTTGGGGGCAGCGGGGGAATCACTGCCAGGTGGGTGGCAGGACCGGTGACGTCGGCTGTCGTCACCATGCTCCTGCCAGGCGGATTTGGACCTAAAGCTCATCATCCTGCAGCCACTTTCCCCACGGCTCCGGCTTGCCTGGGGCTCGTAGTCTTCCTCGCTCCTCCACCTGCTCGACATGCGGGAGGCCTTCTTGCCCAAGGACCTGTTGGGAGGCGGCGGGTAGGAGTAGCCATTGGCTCGGGCCTCCGCGTCGCCCCAGGCCGAGCGGTGCTGCTCAGTGCCTGGCCAGGGCGCAGGGCCGCCAAAGCCCGGGGGGCTGACGCTGTTGGACCGGGACATGCCCTGAGGGAACGGGCAGCGGGCAAGGGGACAATCGTCGGGCAGGCACAGAGGGCTCCTCCGCCACAGGGGACGAGCAGCTGGGAGAAAAAAAAAACAAAAGACAGCAGGGGGAAAAATATATTTTAAAAAAAAAAAAAAAAAAAAAAGGCAAAACCCGCAAATGCCCCCAAAGTCTCCGGAGCAGCCGGGCGTCCCCCAGAGCCGGGGTCTCCCCGGCGGGGCCCTCAGGGCAGCGCAGCAGTGGCAGGCGCCATCGTCGGCCCCGTGCTTCGACACCCCCGAGCGAGCTCGGCACCGCCGGGGCCGGGACGCCCCCCTCTCACGGCAGCTCGTCCTCAGCCGAGCCGCGGCGGCCGCAGGGACTCCGGGCGCCGCGGGGGAGCCGCATCGCAGCGCGCCGCGCCGGCCCGGCACCCGCCGCTCGGGGCCGGGCACGGGGCTGGCGGGCGGCGGCAACGGCCGCACCACGGGGAGGTGGGCGGCTTCGCTGCGGGCCAGTCGGCGGGGAGGGCACGGAGGCTCAGGCTCGTAGGGCCGCGGCAGCCGGCGGCGGCGGGAGCATCCCCTGCCGGCGGGGGCCTGGGCGCGGCGGGGGGGCTGCCCGGGGCGGGCCGGGCTGCGGCGACGGCGGCGCCCCTGCCTCGCCTCGCCTCCCAGCGGCGGTGGCGGCGGAGCCCCGGCGGCAAGGCAGAGCCGGCGGCAACCGCACTGCTCATGCACACGGCCGCCGCCGCCGCTCCGGCTGCTGCTCCCGCTACGCCGCGGTGCCTTCGGGCGGCGGCAGCGTCTCTTCCACGGGCACCGGGGAAGGGGAGAAACGAGCAAATCTGAAGGGAAAATCAAAAAAAAAAAAAAAGAGAGAGAGAAAGAAAGAAAGAAAGAAAGAAAGAAAAGGCGGGGACTCGGCGCTCCCTCCCCCGCGCTGTCAGAGGAACGCGGCGCCGGCGCGGGGCTACAGGCGGCAGCCGCCCCGCGCGCGCCTCTGTCAGGGACGGCGGCGGCGGCCCGCCCCGGCCCCGCGCCTCTTTGTACTCCCCATTCAACCGGGCGCCGGCCGCGCCGGCCCCCGCCACCGCCCCCCGCCAGCCCCCATTGGCGCGCCCCCCGCCGCCGTCCGCCGCCATTGGTTACCGCCGCCAGCCGACCCGCCAATGCGTGCGGCCGAGGGGCGGGCCGCGGCGGAGCGGCCATTAACTCCTTCGGCGCTCCGCGCGCCGCGCCGGCCGTTGGCGCCTCCCGAGGGCGCTCCCTGAGGCACTGCCCGGCGGGCGCGCGGAAGTGCCCCCGCCCCGCCAAGGGATGGCCCCTACTGCCGGGACCACCCGCCAGAGAGCGGCGGCGCTTTGCCAGTCCCCGCCGTAACGGGAAGCAAAGGGGGTGATCTCCGCGTCCTGCCTCATTTGCAGGCTGTGGGCTCCTGTGTGGTAGCCTTCCCTGGAGGAAGGCGGGAAAGGGGCACTACCTCCTCCTCAAGATGACAGAAACATTGCCACCAAGCACCGGTGGCCAAAACAGTGGTGAACAGAGGAAGGTAAAGTCCCAAAGCAACCTCTCCCAACCTCGGTACCTATTACTGGACCTACTATTAACACAGCAATTCAGGCTAAAATACAAATACATACTTTTGTGTTTGCTTCCCCCCCACCCCCCTTCCCTAGCACCCACGTTTTCATTTGACAGTGTTACGATATGGCCTTACTGGAGGGTATATTCTCCAACCTTGTTAGCCAGACTGGTTGGGGGACACGGGGAGGATACCACAGCACTTCCCAACATGTTTCAAACACCAGACTCTTCTACAATGTTCTTTCAGATGATCCACTCTTTCTGCAGATGGGAGTTAGCCACTTAATGATTTACAGTGTTTTGAAGGTAAGCATCACATGTACTAAGAATAATATTATTGCTTGATACTCTGTATCATGTTTTATTAAAAACAAACTGTCAAATCAGATAACTGCTTAGCTTAAGTGGCTGAAACTGGTAATTGTCTAGATGTTTATCCAAACATGGAAAATCCCTGCTTGCAAGTAGCCCTTGGTAGTAGTAGTGCTGAAGCTGTAGTTATCAAGGGACAGAGATAAGGCAAGGTTTGTAAAGAGGTAGCACTGATGGATACAGTTGGAAAAAACAGATAACTTTCTAAAAGCAAGCCCTTCATGTATCCTTTACACTTGCAAGTAACTCCACAAATTACAGCAATTTAGGCCTTTCTACATTTCAGTGAATGTTTGTAAAATCATATGCTGAATCTTCAGCAGCTGCTTCACAGAGCATCTTTTTACTTACCAGGAATGCACAGTTAAAGATTTTCACTAAAAAAATGCATGCAACTATTAGAGTGTGCTCACATACTACAGATACTACATACTGCAGCTGGTCAAGATTGCCTTCACAGTTCCCTTTCCATGAAGAGATCTATTTTATATATCAAAATCTTTTCTTGGGATATTATACAATGCTGTCACTATCCATACACTAGAGAACAAAATTCAAGACTTCTGTAGCTGGTTACTCTGGCTGCACAGCGCCTGACTCTAGGGATAAAGACAGTGAAACAATTCTTCAGTGAGTCATAAATTGGGACAGGTCTCTTTGTTTTGTACACAAAGTCCCATTTTGGAGCTCCTCTCTCAAAGCTAGCAGAAAAAGATCTCACTTTGTCACAAAAATGTGCAACTGTAAAACCAAGTAAAAGAAATATGACCAACAATTTAATGTTTAAAATTAATTCTGCTTGACAGAAAATGACTAAATAGGTACATGTAAGAACCAGGCTCATTCCAGATCCAACATCAATATCTTACTACATTTAGTCCTGGATATCAACAAAGTATTGCTCAGGTAATGGGCCAAATAATTTTAAGGTTCTTATGTTTCACCATTGAGACTAAGTAAGGTCTTATTTAGCTTTTGCATCTGATAGCCTCTGGAAGCCTGAATACAAGGCAGGATTCCACTGTACAGTAAGCTTCTCCAGAAAGTTTATGTATACAGGTACCAGAAACTGGTAGTTTCAATTCTAGAATATCACTCATGTTTCTTTTCACTATGTCATCATTTTGTTTGAGATACAAATAGTTTTGCTTTTTTCTAATGTTACAATAATTGATGCTGAAGCCGAAGACATTGTTTTTTTTAAAAAAAATTCCTTAGCCAGAGGGGGAAAAAAAGCTTTGTCCTTGCTAGAGGGGAAAACAAGTCTTCAAAAGTTTGTATCTTTATAAATGGTAGGTAAATACAAGGTGGCGACTTTAAAGAAAGGTAAAGGAGCAGTTAGAAGAGATTCTTCAAGAAATCTGTAACTTGTGAAAACAATAAGAATGCTGCATTAGAAGCCAAGAGTAGTGCCAAATAATTGGGCACTTCATGCAATGAGGGCATACAGGGCTATGACAAAGAACACGTAAGATTGCACACAGATACTAAAAATCTTAAAATTAATGCCTACTTTTAGAGGATCGTATTACTGGATCTCATATCTTGGAACTGTAGTAGAAGAAAGGCAACTATTAGGATACTGTAATATTAAGGATACAGATTATAATACAGTTTACCTACAGATTTTCTTCTAACATGCACTTTCTTCAAGGCCTGGCTTCTTATTTCTAATTCAGCAACCTGATTATAACCAGCAGATGAGGACCTATGTTTGTCTTGCCCAGAAGAGTTATGCAACAAAGCAAAACAACATACCCTGGGTGGCTGTAAAGCCATTTAAAAATGTCCAACATTTATTGTAAGAACATTCAGGCAATTATTCTCTGTTAATAAATTATACATAGATAATGGTTACCTTTTCCTTTGGTGACTTAGTCCAGTCAATTTATGACGAATGACTGTAAAAGTGAGGATCTTCTATACCTCAGTCCCAGCGAGGCTACTTACAAACTATGACCTTAGTCAATATAAGTATTCTTTGTATTCTAATCTGTAAAATGAGACTATTTATTTCCTCTGGTCATAGAGATCGACAAACACAAATACCACATGATTATGTAGGGACAAAACAGAGAAATTTACTATTCCTTATCTAGAAAGGCTAATGTTCCACCTTCCACCCTAGCCTAGCCTTCCCAAATTCTACTCACACAATCATAAAAGCTATTACATTTTGGGGGGAGCAAAATTCCATTAGGTATCCTGCCTCTTTGGCCTTCTTTTTCAAAAAGTGTTTCTCTAGTTAAAAGAATACCTAAATAGAAGTAGATGCTATTTAGTAGTTTTAGAGAACGCTAGCACAAAATTACTAGAATGATACCAACTCCACAATGTCCTTCAGGAAGCCATAAGAGAACCAACAAGTACAGTCAGAGAGCTAAGTGAAGCACAGATCTTAAGTTCTTCAACAAATAAACAGTTCACATAAATTCTGATTTCAGCTGTAGCCTCATAAATCTGTATCAAAACATTTTCACTTTATTATTATTACAACAGGTGCAGTAGACAAACATTAGCATTCTTTCTTTGCATTATTTACTTAAAATGGGGAATAACATCTCGATAGTGACCTCAGAACACACGTCACGCATTTCACTTTCCATGGCCTTCATGCACTACAAGATTCACACAAGTATTAAATCCAGAACACTAAAATATCTATGCTCCCTAAATCAGTGAATCATTTATAAACCAAGTTCTGGATCCTTTCACCAACTATCTTTGCGTAGTCTAAAGCAGCCCTCTCAAACCCAGAGCTAGTAAGAGAATCCATCTTGGAGGCATGAAATACTGAAATTGAACAAGCTGCTATTATATATTCTCTTTCTTTTTTATGTCCCCCATAATCTGATGATTCACAAGGAATAGAACCAAAAGTGAGTAGAAAACTGTGAAAACGCAGAACCACAGCCATTTGAAAAATAAAAAAAAAACCACCCAACCCAAAACAACCTGACTCATCAGTGACTTAGGTTTTTTAGGGGTACACAGAAGCCTAGCAAGACAAGGTGCTCACTGAATCAGGTTTATCAGCTTTTTCATAGCAGCGTCCACAACATTTCACCCCAAATGGAAAACTGGAAGTATTTGCATTCCTATGCTGTTTAGGACAAGCTACAGCTGGGATGCAGATCTGCAATACATGCATATGCACATATACAATACAGGAGGATTGCATCATGAAATTTGTCATAACACGAATAATTCATATGGTCATTCACAGGGATTTCACATAATCCTGACATCAAGAAAAAAAGCAGCTGAGGATTCCAGTTCTTTACAAATATTGTGAACACAGCAGCTCATTTGTTAACTGTAGCCCATATATACCTACTCAGTATTCAGCCTCACTAGCTTACCTTTGAGTAGCATCAAAGCAATGTTAGCATGACTGAAATATTTGTCCCGAGTGGACTGCTGTAGCCTGTATAAAGCTCAGAGCAGAACAATTATGCTTTTGGCACATAAGCTATACAGTTTTAAGGTAGTTTATCAAGTACCTTTACACAAGCTGTAGTGAGGCTCAGTCTTAAATTCCACTTACAAAATTACTATACTTACCTGCAGTACAAGCACAAATAGTTAAGGGGCACCAATAGTTAAGGTCACAAATGCCTAAAATGGAAGTGTGTGATAGGCCTTGTCCTTATAGCACTAAGCACACCAGCAACTTCATCAACTTCCACTACCAGGAAGCCTAACCTCAGTACACCTGAAAACAGGGCCCAGAGTCAGGTAGTTTTGCCCGTCAAATTTACACTGAAAAAACCAGAGTGATACTGTCCTAATTACATAAGGAACCACACGAGGGTGCTCAGAAAAGTGTTATTCTGTGCACAAGATCAGCAAAACCTAGTCTCAAATGTTTTCATTTTATTTTCTGTGTCCACCTCCCTCCTCATTTACTCTGACATGAGATTAGCACATGCTGTAGGTGGTCCAGAGCTAAGCACAGACACAAGCTGTAGGAATTTCTCTAAGACTTCTACCCTTCTTTCAAATCTGGCTAGTATGTTTTAAGGACTGTAGTCCCAGTCAGGAACAGGTAAATGGGCCAGAAAAAAAATTATTGCCTACCCTGTTTTCATGAGAAAGCCATGCTTGAATAAAATACAGAAAGCCAGACAATTTTTTTATTTAAAAGTTATTCTGAATTACACAACTTCAATGTGCAGATAAATGTACTGTACAATGTATTGTTAAGAATTCATGTAACAGGACTCCAATGATAGTTTATTATGCAAACAAGTATCAGTTTAAAACATGTAACTGAGAATATCATATGATTTTTAACACCAGTAGTACATAGTAGTTTTACATCTTTCCACAAGCAATTTATTTCTTCAAAATCTGGCAACCTATGGTCTGATCTACAGTCATGTATCACCAGGAACCTGGAGCACACTGGCCCATGAATGCTTATGTCTGCCCCATGTTTGTACGCACCTGTATGCCTAGAGCAGATTTCCACATATCCTTTGATTTGACAATACTTCTTGAAGAATAATTCAATTACCTTCAGATTGAACAGTTTACTTCTGGTAGGGCTTTGACAATATCAACTGTTAATTTCCAGTCTCACTAAGTAAACTGACCAGCAGTGTCTTACTTTCAATTTCACATCCATTTTCTTGCTGATGCAAGACAGATTTTTTCCAATGTTCCAGTTTGCTAACTTCTGAACAGTTAAAGTGCTCTGTTTACTTAATTTAAATTGCACCAAAAAGCTGAGTAAGGAAACCCATTTAATACTCAAACCAGTAACTTTCCCAGAAGTGGTTTATACACAGGAACAGAGGACCAAAAGAGAGCATCTAAGCCAGGGCATCCAGCTCCCCATAATCATGCAGTAAACACCTGGTAGAGAATGAAAGGGACTCCATGTCATCAGCACACCAGACAAAACATTGCAGCATTTCCATTAAGTACTGTTGTTCTGTCGTAAAAAACAAAAACAAAAAAGCCCAAAGCCAAACAACCACTCTCCTCCTCCTCAAAAAAAACCCCAAAACCAAAAACAAACAAAAAAACAAAACCCCAAAAAACTACTGGATACCAAAGAAAAAAAAGGACGTAAGTTTCATGTTTTGCAACTCCCAAATATTCTTCGGAAGCACAATGGTAGCTCTGTATCCTCCAGTACCTCTCCTCTTCTTCCATCTCATCTTTTTATTGACTGTTATTTAGTAGAGAAGACCAGCACTCGGTATCTTTTTTTTATCCAGTAAGTGAAGAGGTTGTATTTTACCTGAAGAAACCTTTAACTAAAAGGCAAACTGACGTCATAAAAGCAACCTAACATTAGGGTGACTGGAAGGCCCTCCACTTCCTATATCCTCTCCACAACTGATTTTTTTTGTAGGCAAGCTAGATGTAGAAGAAACAAAGGGCTGACCTTTAAATGGACATCAACTTAAATCTAATTTTAAAGAAGATACCTGAAATGTCTCTATTATGCAGATTATCACTCACTGTTTTTAGAGTGAGAGTAACACCCTGTAGTGCCCAAGAGGCTGAATGTAGATTACACAGCAAATATGATTCTGTGAGTTCAAGTGTTCAAACTAGAAAATGTCAGTACTAAAGTTTTTAAATATCACTTACAGCAACTGTACAGTATCTATGGTGACTATAATATTTAACAGTGCCTAAATGACAGCTACAGATGGTTTGCAGAAGATTGTGCAGACTGTCTGAAGCAGGAGTCAAAAAGACAGGACAAAATAAAATTCAGTGTCCACCATTCAGCTGCATAAGCCTCTGCAAAAACTTCCACTAAGGAATTTCCCAATAATAACATCCTCATGTAGTACCAGGTAATGTAAAATTTCCATGTACAAACTATACAGAATTAATTTAATCTACAGAGAGGCAAGTTTGTTGTGACACACAATTTGTGGAAGTATAACTAGACATGGAAGTGTTTCCAAATATTGTGAATTATGCTTTTATAGTGGAAGATTGAAATAATATGCATCTACTTAAAACACCAGAAAAACTAAGATATAATATTGGCAGTAATATCTCTTTCCCTAATATTGGCACATTATCAATGTCAGCACATCAAAGAGAAAAACACACCTCTGACAATACTAATGCCCAGCTAATTTGTGAAGACATAAAAAGGGCATAAAAAGGGCTTTAGTATCTTTCACATTTGTAAAGTAAAGTATTATCCTGGCAATCAGTAACCAACAGTATTAAGTTTTAAATTTTCCATCCACATTTTTAATTCCAACTGCTTCAAGGTAGCCTTCAGAAACCACCACAGAAGCTTTATTAATTCTCTCACTACAATATTAGAAGTCTTCTGACAAGGGTGGAAGAGTGTTTGTTTAGGAGATGGGAAGCAGAATTTAAAAGCCACTTGATGTTGAATGGAAGTTTCAGGCAGGCGGGTGGCTTGAATCAATCAATCCCAACTCTAGAAATGCTCAGTCTATACCAAAAGAAAATGAATCACTCAGATATTCACACCTTTTTATTTTATACTCAGCACACCAGCAGATCCTTCCTCGAGTTTCACGTCAAGAACTGCCAGTGCTTTAAGACGAACCTTAAATACTACTGTGAAATTAATTTGCTTACAAACACAGAATGCTTATGCTTTTCAGACTTTTTAATGTTACCCTAGGTAACTACAATTCTTTCCACACATACTGTTTTCAAAATGCAAAAAGAAACACAAATAACCAGTAATAGTTATTCTAAGGCACAAATGGAGCTCAGCACCACTCTTCACAGCATAACATTTCAAAGGGAAGTTTTTAATTACACAGTAGTGCTAAGTCACAGCTATCATGCATAGGACATGTGCTGATGCTGGGCATGACAACATTATTTCATCCCATCTGCAATCAAACAAAAAAAATCACTGTAGTTGTACAATCTTATGACAAGCATATGCCTAGAATAATAGCACTCACTCTGCAACTACTACTCAGTTCCTATTAGAGGATTATAACATGTTATTTATGAGCATTAATGGCATCTAGACACAGTATTTAAATCTCTCTCAGGAAGTGTTAAAAATGCTAAGAATGTTGCCGTGGTAGCAGACATATTATATTTAGTAAATGAACTCTGAAGTATTCTGTTGCATTAGTTAAGCATCCCACTATATTTACAATATTCAAATGATTTTGGTTTTGTAGAAAACCATCACCATCTAGAGTACAGATAACAGGAGAACAAAGAGCTCACATTCTATTGAGGATCCTTCAGGAAGCTGTAAGTTTGAATGTTAATATAATCAGTTAACAAGTTGTTATGAATACCTCTTTTAAAAGTGAAAAGCAGAGCATTTGTAACAGTATCAAGTTGCTTAATTCTTCTGTTTGAGCTCAAAAGTTATGTATGCTGAAAAATATTGTAAATTGCAAGGTACGTATTATATACAAATGAATAAAAATACAGGCCTAATTCACATTTATAAAGTATCTGCTTTTGTTCCTTAAACAGTAACAATACAACACATTTTGTTCAGAATTATTTTATTTGGATTATAGCAACTAGTATCATTGATCAGTAGGCCAAATCCAGGCAGAGAGCACAGAATCAATTTCACAAGGCAATAACACAGACTAGTATTTTAGCATACAAACCATTTCACTGCATTATCAAGTAGAAATATCTTCCAAACATGCATAAAAAGTCTATGCTTAATCTTTCAGAGCTCCAGGTAATACCAGATTCCTAAATATACAAAAAATACATTTAACTCATAATCATCTTAGTGAATCAGACTTATAAAATTACAATTTTATTCTTTACAACATAGAAAAAAATACAAAAATGACTGTATATAGTTTTCACCCACATTTCACTGACATAAATATACATCAAAATGTATGATTTGATGTATACTCATGAAAATTTTAAGCTGAAAGGTTTTAAGATGACACTGCAGATTGGTCCACACAAATGCCAACCTTTCTACTGATAAATAATAAAAAAAAAAAACTTTGATAGAAACATCA